>NC_072859.1:24308241-24933241 GCF_028858705.1 Grus americana
TACGATGTAAATCAAGAGTCCAAATGTTATGTATTTTATTTATATCTTGTTATTAAAAAAGGCCTTAAGGGCTTTCTGGAGCTTACATTTAACGCATGCCAGGTTTTTTTTGTTAGGGAGGTACCATGTGTCTTCAGACTTTCTTTTTTTTCTTTTGTGTTTTGTATCTATGCAACGCTATATGCATGTTGTCTTAATACCATTAAAAATCATCAGTGGAAGTATTGAGATATTGGAAGTAGTGGCAGGTTTAAGTCCTGTTGCTAGTAAGGTGTATCTCAAGTAAACCACCTAAGCTGGCACAGCTAATGACCTTAAACCATTCACTTGTATTTACTCACAAGAGCTGATTTGGAGACAGATTCCTGCAGTTCATAGTTAAATGTCTTTGAGAGCCAGTTCATGTGTTTGCAATTTGCTTCTAAGTTCTGGAAGTCTTTGCAGCTTCTTTTCTCCTGCGTAGACCTCATAAAGTTAGCTGATCAATAAAAAGAAGTGTTGCAGGAAAGTTTGGACTCATTTTGATATCTGTTGTACTCACTGGATTCACAGCTTCACTAAAATACGAATAACGTTGTCTGTCTACAGCTGGACATGATGTTTCTGGGAGAGAGCTTGAGGACAGAATATGTGGTGGGACTTGGGTCCATGGCCTTGTGCTGGGCACCAGGGTGACAAATCCTTCTGTAAAAGATAGTTTCTCAGCTTCTGTGTGGAGTGAGATCTTAAGGAAAAAAGAATGCTGAAGAAGGAACTTTATACAGAACTGAACTTTTGGGTAGTGTAAAAAAAAAAAAAAAAAAGTATGCACTGAGTTTGTGCTTACAGCATGTTTGTAAATATTACCGTTTGTTTAATCCATAGCATTGATAGTGTTTAGCTTACTCTTCCCACAAAGTTGATGCACACGTGGCATTCTCTTATCGTGGGACAGGGGCCCATCTGCAGAGGAGACTGGCATGCTTCGAGGATGTCTGTCCACCTCACTCTAGTCAGTGTATTCCTAAAAACTGAAGGTGATGCCCGGTGTCTGCAGAAGTGCTGGCTAGAGGTGTGGCAGCTGGGTGACCAGCTGTGGAGATGGGCACCGACCATGGCTCACGGGGCAAACACAAGGAACTGCAGCAGTACGCTGTTCCCTGACCCTAATGCATGGCATTCAAATACTGACTGCTGGCAATAAGGGCATGGAGACTTGCTGATTTTTGAGGAAGATGGCTGGTATGGACAACTTGAAAAATTACAGCCCCTTCTCTTGGCAGCTTGAGGGTGCATGAACAGCCCAATTTGCCTACTTTCAAGGCAGACGGAAGGTAGACCCTGTGAGATGCCTGCAGTAAGCCCTGTGGAGTGGAAAAGTCTCCCATCTTTTTTTAATGATACAAGCGAGAAGCTTATGCATTAGAAACATCAGTGTTAAGTGTTGTTGACATTTACAGTGAAGGTCTCCTCTCCTCTGCATAAATAACAGAGAAGAAGGCTAGAATTGAGACTTAGGCTGGTTCTCACTGTGTGGTCACTGCCCGCCTAATTTCTAACTATTTACTTTTAGTTTTTCCAAATGTCTGAAAATTTCAGGGTCAACCTGAAGTCAAGATGTACTTGTGTTCAGAGAAATCATGCAGTCCTGAGCTGCTTTTGAATCTTCTGATGTTATAAGGCAAAGCTGATAGAATACATCGTGATAACTCAGGATTCTTAGATAAATGTAGTCAACTCCTCCTCTAGATGGGAAGAAAATGTGCAGAGGCTTCTTGCTTTGTTTGTACAGTAATAGTGTGTGCATAGTGGTTGATAGATGGATAGATGAATGCTCTCCACAATAATCTAAATTCTCCATGACAAGAAAAAAAGTAAAATTAACTATGGCTGCAGAAAAATGCAGTAGATTGCTTGCCCTGTTGATGTGTTCATTATATAATAATGGGAGAAAGTGAGAGTGAAAATGCAAGATACTGGTTTTCATTTCCATTAATTTATCCTTAAAGGATAGTAGCAGACCTGTGTGAGGAACATGTAAGCCAGAGGGCTATTTGAAGATGAAAGCCTTTGCAGAGGGCTCCTTATCAAGGAGTCAAAGGCCTTATTCTGTTACTAGTTAAGTCATTTATGTGCCTTGTGACCTTCGGTAAGTTTGATTCTCTCAGAGTATAAAGACACTGCTTTCAGAAATGAGGAGAACAGGTGGAGGACCCGAGAGGGTGAATTCAGGAATATGCATGTATATGTGTATGTGTCACTTCATAGCCATTGACTTGAAGGAGCTGCATAAAAGCCACGTATTTTTACTGTTGGAATAAGTTCGCTTGCCTAATACTTCAGCTAGAACTAAACAGCACCTATGTTCCTCCCTATATATAACATATGTATGTATACTATGTTCTTACACGTACCAGATGGATGGTTTCAGGTAAGCGGAACCGCTGCATTGCAATTTGCTCTTTCTGACATGAACTATCGGAGCTAACACAACTAATGGGCTGCCAGTGAGCTGCTGCCGAGACATGTTCCACTCCCAGGACAGCTAACATCTGTAGCCCTAAGGATGGTGGCATGGCCATTGCCATTTAAATGTCAGCGTTTGACTACAGACCAGAGGAAGGATTTTGTTTTGTAACATCCACCTTGACTCGCTCACAAGGATGTAAAGGAGGAACAGCGCACGGGAAGCAATATTGCTGTTAGGTTTACTCAGCCTTCAAGGAGTTACGGCCACTGAATAGCTGTTGCGTGATCTGCTTGAGACACATTTGGTCTTTGAAGGCAGTTTCCAGTGGGAAGTTTGTATTTCACAAACCATGCAGCTAATTACCACCTGCTGGGCTGCCTGTTTGGCAGCTGGGAAGACGCCAAAAAATAAATGCTTTTCAAAGATGAATTCACCTTTTATTTGTACTGGTTAGGGGAGGAGAGTGACAGGGAAGAAGCACATGGTTTTGCCCATGCTGTTGTGTTCCTGCCTGCTCAGTACGTCTGAAAGATTCCATGGAGGGTGCAACGTGGCCGTGGTACAGTGCTGCCAGCTCTCTCTGTGTGGGGTAAACATGACGTAGAGCTGCTGCATCTGCGGGAGCCGTCTCAGTGCCAGCAGTCAATGGCAGGTAGTAAGTTCTGCTTGGTCTGAGCTGACCTTGCACGGAGCCCCGCAGGTCTCTGCAGCGTGCTTTCCACAGTTCATGTTTCTGGGCATGTGATGCTGAGACATGTCTGCTGGACTCATTTGCTGGAGTTCTGCACTGAACAAAAGTAGCTGAAACTTTTCCAGGCTGGAAATGGCCCTCAAAAAACGAGAGGCTTATTTGAATGGGGATGTGTCTGAGCTAATGAATTGTGTTACACCTGAGCTGGCTGTGTGCCTGGGCCCTGGAAGCAAGAGGTGAGTGCACGCATACCTGTTGCTTGTAATAGGAAGGATTTTTTTTTTCCTTTGTAGTATTCAGAACATGTATACTCAGGCCCCTCCTGGCCCCTCCTTGGTGCACTGGTGTACAAGGCAGAGCACACCCACCACTGTTTTTCCCACTTGCCAAGCAAGAGGGAAGTTGTGCCTGGGCTAGCACTGTGTCTGCATCTACGCCATGGTTTCTTTACAACCTGGGTAAACCATCTGCCAAAAAAAAAACCAAACCAAAAACCAAATTGTTTGCGTAGCTGTTACCCTAATAAAACAATCTTTCTTTTAAGTGTGGGTTCATGTTAAAGCAAGGGCTGTACGCAGCTGGTGCCTTTTAAAACAACAGAAAATAAAATTGATGGGTGAATGGAGAAAAGCTGACGGTTATCGGGAACAAAATGTGCTCCCCTGGAACACTGATCTTGGGTTGCTCTGTTCGCTGTTCTTTGCTGTGTTCAATGTAAGTAGCTCCCAATCATGAGCTCTATCCCTCTGCCTTAAGAATATGCCTACCCCAGAGAAATGCGCTGTGCTGGGTGCCAGCTGTTCCCACTGCTGTCCTACCCCAGTGGAGAGCTTTGGTGGCTGAGGTGCAGCATACCAGGTCTGCTGCTGATCATATTTGCTACTAAATCAGGTAGTGGTTTACTATAAGTTGTTTAGATGTTCAGCATCAACGTGTATGACATCAAATCTGGTTTGGTAGCCCTTCTGCCACTGTTCTGTAGAGCAGTTTTTGAGTCTGCCCAGAAGCTACTGCATGAAGATAGAATATGTTGGTTATTGCCTAGATCACAGGGATGCCAACCATGTTGTGCGTACGCTGGAGCAGTCTCAGTGGCTCCGGTCTTGAAGACTTGGCCTTTCTTTTACCCTTGCAAAATGTGCTTTCAGTCCTTGACAGATCAGTGTTCAGCCAGTGCTGTGCACAAATCCTGTTACTTGAAACAGGAAGGGATTTTTCTTTGTAGCATGTGTCACATGCATTTGCACCCATTATTATCACTCAGTACATAGGTATATAAGGCAGAGTATCCTCATCACCCTTTCAATTTCTCACTTACCCTGAAGCTCCATCAATTAACTTTACATAATGCGCCTGCTTTCCTGGTCCCTGATTTTGTTTAGTCGTAGTCTGGAGATGAACACTGCTTTGTGTCCTGCAGGTCGCTATCTGTGTTAGCAGTCTTCGCAGTGTTGATGTCAAGTGACTCTCCACCTTAACCCAGCTGTGGTTGAAGATCCTGCCAGTGGTTCTCTGTTGTAGGTATCTTCATTGTCTTGTGATCAGCCCAGCAGCATCCGCTGATCCTTCAAACCTTGCCCCAAGAAGATACAGGAGCTCCTTCTGAAGGAGGTCTTGTCCTTCCATCCTGGTGCCAATGAGCAAGGTGCCAAATGCAAGTGCCCACCTCAGCAGCAGTGTAGTGTCCATCTTCTAGTACAGTTCCACCTCAGTGAAAAAGATCTAGTGCCTCTCCCCTGCCCATTAGCTTTTCCTGTTGGTGCTCGTGGCTCCTGCTCCTAGCTTCCGATGAGGATGCTAGACTGGAGAAACTGGCACTGAGGGCATCTGTGCCACCTTCATTCCTGCTGTGAGTCAACACTTGGCAGTGAAGTACTTTGGTTTTTATTGAGCTTCATTCAGCAGTTTTGAATGATAACACCATGCTTTGTGTAACTTCCAAACCTCTTGGATGCTATGTGTTGTTGGACTGTGGGGGCTGCTGAAGAGATACCTCCCATTTGGCCATTCATAATCTGTATTAGTCATTAGTCATGTATTAGTGCATGAGTCAACTGTATTCCTTCACTGTGCTTTTTAATACGATATAACGGATGACCTCCAAGTAGTGTGGGGTGTTAACTTGTGGGTGGTAGAGCAAACCTGGCGTAAGAAGAGCTTGGTAGATGGGAGGTTGCAGCCCTTGACATGCATTCCTTTGATCTCTTTTCTGAGACTGTGGGAAAACAACCTCAGTAACGTACACTGTCCAGTAAAAGTCAACGTATGAGACAGGCCAAGGAGAGGACTGTGGCATGGTGCCATCAGAGGTCGCAACAACCTACTGCTGTTGCAGCAGACTTAGGGAAATAGCATTCCTCTTGGAGAGGAAGCCTGCTGCCAATGCGTCAAAAGAAATTCTTCAGATGAAGGAAAATTAAACAAAACTACTGTTTTGTTAGCAAGTTGCTTTTACCCTACAAATTGCCTCTTTCCTTACTCCACTCCAAAATATGATCTTCTGAAAGTAATCACAGTTCCCAGCTTCTAATGGTTGGCAGGGGCTGTCAGTAATGCCACGTCAAAAACTTCCCCAAATCTAAAAGTAACTGATAAACAGAGTTTTCTGTTTATCACCTTTGTTTTTGGGTCTCACCAGTTTGTTGTCACGTTCAAAGCTGTTTGGCACGTGGGATGCCTCAAGCTTGTGAGTTCATCCCACACCCTCATCCTGTAGTTTCTGCAGAGGATATAATAAATAAGAACAGAACTCTCTATTTGAAAGGGACTCCCCTAACTGTGCTGATTGCAGTAAGTGGTGTCTATCAGGAAAACTATTTAACTTCACTGTAAACAATCACTTGATGTCAGTCTTCTTAATGTTCCTGTGTCATTTTTAATCTTTTGTAAAGAAATGAGACATTTATTCCTTTTGGCCGGTTGTTTCCTAAGAACTTTTGAACTAGTTGACTGATATATTTGAGGGAAGGATATGATAGATATTTACAGTCTTCCAAGAAAAATGGAAGGGGGATGATTCTTCACAATCTTGTCCAGCATAAATGAAGCTCAGAGAAGCCGTATTCAGAATCAGGAAAGGGAAGTGATTGAAAGTCCATATGGATCCAGGAGGATTCCTGAGCTCATGAAAGAGAAATCACTGGGGGCTGCCACATACATAGAAGCTATACCTGACACATGAAATCCTTAATTTGAAAATAATTAAATGGTAGAAGAGAATTTCAGGGAAATTCTGTCTGTCTGGTTTGTTCTTATGCTTCTCTTAGGCATCTGCTTAAGGCCACAGTTAGAGTCAGGATTTGGAGACAGATGGGCTTTTTGTCAGACCCAGTGCAGCCAGTTTCAAGTTATAATAGTTATAATATCATTTGTAAATCCAGACTAGCCAAAGCATTGCTGCTTCTTGGCCCTGGGTGGGTCACAGTAAAGGGGTTTGGACCTTTATGGGGGAGAGAGGTGGAAAAATTAGGGATGAAGGACAAAATCTGGAAGGAAGCAGACTTAAAAAATTCCATAGTCAATAGAATTATTTATGTGTAATCATTGTGCTTCTACAATTTAATACATTTAATTTGGGTGCATGTCTATGCTTGCATAACTTATACCATCTGAGTGCTGCAGCGTTCACTGGTTATCAGGGTAGGTTGTAGTTCCAGGAACGTTTCTTTAAGCAGCTATGACTGTTTAACTGGATTCTGCCATGAAGAAAGCCAGACTGAGGAACTGAACCTAAACTAAAAGTAACCTAGGAAAATAAAAAGCATCGGTTTTAACCTGGTGCTGTTCCGGCATCCAGTTCACCGCTCAGCTGCATAAAAGCTTGTCTGAAAGCAAGCATTGACGGTGATACTGGCAGTTTCATGTCTGAAGTGTTTGTGAAACCGCCATCTCGGGGAAGTGGGTATGAAACCACTGCCTTAAACTGTGCTGTGTTTGTTCCCTGTCGCTCTCTGTGCCAGGCATTTGCACACTGCGTTGGGAATTGGCACATACCGTGTCTTTGCAGCCAGTGTGTGAAGGTCGTTGTCCAGAGAAAATAGGAATATGCAAGTTAAAGTGTTTATTGCTAATGTGAACCTTATTTCAGTTCCTCCAAGTAACTGCTTCAGATGCTTTACATCACTTTGTTTTTCATTTCCATTAGAAGTCAGAACTTGTTCCTAATGTCTTCTTTCTTTCTCCCCAGATAATCTGATCAAAGCCATCCTGTCAGCAACCAAAGATTACCGTCTAACTCCAGCTCTTGACAGGTAAGATGAGACCTTTTAGAATGGAAGGAGTAGAAGTGATTATCTTCCACGTGTCCTAAATAAATTTTTCTAGATATTTTTGCCAGAAATTATTGCCAGTAAATTTGGCTGTGCTTTGGAGGTAGATCAGGAGCTGGAAACTGAGTCCCCTTTCCAGTAAAATCTGTAAACTCTGGAGACCTCTGTTAAGTCAAAGATGAGTAGAAAAAAGCATTTACCTTTTGACTATTTCCTAATCTTTTGTTTCATATGGTGTCACAATACACCCTCTTGTCCCTTTTTCAAATAAGCAGATAGCCAGTTTTCAACAAAAACATTCTTCTTCTTCAGCCTTTCTGGCAAAGCAACAGGATCGCAAGAAACTCTTAGAGGGAAAGAAGGGACTGGCTTGTTTTAACAACGTTTCACTAATGCCTCACTCTTACAGCAGGAATGTGTGATTGCGTTGGCCAAGGCTGTGCCAGGATGCGATAGCAGTCTCCTGGGTCCTGTGGTATTTGAATTGATGCCCTTAGAAGAAGCTCCTTTGATTCTTCAGTCCTATTGTAGAGGTTCCTGTGAAACTCACTGGCATGTTTACGACCAGCTTCCCAGTGACAGTCCTTCAGTCTTGCCTCTCCTTGCTTTTCTGTCATTCCTTCCCTTTGCCTGCAGTTTTGGTTTAGTGCCAGAGGTACTTTAGAGGTAGTTTCTTTCAGAGGCTGTCAGAGGTTTTTACTGGGACATAATCTCTTTTCAAAGTCCTGGTACTATTACTTTCCAAGCAGTGGTGCTTCCTTGAACCCAGGCTAATCTAATAGCACAGTTCCTGTGTTCTAAACACATTGGTTTTATTTCCTGGCCCAGCTCCTCTTCTGCAACTTTCCCATGACAAAGTTCATAAGCTTTCCAGCCTTTCCTCCACATCTCTCACGTTGATTGTAGATCTTGCCTGCTGTAGTTAGAGTTGGGAGTTACTCTCTATGTGAAAGTTTATTCTTAGTTTTTTGCAATCCATGTGCTAATTTAAGTTGCTTTGAAGTTTGCCCTGCCTCACAGCAATGCCGGATAGGGTTAGCCTTCAGAGTTTGGATTAATTTGAGAAATGATGTCAGAAGGCAAAATCATTTTACAAATGACCTTCTTAGAGATTTTGCACACAACTGAGTTTCACCCATCTGGGGTTTATCTCAGTTGTAGTTGGAGAGTTAAGATTTTAATCTGTTGAAAAATCCACATGTAAACTCTTTCAGAAGGTTGCTTATGGGAAATTAGTGTTAATGACATAGAAGGCAGGTGGAGGATTCTTTCAAGAAAGGTTAATGTAATTGTGACTCTTGCTGCTCACCTGTTTTTTGAGGTGTGGAATGTGTTGGGTTTTTTAAAAGTAATTTCTTAGGAGGTTGTGAAACATAGCCACTCTAGCTTGAGCTGCTCGCTATCGTTTTGCATCCTTTATAATGGGTTTGGTGCAGAGATAAGACAGACATAACACTCACCCTTCATGAAAGTTATGTAAAGTCCCTGAGATATCAAGTATGAATAAGACTTAAGGAACAAGCTAGAAATGTATTTCTATAGTATTACAGTAGAACGGTTTGGTGGTGTTGTATGCTTGTAACACCCAGATATCTCGGGGAAGTACTGTTTTCCTGGGAACTTTTGTGATAAATGCAAAGCAGTGGATGTTAGTTGTGTGGTACATATGCCTCACAGTCAAATACCTCCCATAGCCCTTCCAAGTGAGCAGGTCTTAGAGAGGAAAGATAAAAATTGAAGCTGGTGTGGAAGAAAGGGACAAGAAAGGCTTGGGATAGCACGTCGCAAAGTGAGAGCCTGAAGCAGTGGGTGGATGGAGTTGCAACAGAGGGGTTATTACCAGAGCGAGCTTGGGTGCTGTAGGAGGTGTTGAGGCTACCGCAGTGCTGCTCTTGGAAACCTGCTTGGTCAGTAGGGCATATATGAAGACTTGGGTATGCTCCCAAAATGGTCTTCAGCTGTGATCGTCAATGAATTACAGTGCTGGCAGCAATGGATATCTGCTATTTTGGATTCCAGAAGAGCTGATAGAGCAGACTGATGAGGGAAGGTTAGCTACTTTCTCATGTTGTCTCATGCTCAAAGTGGAGCCTGACAGTTCCTCTCTGTGGCACCTCCCGTGTGCTGGGAGCAGGGTCTTGAGATTCAGCTCACTCCCTTACAGCTCACTGGTCACGGAGAAAGTCCAGACCTGCCCCGCTTTGCTCACCTCCCTGTAGCAACTGGAGAGGGCCTGACTCGAGGGCTGAAAAAAAAGCGTTATTGTGAAAGAGTTAGGTAAGAGATGTAGCTAGAGTCTGTGAGGTACGAGGGGTCACACTAGGAGATCCTGTGAACCCTTCCACTTGTATCCTCCCTGAAGTCCAGTAGGCTGATTCTAGCAGTAGGGAAGAAGCTCCAGGTTCACCTGCTCTTTAGGATGTGGTTACACCAACATTTAAGTTTAAGAAGCTATCTTTGCTGCTGCTGCCTGCTCTTGGACTGCAGCTCCCTGCCCTCTCTTTGTGCTGCTGCTATTTGAAGAGAGGCTTCAAAGTGGGTCACTGAAATTATTCCAATTTAAAAGTTTTTCTCTTAACCCAGGTCATTCCAGTGACCTCACTTACAGAGCTTGCCTCCCACTGAAGTTGCTGTGCCAACGGCGGGACAAGAGGCAGAGGGCTGGGGATGGGTGGGGAGGGTGAGTGCTGCTGAGCCTATTGAAGCAAGCGTTCGTGTAACCACATGCTGAATGCAGCTTTCCCAGGGGAGGGGTGGGAGAGGCAGGAGAGGTGAGGTCAGAGCAGTACATGAGAGCATAGGAAGGAAAGAGGGGATTAGAGTTGTGTGGTGGGAGATCTACACCAAGCCTTTGGTCTTGTCCCCACCCAAGCTTCTCCACGTCTTTTTTTCCTTCACAAAGCTGTCCCTTTGAGAGGTTACCTTCACTTGCCTCCCATAATCCCTGGAAATGAAGTCATTTGATTATCCCTGTGCCAAAAGGGCATCCATATGCACCGTTTCTGACACAATGTACCGACGTGGTGCTGAAATGAGGCAAACTCGGTCCTTCCGGGTGTGCGTACACCTTTCATCATCCCAAAGCAGCCCTGCCAACTTGCTCCAGCTAATCCCTCCATTGTGTTAATAACTAGCAGCAGCTGGAGGGCATGTGAACAAAAGCTATAGCTCATGCCTGTAACATAGTCTAAGTGATGCTGTGCTTGCTTAGCTTTCTTCATGACTCCTGATTATGGCACCTTTGTGTTGAACTGCTTATAGTAACCTGCTTCTGCTCCAGGGCAGGAGGTAGGTGAGAGCTGCAGCTGTGTTTGTGAGGGTAGTTGCAACTCAGCTCTGAGCTTTTCTGGAGAAGATTGGAGATCCAGGGGACTTCAGAATTAGTGTCTTTTTCCTTCAGTGCTGCCATGTCTTTCTCCCTAACACAGACGTTAGTGGACCTCATCTTTGACACTTCAGAGTTCTTTTGCCCTTTGTTGGCTTTTCCGGGCCCGTTTATATCACCGATATTTTCACTGCTTGTTTTAGTGGCTCCTCCAGTGGCCTGCCCCTCATTCTGCAAATTGACCAGCGCTTGGTTTCTAGTTCTGTGGCTCTTCTGGCTGGACTTCAGTGATTTTTTGGGTTAAATCTCTGTGGTGATGACCTGTAAATTTCCTATGAAAAGACATAATTATAAAAGCCTGGCTGACCCTTTTGTACTGCCTCCAGGTGTGATAATGAAGAAAAACTGAGAGTGAGTTTATAGCCAGGAGGAGTCTTTACTAATGCAGTATACAACTAAGTGAGGAAGGAACTTGATAGAGCAGAAGAGATGTGTGTGTCCCTCTGGCTCAGGCTGATAGCAGCAGTTTAAGTAGCAGCAGCCAGATCAAACCAGAATATGCTAAGCCTCCCTAAGCACCAGTTACCCTAAAGAAGTGTTTCTTAATTATTCTATTATATCTTTCCTCAAAGCCTTTAGTTCCAAAGTTGCGTAAAGGAAGGCTTTGTGGTTTTTCTCCTCTGACAAATCCCTAAAGTGCTTTGATAAGAGAGGAAGAGGAAGTAGCGCATACATGTGTTTACAGTGCTATATTGTTGAAGAAAATCTGTGTGAATCCCAGTTTTGGTGTAGATGAACTCAACCTTTGAGCATCTGTCAGAGGCTGTACATCTGGCTGCAGCTCCCAGCTTAGGGCTTTAGGGAAAGTCTTTCTGGTGTGGAAAGTCCGCGACCCTCCTTCATACCACCCTGGTAGCAAGCTGGAACCTGGGCTGTGTCCCATGTGTTTAATCCTTGAGCTCTTCTGGAAAAGAAATACAGCTTTGACATCCTGTGTAGACAAACAAAAAGGTGTTTGCATACCTCTTTGTGGAGAAACAATTGAGCTGTAACTGATGCTGCCCACACAGTGTGTTTCTTCAGCCAGAAACTTGCCTGGAGCCAGCAGTGACTTTGCAGATTTCCCATGCTCAGGCACCGTCAGTCAATGCTGGCTGCAAAGGTGCCCAGCTACGCTGGTGCCAGGTGTCCAGATTTCTGGTCGGGATGTGAGGTCAGGTGCCTGATGTCCCTGCCGAATGCTTCCCTTTTTCACAGTGCCATCAGGGTGGCCCTGCAATCTTCTCACTGTCCCACAATGTGACCACCAAAGCTGGTGAGACCAGCCAGCTTACCTTTCTGCCTCTCTTGATCGAAACAGTCCAGGCTGCCCAGACTCGATGTGTACGCCTGATGTGCAGAACCCAGGCAAAGCCCAAGACTCGCTGTATCTTCATCATGTGCACCTGAAGAAAGCAATCTGCACCTGGGTACTGCCTTCTGTGTGTGCAAGGGAAGCTTCCAGTTTTGCGATGAGAGCGGGCAGAGTACTGAAGAAAATTTAAGAAGAAGCTGCTAGAAGATCAAAGATTAGACCTTAACATCAAAAAGATACTAATGAAAAATCTTATCTGTGGACTTAAGGAAAAAGGAGGATGCATTTAAATATGTCAAGACCACCAGGGTATAAGAGTGGTCCAGACATGAAGCTGGGCAAAGGTGATTAACCTATCAGTTATGATGAGTTCAGAACCGTTCAGTTAAGTATTTAATTTATTTGGGTAAAGATAGAATGGTGTTGCCCCATTTTACAGCAACAATGAAATACTTTCTGTATTTTTGTTAGTAACTGTGAGGATGTTAAATAACAATTATATGTCTTTTTAAATCGATAAGCGCTGAAGAGTTTTTAAGAGTTAAATACAGAGTTCTTTTTGTTATTACTGTTTGCTTTTTAACCCTTCTTGGAATGTTGGATAGAACAGCAAATGTTGTGCTGTTCCTGGAAAAGTATGGGAGATGGCAAAGAGGTGGCTGTAAGTTGATTAGCTTGGTTTTGCAGGAAAAACCCTGGAAAGTTATATCTGGAACAGAGCCAGGATGGCAACGTAATTGGTATCAGTTATTTTGGATTTTGTGGACATGAAATCTTGTCATGTAGATGAAGGTGGCTTTTTGGGTTTTGGGGTTTTTTTAGATGAACTAGAAGCTTGATTGATAAAGGTAACCTTTTTAAGATAGGCATTAGTTATTTGTCTCGGTCTGTTAGATTCTGATTCTACACAACAGCGTTGTAGACATATGCTTTTTAGGAATGGGATGTGTCACATAGCTTTAAAATTTACGGTCAGGTTTGAGAATTAGTCCTTTAGTGACACTTTTAGTGTAATCCTGCTGCAGGTGTTCACAGTGGTTAAAACCTATCTGCAGGAAATGTAAAATTACACTAGGAAAATTTGCTACAGCCAAAGACTGGGGAAGTATGGAGTGGGAGGGCTGGGTCAGTCTAGACGTTTTTGTAGGGCCCTTTTCTGAGCAACCCTTTACTGCAGCCAAATTGAAAGTCAGGCATCTAAGAAGGGACAACAGATCGTGCTTACAAGATGAGGATTATATTCTGAAAACCAATGACTATAAAAAGAGCACTGGAATGATGTACATAAAATCTCTGTGTAAAAGGGACCCTGCTTTGAGCAGCATTAGCTCCGCATGCTGGTCTTCCAGAGTCAGTGCTTTGGAGATTTGGGGAGAAGTTGAAAACGGTTCAGAGAGGTACTGCAAATGTGACTCAAGATCTAGGAGAGATGCCATACCATGACAGATGTGATGAGCTTGCTCCGGTTTGTATGGTCAAGGAAAATTAAGAATGGGCTTTGATCAGTCTGCAGGTACTGTGTGAGAACAGGGCCATGAAGAGAAGGGTGCTGGAATACCTTTGGCTGGTGGAACTGGTTCTTTTATCTCATGTGTAGCGGCTCGTGCTCACCAGTCTGACCCGTTACTGATTATCCACCTAGAGGCAGATGTTTACACGCAGTGGTTTGTCAGTAAGTGAATCACATGCAGATGTGGAAGGGACTGCTGACAGTAGATGGTGCTTTAATTTAGCAGAAAAGGGAAGAATGCGATTAAGTGGTTTGAGGCTAAAACAAACACATCCGTATTCAAAATTGTAAGAGCTAGCATCCTAACAGTAAGTGGGAAAGGGATAGAGGGGAGTGTCTATGGCTTTGCAGCCTTTGGATTTCAGCATGGCTTTCTTCTTCAAAATGTAAAATGAAGAAAAATCATGGCTCAGAGACAACTGGGTAGAGAAATTACAGTATTTCACCCGACAGTCTTGTTTAGGAGGTCAAACTTTCTTATCATAATCATGAAAAGAGTATATTTTCATCTGAAAATTCACTTGGCCAGAACTGAACTACGTCTTTTTTCCCCTCCTACAGCACCTTTAAAGATTTTGACAAACTTGTTACCATCTCTGTCACTCAGTTGGGCATACTTGGGGCTGACTCTTTCCCTTCCCTCCTTGACACAATATACTGCCTGAACCAGATCTTGCCTCTGCTTTCTCCTTGTCACCAGAAATGTATTTTTTTTCTGTGCCATTGTCTATAAAGTTCTTTCTCTATTGTGATTTGATTATCGCAAACAACCACACATCTTCAGCCCTTAGGGACACGAGCACTGGGCTAATATGTCCGTCTTCTTGAGGAGGTTTTTTCTTTTGAAAAGGCTGGGATCTGCAGTGAAACTTTATCTGGGCTGGGGAAGCCGTTCCTGAGCATTTCTTGGTGCTTTTAATTCTGCGCATATCTCCAGCTAATGGCTCTGTCAGCGGGGTAACCCTCAGTGGTTTAGTTGAGTCTTTAAGTGCGCTCCAGCCTCGCTCTGCAAAGACAGACCCCACATAAGCAGAGCTTTTCTCACGCTGGCTCTTTAGACTGATCACAGCGAGGACAGCTTACAAGAAACCAGTCGAGTGTTCCTGGGACTAGGAAGGCCGCCTAGCCCAGAGATTTGCTCCAAACAACTGATTGCCTTGGACCCTTTCCGAAAAAAGGCTCTGCAGACACGTATTCCATCAGTGAACTACCAGAGATGGAGGCACGTTGCCAGAAGAGCCAGCTGCGTTTGGGATTAGATGGCTGGAAAGAAGTCCTCTCTCCGTCTTCAAAACGAAATCGCTTTTTAACATCTGCTGCAGAGAGTTCTCGTGACTCGCGGTTCCACGAGAAACTGTGCTCTTCCTTCTCTTTCCTGTTTCTTTGCTAATTAAGGTTATTTTCCTTCCCCTTCCTCACCATTGTGTCTCCATATATGTTTCCTACCGGACAGGAATGGGGAGGGGAGTCCTTTTTCTATCCATTTAATGTTTTTCTGTCTTTTGAAGTCTCATGATAACTGCAGCAATTTTACACTCAGCAAGGTGAGCACACCCCAGATAACCTGGCAAGACCTGCCTGCACTCAGAAAATTGCTTGGAGAGAGGACTTCCTCACTTAGCCTTTGGTTTATTGTTATTTCAGTGCTAAATGAATAATGAGAAGGTTTAAGTAAACAGATGGGTTTGATTCAAGCCCATCATACCAGGGGTGTGGGGGGAGAGGAGCTGCTTGTCCTGACAGCTCATCTCATTAGGCCACACGTGGTGTGAGGTGTTGAAAGCAGTTTATCACGTGTAATGCCTGGGCATGATGGGGTGAGCTGGGGATCAAGTGAATCTCTGTCCTCCCCTTAATTCTTAATATCCCAAAAGGTTTCCTGTAGTTCTCAGATAGTTGCAAACTAAATACGTGCAGGTTGGTGTGTTTGAAGTTATGTTACAAAAATCACCTCTTGCTTCTGTTTCTTCCACAGTCTCAGCTGCCGGCGATGTATTATTGTGGGAAATGGTGGAGTACTTGCAAATAAGTCGTTGGGGTTAAAAATTGATGACTATGATGTTGTTGTCAGGTGAGTCTTTGCCATCACGGTTTTCTTGTCATATATTTAATTTTTCTATTGGTTCACATGCTATGCAGGCAAAGGTTAAACCTACGCTAGTGACAACATCTATTAGTATGGAAGTATTAACTAATATAGAGGGGGAAAAACAAAGCATGTGTTTGTTATAAATGGTGATCACATCAAAGGATAAAGGCACTCCTCACTCATTCCATTTTCTACAGCTCTGGGAATGTGCTTTCTCCTATGACCCCACTTGAACCTTCTCTTCATAACTCCTTTCTAAAAGCTGCCTCTCTTGTGATGCCCTTAGGTGGTGAAGCAGTAAAACATACTGTTAGACCTGCTCCCAGGTACATCCCCTAGGTAGCTCAGGAAAGTAGTACTGGTCATACGTGTGTAGCATTCCCTGGGACCCACACTTCACAGTTAGGCTGGGAAGAACTAAGAACAGTGCAGCATAGGGTCTTAGGAAGCAGTAAACCTCCATGAGTGAGGACCCAGTAATGATTAAAAATCTCTGTTTCACTTTGGATGATGATGTTGAATAGGGGAGCAGAAGCAGAGGGTGTAGGAACGGAAACGACCACAGTCAAAGTTAGGACTTTTGCTTTCACTGAGGAACTGGATCATCGCCATCTCAGAATGCTTGAAAAACGTGCTGATATGTGAAATCGCAGGTCTAGTCATAACTCTTAGTAATAAATCTGTCAAGTCAGGGAGGTGTTCTGGGTGACTGGAGATTAACAAACATAATACCTGTACTAATGGAGAGTGAGAGAGAGTGCGTGTGTAGGAGGGAGGGGGGATGTACTCGAGGGAGCTACAGACCCATTAGTCTGACTCAAAAATAATGTAGAGCTTTATAGCAGGTTCTGAATCTTGACTAACAAAATATTATGATGGTAAATAGGAAAAGTGGGGTAAACCACAGTGTAAGTTTATAAAAACTGGTTTAACGTAATCTAAGCTGGTATTTTTTTCCGTGGTAAGATAACTGATTTCATATTAAAGGGAATGTAACTGATATCATCCCTCTGAACTTTAGTCAACCATGAGACATGGTGGCAAATAGCAAATTCTTAGCTAAGGTGGAAGAAAAGGATTAGTAAAAGAATTTAAGGCATAGAGAAGGTATCACTTAGCATGGTCTGCTTTCTCTCCCCTGCGCTAGTGATGGGCACATGAGGAAAGAATAGAATATACATAGAGTAATAAATACCCTCTAACTCTGGACAAAAAGACCAAGAAGATCCCTTTCAGTCCTTTGTTCCTGTGAATGGTTCCCTGCTTCCCTGACAGTGCTCTGCACACAGGGATGACTGTTCGGAACAGGATGAAACTTTCACAGCCCTTCTCCTAGTTCATCCCACTACCAATTGCTACCGAAGAGCTCTTGCTGCTCGTCATAGTCTGGTGACTTACAGTTATTTGAGCTGAATTAAAATTCAGTTATAGCTGCTTCTTGGGCTCAGACTGTTCAAAAAGTAGCAAGAGAACAGTTTCAATCCATCTGGACTGAGCCACCCACTAAGATTTACATCAGAAAGTCCACTATTTAATTTCCAAATGAAAAGTTCGACCTTTTCTCTCCACATCAGTAAATCTAAGTCAGTTTGCAAGCTGAGAGGATAAGAGGGCAGCTAAGCACCTGTGCTGTTTGTGGGACAGATAAAGGAGAGAAAAGTCAACTGTAAAGGTTAAATGAAGCCAGGTGCTTGGATGTGGGACTGAGGACGTGAAAACAGACTTCTTAAATGTATCCAACTGCTTCCTTTACTCCTGCGGAAGTCCCTTGTATATAGCATCCTTTTTCAGTCGTTGCAAAACTCCTGTGAAGGATCAGATTTGGGACCTAGGAGGTGAATTTTAAGGGAAAAAATGTGATACATTTGTGAACAAAGGAGTGATCCAGCAATATGTGGAGTTTTTTGACGCACTGTGTCTTGTTACGTGAGGATCACTAATTGCAGCAAGAAATTTTGATCTTGTGGTGAAGAGAGTCAGATCAGCTTTGACAGTTCTAAAACAGCTTGGAGTGAGTTACTGTTGGGATTTTGGTTTTTGGTTTTTTTTTAACTGGATATTATCAGATGTCAGTGCAGATGTTATTCCCAGCTGTCACACTGTTTACCTGGCAGGAGCTTCTTGCAGGAGTAATCCATTAGTGCTCTGAAACGCCTCTTTAGAATAGATAGCAGACAAGGGAAAAACAAGTGCGTATCAGAAATTGCTGATTAGAATGAGATAGGGATTCACCTGATGATGATGCTTTAGTCATATTTGGGAGGGTGTTCGTGGTACTTAGGTTGGGAGTCAGTGTCTTTAAGCTCCCTGTGTCATCAGTGGATACAGAGATAGAAAAACACTCTGAAAGCTCTTACAGAGAAAACTACCTGTCCATCATCAGCATCCTAACTGAGGTTTTCTAAAATTTAGCTGTGTTTATAACCACCACCGTGTCCTGCCTGAGAAAGGGTTCAGACTCTGTAGTATGCACCTTCATGAACACGGGTTGTGGCTGCCAGAACTTTTCCTGCTCCGTTGCCTGCGCTGCCCCTGGGGCCGTGCCCGTGGGGCTGACAGTGCAGGCTGGTTAACAGGACTCCATCGCTATGACTCCGTCAGCAACTCACAGTCTGGCCCTTTGCTGGAGACCTGAGTTCATTTTACTTGGGGAAATGGTTTGTTTTGTTTCCTGTCTAGATGCAAAGTAGGGGTCCCAAGTTTTGGGAGCTTTAACAAGATAAGCAGCAAAACAGCAAACCCAGCAGCTGGGGGTAGGGAAAACCCAGCCAAAGAGCTACACATTGACATTTGAAATGACTGCAGATGATAACCTTCCCCTCAACTTCAAGAAGACAGATGAAAATATGTATAACTAGCTTTCTTTACGTCGTATTTCGTTGTATTTATCTCTGTTACCTTTAGGGCCATGTACTTTTACGTTATGTAGGCTCATCTACCCCAAAGAGGCACAATGCCTTGAAGTTTAAATAACGTCCATAGCAAAAGTGAGTGATGTGTGAACGCGCCGTCAGCCTCAGAGGAAAAAGCAAGGGATCAGGCTGGCTGGGAGCACTGTTTTTACAGGCAATCAGATCTAGCTACCTCAAAGTCAGGGTAAAAAGTGAGGGTTTATAAACCACAAAAAAAGGCTTCATCTCCTGTATAAGTTGTTGTGGTGCTGATTCTTAAGTTGTTTTCCCTTTAATATTTTATTCCTAATGATAAAGTAAGTATTTTTACTAAAAATACATAGGAATTTATTCTCCTTAATTCTGAATAGAATTTCAGATTGCAGACAGGGATTTTCTTCTACTAAAAGGTTTCCCCACCTAAAATGCTTACCCGGGCTGAAAAAGACAAATCCAGATCCTCATTAACATTCCTACACGGCAAAATTTGCTGTCCATAAGCACTTTCCAGTATATTGAACTACCCCAAGTCAAGAAGGCTGCAATAATTCAAGCAGGCAATGCTGTTCCATCAGGGGCTGCTGTTTGATGTCAGCAAGATTTGTGTTCCAAGTTACTTGAAATTTCCTCAGCTTTGGGTTTCTAGTTTTTAATAGAAGTTCTGAATAACTTTAATGTCATGAAAGTCATCATTGCTGTTGATGCCAGAGCAGATTTTTTTTTTTAAGGGAAAAAAACTTTGTCCCTGAGGCAGATTTTAACAAAAGCACGGCTAAACACATAGCATTCCCTTAGAAATCAGTGTGCCCAAGAGCAAAGCTCTGTGTGTGCTTGGGTGTCTTCAGAGTGGGATGCACTTCCACAGCAGAAACTCCTCTGAGTCAGTGAGACCGCAGCGGTGCTGAGCCTTACCCCAGCTGTGCAGCCCAACCTTTTCCTTTGCGTTGGCATTGCAGAGCAGCTTGCCCTCTGGATGGGCCAGTTTGTGGAATTAAACCAGGTGGAGATTGTTCCTTTGTTTTTTTGAAAATTATTAGCTGGCTTAGTTTCCTAAACAATCTCTCTGCAGTTAAGATGAGCAGTATAAGCTCTGGACTGGGGCAGGAGCATGAGACCGGTTTCAGTCCTCTATTTCAGCCCAGCCTTGCAGAATCCAAGAAAGATAATCCCAGGAGTAACGGGATGTTAAAATATTAATGCTTAGTTTATAAATCTAAATTTGCAAGGACAATATTTTTCAGTTTCCTTTTCCAAAGCTTCCAACCCAATTTAAATCACAAGAGTAGATAGGCAGAAATTGTTTGCATTATATTCAATGAAATCACTTAAACAGCTTTAATTAAACTATTGTCACTTGGTCTAAAGCTGCATAAATGTTTGTGATTAAGACCTGCAAGAGTAAACGTTTGCTGCTGTAACAGCTGCGTACAGGGAGCTCTTGCCCGGCAGTGATTGCTCTCTCATCAACACGCACGAGTGTAAGTGGGAATCCATGACAGTGTCTTCTCTGGTTGCCCTGCAGGCTGAACTCGGCTCCAGTGAAGGGCTTTGAAAAAGATGTGGGTGGCAAGACAACTCTCCGGATCACATATCCTGAAGGTGCAATCCAGAAGATGGAGCAGTATGAGAAGGATTCCCTGTTTGTTCTGGCAGGATTCAAATGGCAAGATTTCAAGTGGCTGAAATACATCGTTTACAAGGAGAAAGTGGTAAGAACGCTGTCACTGACATTGTGAAGGTCACCTAATTGCGAACGGCAGGCAGACATGATATCACAGTCAGATTTGCCATGTTTTGGTCTGAGGAGAGTTTCTCTGTGTGTCCTGCTGCATTTACCTCCATGGACTTCAGCTTTAATTAAATATGTTTTACAAAGACCTCTCTCTGTAACCTGACCTTGCATCACAGATGAGGCGTTCTATTCCAGATTATGTTGGTGTGTACTATGAACAATAAATTTATTTTTCATTTATTTTAAAGAGTATATAAAAGGAACAGCTTTCACATGGATTTTTATGGGCTCTTAGGATTTAAGAGCAGAGGAAGGAAAAGTGCAAGGGGAAGAAATGGGAGTTTGGGGATAAGGATGTGATGGCACAGGAGGGGAGGAGGAGACAGCAGCAGCACAACTTGTTGAAAAGGCTACACTCCACAGACTTAGTGTGACCGCCTGAATAGGACAAGTCATTATATTTTGCTCTGACATTGCTATACTGAGATTCGTGATTTGTGTTTGACTAAAGTATCACCCAGAAGAACAGTATCAAATCTAATTTTAAAACACTGAGATGGTGAATCCATTGCTTTCCCCATGTAAATATTTTGTTGCAATCAGTTGCATTAGTGCCCTTCTGAAGTACCATGGACCTGATAACTAGTCAGGGTTGTTCTCTGTAATTCACCCATCCTAAATGGAATCAGGTTGTCATCAATGACTTCTCATTCAGTGGATGTCATGAAATATAGAATAAATGTCCTCTATTTGGGTGCAGATCTTGTTTTACAAATCTTATATATCTGTTTTCAAATGCTCTTTAATGATTTTTCAACAAATAACCAGACAAACGGATTAATGTTCAGAGGATGGAATGTTATGTCGTGTGTTTAGAGACAGAGAGAGGAGGTTGGCAGCTCACCATATGCAGAATGAAACCGTCTGGGAATATAATTGTGTACGGTTGTTACATAGATGGCCTTAAGGGCTCATACTTTGCTCTTGTCTCACACTGGCACCAACTTGCAATTATTTTCCTGGTATCAGACGGATGAAGTTACCTGTCAGCCTCTGGGCAAGCACAAGCGGGCTTTCTTGACATGAATAATTGAGTCAAAAGTCATTTTCTTTCATTTATGTCACGCTCTTGTTCTTCATTCTGGGCAAGGGAAAGCCTTGGCAGTGTCAGCGCCCTGCAACCTGAACGCAGTTGTACGGACTTCTAGTGTTTAGCTTGAAGTTTAAAGGATGGATTGGTTTGCTTCAAAACAAATTGAATTTCCACCTGATGCTTACAGTCATACAGTTATCACTAGATTCTAATGGGGTATCCCCTGCTCCTGGAAAGATGCAGCAAATAGTTTGTTAAAACTTGCTAGAAGATTGGGGAGGGCGACTGCAGGAATCTTAACTGAGTGCTTCAGTGCCCAGCTTGGCAGAAAGCAGAGAGAACTTGAGGGGGTTTTATTGCATGTTACTTGAAAGCTCTTGTGGTTGGCTCCTTATCGTTCATTTCTGTGCAATAAACACTCAATTTTTTTCAGTTCTTGTAGGTGATGCTTTCCAGATCTCTTAATTCCTGTTGTTCTTTTGAATGCCTGCAGTTGATTCATCTTTTTCATAAAGAGCAGTGCCCAAAAATGTACAGAGTGCAGCAAATAGAGAGGAGCAAACAGCTACTTCACTAGCCTCGCAGTTCTCGTTCTTTATACATCCGCTCTTTTGTCTCTCTTTTCCTCAATGGCATGGGATTGAAGGTGAGTGCCCATTTTCTTGTGACTTCCAGGTCCTGGGAAGAACTGAAGACCGGTTGCCTCCACGGCTCCGCACCCTGTGTTTGTGCCATTGGCTCTTTCTGCCATAGAGCAACACTGTGCACTTAATCTCTACCGATTCTTTCTTCCAGAGCACTGCTCCAATTTGCCAAGTTCCTTTGGCAGAGCTTTCCAGCATACCTGCCATTCTTTCCAGATTCATGTCCTCTGCAATTTAATAAACATACTTCTTACTCCATCATCCAGGTTCATAATGAAAACACTAAACAAAGTTGGTTCCTAGGCAGACCCCAAAGTAATAACATCCTTCAATTTCTGTAGTGAGCCCACTGAGAACTCCTCCTGGATAGTTTTTTGGCCACTTCCAAACTTGTATCACAGTAGTATCGTTAATAACGTTTTTTGGCATGTTTGTGAAAGTGGTATGTCAGAAGCCTTATGGAATTCCAGTTCATGTCTTGCTTCTCCCCTATGATACTTTTTTTCCTGTATAAAGAAATACTTTTTTTTTTTCAATAATGATTCACTCTTGACAAATCCACCTGGGTTGCTACTCATCTTTGTTATTTTTTTTCAGGTCCTTACAAATAATTAATCTTGCTATTCTGAGAACTGAAATCATAAATCAACTCTCTTCCCTTTTTTGCCTTCTTAAGGCTAGGCACTACTTTTGTCCATTTTTCAATCCTTTGACACCCTACCTGTTCTACACAAGTTCCCAAAGGGAATCATTGCTGGGTTTGAGGCTGCTGAGCCAGTTCACCGAATACTGTAGGATGCAGTCCAGGTGACTGGAAAACATCTGTCTTGTCCTCTCTAGTCTGATCTCTCTCTATTTGAGGCTGAGATCTTGCTGTCACTGGCGTTAGCTGCAAGCAGGTGGCTAGCACAGCTGCTTTTTCTAGTGGAGATTGATGCAAAAAGTGCTCTCTCTCAGCTAGAAGTGACCCAGTGGAGAACTAACAGTGCTATGGGATAAGGCGTAGGCGTCTGTTTGTTCTGGTAGTGAGTGTTAGTATTTTTATCAGCGTGTGGTAAATTCAAAATGACAAATGCCTGCCCAGTGCTCTCTGTGGAGAGTTTCTGTTTCTCTCTCAGCTGATTTTCCAGAGAAAAGGACTTTCTTCCTTTCCTGGATTCATCTAGAGGCACTTGCTTGACATAGGAGCTCTGTATCCCCACTGCAAACCAGCGGTTGCGGTTGGGAGTCTGACCTCAGGATGGAGATAAGGGAAATAGCAGCATCCTGCTAAAGAACACAACTGCTGTGGAAGTAGACACATTCCTCAAAAAAAAATGGGCGAAACTCTGCACTCTGATGTTTCCTTTGCCCCTGAATGTTGATGGCGACTGCACGTGTCCATGGTAGTTTCACAGATGGGCTCTGAGGCTTTCTGAATTCCTTCAGACACTAGACCTGGAGCTGCTTGGACCTGCTTCACCAGAGATTCTGGGCCAGGTACTAGGATCCTTATTTAGTCCTCTCTTGATTAAGCGAAATCAAAGGGAGTTTGTCTGAGAAAGTATGTGAAAGGCAAATGGCTATTTATTGCTGGGGTCAGTGGTCAGATAAGCTTATCCTCCCTGCAGCTGAGAGGGATTTGCTCTGTGTTATGTTAGTCTTTTGGCAGTACTTGCATACTGAGGAAGGGATAAGTACTTTGTAGAGAGGAGGATTTTCAGGAGATATTATAAGGAAGAAGAATCAGTGTGATGCAGAAGCAGCAGCAGAACGGTGAGGCAGAGGATATATTACATACAGTCTGGTGCGACAGCCTTCCCGAGATCTGCAGGATTCCTCCGTGCCTGGAGACATTATGCAGAAAGAAGAGCACTGGAATATGGACCAAAGAAAAAGTAAAAGCTCAGTTCCTTTTATTTCACACTAAAAAAGAAGTCTCTAGAGGCAAATAAAAACTTGAGAGAAAAGATTAATCTAGGAAAAGGACAGGTTTGGCTAAATATTCATACTGCATTATCAGCAAAACAAAGGTAGTCTCCATCACAGAGTTCTGGGTGAGCTGGCGCTCAAAACTGTGAGTCTGGTAGCAAGTTAGGGCAGTACTGTATCACTGGAGAGTATAGACCTGCCTATAAGAAGGGGAAAGGTGGATGAACCTGGGCAACCTATTAATCTGATTTCAGTCATTTAACAAGCATTAGAATAAACTGAAGGAGAAAATAATTGCACTCGTTGCAAGTAAAAGGAGGAAAAAGGAGTGTGGGATGGAGAAAGGTGGCATGCTCAGCAGAGGGGAGGATTGCACCATGCTGACCTGATATGTCAATGAACAAGTGGAAAGGAAGTGGGTTGGAGTCCCACAGCCCACTATCACAGGAACCCAGGGTTATTGCAGAAGGGTCACAGATGTGAGTTGTTCGTGCGTCTGTGGTGACTGGTCTGGCAGTGCTGACTTGCAGTCATTGCTGCAAGAGCCTGCTGATGCTTCCAGGCACCCCTCCTCTGATGAAACGGCTGCTGCTAGTGCATCCCCAGAGGTGCATTACTCATGGACAGTCACTCAGAACAGTTACACTCTCTCCTGGACTGTTCTTTTTGCTAGGAGACATTACCCATAGGTATTGTGATCCACCCCACCTGCTTCCCACTGCTGTACTGTCCTGCATCACCCCGGGTCTCTCAGTGACAGAAACTCTACCTGAATACCCAGAGTACCAGAGAGGTTGTAGGGGGAGGGAGGCTTGGCCATATACTGCTCTTCTCTATTCAAATAATGGTCAAAAGGTGAAGGTTTCTCTGTTGCGTTGAGGGTAGATGCTTCCTGAAACAAACAGAGGAATTTACAAGTGCCAATATGCAAACCAGCCATCACAGCCTGGCGCTGAGGCTGTTTCCAGGGTGGTTTTTTGCCCATCATTAGTGAATCAGGAGCTGTCTTGCTTGCTGGGGCTCACTTCCCTGAACATCTGGCACACGGTGGTAAAGCAGCCAAGTGAGGGCAAAGGTTTCACTAGAAATTGGCAGCTCACAAGCTTCCTTCTCATGTAGTAATGAGCCTGCGGATGCTTCCAGCAGGAATCTCTGCAGCCTTTGCCAGGAGGAGTCACTTGTGCAGCGAGTGCCTGCGGCACCTTGAAGCTCTCTTTAATAGTGAAAGTCATAGGAGCGAGTGAGCACCTGCCTGCGAGCGAGGCCAAGTTCAGTTGTCTGTCCCTTGCAGGGGCATGCCTCTGACAACTTGCACACAGCAGTGATGCCATCTGAAAAGCAGCCGTCCTCCAGCAGATGTTGAGACTCCAGCAACAGGCACGACATAACCCCTCCTCCTTTGTCACAGCATGTGGTGCTGCTTGTGGAGATCTTGTGGATGTGGCAGCAGCGGAGATGATTTTTTTTTTTTAATAACCTTTTATTTTGGAACTACATTTCTGCTTTAAGTCAACAGGTTCCTTCTAGTCCTGCTAAAATGTACCTTCCTGCCTTGATCAGCCTGTGTTACTGTGCGAGAGCCAAGGACGGACTGCTGCCAGAGCCCTCACTGCCTGCTGAGCTTTTGTTTAGAACTTCTCTTCTTCCATTAGTTAATGGCCTTGTCATGCTACGTGTTTGCTAGGGCAGACTGTGAACGTCACAGCCTTGTAGTACACTGTGGATTCCTCGCATTCTGAACCAGCCTTGCCTGTAGGCTGTTTTGCATCCCTGAAAAAAACCTGAGGAGCCACCATGCTACTCCTGTCGGCTTGAGGGAAATAGTGAGGCTGTGAATCCGTTCTTGCTGTCCAACCCCAAGTAAAACTTCATCCACATGCGTGTATTTCCAGCTTGTTTGGAAGTTGAGCTCAGCACTTGAGCAGGTGGTTTCTCTGGGCCTGGGCTAAGGAGGGAGAACCTGTTTTTTCCAATGCTGTCACTTGCCTTTGATGACAAATGGAGTGGCCACTGCCACCAGCATTTTCACTCCAGAGTCTGCTTCTGGGTCGTAAATATTTTCTTTCCCTTTCCTCCTCCCAGAAGCTCATTGCTTTAAAATATTTTGCATACAGTTGGTCTTTTCAGTTTTTAAAGGACTGTGAGAAAGACTTTTCATTTAGTTTTGGTGGACCTGTAAATCCACCACTAGTTTTCTTAATGCATTATGAATTCCAGACTTGATTACAGATTTGGGATGCCTGATCCTGTGCTGAGACAGCTCTAGCCCACTTGCTTAGAGCTGTGTCTGGGGAGGCATTGCCTTGTGTCCTCCTGCTCTCCTTGGACTCAGGTGGAAGGGGGCAGAAGCTGGACTTGCTGCTTCATCATAAATGAGAAGACGCTTCTGAATTGGGAAGTCAGCTTAAGAGTTGTCCTATTTCTTTCACAAATTTGAGTTTTCACCTAAATAGCGATTTACAACTAATGCCTTCAGAAGTATAATATAGGAGGACATGGTTGGTGAGTAAGGCAGCCAACGTGCATAAAGGACATGATGAGGCTTGCACTGGGGAAGAGGCAGAAAGCCTTTTCAGTGGTGATTGTCCTGTGGTCCTAGCACACAGTGCAAAAGGCCACTTCCACTCACAGAGTTGGGGGGGATTTTTAGGAGCAACTGATAGCAGAGAATACCTTATCACATCATGAGGATGGTTCAGTGCTTCAGTCAAGGCAACTGAACCGTTACTAAATGTCAAAGCAGAGAAAATGCCTTGTAATGAAGCAAAAATGTGAGGCAGACTCTTCTGGCTCCTACCAAGTCTCTGACTGAGAAGAAGAGGTGGGAGAGTCTGAATGATGTAGTCTGTGGAGAATATTCAGTATTCCTTTGACAGAGAGTAGCTGGGAGTTAGTTTGTCTTTCTGGGATGATTCTTGGGACAACATTGAATTTTTTTATAGGGTTTTGATCGGTCTCTGGCTGTGCAGAAGGCTAGTCTGCACTGCCTGAGGGGTTGTGCTCCCACGGTCGGGACCTGCTTCCCCATTGCAGTGCATCAATGGGAATGACCCAAGGGAACCAAGGAAGACTTGCGTATTAAAAAATAAATTCTTCTTTGTGACTGGTCTAGGAGACCAGAGCCATTTCCAGAAGATGTAAGGAGAAGTATGAACACTGGTGCCCTATGAGAGAAGGTGAGTCAGGCTGGAAAATATAAAGGTATGCTATATAAAATCTTGTCCCTGCTGACCAGAAGAGGGAGAACACCTTAGTTCTGTACTGTATAGCTTTTAAGAAGCTTTCAGGTAGCACTGTGGTGAGGACCATACAGGAACCTCGGTAGACAAATGACCCAGTTTGCAACGTGGGCCTTGGGGGAGACTTCCTGGCCAGATTCCCAAAAGAAGGTTGTTGGTATGGAAAGTGCAGGCTGGAGCTTGCCCTTCAGACATACCTGCATGCAACAGCATAATAAGATTAGGCAGGTCACTACATAGCTGAGAGCTGTTCCCACCCAGGCGTACTTAGTGTGTCTGTAAGTACACTGCCAAGCGTCAGCTGGTGACAGGGGCTGTTCTGATGCAGTTGCAGTGTGTCGACGTAGCATTTAATATTTTCAGATAGATGCATGCTGGACAATAAATCTTGTCGACTGGATTGGGTAGTTATATCCACAGGTAGGCACGTTCACCTAAGCTTCTGGGGTAGATGAAGAAAGTAAAAAATATCCCTAAGTACACTATTTTCTGGATGAAAAAAATTCCCAGTATCAAAAGTTTGAGAAGTATCTGTATTTGTAGGAATTACATTATTGATTACCCCAGTTTTAGACAGTTTCTACTTAAAATTCAAACCAAAATTAAGTTGGTATGCCTGCCCTTCCAGTCAGTCCCACACCATGCATGGGTTTTGTCCCTTTTTTGTCCCTTGTTTTGCTTGCTGTTACCTAACTCCAGTCTTCCCTGTGCTATACTTCCTATTAAAAGATGAGAAGCATTTACTCATGCTAGGCTTCGGTAGTCCTTAAAGAACCGTTATCCCACATCTGCCAAGACAGCAGCATCACCATTTCTGGCTCAGTAATCCTAGCTGTGACATGAAAATCTGAGAGCTCCAGTCAGATTTTTATCCTTCTTTAGTTCCTTTTCCTTCGCATCATTCTTAAATGAAGAGACCCAAGCAGAGTTTCCCCCCCTGAAGAGACTGAATCACTGCCCTAGTAGGAAATCCTTTCTGGGATTGCCTCACTATCCTGCTTTATCCTGAGACAATTTCTTCCTAAAATTGTCATCCTCTAATCTCTTCTGATGTCTGCTGCCATCCAACTGGCAGTTGCTTCCTAGACATTTGATTACTCCTTCCTTCTTCATCCATGACTCAACCAAAGTCAAAAAAGATGGATAATTTAAAGAGTTGCAGTTTTTCCACGTCTTCTTTTGAAAAGCCAACATGAGCGATGTCCAACTGAAGAGCTAGTGCAGCTGTCTTGAAAAGCCATCGGGAGGGTGTACATGTGCTAACCCTCTTTGGCACGCTCTGGCAGTATTCAGACATCAATATTATGCAAATCCTGGTAGGTGCATTTCAAGGTCATAGTGCATGTAAACTCAGGTTATACTGGTTAGCTGCATTGATCAAAGAAAGGCTTGGAATATCTGAGGCAATGTAAAGAAATTCATCCCAAATCTGATGCTGATCTTAATGAAACACACAATTCCATGAACAGCAGAGCTAACAAAATTGTCTGATTGCCTGTGGATTTATGTCCTGCTCCCTCATGCCTCCCTCTTGCACCACAATACTCTCACATTTCCCCCACCTCATAAATACTCAGTATGCTCTATCCTCCCTTTGATCCCTGACTACTGCCTGGTGGTTGCACGCTGGCCAAGACACGTGTATTCACTGGTCCAGACATACGTGGTTGTCCACCTGGCAGACCAAATGAGCAGATAGGTGTTGAGCTCACATGGCATCATCTCCACCTGGCCTCACATGCAGACACGTGGGTGTCTCTTCCATCCAGACGTACATGGCTTTACCACCAGTGCAGCCCGTGCCTGCTGAGGATATTGCATTGCCCACATGTGCAGCAGATGTTCCTCTGTACCGGAGCAGTGCTTTGTGAATCCAGCACGTGGAAAATGTCAGAGGACTGAGACGTCACCCAGAGGGTATCAGCTATTCATGCGAGCGTTAGTGGAATAAAGATGTTCTGTGTTAACACTTTGGTAAAGAACTACAGGAATCATTTGAAGTCTGCAAAGCCTCCCTTAGACTAAGAGATTTGAGTTCAATTTATTTAGCTTATGCATGAGACTTTGGGGAGATTTACATGTAGTCTCTATCTACCTAGGGGAACATTTTTTCTCAGAAGACTTTTTAATTTAATAGGAAGAAGTATATCTAAAGCTATGCAAACGACCAAAAAAGGCAGTACTTTTATATCAGTATAATTATTTTTGCTACGTCTGCCCTACAGGCTTGATGAATTTGCTCTTGAAGTCTTAAAATCAAGACTGGATATCTTGGTAAAGTTCTGCTCAAGCAGTGTGCAAGTGAAGGACTGGAAGAAGTTGCTGGTGGCGGGAGCACTGCTCCCTGCTATGCAGGGTGTCCAGGAGGATGTCGGCAGGATCTCTCTTGGCCATTCGAGCAGTGCTGATAAGAAATATCAGAATGTGGTGGCTAGGAGCTGAAGCTACATAAAATTGGCCCGGACAGATGCAATTTCCTAGAAATCTGCACTTATGATACTCGAATGACATACTTGCAGAGGTGAGCACTGACTGCTGACACCTTTTTCTGAAAGACAGACTTAATCTAGTATCTGGGAAAGTTCTCTTTCCTGGGAGTACCCAGGATGGGGCTACATTCTTGTGTTGCCTTCTCGCCATCCTGTTCTGTGACTCTGGGAGTCCCTGTCCTCACTCTTTATGACCCATTTGTTGACTATGAGGAGCAGGATAGCAGGTCAGTAATACCCTTGACAGCTTTTCATGACAGTAAGTTATTTGCTTCACAGCAAATTTTTTTCTTCCTGGGGCCCAAGGGAGAAGGTTTTGTGGAGTCCCAGAGGTGAGCAACCTCTGGCATAACAAAACTCCCCAGAAGATCCCTTCGGAAAGCGTTGCAACACCACAGGATGCTCTGAGTTCACCCATGTGCAGTATGAAGACTCACAGAGGAGGGGAAAAACACTGATTTGATTTTGTAAATAAAATCACATGCTTTCTATCAGTGGCTGAAAAGAGAGTTCCCTTTCGCAGCTCCAGGAATTTTGCTATCTGCATTTTTTCTTTAAACTGAAGCAAAAGAAAAAAAAAAGGTCTGAACAGTAAATATTTATCCAAGATGTGTGGTTGTTAATATGATCCAGTCTTCAGTCATTTTGAATGGTGTCATGATGACAGATGTTAATTCAGAAAGGAATAGATTGGACGATTTATGCCTGAAACACATGTGTTCCTTGGCGGACTCCATGGATTTCTTGCATAGTTAGTGCTGTCTGAGCAATTTGTAACATTTTCTCTGCCTCGAAGCACCAAGGGCTCCAGGACAGGGGGTTGACCTATACCTCCAGTTTGCTGTAATAAACACTGAGGTAACTAAACTCCCCGTGTGCTTTTATCTTCCTAAATTTGTCTCTCCCTTTGTGCTGCAGCTGTGTGTGGTGCTTCTGGTTCTTCCCAAGAAGAACAGCAGCTTCTTTCTGCAGTAGAGCAGGATGCTCCTGTGTGCGCAGGGTGCAAATCCCTGACCTCCTCCCCCTCTAGATCCAGCTTCCCTCCTACCTTAACACTCGCAGTTATTTAACGCGAACACTTGTCCTGACAACAGAAATGAAAATAAACCAAGCCCTGTGAAGGTAGTAAGCAAGAGAAGGGTCTTCTGGGAAGACCTCAATTTTTTTTTTTTGGTAGTATTTGTATTCTTACAGTTGCAAATTTATGGGATACACCTAAGGGTGTCTCTTCTCAGTTAAGGCCAGGTTTGTAGAAGTGTTAGTATCTTATTTTTTTAATCAGAGACCTAAAATTGAAGGTAAATGGCCAAGCTGTTGGGTGCACAAAGCTTTTGCTAGGTCTACTCAGAAGTGTATCTCAGCTGGTCCATCAGTTGTGTTCTGGCCATTTGCCATCAAATGAACTTTGCCCACAACTGATGAGTACAGAAAATACTGAGCCTGGACCAGACAATCAGCACTTTGACTATTTGGAAAAAACTCTTAAATGTAAATGTTCTGTTTGCATTACAGTTTATTTAAATTCTCATCTTTTTAAGAATATTAAATAATGTTACTTAAAAACTCTTCTGTTGTAAAACACCTATTATTAATGCAAGTCTAGAAAATAAAGTAGGGCAGGAGCTCCCTGGCATCTTCCCAGCCTCTTGTTATTTTGACCTTTCTGCTTTCTCCTAAAGGATGCTGAATAATTTGTATACATTCTATACGAACACTCAGTGAACATACAAATTATTTGGCTTCTCATCTCAGCAAAGATGCCAAAATAGGAGAGGACAGATTTTCTGTGTACTCTTGCTGTAAAAACAATGTAAAAATTTCCCTAGAGATTCACTTTGAGATAACTTCGGAAAGCGATGAGGGTTTCTAGGCCATAATTCTTCCTGTGGTGATCCTTTAGCTTTTTTTGTTGTCATGTGCCAAGAGTTTAGTCTAAATATGTGTTGTTTAATGAGACATTGTTTGTATTCAAACTCATGAACCAGTTCAGCTCCCTAAAAAAGACTTGCTGATGGGTGTCCTCAGACGCCCTGGGATGCCCTCGTGCTTTGTCACCAAAGCCTGCAAAGACAGCTTTTTTTTTTTAATTTTATGTTTTTTCATTCAGGTGCACTGGTGTAAGTGGAGCAGGTGGCTGTGTGCTTGTAGTTGGGATCACATCATATTTTCTGTTACAAGCAACTAGGAAAATGCACTTATTTTATTACACTGTCACCTTTGAGCTGATGTTTTCCATGCCACATGTTTGGCCCAGCTGGAAAGTTCAGCTAAAATAACTTAGCTCTCTCTTAGGATGAGACTACTGAAAACGCATAGTTTCATCCCTGTTTAAAAAAAAAAAAAAAAGACTCCCACCCAGTTGTGCTGAGATACTCCAATTCTTGAGGGCAGTGGCTGGGAATCGGTGAGGCTGTGTTACCATGGCAGCCTGCTGTGGCTGCTGCTGTTCCTGTGGAATCCCACGGCTTGCTCTGATGTTCCACGGGGGCTGTTAGACGCTGGCAGCCCTGCGTGCGCCGGGGGCAGTCTGTCCTACCAGGGTACTTACGGGTACCCTCCCCGTACGGTAGTTGGGATGTAGCATCTCCGGGGATGTGGGAATGAAATAGGATTTTTCCCTTCAATTGCTCCTCCGCAAAGAGGTTGGGGCATGAACTGGGAGGAGGAACTGGACTCTCAAGAACCCCCTCTCCTCCTGCCCGCTGCCTGGGCAACGTGAAGGAGCAGTAGCCTGGTCTGGTGCGTGACAGGAGAGCAAAGCAGGAGCATTAGAGGTTGAAGGGTGATGGGTACAGGGGACAGCAGAAAAGGGAAGGGTTAACAACCAGCAGAGAACTCCTCAAACACTTGCAGGTTTGATAGGTGTAAATAGTTCAGGAGCTCTTTAAGAGGGTGCATTATTTCTCCTCTAAGGGTGGATCTAGAATATGATAGCTTACTGGAGCTTGCAGTTGTGCCCTGGGTTTAACTGCTCTATTTTGTGGAGTATTGCTTGAGTTGGTTTTTTTTTTAAACATATTAAGTTACCCTTTAAGACTTTTTAAATAGCTTTATGGTTATAAAAATCAAGCTGCCAGAAGTTAGGAAAAGCAAAAAAATAACATTGCATTTTCAACATTAATTCAGTTCTCCTGTGCAGATGTTATCCTTAATTACATAATTACATCCTGGCTCTTTTAGAACACAGCTGTCTATCTACTAGAAGAAGGAAGACTGAGATTTAGACTAATTTCTGTAATGCAAGACATTCAGCCTTGGCATGAGTAGTTGCAGAAGCTGTAGAACGTGTTGTGGATAGGAGGGTGGAGAGGAGAGGAGAAAGAATGGTCTCCTGATTACAGACACTGAGGATTCCTCTTGAGGAGGTGGTTTAGCCTTTAACTGACTAATGGGATGCTGGGCAAATTAGATCAGAACGTCCCTAAGATGGTTTAAGTCTCGTGGGGTGGATATGCAGGAGAGCTGGGTGTTCGGCAGCAGCAAAGTCAATGGAGATGTACCGTCAGCTTAGCGAATGTTCTGAAAATTCAGCTTAAGGTGTCTGAAGTAGAGCATCAGAAGGCAATGGAAACTGTGGGCATCCGTCTTTGTTTTCTCCTCTGTAAAATGGTGTAATACATGTCAAATATTGCAGAAATGCTCTAAATGTGAAAGTATTGTTTGTAAAACACTTAAGTATATGGTGATATCAGAAAAATCTTGTGGGGAAAATTGGAGTGTCACTGTTCACGACAGAAATCCTGAGCTGAAGTTGCAGTGCTGTCCTACTTCAGCACTTCCTAACACGTGGATTTGGCCTTTCAGCCATGGTATTCTTTTAATAGATGTTATATGTATATGGCATTTCATAAACTATATCATAAAAATAATAGCAAAATAAAGGGGCTGGTCCTTTATGGGAATAAAATACCCTGTAAATACTGGTGATATTATAGGGCCTGTTCTTCTTTGGGATTTTTCTGAAACTGTACTACTTTAGATCATAGAATCATTTAGGTTGGAGAAGACCCTTAAGATCAAGTCCAACCATAAACCTAACACTGCCAAGTCCACCACTAAACCATGTCCCTAAATACCATGTCTACTTGTCTTTTAAATACCTCCAGGGATGGTTAGATGTTTTTTCAATGAAGAATTGTTGTTGTTGTTGTTACTCAGACAGAAAAGGCAACACAAACATAATTTTTTCTAAATCCATTCCTTTTACTAAAAACTTCCATCTTTTCTAAGATACTTCAAAACAGGAATATTTCTTCAAATTTTGGCTCAAAATCCAGCTTACATTTTGAACAAAAGAGTCTGTAGTACAGTCTATCTATCCATCACCCTGTTTGTGCATAGTACAAACATGTCTTCTGACCCACCGTATGTGAGCTATCATTTATGCCTTGACTTGTGAAACACAGCATTCATCAGAATAATCTTTAGTTTTTCTCTGCAGCTCATCTGACATGTTCCAAGTTCCATTTTCTTCACAGGACAATCTCTTTTTTCAACACCATTTTGTTATCTTACAACTGTGAACCATATTTTGCTCTGTTTCATGGGTAAAATGTAGAAATGCATGAAAAACAAAGGAATTCCTTTTCATTTACAGCATAACATAAAAATAAATTTGCTCTCCTGACTCTTTAGAGCTGGTCTTGGCCTCATGCTACCTAGTCCTGAAACTAATCTCTAGCCAGCGCAGTGGCTCAACTATACCAATAAAGAAGAATAGTTAGATTTTTGCCTTAAAAAAAAAAAAAAGGCCCTAGTAGTACCATGTAGTGAGGTGCTTTTGTCTCCATCATGCTTTGCTGCTCTTTGCCACTGAAAACACTAGGCAGAAAATGTATTTGGGTTTCATACTGAGAAACATTAGCAAAAGCTAAATTTGTGGGGGGATTTACAACTTGTCAGGAGTTCTCTTGGGTGCTGCAAGGCTGTTGGGAGGTGCGGAATGGCCTGGGAAATTACAACCATTTGATTTCAGCCTGGGTCAGTGGGAGGCCATTCGGAGAGAAGAAACAAAAATGATAAAAGCGTAGAAGCATCATATTGTTGGATAGTCCAAGAGCTGCATCTCTTTGGGCAGTGGGACAAAGAGAAGATGAGGGAAAGGCTTGAGCAGAGTCTGCAGTGTTCCTGCTTCAGGCAGAGGAACAGCTTTTCAGTGGGGCAGGTAAGAGTGGAACAAAATGTTCCAGACTCCAGACCATTTCTAGACTCTAGAAACTGAAGATAGGGAAATGCAGAGCAAGTGGTGGCCGTCAGAGCCGTGTACAGAGGGTGGTGAGGGGTTCTCTATCACTTTGAGAGAGTTGGGTAAATATATTTCAAGTGTGGGCTAGTGAGTCTGGTAGTTGACCATCAACCCAGACTGCAGGCTCTCAGCACCTCTGTTGTTGCTAAAAATTCCTTGTTGCTTTGATAATTGGTGCAAATGATGCAACTTCATTTATGTTACCACTTGTAGAAGAGCGTTTTCTAGGCCTCCATGTCTACTTGACCGCTGAGAAATGCAGCATTGGCTGATAAGATGGTTATTTTCTAGTGGAAACACACCTTTCACGTCTAATCCAGTTACGCCTGAGCAAAGACCTTTCAAAAGCCTCTGCAGATGGATTGCAGCGGCGCTGCTGTACCCTGTGTTTGTGTGACAGCGAGTGCTTGTGGATGACAGGTATAGAATAAACCACATTCCAGCCTAGGTGGGGGCAGAGATCCCAGTGCTCCTAGGCACGGTGAGGTCTTGTGACTGGTACATCATTGCCTCGATTTTTCTTTCCCTCATGCCCTTTTTCCTCTCCATTTCTGGTGTTATCAGAGTTTGAAAGAGCAATAATCTCCAATTACCACAGGTTCTGTCTCCAGTCTTTTCATCTTTCGTATTGCTTTGCAGCAGAGTATTGCATACCCAGACTTTAACTTTGTGTTGCGCATAGCCGACCTTCACAATCTCCTTAGACGTAGAAGTCTTCCAGAGCGATGCTGCTTGTACTCCTAAAGCCAGTAATACCAGAGAGGTACAGAAGAGGCAGCATCCGTGTCATCAGGATGCAGTAGCATTGCCCCTCATTTTGCTTAGTATATTAGAAATGTTGTTATTCTGGGAGACTTGTCCTGCTTCTAGCTGTTTGGATCTTCCATTGAGGTGTTCTTCTTGGCTAAGGCTCTGAGTTTCCACATTTTATTTTAGTATATGTTGTGATTCGCCTTGGTAAATCTGAGAACAGGAGATGGAAAACTGAATGGAGACAAAAATAGTTTTACAACTGGCTGTCCCTATTACCCTTCCATATTCCGCAAATGGACACAATGAGGGATTATGGCTGGATCGTCTTGTCTCATCTCTGTAGCTATTAGGCAAGCCTTGCCACTTTTTTATCCCTTCCTCATAACCTGCCATCTCTGGTCTGTCATGTCCATACCTGTTTATTCCTGGAGTGATGTCTCTAGAGGGGATATTTCTGCCTCTCTCCCTGGATTAAAGCTGTACAAGAGACTGGCTTGAAAGCCCTGGCCCATCTAAATTCTTTCTACTTTTTAAATAGGCTCCTCTAAAGCCTTTAGTGATGTCCTTTACAATTACACAATTTTGAAAACACTCAAAGATTGCTTAAAAATGCTGTGGCCCTCAGAGACTTGCTTTTCAGTCATGTTTTCCTGTCTGCCTGTCTCTCTGTGTTGCTTATTTCTTTATGCTTTTATTATAAGCTCTTTTTGGCAGCCCTTGGCACCATGAAGGCTGATCTGTGACTGAGACTTAAGTGGTAACTTAACACAGGGAAACACAATTTCCAGCCTGGACCGTATGGTTTCCACCTCCATGCCAGGAGGTGAGGACGCACTGTAGGAACATTGCCTAGGCAGTTTTCAGACTCATTTTCTGACTCATTATCAGTCTAATAATCAGGAAGGGAGGTATTACATCCTCAGAGGCCCATCCTTAAGCATTGCAGGCTTAGTCAAAGTAGCAGAGAACAGAGGATGCCCCCAAACTCAAACTGTGAGTCTGAGCTCCCGAATCTGGCAGGAAAAGCGTGCCTTCCCTCCCAGCGCCTGCTGCTCCTCAGGTGGCTGCCTGTCTCCTCCCAGCCTAAAAAGGGACAGGCTTCCCCGACGGGAAGTAATTGCATTAGAAACCTCGCCGAACATCTGTGTACAATCAGACCAAACATCCAGGCTAGGCGTAGCGACGGCCCGCGGCCGAGCATCAGCGGTAGCACGGAGCCTTGGAAGGGGCTGCGCTCCCGCCGCCGCCGCCGCTCCCGGGGGGGTTGCGTCAGGGGAGCAGCCTCCCGGGGTCTGCAGTTGTGGTGGTGCTGTGTTTTGTAGCTTGCCAGGGACAAGCTGCAGAACAAAACCACAAGGCTTGAGATGTAGCTCAAAACTACAGGGTTTGTAGAGCCAAACCACAAGGCTGAGATTTTCAGTAATTATCAGCCAGGAAAACAGATTTTCGTTCTTTAGCCCTACGCAGGGCTTTGCCTACTTTATAGGTGTAAGCATGAGAGCTGTCTGCTGAGACTTCACCTTTCTCCCTAGAATTGTTTTAGGAACTACAGAGGGAAAACATACCAAAAGGAAAGATTACCCTCGATAATCTAAGGGGAACTGCACAGAAACATTACAGGGGAGAACACAGAGGAAATGGAAATGAGACAGAAGGGACAAACCAGGACAATTTTGGGGCTGTGTTGATAGGCGAGGGAAGTGGTCGGGGAAATTGTCTGGGTGAATGACAGGAGAAATACTGAAGGGACCAAAGCGGACAGGTTACGTTCTCAGCTGTAAATGGGATCCACTGGCGTTGAACTTGCTGAGGAGCCCAGGTATGGTCCTACCAGTCCACACAGCACTGGGAAAATGGGCAACTGTGATATGTGTCATTATCTTTTTGAACAGCTCAAGCAACAGCAAAGAATAAAAGTCTCAAGTGTTCGTAATATTTCCTCCTCCTCCTCCCCCCCCCCCCCCCGCCTTTAATATTTCATGGGTGATGTAAAAGCTGTGTAAAAGCTACTTAAATCCCAGAACTTACATAGAATCTCTTACGGAGTGAGTCTAAACAAAAGGCAGCTTTTGTCCACTTTAAATAGCTTGCAGACCTTTGATTTGAATTGTTTGCAAAATTTAGATGATGCCATATTTAGAGTTGCACATGAAATGATAATTCAACTTCTAAATTTATTTTAGTTTCAGGGTCACACACTATTTTTCCAGGGTGTGCCTGCTTAAACCCATGATAAGATTGTTTCACTGAATGAGTAGCTGTTCAAGATTTTTGTTTATCATCTTCATTTCTGTGAGACCTGGAGCATGCTTAATGCAAGTGGAATCGGGGCGGGGGGCGGGGGTGTTATTACTTAATTTTTTTTCCCTTCTTCCCTGGAACTGGAAGACCTCTGCTTTACATGTACCTTTAGGAAATTCCAAAGGTTTCATATTTATCCAATTTTTAATGAATTTTCACAGGGAGGCAAAACTCAGTTGATATACCAAATCCCTGAAATCCCTTGGTCGAATGGATGTTGGATTTTATTAACATTTGTTTTTTCTATTTTTTTTTAATAGTGGGATCACTCAGTGGCTGAAAATGTTGTAATGTAATGGAAAGTGTTACACCACTTTGACACAAGACATTCTTTCTAATTCAACTATGATGAAAGAACATTAAAGTTAATTGGGATATTTTTCCATTTAGGGTCCTGGGAGCGCTTTGCCATTGTTGAAATGCAAACTTAAACGCACAGGATCCTTGCCCTCGTCAGCACAAGTGTATTATGTTTGGGCAGCTTTGAGGGGGAATGTGGGGTCAAAATAGGATAGCGATGGCATTTAGCTATCTCAGGCAGTGGGTTCAGATAATAACATGCCTCCTCCTCAAGTTTGCTGTGTTAAATGCCTTTTGTAAGGTGAGAGCCATCTACCAAAGTTTCATTCTTCAGGATCTGAAATTCAGCAGCTAAAGCTAACCACGGGATCATTCCACAAAGACGCCTCTGTAAGGTGTTTAGCACCACAGGGCACAAGAGTTGACAGGCGCCATGCGCAGTACAAGCAGCGTGTGAGTTGCAGCAGGCATCGGCTGTGGCAGAATTACCGTCGATAATTACAGGGGTAATCACTACCGGGCAGGGGAGGCTCCTGAGGATTTTGCAGGGGATCATCATTATTTTTGGCAGTGCTTTGAAAGCAACTGTAAAGTCACTGTTAAGCTACAACCAACCCAAAACTGGTGTAAATAACGACTTCCAAAGCACATGCGTTTTATGTGGAGTGTAACATCTGCCTCTCTTGCTTGTCATGGAGATCACAGGGAAGATGTCTCAGCGCTGTGAGAAGGAGGTATTCAATCAGATTACCCTGCCAAAGCTGTTGGTTAGCAGATTAAAATTCCTGCCATCCTCCCTGTACCTTGCTCTGAATTTTTGACCTAAACAGAAGTGAAACGTTAGAACGTAATTGTTCCGTAAGTCCCGTGAACGTGGAGCCTCCAGTTACTTTGAGGGCAGTCTGTGCTATACCCACTGCGGGGTGTAGCAGGAGCGATGACAGAAAGTAAAGCGGCAGAGAGGCACGAGCTGCTCTCTAGGCAGGTCTGGCTAGCGGGGTTGCAATCGTCAAGGCCAGCGTTCTCCCAGCTTTGCAGGGTGAAGACTTTCATTAAAAACCAATTATACTGGGAGGACATAAAGGACATACTTAGTAGTTTTCTCCCTCGTGCCATGAACATGCATGGCCCTTCACAAGACAAGATGGTGACTTTGTGAGCTTATAGCTTAATTTACATAAAATGTAACAGAAGGGAACAAATCTAGGATAAAGTGGGAAGCATGTAGCTCACACTGAAAGTAGATCTGTACGGTCATTTTTAGCTCTTTGAATGTTCTTAAAAGCATTTGCTATCCAAGGGTACATCCCCTTGTATGCAGGTGGGAGTGATCACAGCATGTGCTGGAATGCTTAAGCCATTAACCAAACAAGCTGAAGTGTCAGTAAGAGCGAAAAGACCAGGATGGGGGTTATTCATGCTGAGGCCCAGGCCTCTCTGTCTTCCTCACACTTGTCATCCAGACTAGTTCAAGTGCATCTGCACACGCTGCTGTCACCCCTCCAGGATGCACCCTCCCACTAAAACCTTGTGACAGTGAGCAGGGACAGCAGGAACTGCTGCCAGTAACACATTTTAATTTTATTTTTTAAGAATAATAGCAATCTGCTATCTCTTGTGTATAATTGTGTTTGTTGTTTTATCTATCTTTTTTTTTTTTTTCTTTTTGTTACCAGAGTGCCTCTGATGGCTTTTGGAAGTCAGTGGCAACCCGTGTCCCAAGAGAACCTCATGAGATACGTATCCTGAATCCCTACTTCATCCAGGAGGCAGCTTTCAGCTTCATCGGACTGCCTTTCAACAACGGCCTGATGGGCAGAGGGGTAGGTATAAAGCGGAGCAAGCAAAACCAAGGGGAAGGACAAGAGGCCAAGCAGCAGAGTAGGCTTACACTGTTCTTATGTTTCCTTTGGGGCTCCACTGTTGGACATTGAAGGGAAAGGACTTTGGCCCTTTTATGGTGGCAGCACTCAAGGCAAGATCCATCCTTTCTGGTACTAGAGCCGCTTTTCTGGAGGCAGCTCTGAGGCCTCCAGCACCAGCTGGGTGATTTCCTGGCACCCACAGCCTGCCAGAAGGGCACTGGTCTGGCTGGGTGGAGGGAGTTCCTTCCCAAAAGGAAGAAGGAACCCTGCTCTCTGCACCCTCAGCACATCTGGAAGCGGAGCAGGTCTCCCTAAAGGTTGTGCTACTGTTTTACAATTAACTATCCTCATGGAGACTGCAGCCTAAAACCACTGATACCGCACATCTCGTCTTATATCCCAGGCTTATAGTGAAAGAGGGTAAAGGTTTGTTTGATGAGGCCTTTGGTGAGAAATTCTGATCTTACAGTAGAAACTTTTAGATGTAAAAGCTTACAAAAGAAAACAATGCAAAACACAATGTTAGGTCATAGTTATTAACAAAACACCTTCATGATCTTTCTAAGTATCTGTCACACCCAGTGCAACTTTTGGGAGTGTTAGTGTGGAGTAGGTGGTGACTTGGTTTTTCTGGATTATCTCTGACTGCAACGCTGTCCTCAGAACCTATTTATATTTGCTCTACCTAATATATCAACCATTAGAGAAAGTATTACTTGGGTGGGTGAATTATTCATGTACACATGTGATATAGTTGTTGACAGAGACCACACGGGACATTTTTGGGCACATTAGCACAGCTGACAAACCTGGAGAGAAGCACTTTTGCTGGACAAGGTCTGCTTGCTCTGCCCCCGCCATTGTCCTTCCATTGTTAGGAGGACAGGAGATTTGCCATGTTGCAGCAGGGGTTTGGACTAGACAGAATAGTGCCTCATTTCCCATGTACTAATTATATCGCAAAGTCTTCAGAAATATTAGAGGCGTTTGTTTTGTGCAGGTCAGATGGGTGGGTGTCTGGAGATAAGAAATTCACTTCTTAAAATGCAGTGTGCAATATGTGCAGATGGATTTGGCCACATGGAATGGGTCTTTCGTGAAATGCATTGCTGCATATGTACGTACAGAAGCTGTCCTGGGGTTCTGGAAGGAAGCACTGAATTTTTGCTCCATCACTGAAGCTATCTTATCCCAAATATTCCCGTCAGCTTGGAAGTAACTTACTTTACCTCTCTGTGTTCTCCAGAACTTACCCTTAGAACAACGTGGTCTTGATTTTTCTTCCAGAAAATCAGGACTGCTGCCCCAGTGAAGGACAGAAATCATCAGACTTTTGCCTTTATTTTCTCCAGATTTGTTTTTATTTTTAAACACGTTATTTTAATACACAAGATATTACTTAAACTGAGAGGAGAAGAGAGAATCCGGAAATGAAAATGCTGTGAACTGAAGTTTATGAGGTTTTGATAGGTTGTTTAACACACATCAGATTGGGAAATGAAGGCATCTTAATTGAAACCTGATGTTTCACTTCATGAAAGTCCATTTGAGCATTTAAAAATAGTTTATGGAGCTTTAAGGCAAGCAATCTCTGCCCATGACCCCTGCTAGGTTGTGTAAATTGTAGTTCATGCCTTCAGATGGGGCAACAGGGGCTCTGCAGGTGCACCTGTGGGGCTGGGACGTTAGTACACCCTGTGCTCTCTGTGCAAGGACACTCTAATACAGTGATTCTGTCAGAGTTTAAAAATAGGGAGAGAGTATTTCTAGTCTGTGGGTACAAATTTGACTGCAGACATCAACTATGGAGCTGCTGGGACTTCACACTTTAGCGGATGCTGCTGCGTCAGTGCAAAGGCTTCAACAGAAGCTACTGCTGCCGGTGTAAAGAGGGAAGAAGAGTTTGAGTAGGATCCTGGTGATACGAATTTGCTACAGACCTTTTTTCACTGAGACTTTAAATAGGAAGGTGGAAATCAGAGCCTGTAGACCAAGAATCCAACTCTTATTAAAGATTTGAGAGAGATCCAGCATGATAAATGAGGCAGCTAGAGCAAGGAGAATTGCTTCACAAGAGACAGGGTGACCCAGCAGCCGCAGAGCATGGCTGGTTGGGTTCAAGGTCATGTTTTAGAGATGTGAGACAGCCTGGAAAGCTTTACTCTAGAAAGAAGCATAGGAACATGGAAATAGAAAACGCTGAGGTCTAGTAAGCAAAAGCACAGTGAACAGTACGTGTCCTGAGTTTCTCCCAGGGAACCAGGATGGGGGCAGATTGGTGCCCCCGTGCTGCAGTGTGCTGTGCTATGTTGGGCAGGCTACACACAGGAGGATCAAGGCTGGGGAAGCCTTAGTAATCAAGACCAAGACAAAATCCTCATAAAGAGCAGTAATATTCCACTCTTCTTTGGTTCTGATGCCTAAATAAACTTCAGTGCTTCTCTTGCACACCACATATGGTAACAATGTGCTGCCAATTAACTTTGTAATTTGGGGGCTTTTTCAGCAACATTGAGGAGAGCTAGTAAAATAGTTTGGGGCTGATCTCAAAGCGTTTTTCCCAGGATTCAATAAAGGGTGAATGTAGTAACATCCTCTGCTTTGATAATGTAATTTGGGCCAGATGGTTCTGGAGGATAGTAGGGGGGTACAACTCAAATATGCATTTTGATTGTACTTGCGGCATTAGTAGCCAAAAGTCTGAGCAAGGAGCAAAACTGGTCACCCACAATGAACAGTGACTTCTCTCTGGGACCAGTAAAGCTTTTCAGGAGTTTCCTCAGTCCATTTACTGAAGGCTAAAGAAGAGGGAGAGCTGTTTCCTACTACATGTGGACTTCTCTCTTCTTAGGATAAGCCGATAAAGAAAAACTTTAGTTTAGGATCCTAGCAATATCTGGGGAAAATTAAATGTTAATGCATAAAGATGGTTTAGCATGAAAGAAACGAGCTATTAAAGATCCTCTGATTAAAGAATCCTCTTAAGGGCACAGGCTCGGCTGTCTCACTAGTCACAGGTGTGTGCATGTGATTTATGTTTTGGTGGAAGTTCTGTGTATACAGGTCTTTTGGGCTTGAAACCAGACATCACTGGTATTGCAGCTGGTAATTCAGGCATGCAATAACCTACCTTACACTGCAGGCAGCTTACTGGGGGACAAGCGTGAGCATCGGTTCAGAGGTGTCATTGCCTGTTGCATGTACAACACTAGGGATGGCTATTGCCAGGGTGCTTTTTGCTGTGAATAGTCCTACCCACTCTGTAGCGCTCAGAGTCATTGGAGCAGTGGCTTTCTGGCTCCTCTGGGATGCCCAAGCATGGTGTGAGGTGGCCAGCAGAACATTTCACATGGCACAAGTTGTCAGGACACTGAGGACTCCAGTGCAGACTGTGGTGTTTGTTTCTCTCTCTCTGCTGGTGCTGTGCATCCATGGAACTGCTTATGATTTAACTTCTCATGAGATTAAGCTCTGCTGCCCAAAACTGTAAGCCTTTGGTTTGTCCATGTACTGGAAATGGCTGAATCTATAGACCCCTTACTAAAGAGGTAAGACATCCTCCTCTGGACTCCACCCAGCCTCAGCACCAACTTGGTGAAAGAGCAGCCATGTGCAGGAGGTGTTACCAGGCCATGGATTAGCACCTCTGCAGAGTGCTGACAGCCCACATGCACTCGGGGATTAACCTCTGATGCTGGAGCATTAGCACCTCCTGCCCCAGGGCTTCTCTTTGCTGTTAGGTGGTTCTGCCTGTGGGCAGGCAGCCTTTCTGGAGATGCCAGTGGTGACCCTTTGCTCCTTAGGCAGCTTTTCAGCTCCCCTGGCTGGTCATAATGACACTTTCTCTCATTAGTACTGAGTTGCCCTGGTGCCAGCAAGCTTTGTCTCCTGGGCTGTTCTTGCTGGACTGTCACTGTGTGAAGGCTGTGTCTTGGGACCTGTTGGAGCAGAAGAGAGGTGGGGGATGGCAGGAGCAGAGCGGTCTGACACTCCATCCTTCCAATTGCATACTTCTCCTTTTTTTATACTCTGATGGCATCTTCTAAGGCAGGAAGATGGAGAGGTAAAGGATCACTGCAGTCAGTTAAATAGACTTAGTGTCATTGTAAGTGTTGGGTTTGTAAGGCAGCACATCTGCTTCATGGGCTGGACTGTTAAATCCATTACCGCTGCAGTGTGATCAGTCCAGGAGCTGCTGGGGAGTGGACGCTCGGACAAGCCATTATAGGGTAGCAGGTAAATGCATACCAGCTACTTCTTGGTAAATGCCCAACCACGTGCTTCTGCATGCGATAAACGCAAAGTAACTGAACAGCATTTACTCTTCAATGAAAGAGTAGGCCATGAACTCCTGTTTAGCATAGGGTGAAGCATATACATGGTTACCACAGTGCAGCTAGTGCGTAGTAAAGTGATGCACTTGTTTGCCCCCTGCTAAATCGTTAGGTCCTTAAGAAATACTCTCTGTGTTGCACAGGAATCTGCTCTATGGCAAACGGTGAATCAGAGCCTGTGCATCAGGTTAGATGTGGTCAGAGATATTTGGTTTGGGTTAAGTCGTATGGGAGCTCAGCAGTTAAATGGCAGAACAGAAACCTTCTGGGCAGCTCGTCATGGCTCCAGCAACAGGCCCCTGGTCCTTCCCTTTTGCTCTGATGCAGACCGCCAGTTCAGGAGGCTCTCTCCCACTTACAGCAAGGGATAACTAGGGGAGATGAAGGAAAAGTGTTGGAGATGCTCTGCTTTGTCTTTTGAAGCCCAGTATTGCAGCTGATTCCGTGCATGGATGGAGGTAGCTGTGGGAGCAGCACTGTGGGTTGTAAGCTCCTGTGAGAGGGACCACTCTGCAGAATGCCAGACATTTGTCTGCTCACAATAAGTGATGCTAAATTGCTTTTTATGCCATGTTTCCAAACTTGCCAGCTAAGGGAAGCAAAGAGTAGGTTTGGGGTTGTTCCTATGCCAACATAAATGAACAGAGAGAAAATACAGTGACTGTTGTGTATAGCATGTGATAGCTATTATAGCTTTGGTTTGTATTTCTTTTGTTTTGAAAACTGTATTGCTATTAGGTGATCAGGTCTGTAACTGGTAAAACTAAGGCAGCATTTTTTCTCAGGTAAGCAATTTTTCACGTTTTCCTCAAATAAGTTAATATACTAGTCGAACCAGTTTGAATATCTAGTTGCGTTATTGTTCGTAGGGAGTTTATTCTTTAGCAATGCTTACCCTTTTACTGAAAAAGGTAACAATTGGAATAGTCTGAACAATCCAATATGTCTTACCCTGAGCTAAGTAAAATCCCATAAATAACTGGAATTCATTTAACATATTAAGGGAGTCAAATATTTCTAAAAACAGATTTACAGCAGTCATTTCCTTCCAGTCCAGCAGGCAGTGACACAGGAATGACCTGGGCATGGAATGAAAAGCAGCAAGACCTTTTCACATGCACCAAGCAAAGAGCAGTTACAGTCCCCTGGTTCATTCTCGAGCACTGGATCTGCAGTGCAAGCCCATAAAGTGATGCTCAGCCTCCATTAAGGCCAAAGGAGGGCTGGTGTTCATTTCTGCTGACTGGCTGCTTCTATGAGAAGAAGTCAATCTTTAAAGCCTCTTCAGGGGAACCAATGGAAGATGAAACAGCAATGTCTTGACGGGAAGCCTTTTATCTTTCCTCTTGCAGCAGAGTGTAGGAGAACCCGTCCTATGTCTGTCTGTACTGCTAAAGGCTTTTCTGGTCCACTGACCTGGTGGTGCAGACTGGCTGTGTTTGATCCCTGATGCAGCACAAGACCAGATATCTTTGCCTCTCTTGTCTTTATGCTTTTCTCACCCAGGATCCACCATGCATGTGCTCACCTCACCCATGGAGGACACGTGCCAGTGGGCCCCTGGAAGGAGCTGCGCTCCAGATGCACAGGCAGCCTTTGCTCAGCACTGCAGTGGTGACGTGTCGCTCACCACTGCTGTGTTTGCTGCTTCTGTTGGTCAGACAGCCTTTTGGTGTCCTCTCTGGCTCGTCTGTCAGCCTGCTGCATTCTCTCAAATAGGAGCAGGCAAAGGGCTGGTCCCTGAGGAGCATTATATTAGATAGGAGCATGACATTTTCCAGATGTTTGGGCTTAGACAACCAGACCAGGCTTGGAGATGTGGACTGTCAGGCTGATCACGTTATCCAGGGAGGTTGCCCTTGCAGTTGTTTACCAGTGCTGGAGACGGGATGCTAAACCTGGTAACCACTCTGGACCCCAGCTGGGACAGACACCTGTGAGACACAGCAGCAGGTACAGAGCTTGCAAGGCCAAGTTCAAGTGGTGGGGGAGAGGACTTCCAATGCTTTCCGGGGTCTTGCTGTTCTCAACACTGCCCAGTTGGTGGGCACCTATTCAGGTCAGAAACTCATCATGGCCACATCTGGAGCAGCAATCCTGCTGTGCCACCCCCGGCAGCCCCCATCGCTCCCCCCCGAGGCTGTGCATGCCATGACCTGGCTTGCACTGGCCAGTCTTTGTGTGGCTGGGCAGCATCCCAGGAGACTCGCCTAGGCACTGGCACCATTGGGCTGCCTTTCTTCAGCCATTCAGTTGAAAGCAGCATTGCTTGGTGGTGCAGGAGTATCCAGGCACGTAGAGGGCCACGAGCAGGAAGACAGACTTTGAGCTGCTCCAGCCCCAGATTATTATTCCTGAGTGGGGGTGTTGGGATTTTGGCTTGTTTCTTTAGCAATGGCCTAAAATAACAAGAGGCCTGCTCAGTTGTTTGAGAGAGTTGTATTTTAATAACTCAATGGAAGAGGTGTGGTGGTTGCTTTGGTATGTCTTTGGGGCACGGCACAAGGGTGTGTGTGCTGAGATAGCACTGACGCATTGTGCAGGGCACAGCAAACCAGGTTTGGCACAGCCATGTCTGTGATGCCTAACTTGGAGTGACCTGTCCCCCAACTTGCCCCAAAGGTTGTACATGATTTATTAGGTCCAGATGAGAGCTTAGCAGCAAATGAATTTATATGCCTGTGAACAATCAGGAGCGCTTGGAAGCTGTGTAGATGCAGCTACACAAATAATTATAACCGTTTCCTATCTCTGATACATGTCCCCTCTCATTTGGCACTTCTCTGCTGAGAGGAGAGCCCCTTCCCCTGGACCTGGAGAACGCTGCTGAGCTGGCTTCTCTGCAGCACAGCCCAGGATGCATCTCTAGATCCTACGGGGCCTTTTGTTTCCCATGCCACAAGCTGGGCATGAGGCAGCGCTTCATTTTCAGCAGAGGGAAGGAGTAGCAGAAGTTCAGCAGGCTGTCACAGGAGAAAACTGCTCAGTTTCTGTAGTTTAAACCAAATCAGGACCAAAGCACTGTATTGACTTACTAATGACATGTAGTTAACTGGTGATCGTGCTTCTTTTATACTTCAAGCTGGCTCCTTTTTTTTTTTTCTAAGTCTCTCCAATTCCCCAGTTATTGTTTAATCTGTCCAATGGTTGTCTCTTCTTTAAGATAAGCAGTTTGGAGCAAATGCTCAGTTACATGTATTTGATCCAGTCGCATGTGAGTGCGCACACAGAGTTTGTACTCACATTCTCCTCTTAGGAGGTGCTATTATCCACGGCACTTACTAAGGGTGGGCTCTGCAAGCACGTAGTATTGGAGGGTGCTAACATAAATAAGGCATAGCTTAATTAAAAACTGCCATCAGATCATCAGTTTCTGAATGTGATTTTAGGGCAACACATTTTGCTAAGGACACCATGTGAATTTCTGATAGCTGTAGGGGCCAAATCAGATACTTCTATTACAGTCCAAGAGGTTAGGAAGTCTTTGGTAGTCTTTGGTATTTTAATAATTTTTGAGAAAGGAGCAGGCAGTGCTGAGATACTGGCATGTCAGAACCTACTGAAGAATAGAAGCAGATAAGAAAATTACCTTCTATTTTTCCATAAAGGCCATTGGAGGTATTATATGTAGAATAAAGTCAGGCAGATATTTGGTGACCAAAGGAAAGTTCACTTTTGATTTCTGTGATAACAGAAATAACAGCAGTGTTATTCTCCAAACAGAAATAAGAATACGCTTGAAAGAAAGTTATGGTGGTTTGGCAGTCCTCCCATAAGGTTGGGTAGTATGAATAATTCTCTGTGGTTTGTAAGACTCGCATTAGAAAGTTAGCTCTTAAATGTTAACTTGGCCAGTGAAATTCCCTCCAGGCGAAGACCCTGTGTCTCCCTTGAGCTGTACCGTGGGAATGGCCCCAGTGCAAGTGTGGGTGGTGTTAACACCATCGTATTCCCAACGACACACATTCTCAAGGACGTAACCATTTACTCGCTATGTTTTGGACACTGTAACTACAGCTCAGCTGAGGGAAATGATTTTGTGGCAAGTCCACTTACCAGCTGATGCAATTCCAGTGACATCCAAATGTCATCTCCGATGTAAAACATAAAGCTGAGAATATCTGAATTTAAACTGCCATGCCTGAGAAGACAGGATGTTCTTGCATAATTTGAAATTCAGGGGAACTTTCTTATCCTTGCCTAATAAACTTTTTTTTTCAATTTTTTTTTTAACCCCCTTCTTGATATTTTATGGGCACCGGTGAATTAACAGTTAACTAAACAATATTGTTTGTGGTGAGTATCAATTGAAATTAAGCAGCGAGAACAAAATGCCATTTTTGCTAACACCTAGAGCTGGCACAGAAGGATGTAGTAAAATCTTTTCGTTTCAGATGTGCGCTGTTACAGTTGCACTGCAAATGTTTGAGTTTAATGTCTCGCTGATTTAGACATAAGCATTTTTCACACGTTTGTCTTCAGATCAGTGTAATTCCAGTGCGCTGTAGTGGAGTTCTCTGTAGCAGATGGGTTGTGCTCCCAGCTCTGCACATCTCAGCTAGAGTATGGGTGGCATTCTTTGTTTGGAAAATGTTGGTCTTGGGACACGGTCAGGCAATCAGAAGTGAGCAAGGTAGTGTGCTGCCAAAAGCCAGTTCCTTTGAAAGAGAGGCAGAAACTCAAAACACTGTGTTCCCACCCTGTTACGAACATCAGGTGAAATGCAACAGCGTTGCTCACCGGTTCAGGGTAAACTATTTTAAATGCAAAATAGAAGCATGCAGTTGGTTTCTACATCTCACCTAAGAGGCTGTCACCCCTTGGTGACTGTCTGAGCATGTCCTCTGAATTCGTGATACTTTTGATACGGCGGTGTTGGATGCTCTACAAATGAAGATAAGATATGTGGGTGGATTTCTCAGCCTCTCCCTAGCCCCTGGGGTAAAGCTACCTCTGGATTCATCTGGCTAAAGGGCAGCTAGAAGAATCTGTGAGCTAAGGTTTTATGCTGGAAACACTCCTGTCACAGCGGCCATGTTCATCTGAACGCACAAGAGGAGTTGCAGCCGTACAGCACCACTGTCACAGGGCCCCAGCAGAAGCCAGATGAAATGGGAAGGGCTGAGGCTGGACTTTGGTGCAAATGGCAGGTCAGCAGATGGGAGAGGACAGTCAGCGTGTCCCTGCTCAGAGTGCTAGCACCCATCTCTGGCTTCCCACTGCTCCTCATCTTCCCAGCATGCTGCGGCTAGGAAGGGTATGGCACAGGCTAGAGTGCCCTTTGCCTGTGGGGGTGCCCCGAGCAAGGGAAGGGGTCTCTGCACACTGCTGTCTGGGTCTGCCTGATCTCCCCTCCATCTCCAGAGCTGTTTAACGGCCTCCTTAAACTGCTTTTGCCATCAGTAAAATACAGAGTTTGTACTGTTCTTCACTTCTGCTCCTGTGTGGTGGCCTGTTTGGGATAAGTATTCCTCCTTAGCCTAGCTGGATGCCAGAATGTGCATAGAACTGTAATCCAGTATCTACGTCTGTTTTAGTTTCAGAAAACTAACGTACCCACTGTGATTCATCCTCCAGCTCGTCAGCTGCCCCATTCTTAGGACAGAAGAGTTGAGGAAGGAGAGTCTGACCATTTGCATTAATCCCTCTGTCCTGCAATACTCCGCTGGACAGTCAGGTCATAGAGCCTCAAACAAGAGCCGCTGCTTTCGTGCTAGACGCTTTGCAGGAAGCTGGCTAACGTATGATTTTCTTTACAAGTTGGGAGGCTATTGACCCCGCAAGCTGGCACTGGGCAGCTGATGTGCAGATATAGCCAAATACCTGTTCCTGGTTTTCTGCCTAGTAGCAGCAGTGCCCCTGTGAGCAGAGACAATAAGAGGAAATCTTTGATTGTAGAAATGGCAACCTGCTAATGACTTCCATTCCTGCTTTCTCTCCTCTCAGAACATCCCCACCTTGGGAAGCGTAGCAATAACCATGGCACTCCACAACTGTGATGAGGTGGCGGTAGCTGGGTTTGGCTATGACATGAGTTCACCCAATGCACCGCTGCACTACTATGAGAACATCAAGATGTCTGCCATCAAAGAGGTAGGGAGCTCCTGCCGAGCACATCTTCCTCCCAAGCCCGCTGACCTCCCCGACTCCAGAGCCTGACTGGGATGGTGATGTCAACTTACAGCTTTCCTGTATGGGTCAAAACACAACTCCACCCATGCATTTGCCTGTAAAATTCTAGACATTCTCCCAAGCGCAATGTGTGTTAAAAACGGTTATTTCTGCTGGGAAAAGTTCTCTGGAATGTGTATATAATGTGATTCCTCCTTTTGAGCAGCAGGGAAAAGATTCACATAAATGTTAACTCGAGTAGGGTGAAAGGGAGCAATTCTGCTCTGGCGTTGAAAAGATGTGGCCACGTCCTGCTTTTTGATCCATTGTGTTGTTCTCTAATCCAGAGGCTTCTTTTGCTGGATGATCCCCTCCTCAGCCCCTGTGCAATGTGGGGGAGGTGAGATTAGCCCGTGCATGTTCGCCTTCAGCTGCCTGTTCAGCAGGAGTTAGCTAGTGTAAACACATCGTGGCTCTATGGAGACTGCTCTTTAAAGCCAGATCTACATTAGAAACGTTTTCTGATACTATCACAGTAAGATGAACAGCATATTTAGAAGAACAAAAGCTCTCATGCTGGTATAATGCAGCAGTATAAAGATGCTCTTTCAGGTCTGTCCAGTCCCTGTACCAAACTAGAGCAAACTTGAACACTGGTCAAAGCTTCTATAGTGGGAAGGTTTGCTTCCTTTTTGGTAGAGCTCAATCTTTCCCAGCACAGACGTGGCCCAGGTCTTTCTCTTTCTAAGATTGCTTTCCCCTCTTCACTGCCTCCTAGGTAGAGAAACTTTCTCTATCCTACTCCACGTTGTGAGAAGTTGTGTTGTTCATGGACAGTATCTGCCTCCTGGCACTTGGCATTTGTTCACATCAAGCACTTTGCTATTGATCCAGGCCAGGAGGGAAGCTGGGAAGTTGTGTTTTTCCAAATCACAAGATTGTACGTGTCTTAGGACTCTCACAGGCTGCAGGCTGCATGACCCTAGGCAGACTGAGAGGAATTAGAAACCAGTGATTAGTCAGCTTGAGAAATGAGAAGAGCATGTCTAATTATCAGAGTAATGAGGCTTTGGAACAACCTCTCAGCAGAGGCCAAGAGAACAAACTGAGTTTGGGAAAAGACTGTGAGGAGGTCCCTAATATATTGAGGGACTGGACATTGTGGTCCTGAGGTACCTTCTGGACCTGTGGAGGTAGCAAGAAAGTCTGCTTGCTGAATGGAATAACCATGGATTTGATCTGTCCTGGCTGGGAGAGCGAGTGCCCATTAACAGGGTTTAAGGGATATGTCCAGAGAGGAAAACTGAATTGAGACACTATGTACAGAGGTGGTGTCTTGCTTGTGAAATCCCTGGACAGAAAATAGCTGAGGAATATCATTTTTGCAGAAATAGAGGAGGTGCCACCGTGGGCTTGCTGAGTTCTGACTCTTCCCTGGGCGTCTGCTTATAACCACTGCCTGAGACAAGACCCTGGGCTACCCCAGCCCAGGTCTGAGTCAGTACAGCTGGTTCCTTAGTCTTCCAGCAAAAACACGACTACACCATGAAAATGGATGCAGATGCCTGGCTCCAGCAGTGGGTACAGAGACTGTTCATGAAAGTTTCAGGAAGGGCTTTTGTCTCTGGTGCCACTCTGGTGAATCGGCTGCCTTTGGTGGAGGATCACTCTTGCCCAGTTGTTCCTCCTGTCTCATAAGGGTGTCAGTCCCACGGTCTGCTCTTGGACGTGGGGACACTCACAGCGGGTGTCCTGTGCCAAGCCTGTTTTGCAACCTGGTAGGTGTCTCTGACCTCAAGGACACCTACACAGGACCTGACAAGAATAAAGTCTTCTTGCTCTTCATCCTTATGTGGATCAATGGGAAAAGTTGGCAAAAAGAGTTGGATTGACAGAGTCTCTGGTTGAAGTCACCAGTCTCGATCACTTGGATCTTTGATTCTGGAGGCCAGCGCCCTGAGTGGGATGCAGAAGCCAGTGGAAGACAGGTGGGAATCACTCTTGGACACCATATGCGGTCTCAGAAATAAACCTTGCATGGCACAGGGCTGTAGATGAGGATGAACATGTGAAATGCAACCAGTAGGGTCTCCTAGAGAGACCAGCTGGTGCCTGTTTTGTCAGGCTGCTGCTGCTGTCTGGAAGCTGTCAGTCATCGCATCCAGGATGTTCTGTACAGAGGTGAGGGAGCGTTGAAAGGTTCCGGTGAAGCCTCACTAATTCAGATGTCAGTGGATTTGTTTCTGAAGCCAGGGCTGTTCATGAGAGCTCTGCAGGCCAGCAGAGCTGGTTCTAGGAGGAAGGTTCCTGCTCCGCTTGAAGGCTGGTTATCTGATATGTGTCTGCCCATCTAATCCTCACATCCTCACCCACAGGCTCCTCTTACGTTTCGCTGCCCTGGTACAAGAAAAGCCATCTGTTCCCGAGTATCAATAATTAATGTTCCTCCTGCCTCTGCCCCTCCCAATATGACAAATTGTTTGTGATATTCTGGAATGTGAAGAGCAGAGAGAGGATTGCATTTCTTTCTTTCCCATTTAATATTAATGGTAGCTGGTAATTGTTAGTCACCTGAGGGTGAAGTTGAAAGGTGGAGGGCACGATAGTTGGGTTGTGTCTTCTGCAGTTGCCCTCAAAGAACACACAAATGTAGATTTGCCCCAGTCTAGACTGGAAGCATCCTACACACCCTGCTTGAAGAGAGTCCTGCATGTGGTTTGTAAATTGAGAGGCTGCCCTGCATTAGCACCTTGTGCCAAACATTGCCCTTGGCACTAGTGAAAGAAGACTGACCCAGAGCCAAGCTCCACCAAGGTTTTTGCCTGTTCCTTCTGCTCTGATACCCAAAGGCCCAAGACCATCCACAGCATTTTCCTCAGTGTTACTTTGGACCTCCAGGATTGTGTCCAGGTCTCATTCTTCCTAGTCCTCCTCTACATTTCAGCCTCTAAAGGAGCCACTAAAGCAGGCTGTGCTTTGAAAGTGTGCAAGTATCATCTTTGTCCTCTGTCTGGCCTGCAGACCCATGCAGGCTGGAGTACTCATTCCTGAGCAGGGAAGAGGACAAGGTTTGCTTAACGTAGCAACATCACAGCACTGAAACAATTGCTGTGGGATGCAGCTGTTCCATCATAACAAACATCTCACACAGGAGTTTGACCAGACTTTGGTGGGGCAGCACCTCTGTTTCTGAAATTCAAATTTTTTCCCTGACTGCTGGACTTCTCCAGCCCAGATGACCCAAAATCTTCAGTGTTTAAGCCTGGAGAGCAGCTGCAGGGAAGCACTCCAGCTCCACCCTGAAACCATCACTGTCTTTACAGAGAAAATGTAAACACCAGCAGCGTCCTGGGTCTGGAGGTGCCACACGCGTGTGGGACTCGTGGGACCCTCTCTGGGAACATTGATCGAGCCCCTTCCCTTGCCTGGTGTCTGCAGGGGGAACGGGCCTGCCGGCGAGCGTGCGTCCTCTCGGCAAGGTGTGCCACTGATTTACACTTGAGTCCTGCTTGACATCTCTCTGGACACCCGTGAAACCCTGTGACTCATCTCTGAGGAATTTGTTCTGATTACATAAAAAAAGCCAGCAAAATGCGCTCGCTTGCTCACAGCTGGGCGGAGATGCCTCTCCCATGCCAAGACTGAGGTGATAAAATCTCTGTGGAAATGAATGTGATTTTTCCTGTTGCTCTGTGGGACTGGCAGCTGAATTTCCAAGAGGTGAAACAGGCAGCACGAGCATATAGTTTTGCTTAGTCTGTGCTTTCCCCGCAGGGGTAAAAGCCCTCGAGGTCCAAGATTGTGCTGCAGTGGCTACCGCAGGAGGCAGCTGCCTCTGCTGCCTCTTCCAGCATCTCAGACTCCCAAGGGCTGGGCAGGTGCTTCTTCCCCCAAAGGAGAAGGCTCTGCGAGGGGGCAGACGCTCTGGAGCTTCATCGATGTTACCAGTCAGGGAGAGGTATACGGTCTTGGGACCCTGGTCAGTAGTATGGCTGCAAAGCACGTATGGATTCTCCTGTTCTTGTTAATGCTCATGGGAGTAAATTTCTCTGGTTTAGTCCTGGATGGCTTCCCTGCCTTCTGTCCTGGGTAGCTCAGTGTGCTCCAGCCAGGGTACGTCCAGGCAGACCTGACAGAGAAGACCCTTTGTTGTTCCTAAGCGTGCTCCAGAGAGCTGGAAGCACACTGGTGCAGTGCTTTCAGTTTCAGGCTGAGCTGGAGATCAGTGCTTGCAGTGCCCAGCACCTTCTCTCCTTGTCTCTCCTCCCCATCGTGGCCGGGGGTGCAGAGTCCCTGGCCTGCTCTTCAGCAGGGGTTTTCTGGACAGTATGAAGACCCTCTGCTGTTCTCTGATCTGTTACTAGGAGACCACTGCCCAATAGACCCCGTGCTGTTGTGTAAATTCTCACAGGTGATTTTTCAGCTCTGATCCTGTCTCTTTAACTTACAAAATCCAGAACATCTAAGTTGTCATCTCCCTTCGGTTGCTATTTTCCCTATTCCCAATAATTTTACAACAGCTTTCAACCCTTGCCTGCTTCCGTGAATGCTGTACAGAAAATGATTGAGTCCTTGCCAAGGTGTCTGCTCACTTGTTTCTGTTTTTGTGGCAATGAGTCCATCGGAGCTGAATTTTGATATTATTTATTGTATTTTTATTTCTTGCTCAGGTCCTGTAATGCTTCCTGCCCAAGCACTCCATAAAAGTGTATTTTTATCACAGGTCACTGTCTTCTATTAATGTAGAAGTGTCAGATCTACTGGGAACATAGCAAAGGAAACATGGAAATGTTTCCATGAGGTGAGGAAAACAGGAATAATTTTTAAATAGAGTGAAGGCTTTTCTGGATAAAAAAAAATTAATGAACCTGCCTATAAGGATTAGAATAGACCTTCATTGCTAATGGCAAAACAGGCTAGTGTTTCAGGCAGAAATTATTTCAGGATGGGAAAGTGACAGTGTTTAGAATAGTAAAACCATATCCGTAAGGAGTTGATGAAACTGAGAGCAGGAGGTTGTGCTAAACCATGGGAACGAAGCACAAGTCTGGCTCCCAGCATCCCTCCTCAGCCGGGCAGCACACAGACTTCCCTGGCCTCGTGATCCAGAGGTGAGCTTCAGTCTCCTGGTCGTTTCTTGCAGGAGCAAGAACGTGAGCAAGGAGTCCCCTCGGATGCCACGCAGGGAGCACCCCGCGCTGTTTTCTCAGCAGCTGGCTGCACTTGCGGTTGGTAAAAATGCAGAATGTGCGGTTCAAAGCCACCCTTATCCATCCAGAGCCCATCTGCGGCGTTTGTGTCGCGTGGTGGAGCTGCTGGCTGGTCTCCTTTTCACTGTAGGAGCAGATCAAGCGCCGGCGCCGATGTTGTTGGAGGTGTCAGCTCCTTTGATACAGCTGTGCCTGGCACTTCAGCGACTCGCTGCCTGACCCGAGGGGGAGGTGGCGCGACTGCCTTTGATGGCTTCTTTCTGATCCTTGGCTCCGCTTCCCCGGCAGGTCTTTGTGGGATGCTGGAGGACACCATCTTGTAACACTTCTTATTCAGCCTGTGTAAGGGCTGTCACAAGGGCCAGGGGAGGTGGCCTGCAGCATGCAGTGACCCACAGCTTTGTCTCTGTCTCTCCCCGCCAGCAGCTACCTCTCAGAATAATCCACAAACACCAAGTTTGGAGCCTCGGCCCATAAAGGCACAAACAATAGTGCTTTATCATCAGCTGGGCGCTCTCTGTGAAGCCGTCCTTTGCATTTTAAATCAACGCAAGTGGCTTGGGAGGGGGTGGTTGGGCTGCTTCAGGGCTCCACGTACCTTAAAGTTTGCGGTAGCCAAGAAGAAGAACAAAACTCCTTTGAAAGCCAGGCAGATGTCTAGCCTGGTGATTTATAGACTGAAAACACAGCTATTCGAGCCTGCCTGATGAATTGTGATTGGAGTACAAGGAATGGTGCAGACTGAAATGGAGGTCAGCTTTGGAGGGGGAGGTTAGGGGCTGGGGCAGGGGGACCTCTGAAAGGGCAGTGCTTTTTCTTGGGGCCGGCAGTGATGACTGATGAGGTTTATACATTTTTGTCTTTGTTTAAAAGCCACCTGTTTGACAGCGTTTTGGCTGAACGAAGGCCTCACATGCTGTTCCTGTGCATAAGGACTGTGTGTCTATGTAATAGAAATCTGGAAAAGATTGATGGAATAGCAGTCACGACCAGAGCACAGGTATCGCCTTGTTCAGTAGGACAGAAGTACAGTACCACTCGTGGGGTACCACTGTGCCCTAATAACAGCAAGGAAGGTAAGGCTGTAGGATGGACAAAAACAGAATTAGGGTTTGGACAAGATCTCTGCAGGAAAAGACAGTAAAAGATCTACAGGGGTGTGCTAGAGCCCAGCTGCTGACCCCAACATGCAACACAGAGCTCTGTAGGGGTGCCAGGTACCACCAGAATCGCACTGTCACGGAGGTACAGTATTACTGTCAAGGGGAGAGCCCAGGTATTCCCAGACGCAGTAGCTAGCACAGCTCTTCTCACCAACCGTGAGGGCACAGGAAGAGCTGATGGCCTTTCAGAGCTGCTTTTAGCAGGCATGAAGACCTTGCAGAGGGACATTTTAGGAAATAGCCTTTGATCAAGTGCCTTCATAGTTAAATTAAATAGAAAGGCAACAGAAGGGACATTGTAACTCAGATTTTGCTTCCAAAAGGAGGGAGCTTGATAAGCAGGGCTGTATCTAGACTGCGGGGTGGTGCTCAGTGGAGTTAGGACATGTGTGCAGACTCTGACCTCTCTGAATTTAGGCCTAGCTTAGGAGAATGGGCTACCAGAAGCAGATGCACTGAAGAGCTTGTGGACTCATTGTAGACCTGAGATTGCTATTATTCTTTTCTGAAAGTACAAAAATTATCTGCAATTCATGTTTGTAGCAAAGGGGGGAACTGGCAGGAAAAGGCTGTAGGCATAACTTCATGAACAACTGCTTCACAGAGGTATTAGAAGTAACAGAGGAGTGGGAGAGAGCGTCGGGCACCGAGGAGACCTTACCCGGATGGTTGAAAAGGACAGAGGTAAAGTGGAAATCAGCAAAAGTCAAGCTGAATTAGATCTTGCAAAGGAAAATAAACAAACACTGGACAGTCCTGTTGCCAAACAAATAATATGGAAACAAGGAAAGAATTACCAGGCCTGTGGCATCCAGGGAGAATGAAGGAAGCAGAAGGCGTAGGGATTAAAGAGCCAAAGTGGGAACTGTATGAATGAATATATGACCTCCATAGGGGTGATATGATGGATGTGAGGGAAAGGGTGGCTTACAGTGAAAAGTTCATAGAAACAGAAAATGACTGGGTCAGCAGTGAAAGGCAAAAGCCATTGGAGCTAATGCACTGGATGTGAGAGCCTGAGAGATCTCTGTTCCAGCCACCCCACTGCTGAGCCAGTTAAGCTGCAAGTCCAGAGGAAAAGGTCCTCCATAAATCTATCAGGTTACACGTGGTTCCACAGGATTAGATTGTAGTGGACATAATACCTCTTTTTTCCTGTCTTTTGGAGGGGGGGGCGATGGGAACAGGGCAAGGAAAATAATCCTGTCAAATTCAGCCCTCTTAATCTAACCTCAGAAGTACTATTCAGAACTTCATAGCAGAGTTTAAATGAAAGAATAATTAAATCCTGAAAGCAAACACAACATGGATTTACCAAAGGCAGGTTACAAAAACTAATTTAATACCTTTATTTGATTAAAAAAAAAAAAATCATTCTGGGGACAGAGGAAGTGGAGTAGCTCAGTCGGTCTGAAGTTCAGTTAAGCATGCCATACTGTGCCGTGTGAGATATTATTAGTTAAGCTTCAGAAGCTACGGTTTGGTGCAACACCTGTACGTGAGTAGTCTTTGTAAAGGAGAACACAAAGAGCAGCACTGAATGGACAGCTGGGAGTTCCCCCGCAGGAGGTCATGCTTAGCGTTTGCTTTAATGATTTTTGGCACAGGAGGCAATGGTGTGCAAGTGGAATTTGTGATGATACAAAACCAGGTGTGGTCAATAGAAGGGAGGATCAAAATACCATCCAGGAAGACCATGAGCACCTTGAGAACAGGAGTAACCTCGGTGGTATGAAACCTAAGAGTATAAACGGAAGGTCATGCTGTTTGGGGCAATACCAGAAATTGCGACTTTAAGCTGGGATAGCATTATTTGGCAATGGTAGAGGAGGAAAGCGCTTAGATAGGTATACATAAATCACAGGACAATTCAGGATGCTAGGCCGTTACTTAAAAAAAAGGCAAATACACGTCTGGAAAGACTAGAGGAGAGGACTTCTTGTAGAGGGAGAGAATTGCCTCTGCATGAGGCAATGGTGAGCCCTTTTTCTGGTTCGCGAGAAGTAAATTTGGGGTAAATAGGGACAGAGGGAGCTACTACTACTTCTGGGAAATTTCCCAGTTTTCATGGGGGAAATGAACAGCCTGTTCTGGTGGAAGGAAAAAGAAAGCATGAGTTGTTTAGCTTGGTAAAATGAAGACTGAGAAGAGATACAATTGCTCTGTTTCAAGTTGGCGTAAGAATGACTGGGCATAAAGGAGCTGTGAATAAATCTGGACATGAAGAGAGGAGGGTGCCCAGCCCTCCCTTTTGTTTCAGTACGTGTGACTCCCAAGGGGTGCAGGTGGGACAGGGGTCCGCGGTGCTGCCACGTCCCAGTGGATGGACTGAGAGGGGAGGGGGCAACAGGTCCTGAGTGAGGCAGGGCACTGGTGTCATGGGAGGTGCCCTGGGAGGTGAAACTGCGGCTCAGGGTGGCCATAAACACCTGGTGTACGTGGTCACCATGCCGGGACCAGACCAAGGGCGTGGGCAAGACAGAATCATGAAAAATAAGCAGGTCTAGAGACAAGGCAGTGAAGGTTAAAGGTAGAGATAAATTAGCACCAGTGGAGACTGGAAACCGACTGTTACCAGTGAAGCAGCATTTCTTGCTGCTGCTGTGGTTTCTGTGCAGGTTTTTGGGGAGAAATGCTGCTGACTTGCAGAAATACAGGGGATGTAACAGAACTGAGAAACCTGCTGTTTTATAACTCACTGTTTTTCTTGAATGCATTCCTCATTGACTTCACTCTGATTTAATCTTCCTGTATTTTAAAGTACTGCAATATATTTGATAAGACTAATGTGCTCTGAAGCTGGGGCATTCCCCAATTGTAATTGATTACAGATGGGGAGCTTGCCTTCCTCCTGGGTTGGTCTCTGAAACATTTTCTTAGTCTTAAAATATTCTACTTGAACAGGGACAGAGGATGTTTTGTGCTTTCTCATAGAGTCATCAAGAAAAAAAGGACAGGTGGTTTGAGGCTGCTGCATTTGCATAACCCTGAAAGGTGGCTTTAATGAATGATAAATTTTGATCTAATAACTGTGACCAAACAATCACACATCAGACCCACTGCCACCTCTCTGGGATGGACAGCCGTGACAGTGCATCTGCTTGCAGAGCAACTCTCCTCCTGCTGTTTTTCTCTACACTGAAAAGAAGAAAATCTACTAATCATAGAGACCCCAAAGCAAAGGAAATCCCAGCCTGATCCCCAAACAGCAAGAAGGGGTCTGAAGCTTCCTGGGATGTTCCTGATGAAGCTCCCAGAAGTTCATTACTCCGTCTGTGGGCTCAGACAAGCAGCTTGTTTGTTTGCACAAGTGGAAACAAACGCTTGGGCTTGATGATCTTAAAGGTCTTTCCCAACCTAAATGATTCTGTGATTCTAAGCTGTACCGGTCGCCTGCTGAATGCAAGCGGCGGAGGGGACAGAGGGCAGAGCTAGTCTGCCAGGTCGCAGGAGCAGTGGTGGTAGTGACGTGTGGGGACAAGAAGGTGGAGGTGGCAGTGAATGCTCTGAGCTGCTCCGCTGCTATCTGGAGGTGCAGACTGATGAAAGAAGAGCTGGAGTTTTCTGCTTGTAACGCTGAGGTGTAGCTTCAGGACTTGGGGCAGGAGCTTTGTGAATGTGAATAATCTGAATACAGGAGTAGGAAATGGGACAGTAACAGCTCGGTGTGCATGGGAAGGGAGGGTCAAAGCAGTCAGAAGGGACAGTGAGCATCTTGCTAGCACAGCCAAAACGCATCTAGTGTCCAAGGGCAGGAGAAGGCTTCTTTGCAGTAGTAGCAGGAATAAACCACCAGCACTGCAGCCGCTTCACATAATCCTTCTCCAGGTGTGGATCCCACTCACAACGCTCTGCTTAAAATGTCAAAATGAGCACTCTGACAGCACAGCCCTGGCCATGGGGACACGGGTGGCCAGAGCATTGCCTCTTTCTTACCATCCTGCTGCAGCTCCGGACATTGTGCCAGCTGAAAGATTTCCAGGACAACTTGCCCACGAGCTTGGTTACACAGAACACCTCAGCTTACCCAGCGAGGGGTGGCGAAAGAGAACTTCCCCTTACAACAGCCATGACATGGTCCTGGCCCCAAAGCAAACCTGAGCCTGCCAAGACCTGGCTTTTCATGAGACCCTGCAGGCAGCTCTCAGATCCCTCCCTCCTGCCGGGCCCTGCCGGCAGCGTGGGCTACCCAGGCTGCTATTTAGGGTGTATGCACCCTAAAACCTGCTGAGTTTTAGGGTGTATTTTGTTGCCTTTCACCTGTCTGGGCAATGGGACCGGGGTGCCTGCCTCTCTCTGGCAGTGTTGGGAAATCTGCCCCGGCTCTTCTCCCCACTGCCGCTGCTGCTGGAATGCAGCTTCCTTCGCCTGATTAGCTCTGTCAGTGAGGTGAGTCCCTCTCCTGCAATCAGTAACCGGAGCTGGTGTTGGAGACATGCCTCATCCCTCCTGCCCGCATTGCTGTCAGGGGTGTGGGGGGAGCAGCACCGCACCGAGCGCCCTGCTAGTGCTCCTTGGAGGGGGACGAAAGCCCATCCTCACGAGGGAATCCTCTTTCTCTGTGGTCCTACATTCAACCACAAAACATTTGAGAATCCTGCTGCAGACAGTAAGATCCATGGATCAAGTGGGAGGCTGAATTGCCTTACACGTGGCTTTCTGCTTGGAAAGAGGAGTTTGTGGCAGTGCCCAGGGTATAGAGCAGCCCCAGTGCCGAACAGCCAGAGGTTTATAGGTCTTGCCAGCAGCCTTGCAGTCAGTGCTGGAGCCAGACATAGCTGTAATGTGAGACACTGCGATGGTATTGCCCAAAGTTTTATTATCCACCTCCTGTACTTAAATTCCTGCTCCACTTGTACCTTTCACAAAGCGGATTTCCTCTTGCCATCAGATAAGGCACTTGCCTGTGGCCTGAGGTGACGTTTTAGGTGGTTTCAGTTTTGCCTAGAAGTGGCTGCTTCTGCAGTTGGCTTCTCTTATGTTTGATGAGGCTGAAAGTCGTGAAGGAGGGATCAGCTTGTGCTATGATGTATCAGGTACACCAGGCTCCCTGGTGCTCCAGATAGGCTTTGAACAGCAAGCCCAGCCAGATGTAAGCGAATGCATCGAGACCTGGTGTTCCCAGCATGGCCTCTGTGCCAGCAGACACTGTTCGCTGCCTCTTGGCAGGAGCACACAGGCACATTTGGCTGCTTCTGCCGGTGCTGTGCATTCCTAGCAAGGGGCTGTGTTGTCAGAAGAGACGTTGCTGCATGGTGGGGGCCAAGCCCGGGACCCCCAGCTGATGTGCCACACATAGGACTGTTTGCAGCACATTGGGGGGATCCTGGATGTCCTGCTCCGAGTGACAGGCACACGCAGCCCTGCTCTCCCAGCTCCCTTTGCACCACCATCGCTCGCTCCCACTGCTGCTTTCTGAAATTCATGGTTTTTTTCCTTTTACGAGCCAGCTTTCTTCCCAGTGCCAGTTTTCAGTTTCTGCTTTTATGCTAGCAGAAGCCAAGCACTGAGTCGTTTCTGGGCAGCGTCTTTTCAGTTTAGAGGTGGGGTCTTCTGCATTTTCAGGGTCCCAAAGAGCACCAGCACAGTTTACCACGTGTGGCCCTGTTCCTGGTGCTGGTGCGCCCTTTGCAGCATTCACGTAACAGTGTCACTGGAAGCAGAGGAAGTCAAAGACTTCTTTTGAACACAGGTTGCAAGATAAGACCTGCCTGAACTTTCCTTAGCAGCTTTAACTGTTGTCATTCCTGTGCACTCGGGGTATGAAAGTTTTTTAAATGTACAGTAGCAGCAAAAGAGGTATTTCTAAAATGTGCTGGAGATCTACAGAGGGACCTTCAGTCCCTTGGACCTCTTGGCAGCAGGCTCCTCGCCATGACTGGGGCTGTCTGTGCCACACAGTCAACAGTCATGGCTGAGAGCTGCTTGTCCTGGACACGACAGGACATCCACGGATGAGAGGAGAGCCACATTGCATGTTGGGTGTGATGGATGCAACCAGTGCTTTGCAGGCAGGTGCCCAGGGTTTTGCAGCGGGTAAACTGGGTTTAGATACCTATGACAATGCACCCTCAGAGGGCTCGTTGGGCTGGTCCTTTGTCAGTTGATGTCATTTCAGGGAGGCTCCTGCAGAGTGATTTTATCATGGTCCAGATCATATTTAGAGCTCAGATTACCTGCTGGCCAGACCACTGTGCTGCAGACCTGGATCAATTTACTGGGATTCTGTTGGGAGATTTTGGGGAAAGTTTCTTTTCCCTTCTCTGCCTCGGTCTCCCCAGGGGACAAACCACTTACTGCTTTCATTAAGTGCTTTAATAGTACCAGCACAGGGGGGTGATGGCAGATGCTCTGATCGCGGCTAACGCCTGCTGCAGGGAACACGTCTGGGTGGGCTGACACCAGCTATCGCAATTAGAGCTCTGAAGCGCCTGGCTGGGAGATGTGACCATTTCACCCTTCACATTGTATTAGTGTAACCTGTAGTGTGTGATTTCCTCTTGATAGGGCTAGCAGAGGCAAGAGCCAGCCTTTATGTGGCTGGTCTTGGGGCTTTTCAGCTGTGTGCACCCCCATGCATTCCTCAGAGACCTCCCTTGGCAGGGAGCTGTATGTGGGTACAACATGTCCTGCCACCGTGTTCTCTGCCAGCTCTGTTCCCTGGCACACATCATCGTTAATGATGGACTGTTGGACTCTTGTGTGCCGTGGCTGGGAGTGCACTGTAACCAGCTACATCTGCCCAAGATACCTGCGTTGCCCAGGTCTCACCGTGCCAAAAAAACTTCACCCAGCCCACGGGGAGACCTCCTACCTCAGGTACCCAGGTCTGACCCTGCTGGCTGTATCGGCTTTAGATAAAAGAAGGCCTTTGGTCTGCGAGGGCTCTTCTGGTCCACAGTGGGGTCTGTCTCCTTGGCAGAAGCCACTGCCCTGCCCCAGCTGGAGTCTCTCGCAATGTGGGGAATGGGAGCACGCTTGGCCAGGATAGCTGCTGACCTCCTGTCTTTCCCATTTCCTTCCAGTCCTGGACGCACAATATTCAGCGGGAGAAGGAGTTCCTGCGGAAGCTGGTGAAAGCCCGAGTCATCACTGACCTAACCAGTGGGATTTGAGTGGCTGCAGCCACTGCCTCCGAGGGAGGAGACGAAGATGCACGCTGCAGCTCTGGGAGCAGGCACTGGCAGCCCCCCTGCAAGAATCCCACCTCACTGAAGACACACAGAGACGCCCAGGTGCTCTGGGAAGACCCTCTCGTATTGCCAGTCTGCATGAGGGTTGCGTCTGCTGCCTCCAGGGCCCAGAGCTGGCAGGAGGTGGGCAAGGGGCTGAGTGGGCCATTCTTGAACTCTGCATCGCAGACGGATCTTCTGTGTCCTGAATTAAACAGGAAAGACTCAGGAGAGAGAAGAAAGGTTTGTGAATAAAACGATTTGTGCCAAATGGGAGGTGACGCTGCCCCGAGGCAGCAATGCCTGAATGTACAAAGTATTATTTTTTAAAAGAAACTCTGCTGGAATCATACTAGAAATACCAAGGTGCCAGGCACAGTCTGTTTGTGCACAGCCCTGCAAAAAGCCCAGCCTCTCCATGCTCCATCTGTGTCATCACCGGCCTCAGACCTTTCCCCAGGAAGACAAATCCGTCCAAAACTTTGGTGGTGTTGGTGCTGCTATAATTCAAAGGGAGAATAATGGCTTTTCCTCCTTCTCCACTTGGAGCTTCTGGTTGGAGATGAGCATGGGTTTGTTTTTCTGCACTTTTCCTTGCTTCCCGCGTAGAGGCAGCAGCAGCAGCCACGTACTTGGCTGAGTTTTCCATAGCTGTTTGCCCTGCTCTGCCTCTGCCCTGACCCCAAGGTGGAGCAGGGAGCCGGTGGCTTTCTCTGCCTGCAGCAGACCCTCCCCACCTTCCTGCCTGTCACAGCACTGAGGAACCTGCCTCGTTGTGCGCAAGGCTTTCAGGCCTCTTGGTTTGTGCCTGCTGTGCAGAGTCCCCGTGGAGTCCATGCAGATTGGTGTCACTGTTTCTGGACAGCATCTCACTTTATTTTTGTGTGGGAGAAGAGTAGTTTGTTCTTTGGAAGGAGGTCAGATCTTGCACAGAGATCTGAAGCTTTACAGTTTGAGAGCAGGCTGCCGAAGATGTTTGTTTTACGTTCCAGACTCGATCGTGTTCCCTATTTAAGTGACATGTGACCTCAGTGATGATGGAGCCTGGTGGCATGGGTGGGGGCCTGCTGGGAACCCTCACCCTCTGCTCGGCCCCTGCTCACTTCATTTCCAAGCTCCTCCCGTGCTGCTCTAGCACTGCTGCTCATCCTGCTCTCAGGAGCACGTCCCTTCCTTTGCCGTCTTGGTCCCGAGATGCAGTATTTGCACATTTGATTTGTATATGTATTTCAGAGGAGCTGGAATAAACTGAGCAACGTGGCCGAGTGCAAGGACAGCAGGGTGGTCTCGTCCACCTGAAGAGCATGGGCAGAAGGGGGATTGCCAGGGGAATGGTTACAGGTGGAAATCGGCTCTCATGCTCTCCTAGCCTGGAGCAGGCTGGACTGCGCCTGTGGGCACTGTCCCGAACCGGGTCCCGGTGTGTCAAGGCACCGGCGTGCAGCCAGCCAGCGGGGTCAGTGGAGAGGAGATCCCAGAGGGATGCTGGCTGGGCTCATGGGCCTGACGCTGCATCTGACGTAGGCCAAGGATTGCAGTCTGCCTTGCTCTGAGCTGAAGGGAGACCGTGGCCCTAACATCGACAAGGGATGCTATGCTTTCCCTGGCATCCCAGCTCCCCACCACAGTCAGGGACAGGTCCTGATGGGAAGCTGTCCCTGCAGGCCAAGGAGGTGACTCCAAGCCCTTCCCTCCACCTTGGTGGGAGACTCCAGGCAGAAGTGCCCAGACTGACTAGATGAGTGCATGGCCCAGGGTGACTGTGGTGGGTCAGGATCACCTGCAGGTAGAAGGAAAGATGATGGGGGGGTGTTTGAGGGCCAAAAGCTCCCCTGTAACTCATTGTCCCATTTGATGTCGGTGGGGCAAACGCACCCACAGAGCAACCTGTGGCCGGGCTCTGGGGGTGCACACCCCAGCCCCAGGGACAGTGTGCAGCGCTGGGTTTCGCTCCTGGATGCTGTTCCTTTGGCTGTCTCCCTGCGTGCACCTGCAGCCACCTCCCGCCCTCCAAAACGCTGCAGTCCTGCCAGCTCGGAGCAGTGCGCGGGTCAGAGCAGGGTCAGTGGGACGGATGTGAGTCTTGGCCTCTCCCTCGCAGTGACTCACCTTTTCAGCTCGGAAGGGAGAGCCCAGGGGAATTCTCCACAGCCTAAATATAGAGCGGGGTTGCCTGGCGCCTCTGACGCGCTGCGGTGCAGTGCAGAAAGGCCACTCGGGTGGCAGGGAACCTGCCTAGAGAGAGGCCGGGGAGGCACAGGGAGGCTGGGGAGCCAGCTCCCGCAGTGGGGTTTTGCTCCAGTTGGTGCAGAGAGCAGGTCTGGGGAGCCACAGGCCAGCCAGCACACACTGCTCTGGGGGAGAGGAGCTGCTGGGGAGCTGCTGCTGTGCTGACCACACTGTGAGCACGGGCAGCTTGTGCATTTGTGGTGTACAGCCCTCCCCGGTGCCCACCACCCCAGCATCAGACCCCCTCCACCAGCTCATGCCATTAGGGCTGACCATGCTGTGGCCTCAAGCTCACACATGCCAAACAGAGGCACCACCACCAAGGAGCACAAGGCAGCAGCGGGATCCTCTGCAGCCCAGCATCCTTCAGCCCAGCATCTCTGGGCTTCCAGCATCTCCTTTTCCCGGGAGGGTGCAGCGGGGAGGCCCTGCCCCACCGTGCTGCTTTACCCCTCTGTGCGGGCACTGGTGGGAGATGGGAAGGTGTCAGGACAGGGCTGTCTGTCTGTCTGTATCAAACGGGTAGGCAGGCTGGGGACAGGCAGCACTGGGGACGGGCAAGGGCTTCCAGACTGCCTGGTAGGGAGGCAAGCGCCACGCTGAGCTCCAGCAGCACCAGCACGGTACATGCCATCAGTCCAAGCGTGCATCACACAGTATTAGAGACGTGTCCTTTGGTGCAGGCAGCGTGGGCCACTACCCAGCTCCTCTGGGCACCGGCTCCTCACACAGGGACTCGCTCCAAAGGCCAGTGCGCTCGCCGGTACTGTACCAAGCTGAGATGCAAAAACTCAATGAGTTTTTAAAGTTAGTTTTAGTTTCTGCAATTTTTTTTTTAATTTCCCCTCTAGGCAGGGAGGGCAAGAGTCTTGCAGGCTCCTCCAAGCCAGCTTATGTCACATCAATTCAGTCATATCACAGAAGCAATAAAGCTATCAAACAAGCTTGACTGGCCTCTTTCTTCTGCTGCCTTTGGCCTTTTTTAGGGGAGGCAGAGGGATTCCCCTGCTCGGGCTGTCCCCAGCCTTGTTTCACTGCTGACTCCTCCAGCACAGTAACCCAGAGGCAGCTGCCGGGAGCTGCAGCTGGCAGATGCCACTGGCCTGGCGCTGGGGACAGGAGAGGGCTGTGCTCCTCCTTGCAGGTGACCTGAGGGGTGGGATAGGGGCTCACAGGTTGGGTGCATGTGATGTTGGGGGGCAGAGGGATCGGGACGGGCTGCCAGTGACTGCCTGCTCTCTCGGGGACTCCCTTCCAGCGGGGTGGCTTCCCGCCGAGGATCACAGCAGTAATTGGGCTGGGTGCGGCTCCCACAGAGGCAGGTGTCCAGCCAAGTGACCTTCTCACCACAGCGTCCAGGAAGGAAGCAGTTTAGGAAGCTGGGAGCTGAGGCCGTGACCAGCTCTGACACCTCCTAGGTCCCAGCAGGAGGAGCGTAACCCCTGCAGCAAACCCTGGCGATGCTGCGGGGCTTCCGGAGCCACGGGATGAGTCGGGGACAGTCCCATCGCCTGGGGGAACGGGGTGGCTGCTTCCAGGTGGGTGACAGGTCTGCCAGACCTGCCAGCTCCCTAAACACAAGAGGTGGCTTCCTGTCTGACGGGACACCGCTGAGGCTACTGCTCAACCCTCCCCAGTGTGTGCAAGTTACAGATCCCTTCCAGAAAGGAGATGCTGGAGCTGCTCAAATCCTCCTTCCTGCCCTCCTCTCTTCCTGGCCCTTAAGGAGCAGAGCCACTGCTGCCATCGGGCTGGGCCAGCCCCGAGGGGATCCCTGTGCCCCGTCCTGACCTTGGGAGGGCTGCGGAGGGGGAAAGAGCAGAGCCTGGGAGCGGGGCACATAGGGACAGCCTGTGGGGGTTCAAGTCAGTGGAGACAAGGACACTTGTTCTGGAACAGGTGTCCTCAAAGGATCCACATCACCACTGAGATGGGGACGATGCAGCCGGTCGGTTCATCTGCATCACAGCTCTCCCCCACGCGTGTTTTGTCACACTGAGCCATGGCCTCTCATGGGCATGGCAACAGCTATGGCATGCTCAGTCCTGCCATCTGGCTGGACCGTGTCACCCCCATCCCACCTCACGCAAGGATGGCACTTTTGGGGACAGATGTCACAGTGGGCCCTGGCCCCGCAGGGCTCATTCCAGACCAGACAAGGGACACGGGGACACCCCAGCCCTGAGGGTGCAGGAGCACAGGCTGACACAGGCGGTGCCTTGGGAGGCACCAAACCAACCACTGCCAGCAGCAGCCAGGGAGCAGCTCACCCATCTGGCTGGAGACCCATGGGGCCAGGGACCCTGCTCTGCACCCCAGCACCCTGTGGGGCCCAGCCCACACTCAGCACTCCCCAAGGCAGAGCTGATGCTCGTGGGAGCCCGAGGGGAGAGAGCAGTGCCTGGATTCAGGCACAGTGCTGGCATGTGCCACCTCCTGCCACCGTGATCTCAGGGAGAGAGGGACGAGATGCCACTGGTGGGACATGACTGCCCTGAGCTGATGGCAGCAGCAGGGTCACATCTCCTGGTACAAGGGCCAGGGGCAGGAACCAGGGCCCCAAGTTTCTGGGGGTTCCACAAAGGGGGCACCCCAGGAGAGGCCAGAGGCCAGGCTTTGCACAAGCCACCCCTTTCACAGGAATAGGGACACCATGGGCCCACCTGTATGGAATCCCCCAAGATATCCCTCGATGCCATGCCCCACACAGCCCCCATCCACAGCAGCTCCTGGCTGTGCCCTGGGACATGAGGGGACCAGCCCAACTCACAGGGAAGGTGGGAGGGGATGGGGCACCCCTGTGGGGTGAGCGAGCACCTGGGGCTGTCTCCAAGCCCAGACGGCTGTCCGTGAGGGAGGCAGCCTTCCCCTCCCGGGCAGCCCCTGCATGGGCAGGGCTGTGGCCAGTCCCAGCCCCACGGGGACAGCCAGGCAACCTGGGGCAGAATGTGCCACTCATGCAGAAACTTTCCAAGCAGGCAGCTCTGTTAGTCTGCAGCCCTGCAAAGTGGAGGATCCTGATCCCTGTCCTCCATCCCCTGCCCCTGGCTGATCCCCTATACCAGGGGTGCTCCTGGGCCTCCAAACCTCTGCTGGGCCAAGGCATCCAGGGTATCACCTCTGCCAGCTCCAATGCGGGCATCTCAGATGGGAGCAGCCCCAGGCCACAGCCGCAGGGCAGCGCAGCCCCAGCGAAGCCCCACACAGTGCCGCAAGGAGACCTAGGGCCATCCCCGGCCACAGGCTTGTGCTAGGAGCAGGGGGGTACTGGGGCCACTTGGTGTCAAGCCAGGGCAGGGGCAGCGGCTCTGGGCTGCGTGCCACCTCCACCGTCCCTGCTAGTGGTGGCAGGGACAGCTTAGCCGGTGCCGCCTGTGTCAGCACATTCCCTGGCAGGTGATGCCGCAGGAGGGACGCAGGAGTTGTCATCCCCGTGCTGGATAATCCGACGAGATGAGAGAAGACGAGGCGGCCAGCTCTGCCGGTGGCTCACACACACGGGCCAGCACTCCTCACCACAGGGCCCTGGGGTCCCGACTGCCGTGCGGTGGGGAAGCAGTTAACGCCACGCGGGGGGCCCCGGTGCCGGGGCAGACCCCACGGGTGCCCCACGGCCGGCGTGCAGCCGCGGCACAACCGGCGATCGAGCCGCTGGCCCCGCTCCAGCCGGGGAGTTATATAAGCCCGGGGAGGTTGCACCAAGGCGGTGAAGTGCTGCCGGGGTAGATGACACGGCAGGCAGCATCCCGGGGTGCACAGCCCGCCCGGACCCCTCCGGACCCCGCCGCAGGCTGGGCCCGGGGGGGCGGGGGGCCATGAGGACCGGCCCCGGGGGGTTTGCCCGGCCTGGGCTCTGCCCCGGCGGCCGGCTCCGGCCAGGGGAGCACGTGTGAAGCCGGGCCGAGCGGAGGCGGCCCTGGGATTTGGCACGTTTGCAAGGAGCACTCGAGAGCCCCGGGATGGACGTGGAGGGCCCTGGGCGGTGACGTAAGGACTCGCACGGGCTCGGCTCGGTTCGCCAGCCGGCCCCCATGTCCCCGGGGCCTGCGACGGCCCCGGCGGAGGGAGGCAGGGAGACGGCAGAGGTAAGAAGCCCGGCGGCGGGTGGCCCCGCCGGGGTGGACCTGGCCGCGGGGCGCCCGTGGGCCGTGGCCGCGGGGCGCGGGCGGGCTGGGAGGCAGGGCAGGGAGGCCGGACTCCTCCTCCGGCGAGGCCGGACGTGAACGCCAGGCACACCGGTGGCCCGCGGTGGCTCGGGGTGCGTGGGACGCCGGCCAGCCCCGCCGCGGCCCAGACGCTGCCGGGATGGCTCCCGCCCTGCCCCCCCAAAACCGTCCCCGTGGGTCCCCTCGGGGCCCGGGCTGCCCGCTGTGCGCAAGGCGTCCCCGCGGGGCTCTGTTCCCGGAGCGCTCCGGGAAGGGCTGAACTCGTCCCCGGGAGTTTCTGTGTGTCCGTCCTGCCGGCGCTGTGACCGGGCTGGCCGGGCAGGGAGTCCCGCTCGGGGGGCATCCGTCCGTCCACGCTGCCCGTCCGTCTGCCCGTCCGCCTGCCCGGCGGTGCAGAGAGGTGTCCGCCGGCCCGGGGCCTGGCTGTCCGGGCAGGTGGCGGTGGCGGGGATCGGGTGCTGCCGCGGGTCCGGTGCCGTTCCCGGCGGGGTGCGAGTCTCCGCGGGAGCTCGGCGGCGGTGCGGGTTCCGGCGCGGAGCCGGTGCTGATGCGGGTCGGGCTGCGGCTCCTGCTGATGGCGGGATCCCGATGCTGTCCTGGTCCCGGGGCGGTCCCGGTGCCGGTGCGGGTCGGAGTCCCGGTGCCGGTGCGGTGCGGGTCGGGATCCTGGTGCCGATGCGGCTGGGGGTCCCGGTGCCGGTGCCCGCCCCGCCGGTCAGGTGACGGCGGCTGGAATTTGACACCCGCGGCGGCGGCGGGAGCGGGATGGAGCCGCCGCTGCCCCGCACTGCGCGTCCGCCCGCCGCCGCCAGCACCGCACCCCGAGGCGCACCGGGACCGGGACCCGCACCCCGAGGCGCAGCGGGAGCGGCACCGGGAGCGGCACCAGGAGCAGCGGTGGGAGCCGGTGCCGGTGGGGCAGCGCTGGCCCCCGCCCGCGCCCCGCCCCGGCGCGGCGGCGGCGGGCGGCGGGGGGCGGCGGGGAGAGGAGGCGATGCGGGGCCGCGGCGGCCCGGGGGATGGTCCCCGCCGCGGGCACGGTGAGTGCGGGCTGGGGCGGCGGGCGGCAGCGTCCGCCCCAGCCTGCCGGCGGCGCCGGGCCTCGGCGGCGGCTCGGACCGGGTCTACGAGGGGGGCGGGGGGGAGCCGCTTCGCCGCCCGTCCCCGGCAAAACCCGCGGGGCGGCGAGAGGGCTCGGGCCGCCCCCGGGCAGGTCCCCGCCGGGCGGCTCCCGGGGTGCCAAGCCCGGCCCGGCGACGGGAAGCGCCCGGAGCCGCGTCGGGGACGTGGTTCCCTGCCCGGGCGGCGTGAGACGGGACCCCGCTGCGGGTGCCGGGGGGCACGGGGACGGTCTCACCCGCCTCTTCCCTGGGCTCCCGGCCCGGCCCTTTGGGCAGGTCGGGCAGGTCGCTGCCCGGCTGCCCGGGCGGTGGGCGAGGGAGAGCCCCGGGGGTGGTGTCCGGGCCGACGCTGCCCGGTGCCCACCGGCTCTGCTTTCCCCGGGCTGGGGCCGAGTTTGGTCTCGCCCGTGTGCCCCACGTGTCCGACTTCGGCATCCCACGGCTTTGCGGGGCAGGTGCCAGCTCCGCGTCACACGTGGGGTTGATTTCTGGTCCCTTGCCACTCCTCCTGCCAGGGGCAGCGCGGTGGGATGCCGGGCCTCCGCCGGCTCCACAGGTGCCCGCAGGTGCCCGTGGGGGGGTCTCCGAGCATCCCCCCGAGCTGCCAGGCAGGACCCGCGGCTGCAGGGCCGGTACAGCGAGCAGCGCGAGTGAGGCCCCAGTATAGCCTCTTCCCAAAAGCAGCCCCTCCGTGTGCTGAGACCCTCACCCCGGGGCTGGGGCACCCGCTGGCCCCGCGTGGGTGCACTTCGAGAGCAGCTCCTGCCTCCCCCGGGGGCCTGGTGCAGCCCACGGGGCACACGCTCGTCAGCGCCCTGCACACAAGGTGGGCAGCGGGGCTCTCGCCAGAGCTCTGCACGGGTGGGTGTGGGGTGACCCCAGCACGCTGCTGCTCAGCCCCGGGGCGGGGGACGCATGTGGCGGGGGGGGCGGTCAGGCACGTCCTCACATGGATGGGCCTGATCCTGGCCCTGGAAAGGGCTCCTGTGCCTGTTAATGGCCCAGCTGAGCTCTTGCAGCCGTGGCAGGGGCAGACCCCAGCCAGATCCTCCCCATGCGGGAGCTGGGGGTCTGTCGTGGGGGGTGCAGGTCTGGCAACCCCCGTTGGGTGCCCAGGAGCTTGGCTCAGCCCTGTCCGCGCTGGGGGAAAGCAGGGGCTGAGCAAGGGTGCGGGGTCAGCGCGGTCTGCGGTCCTGCGTGGTCTGCGGTCCTGCGCGCTCGGGGAGCTGCGCCTGGGGACGGGTCTCCGTGTCTGCAGAGACACTGACAGGGCCGGCTCCGGGGCTCCCGGGGGCGAAGGGAGGCTGCCCTCGCCCGGCGCCCCGCCGGCAGCGCTCCCGCCGCAGAGCTCGGGGCCGTGCTGCCGCCGGACGGGAAAAGCCTGAATTGCACCGGCTGCGCCGTCCCATGCCATCCCATCCTATCCCGTTCCGTTCCGTCCCCTCCAGTGCCGTCCAGTCCCTCCGGGATGCTGGGGCCGAGGGGCCGCGGCGGGGGGCCGGCCGCGGGAGAGGAGACCGGGGGGGGGGGGGGGGGCGCGTCCACTCCCCGCGGGGCGCGGGGACCCTCTCCTGGCCCCTCCGGGGGTGCCGGCCTGGGAAAACCATGACCTGGCGGCAGTGGCTGGCACAGGGCCACGGGCCGCCACAGGAGCAACGTGCTGCGTGGGCTGTGCTTGGCCAGGCTGTGGCGGCTGGCGGGGCCGGGGGGGCCCAGTGCCAGCCCTGCCTGCACCAGGGACACATCCTGCCCGGTGCACGGCCCCCAGAGGAAGCACACAGGCCTGGCGCTGCCCATCACAGCCCCTTGCCATGGTGTGGCCAGTGCAGGATGGCATCAGATGCGGCAATCAGGACTTGGGGACCATGCCCTGAAATGCTGGGGGGCTGGGGGAACTGATTTTGTCTCCTTGTCGCAGCAGTGCCCAGCTGTGTCCCCTCATTTTTTGGCCAGGAGTGCTCTCCTCAGCATGTCCCATCCCAGCTTTGCCATGGAAACACCTGAGATATGCTGGGGCAAAGCTATGGAGGGGACAGTGGAACTCCCTGCAGCAGGATGCCACCAAGCTCCAAGGGGACACTCCCATCCCGAGAGACAGGGAGAGACCCAAAGAGGGTTAAAGTCCCCTTGGAAGCCACCTCTGGGGGATCCTGGCTTAGGACACTGGGGCACAGGGGCCTCCCCACATCGCAGGGAAGCTGGGGAAGGAGGTACAACGTGTGGCAGCAAACTGGGAGCTGCCCCTGCAGACCGTAGTGGCTGCTCCACGGTGGGGACCAAGTTTTCCTGTGTGTATCAGGAGAGCAGACGCAAAGCAGTGGTGTTGGGTCCCCATGGGACCTGCCTGCCTGCCCATCTGCCCCTCGTGGCCCCACTTGCTTGGGCTGCACTGGGGCTGCGTGTCCCAGCTTAGCACAGGCAGTGGGGCTGGGGAGCCAGCTCAGGACCGGGGGGTGGCTGCACCCAGGGACCCTGCACTAATGGATTTGGAGTTTCCAAGGTCAGGCTCCCACTGCGAGCAAGAAAAACATTCCCAGGGAAGGGCCATGGGAAAGGGGCCCCCCCGCAGCACTCCCAGCCCCAGCTGCTGCCTCGCGGCCCAGCCTGGCATCCCAGGCCACTCGCACAAGGAGGCGGCTGCATCCCCCTGAGGAGAGGTGCTGGGCGAAGGTTGGGCCACCCTGGCTGCCAAATCTCTGAGAAGGGGGTGCATGGGGTGGTGAGGGTGCCTGGCTATGCAAGAAAGGACAAGGGGGGGGTCATGCATAGGGTTTAGGAGGTGTTTTGGGGTGCTGGGGGGCAAGGGAGGGGATGGCATGCTTGGCAGGGGCAGGGGAGAGGTGTTCCAGCTCCCAGCTGGCCAGCTCAATGTCCACCCCATCCCCTCTGCGTGGGAGCTGACCCCCACCTCTGCACTTGCAGCCAGCATGGAGCAGCGAGCGGGGCCACCAGAGCCAAGACCTGCAGGACCCACTACGCACCCACAGCCCAAGGTGAGCCCAGGCCTGGCTGGCCGTGATGGCCAGGACCCAATGTCCCCATCCCCATCATGGAGCTCACGGAGCCTCGTCCCTGGTGTGGAGACCCCGGTCGGGACTCACCTGCTATGCTGTGCTTTGTCACAGGACGGAATGCTGTGGGGGCTCCTCGCCATCCTCTCGCTGCTGGCTGGGTTGGCTGCCGGCACCCTGCGAACGCCACACTGCAACGAGACGCTGGACACGGCCCCCACGCCACGGGGCATGGCCACCGCCAGCCCGGCTGTGGAGGACAGCGTGGAGGTACCGCTCGCCGCTGCCTGGAGCCAGCAGTACGGTGCGTGTTGGGGCAGGGATGCCACCCTGGGATGGGGGGGCCCAGCATCACGCACAGGACCCCCATCCTGGGCACGAGCACAGGGCACAGGTGGGATGGGAGACACTGTGGGGAGCTCCAGCTTGTGTGGGGCTGCCTCTGTGCATGGGGGCCACATAGGGAGGCTGAATACCTGGGGTCTTATGCTTTGTGCTGGGGATGGTTGCAGAGCCCTGGGGACGAAAAGATGCTTGGCCAGGCGCCCACCCGTCAATGAGTGGGCACACAGCCAGTGCTGTGGCGGGTGGTCAGGAGGGGTCGGCAAGTCACAGCAGGGGACAGGCGGGCCCCAGGAGGGCAGCGGGTGCAGGATGGGGTCTGACGGTGTCATCCCCTCTGTGTGCAGGGGACAACACGACGACGGGTGGCCCAGGCACCATGGAGCTGGCAGAGGACCTGCTGCTGCGTGCCGAGCGCTCGCCGCCGGGCACCGGCAAAACCAAGAAGGGGGTGCGGAAACCCTCACGGGGAGCCCGCGGGCGCAACTGTCACATCCGCAACCTGATGGTGAAGGTGCGCGACCTGGGCCTGGGCTTCAACTCAGACGAGATTGTGCTCTTCAAGTACTGCAGCGGGTCCTGCCACCGGGCACGCAGCAACTACGACCTGACACTGGGCAGCCTGCTGCGGCAGCAGCTCATTGCCCCGGGGCCGCAGGAGCGGGTCCTCAGCCACCCCTGCTGCCGGCCCACCCGCTACGAGGCTGTCTCCTTCATGGACGTGCAGAATACGTGGCAGACAGTGGAGAAGCTCTCAGCAGCCGAGTGCAGCTGCATCGGCTGAGGGGGGGGGCCGCCGGCTCAGTCCCGGCTCGATGCACGCCAACAGACCCCAGCTCACTGCGCACAGTGGCACTGGTGCTCGGAGGAAGGGTCTGGCAGAGGCCAGTGCCCCCGGTTTTATGTGGCCACAAGGGACTGAGGAGAGATGGAGCCATGACGGGGGGGGTGGGCGTCCGAGCGCCCTCCTGTTCAGTGCCAAGCAGCTGGTTCCACCCGCTACATGGGGTCCTGCCTGGGTGCACCTCGGTGCAGCCCTGGGAGAGGAGCTGGAAGTCGTACAAAGCATCCTCCCTGCTCGCAGAGGTCTGCCAGCCTGGTGTTCACCACAGTGCCCGGCTCCCCTGCGCCCTGCCTGGACTGGTGCTCCCACACCCCTGCTTTAGGGGAGCTGGGGCCAAGCGTCACCCAAGCTTTGGAGGGGGACAGAAAGGGGACAAAACCTCCCTGTCCCCTCGGGCACCCTGGGGCTGGCAGTGGCCGGAGCTGCCCTGCAGGGAGGAGGTGTCTCTGGGGACAGGGGTGCAGCGGGGCCAACCCACACCAGCGTGGGGTGGGGGACCTGTGCCCAGGCTGACAGCAGCCGCCCGTGCTCTGCAGGGTGGTGGGGCACGGGCACCCACCGGGACCCCTGCCCGGCTCCCAGGGGGATGGCAGGGTCCCCCCGCTGCCCCCACGGTGCTGCGGCACTAAACTATTTATTACTCTAAATTATTTATTTATTGTTCTCGAGCGGCAGCTCCTATTTATGACTTCGGGCTCCCGGAGGCCGGGTGTAATTTAACCCCAGCGCTGCTGTGAAGCCCTGGGCAGCGCCCCGGCCCCGGTGCCCTGTGCCCCCAGCCCCCTTTTTCTATTATTTGTAAAATTTGAGGGATAAACTCTATTTTTGTACAGTCGCCTTTTCCTGTAGCAATAAAGCGATGGGCTGCGTGTCCAACCCCTGCGTGTGCCCGTGATAGGGGGGAACGGGGGTGCCCGGCGCGTTTGACACCCGTGGGCTAGCAGCGGGGCTCCTGTCGGCACTGCCCGCACCACGCGTGGGGAGCGAGGGTTGCGCTCGGTGCCGGTGCCCGGTAGGGGACGCGCGTGGGCCGGGACTACGGCTCCCAGCGTGCGGCGCGGCGCTGCGGCAGGTCCCGGGCTGCCCGGCCGCGCCTGCGGGGCAGCGGGGCGAGGCGGTGCCGGAGCAGAGCGGAGCGGCGGTGCTGCTCGGGGCGTCCTCGGGGGGCGTCCGGCCCGACCGCCGCTGGCCGCCGCGCCACGCCACGCCGCGCCGCCCCGGTGCCGCCGCCCTCGTCGGGGCGGGGAGGCGGGTCCCGCCGCGATGCGGCTGCCCGTGCGCCGCCGCTGTCGCCCGCCCGCCGCCGCCGCCTCCTAAGCGCCGCCGCAGTCATGGAGCGGAGGGCGGAGGCGCCGCCGCCGCCGCAGGGCCTCGACTTCACCGTGGAGAACGTGGAGAAGGTGAGCGAGCCGCCCCGAACCCACGCAGCCCACCCGCGGCGTTGGAGGGGCGCGGGGACGCGTCTGCGGGATGCTGATGCTGCCGCGGGGGTGCGGGGGCTGCGGCTCGGGGGGGCACCTGCTCGGCGGTGCCGGGCCCGGGGAGGGCGGCGGGGCGGCATCCCCGCTGTCCTGCCCGCCTTGCCCGCCGAGGGGGCGGCGGGGACCCGCCTGCGCGCCCAGGGGGGTCCGGTGCGCGGCGCGGGAGGTGGAGCCGCCGGCTCCTGTGCACCGGGGCAGCCCGGGGACGGAAAATGATGTAGCAGAAATGGGAGCAGAAGGGAGGAGTTGTGTCTCCGACGGGCGTCCTCTGGGTCGCCGTGTTGCAGCGCCGGGCAGGGAGAGCCTGCGGGTCTAGTCCTGGTTGCCCCCGACGTTATCAGTGTCTCCATCAGGCAGGGAAGGGAGGGCACCCGGGGTCTCACCAGGTGCTGGGAATTGTTGGGAATTACGGTTTGGAAAAGCCTTCAGAGGGCGGATGGCCCGGTGATGCCTCTCTTAAACCTGGACTGATCCAGCCCCCATGCTCCTGCTGATGCTCGAGGTCCTCCTAAGCAGCTGCAGGGCAAGAGGAGCGAGGTTGTGATTGCCAAAACCTGGGATCCAGGGAACGGCCACGGCAAGCCAAGGGCTGCCAGCATCACACTACTGCTGGGAAGAGCTCCGAGCAGCCTCCGCGTGACCTGGGGTTCATCACGGAGATGGAGCTGGGCACCCCAGCAAGCGCTGGAGGAGGCAGCTGAGCAAAACCCATCTCTTGGGCCATCTTGGAGGTGGTGGGGGCAGGGCAGCAGAGGATGCACGCCTGAAGGGCAAACAGCAAGACAGCGCTGCTCCCTTCCACTCACCCTGTAGCCAGACATCCGCTCGGAGACCGACAGCCCATCGATCCGTAGCTCAGTCCCCAGACAGCTAGTGGGAATCCCAGCGTCCTCATTTTTCCTCGATAAGAATAGACTGAGTTCCTTGCCAAAGCGATGCCCACGGGCGTGCTGGTGGGCACATGGCTTGTGTTTCACACCTGTCCCTCTCCAGCAGCTTGCCTGGCCTCGTGGGAGGTGTCGGGTCAGGGATGTCAGGTTTGTAAGTGGGCACTGGTTGCCTTTGTGGCCGCAGGTGAGACAGCCCACCTCTGCTAGGGAGACGGAGCACGGCCGGGGGGATTAACTGATGTCTGGAAAATGCTACATTAATGCAACCTTCTGCAGCTTAATCTGCATATATGCAGGGCTGCTGGATGATTTTGCCTCCGACTTCCTTTCTTTTTGACAGACACAAACTGCTCCTTTGTTTGCACCAACAATAAAGCGCACACTTGCCCGGGAAGGGTGGGCAGTGCCAGGGCACTGGCTGGGCGAGGTGGGGCTGTGCTGAGAGGCAGCTCGCCCTCGCCACGCTGCTCTGCATTTAGTCTCCTGCCGCCTGGAAGGCAAAGATGCCCTCTAGGATGCTTCGGCTCCCCTCCCCCAGCCTGCCTGGCTTCTCCCAGTCTCCGCAGGCTTTGCCATCTCGGTGGCGTCTTCTGAAGGTGCGGCTGAGGGCCACCGTGGGGCTCTGAGCTGGTGGCTGGGGACAGCAGCACGGTCCCTGCCCAGAGGAAAAAATGTGGAGTGGGATCAGAAAGACCTGAGAGGTTCAGCAGCTCAGAGCCCTCCTGTGTCAGTCTTCAAGGGAGGGCTGGTTCTGGTACAAAGCGAAGGAGAGGTGGGCTTTACTGGGGGCTGGGCTGGTGGGAGGCAGGTGGGTAGAGCCGCTTTGTCAGAGGTGATGCCAGCAGATAAATGATGCTGCTGCTGGCCTGGGCTCTTCTGCCTGCCAGGTTTTGTGCATGGCTCTATTAATAACACTGAATACTGATTAAAGTCAGGGTTTGACTGCACACTGAGTCAGTGATAAGTGCTGGGGTTAGGAACAGCATGAGGAGCCTCTCCAGGTCACCCGCAGTGGAAGTCATCACATGTGGCAGTTGTAGCCAAGGAATTCTCTGGTGAGACCGTGCCTGTCACGCTCTTCTAGTGGTTTTCGTGGAGAGGATTCACATCCCTGGAAGACCCTTGTGTACCCCTGCTGTTGTTTATTATGCAATGGGCTGGGCAAATGCCCCTGCAGTTTTGCAGGGCCCTGGGTGCCCGTGTAGCTGAAGAGGATGATCGCTGTGTTTATCCAGCGTGACCTGTGCCAGAGAGAGCCGGTTAGATCCCTCCAGCTGTGACCAGTGGTTGCAGGGAGGTGGGAGGGTGCGGATGCCATAGGCTGGGCCCACGCTGCCCTTTGCAAGCTGGCAGCTACCTTTCTTCCTAAGGAGGGGTCAGGTTCAGGTGCTGCACTTCAGGAGTCATCTGAAAGTTGCTCCCTCTATTTTTTTGCTCCGTTTTTCCATAGGGAGTTCTCCCATGACACAGGGAAGGAGCAGGGCCGTGCTGGGGCTGAGCTGTCGTGGTATGGTTACTGCGAAAGCGTCCCCCAGTTCCAGCTGAGGGCTGCTCGGCTGCTTTTTGTTTGCTTCCGAGCCTGACCTAGATGCTGCTCTGGCTTCAGCGCAGCTAGAGCAGGCTGGCATGGCCATGCTGTGTGGACCTGCTGGGCAGCCGGCAGCTCTGGGCTGGCTCTGCTTCCCCTGTGCCCGCTCCTGAGCGGGGCTCTGCTCTGCAGTTGGAGGGGTCAGAGGGAAGGGAAGGCTGGGCAAGCGAGGACTTCAGGCTGCAAGGATGCTCAGCCTCCCCATGCCTACACGGTGCAGTCTGGTTTGTGACCTGAGTGCGTTTTTGTGTGCCCAAGGGCTGTCCCCGGCGTGACTGACAGCCTGGTGATGGGGTGACGCTGCCTTGGGGAGGTGACGCTCCTGCTGCAGTATGAACCCTGCTCTGGTGAAGATGGATTGCGGATGTTTGGTCTCTGCTGGCTGTGTCCATCTCAGAGGAGCAATGCACAAGCAGGACTTGTGCCTTGCAGTTTGGTCTCCCCCAGGTCATGGTAGCAGCACCTAACGCTGCAGTGTTGGACAGGAGAACAGGAATGCGAGACCCTCTTCACCTCTTCTCAGTGCAGTTGAATCTGCCCCAGCAGTATCCCCCTCTTTGAAATAAGAAAGAAGGCAGTGCCATTCCTCCATGAATTTCCCAGGTGCCTGCTCTCGCTCTCTTTTTTTTTTTTTGTCTCGCTCCTTCCAGGTCTTTCCTCCCTTGGCCTGCCTCTCATCCTCTGGGGTATTTGTAATATTCATTGACGTCTTTTCCCTAGCACATTAGCGGTCTGGCATCTCAGGCCTTCCAGATTGCCGTGTGCCTCTCTGGAGATGCCTGATGAATGCACAGAGCCTCTCCGGCAGGATGGGTAGGCGGGGTGTCATGGAGCTGACATCCGGAGTCTACTGTGATGGGAGAGGGGTGGCTTTGATCACCGCTTCTCGGAGAAGCTGAGCCTCAGGGATGTGGCAGCTGCTGGGGCTGCCTTCCACCCGGGAGGATGGGGAGGAGAAACCCAAGAGCATCTGCTTTCTTCAGAAAAAGGTTATTGCCTGTCTTCGGAAACCTGATCAAGAGAATTACGGATACATCAGGATGGGGGAATGGCATCTTGTGTCTCTGGTGTACCGCTGGCAGCGGCTTGGCCACCTCTTCCTTAGAGGCAGCCCGTGTACACAAGATGTGGCAGCTCTGCTGGGGATGGTAAGTTAGGGGCCTTGGGAGGGGAGATTCTTGCAAAACTAAGGGAAGCAAGGAGTCACCTTGTTTGACATTTAAGCAGATCTTTACTGCAAAAGCAGATTCCACGCAGAGCCAACCTTGGCTGAACACCTTGCTCCTTCCTGTGGTGTGGTGGTGATGGGATGAGAGGGCAGCACCTTGTGTTTGCCAGGGCTTGGCTTTGCCTTACAGGGGCCATCGCTGGAGCCTCATCTCAGCTCTGACATCTTATGGAGCAGGCACGGGTGGGATCGGCACCTAGACGCCAGTGGGGATTCCTCTCAAAACGTTTGCAGACTCGTTCACCAAAGTGATGGGTACAAACACAAGATGGTGGGCAGAGGTGTTTGGGTCACCCTTGCAACTCATCCTGGCCTCTGTGCTCCCAGGGTTCGTCTCTGGTCCTGCTCACCCTTTGCTTGTGCAGGCCCCCAGCCACCACCTCCGAGAGCACGTGTCTCCTACAGCCCCCGTCCCTGCTGGGGACCACACCGTTCTCTGCAAAGCGCTGCTGGCAGCGAAGCAGCAGGAGGGATGCTGAGGCTGCAGAGCCACGTCTGGGCTGCAGCCCCTCCCGGACTGCTGAGGGCTTGGTGTGGGCAAGCTGGGCTCAAGGGGGGTGCGAAGTGGCAGCACCTCTTCTTAGGAGTGCAGGAAAAACCCCATTCCTTGGCACTGCTGGTAAAGTGTGGGTGCCTTGAGCGGGAGCAGCGCGCCTGGCAGCACACACACGGCTTTATCTTGCATCCATTTGCTATCCTCGGTGCTTCGGCAGGCTGCCGGCTTCCCGGGGCTGCTGGCTGCTCAGCCTGCCCCGCCGCGGCAGGGGGAGGACAGGGGGAGGACGGCCGCTGCGCAGGGCGGGGGGAGGCAGGGATGACGTTCCCTTCGCTTGGCAGAGCCGTGGTAATGGCTGTGCTGTCACAGGCCTGGAGCGCTGGCGGTGCGAGTGCGTTCAGCTAGAAAGGACAGCAAGAGACTGCGGCGGCAGACATCCCGGGGGTCCTGCTGGAAGAAGGCTGGTGGCTGCCGAGGGGCCGTGGCCACTGCTGCCCCTGGCATGCTGCGTCTGTGGGCACGGGGCAAGGAGCAGAACAGGAATATGTTTTGCATCTTGCTGTTTTCCCTGCTGGGTTGCAGACCTCAGAGCTGTGCCCACTATTACCTCCATTAGCTCAAGCAGACTGGCCCCTGGAGGTGACCCATCTCCCTGTGGAGCCCCCCAGGAACAGCAGGCAGCATGCTCCTGCACGTCTGGGGCTCCTCTTATCACCCCACAAATGGCACGGACACACCACCTCTCTGCTGGGAACCCCATGTTAATGGATTTACACAGTGCAGTTGGGGAGACAGGCTGTCGGCTTTGGGGTCTCTGCAGAATCTCTGAGGGGTGAGGGCTGGGAGATGCTGGGCTGGTAGCAGCTCCTTTCCCCTTGTGATACCAGACTGCGAGGTAAGATCAGGTGCCTTTGCTTGGCAATAACTCTCCTTGGACTGGTCCCCCTCCTGCTGTCCAAAGTGACCAGCGTGGGACCTCTGACCTGGGCCTTTGGGGCAAGCTCCCCTGCCCCAGGGCATCTTCAGGCTCTCTCGAGCAGCTGATAGCACTCCAGTATCTAAAGCCTAACTGAAACTTTGGCCACAGCTTTTTGGGGCAGGAAAGAGCCATCGTAACAAGTTTGAATTATTTTCAGCCAAGCAGAGCTGATGTTGGAGAAAGCTCCTTCCCTGGCCAAAGGGCATAGCTGACAGCTGGGCTGTTTACCAGCTCTCGTGTTACAGGTCTGACTGCGGAGGGGCCAGGTCTGGTGGCAGCCGCCCGTTCAAATCAGAATGCACAAAGCCTCCCTGTTAGATGTCACTGCCCGATTTCATGCCTTCTGCTTCTCCTTCCTGGTGCTAATGAGTTTCCCTCATCATCTCCAGTGCTTCCCGATGGGCCTGAGAGTGCTGGCTGGTGTGGTCACATCAAAGTCCACCAGCAGCTGGTGCCTGCCTCTGGGATGAGGATAGTGCCTTTCCTTGCTGGGGAGGAGCACGCTGGGCATTCAGGTGCCCTTCTGCAGGGCACGGTGCCTTGCAGCCCCCTGTCCCACGCTCTCAGCAGAGGATGGTACTCAGCCAATGTGCGTGGTAGGCTAGGGAAGGAGCTTAGTCTTCTCCCAGGGGTTTCATTGCTGCTTTGAGCTGGGCTAGGATGGTTCCAGTGTTGATGCCCATCCTTGGAGGTCCTCTGGAAAGCTCTCCCCTGTTGTGTAGAGCACCAGATGGAGTGCACTGTCAGCAGCCCTGGGGCACGTGCTGCCTTGCCTCTCTACCTGGCATCCTGCATGCAGGCAGGAACAGCCGTGCTCCGGCCAGGGGCTGCCATGGCCAGTCTCCTCCCAGGGAGGGTGCTTGGGAAAGGGGGGTGAGAAAGCCAGCAGCTGCATTTTACCAGAATATTCTTCTGACTTCCAGCAGCTTGCAGCATGACTCTTCAGCGTTAGCTTTGTTTCCATCCTCTGAATAACTTAGTGTAGTTGGTAGACTTTGTCATCTCGCCGCTCACCCTCTCTCCCCAAGGTGCTGAGCAACGGAGGCTCCCTGCGGGAGGAGCGGGGCTCTGGGGTGGTGTTGCTGGGCGATGGGTGCCTCTCTGGAGAGCTCGCGGGTGACAGTGGGCACCGCTGCACAGTGGACGGATCATGAGGGGTGCAAGGCAAGGTGTTGGGGTGGTGGTGGTGGGAAAGCCATCTGTGTGGCTGGAAAGGTCTCGTGACCTGATTGCTCACTGTTCCTCTAATGCAGTGGTACTGACATCTCCCCAGCATGAGCGTCAAGGAGAGCATCTATGACAACGCTCCCTCTTTGCCATCGTTACGATGCAGCAGTCATTTTTTTGGCTTAGACAGTGCCAGAGTCTCTGCTGCCGGGGCTGCAGGCAGGATGCTTGTGCAGGGGCTGCATGCAGGATGCTCACGCCTTGGCCTCGTGCTGCTCTCTGCCTGGTTGCTCGCTCCTCTCCCTTCAGTCGGGTGATCCCATGAAAGCGCCGGGGTCTGCTTGCTTGGAGGCGTTGGCAGGATCAGGCCTCAGCCAGCAGTGCCAGCAGCCTCAGCCAGGCGGGAGGATGAGCCCGCAGGTTCTTCCCAGCGGGCAGGCTGCATGCGCCAGCCCCCACTCTGCTGCCCTGCCACGTTCCCCATCACCCGTGGCGCTGTGTAAGGCTCACCCCGCGTGCGCATCGCTCTGCGGGCTCGCTTCGGTGTGCCCAGAGTGTGTGCAGCGCTGTGCTAGCCCTGCACAGCTCCCCACCGTGAGACCATGAAGAAGCAGCCCTGAGGCCAGCGGAGGTGAGGTTGGGGAGCTTGTGGGTTGGAAACCCAGCACTGGAGGCCAGGTCCGTCCTCCACGCCTGGTGTGGTCTGTGCTTTACAAACCTACTGCTGGATTAGAGGTTGGGGCTCCTGGGGCATGTGTACAGTTTGTGCCTCATAATATATGATGCATAGGGATTTCCTCCCCTCCACCCCCCTCCCCAATTTTCTAAGTGTTAGCAGGAAGACTAATCAAAATAGAAGAAACAATTAGGGAATGTGTGGGAGTGTAAACGGAGAGGCTGGGATGAGGTGGGGAGGGGTCCCAGGCTGGGGAGCAGGTGGAGGGGACCGCTGCCAGCCTTTGCACCTTGTTGGGGTGCCCAGTGAGCAGGGAAGGAGAAGAGTGGGCTGTCACCGACACTGGGAATCTCAAGTGAGATTTCTTTTGGAAAGAAAATAAGCAGCAAGCTCTGATGAGAGCAAATAAGAGACTGAGCCGGTAATGGAGGAGATAGTTGGGAGCTCCAGCTCTGCTGCAGGATGACTCAGTCTTCAGCGACAGAGCAGGGGTAGGAGCCAGGTTCTTACCCCCAGGAGTGGTTGAGCTTTTAGCACATCTGCAGCTACTGCTCGATAGTGAAGTAAATTGCTGCTTCGATGGAAGGGGATGACAGGGCTTACTGCCTGAGTGATGCTTCAGGCAAGAGTTGGAGATAACTGAGAACAGAGCAGGTTTCAGGTAGCTGCTGATACCTCCTGGGCTCCCCTTGGCCACTCTGTTGGGACAGATTTCTCTCTCCCCGTGTCCTGCTTATCTAGGGTTAACCTTTTCTGTGTCAGGATGCATCTTTTAGTGGGACAGATGCCTGTCCCTCTGCAGCCTGTGTCGGCTGGCTCTGTCTCCGGCGATGTGCTTCATAACCTCTTTCTCTCTCACAAAGAGGTTATCCTCATTTCCCCCTACCACAGAGTCTCAAACAGAGGCGTTTCCATTTCAAATGATGGCCCAGGCAATGCCATCTCTGTAAGGTTCCTGCCATTTTGTCCTGCTCTTTGGTCTTGTGCTGGGGAGCAGCGGGGAGGCACAAGCGCTTCCTTGGGAAGCTTGTTCCTGTGCCCCAGGCTGCCAGCTCTGCAGCTTAAAAATAGGGTTTAAATCCTCTCCTGGGTACAAGAACCACACAAGAATTTCATAGAGCTTTTTAGGGGGGAGGAGGAGGATATTTGAGACCTGGAGCCAGGACGGGGACACAAAAAATCCTCTGCACCTGCTGGAACCATCCTCGGATTTGATGGTGGGGTGTGACGGGTGCCTGATAGCCTGACGAATGCCATTGCTTTTCCTCGCTCCTGGCGTGTGCAGTCAGCGATTTGAAATGAAACACGCTGTGCCAGGCAGAAAACCTTGCTGCTGGAAGATGGAGTTCAGGCAAAGGGTAGTTACTCACCCCCTCCGTGTGTGAGGGCATCGCTGGCTACCAGTTGCACCCACTCGGGATAAGTAACTGATTAATGTTGGTCTTAAGAGCTATGTGATATTCCTCTGCGAATAAAGCCTTGCAGCCTGTGTGAGGCTGTTCACGTGGATCTGGGCTCTGCAAAGCAGTAACTAGATCTCCCAGAGCTCTCGGAGCAGGTAAGTGATGATCCCCTTCTCCGTACGGAGGGATGGAGCGAGCAGTCCCGGACTGTCGCAGGAGGTGGTGGCAGAGGCAGGGTTAGATCCCAGCTCTCCTGGCTCAGCTGTAGCTGGGCATTTGGGAATACTTCAAAGGGATTCTGTGGAGGAATTAATCCCTGAGCTTAGTGACTGTGGGTTTCCAGGGCTCTGTACAACCTGACAGATGGAAATATCTGCAGCGGCTCTTGCATTCCTTGGGCTCCTGGACACAAGCTTTGGGCCACACGTGCTTTCTGGGAGCTGCTGCATCCACAGCATCTTTCTGAGAGCGAGTGTAGGTGGAAGGCAGGAGTGCCAGTGTGCCGTGTCCCTTACAGCCCTTGCGCTGAGAGGGGTCCTGCGCCCACCCCAGTGACAGCACATCAGCAGGGAAGCAGGCGGGTTCAGCATGAGTGAAGGTGAGGGTGGGAGATGACTAAGGAAAAGAAATTTCCAGAGTGCTGTGTGAGAGGAGGAGGGTAAGAATGCTTTGCAGGTCCTCGCCCGCTGCCAGATCGCTCTCGCTTTGCTGAGAGTCCAAGGAGGGAGGTCAGCTAATGCAGGCTGACACGGGGAGGGGGGCTGGCTTTGCAGGGCAGAGGCTGGCGGGCAGCCCGGGCACTGGGCTCTGTCCTGGTGAGTCTTCCCGGTGAGCCTTCCCCTGCTGCGACCGGCTGCAGCTGTGCTCCTTGGCTGCTTTAGGACACTTCCCTCTCTCTTCCAGGCTCTCCATCAGCTGTATTACGACCCAAACATCGAGAACAAGAACTTGGCTCAGAAATGGTTGATGCAGGCACAGGTCTCCCCCCAGGCGTGGCACTTCAGCTGGCTGCTTCTCCACATGGACAAGGTGCCTGAGATCCAGTACTTCGGTGCCAGCGCTCTCCACATCAAAATTTCCCGTTACTGGAATGACATCCCAGCCGACCAGTATGAGAGCCTCAAATCACAGCTCTTCACCCACATCACCCGCTTTGCCAGCGGCTCCAAGATCGTGCTGACCCGGCTGTGCGTGGCGCTGGCCTCCCTGGCCCTCAGCATGATGCCGGAGGCTTGGCCCTGCGCCGTGGCAGACATGGTGCGCATGTTCCAGGCGGAGGACTCCAATGTGGACGGGCGGGCGCGGTGCCTGGCGCTGCTGGAGCTGCTGACGGTGCTGCCCGAGGAGTTTCAGACCAGCCGCCTGCCGCAGTACCGCAAGGGCCAGGTACGCAGCGTCCTGGCACAGGAGTGCGGCTCTGTCTTCCCTTTGCTGGAGCAGCTGCTGCAGCAGCAGGACTCCCCGGGTTTCATCAAGCAGAAGGTGTTGAAGTGCTTCTCCAGCTGGGTGCAGCTGGAGATCCCGTTGATGGACTGCGAGAACCTGATCCAGGCAGCTTTCACCTCTCTGCAGGACCCGGAGCTCTTCGACACAGCGGTGGAGGCTGTTGTCAATGCCATTTCCCAGCCCGATGCCCAGAGGTAAGGGTGGCCTCTCCCATGTGCTGCAGGTTGGTGCTCCTGGGCATCAATGGGGGAACAGGGTGGGGAGGAAAAACCTCAGGCTTTTTACTAGCTACCATCGGTCCTGGAGGTGATGATGGCAGGGTTTGGAAGTGGGAGATGTTAAAAGCAGCCAGAGGCTCCCGGTTTCACATGGTTGGTCCTGGAAGTCATTGCACCATGGTTGACTTGTGGGCACCATGTAGTCTCGAGCAGCAGCTGCCCATCTCCACCCTCCTGCTCTCAAGCAGAGGAGGATGCTCCTTTCTGGCTCCTTGTTCCAGACACCGCAGTGCCCGACCAGGGAGCAGTTACCCGGCTCCGGCCAGGGGGAGTTCAGAGACCCAAGAAGCTGATTTGATGCAGAGATAATAAAACCAGACCTGTCTATCTTCTCCCTCCTCCTGGCTCAGACAGCTCGTCCTTTGTTCGTGGCTGTGGCTGCCCCTGGAACAGCTGAGCTGGAGCCGGGGCTGGGGCAGGTCCTGCCAGGGTGTGCTGCGAGGCTCCAAGCTCGTCTGTTGTCCAAGCTGCTGTCAGCTCTCGGTCCAATGCTCACGGAAAGGAAAGTACATCTCCTCCGGTTCCTGTGGCCACATCCCCTCCTGGCTGCTTAGCAACCTTCCCCCGAAGAGGAGGGTTTCCTTGAAGGCTGGGCTGAGCTGTTGCCGCTCTGCATCCCTGTGCATCGCTGTGCATCGCGCAGGCTCCGACCCTCTGCAGTGGTGCAGATGCTGCTGCCGCTGCGTAGTGAGCCCTGGTCCTCCCCTCGGCTTCAGAGTAGGGGCAGCCAGCGTGGCCGCCAGCTCAAGGGGACCCCGGCTCCTCGATGACAAAGGGGTTGCATCTGGGGACTGCAAGTCACTGTGTGCAAAGGGACCCATCAGGATTTTAATGAGATGCTGGGTGTGGGGAGGGGTTGCCTCATTTGCTGGCATTCAGAAGATGACCACAAGTAGCTTTTCCTTGTACCGGGCAAAGGCTGTGGGCCAATCCAAGCCCTTGTAGTAGGATTGGTACAGAAAATGAGAAGGTGAGAGAAGGTGACTTGCAGTTCTGAAGTGTTGAACTCCCTGCCTTCCTCCTTTCAGTTTCCCTTGAGTCTCAGAAGTCCCTTGGCTGTGATTCCCCACCTGTGTGCAGGAGCCTGGCCCTGCAGTGCTGTTCTTCAGTTCCATTAAAAAACCTGAGCTTTCTGTTGAGCTTTCAAAGATAATTTTGGTGAGAATCATGGCTGACAGTGGAGTTTCCGCTGTGCTCCTGTGCTGACCCTGCCATGCAGTTTCTGGCCCCGTTCGGTCCTGCCACGCTTGCTGCTTCCTTACAGCATCACCGGTGCTTGCTCTCCATCCTTTTCCCTGGAAGCATCATCTGCCATGGCGGAGCACCCTCCTGTCCGTAGGCGTGCGGGCAGTGGCTGGGACGGGGCGGGCAGCCGGCCTGAAAGGCTGCCCAGTGTGTGCGAGCCTGGCACAGCCCCCTCTCCTGGGGCGCGGGGACAGCGGTGGCATTGTCACAGGGCCGCCCTGCCAGGCGGCGTGTGGTGTCGGCTGCTCCAGGGAGGAGCAGGACTGTGCTCGGTGCTGAGATCCGGAATAGCTTCAGGAGTGGGGTAGCTCAGAGCCACCACTTCCCAGCCCCTGTGGGCTCTCTCTTTCCCTTTGTTCCTTCTGTCCTCCATCCCGCATCCCTCCTCCTGCTTCCCCTGGTGCCGGCTGTCCCGCCCCTCCAGCTTTGTTACTCAGCTGCAGCGGATCCAGCTCTTCCCTGAGCCCCCAGGGAGTGTCCTGACCTTTCTGTCTCTTTTCTCGAGAGTCTGGGAGATCCCTGCTGCTTTTCAGCTGCTCTTTTCCTCCACAATCTCTTGCCTTTGTTTCCACGGGGCTCCCTGCTGCCCTTGGCCACAGGCTCAGAGCATCCTCGGCATGGTCATCTTGAGAGCTTTGTAGGGTATTGCTCTGTGAGAGGGTCAGTCTCAGAGCTCCCCGCTTTCCCATGGGTTCCCCTGGTTGTTATGGACCCTTTCCTCCTTGCCCCCTCCCAGCTGGCTTCATTGATATTGGTGCAGAGGCGATCACGCGGGTGTGCTTCTACCATCAGCAGAAGGTTCAATGGCTCATGAGCTTGGCTTCTGCCACTGAGGGTTAGGTAGCCTGGGGATCATCTTCCCAGGGGAGCACCAACTTGCAAGGTATCCCTCACACTGCAGCTCCTTACCCCAGGAGCAGCTGGCTGCCACCCACGTCCAGGTGAAGGGCAGGTGGGACCTCATGGACAAGGAGGTGCCTCACTTTTGGGTAAGTTGCTTGTGCCAGCGGCTCCCATTTCCCTGCCTGCGAGCAGCAGCGGGTGGCTTTCCTGCCTCCGAGGTGTTACTAGAGATGATGCAGCAGAGATTTGTCGGTGCAAAGTGTTTGATCTCCTTACCTACCAGGCGGGTGGGAGCCCTTTGCACCCAGAGGAGGGGGTGTCTCAGGCGTTGCTGGAGTCTGGGCGCCACTCCTCTGTTAGTATACGGCCTTCCTGAGAAGAAACCTTGGAGGCTTGGCCAGGAACAGAGACATTATTGCATGTCATTTGCAGAGGAGGCTTGGGCTGGATTTTCCGTCTCATTTGAGGATTATCCCCCGGCTGAGCGGGTCAGAGAGCTCGGCAGCACGTGCTGCAGGGCGAGAGCTGGCATGCAGCACTTGGCCGTGCTCCTGCAGCCTGGTGGGTAGTGTTGGAGGGCAGAGGGACCTCCACGTGGTGTGTGCCCGTGGTGGGCGTTACGGAGTGTTGGCATTGGATGCTGAGCCGCCTCTCTGAAAGCAGCAGGGTGTCACTGCAGTGGTGGAGCTGGCAGGATTGCAGGTGTCCGGGTGGGATTGCTCGGTGTCCAGCCCACCCCTTCCTGGTCTTGGCACCTGGTGCTGAATCCCTGCAGAGGAGTTGCGCTAGAAGAGTTTTCCAAGAGCTTCATTAGAAACAGGTTTTTAATATGTTGGGTTTTTTCATCAGGACGTTGCTCAGGTTTTAGATTAGGAAGGATGAGATTGTCCCATGTGAGCTGCCTGTATCTCCCTTCTGCAGGTTGTCCCCTGCACCATGGTGTGGTTTGGGGAGGGTTGTGGGAAGAGCAGAGGTGGTGCTGGCCCCATGGAGGGAGCTGTGGATGCTGCAGTTCACTGGGCTTTGAGAAGGGACCGGACAAACTCACAGAAAAAAATTTGCTCAGCTGCTAAATACCAAGATAGCGAATCCTGCTCAGGAAGGCTAACTTAAATCGCTGGAGGAAATACATGGGCAACTGTCACCGTATGGCTGCCACGTTCATACACCCTTTCACAGGCATTCCCAGTCTTCAGCTGCTGGAGACAGGCTGCTCAGCTGGGCAGCCAGGGGCTCGCCTGGGCCAGGATGGTCTGGTCCTCTCCTGCCTGGTGCTGGGGTGCCAGGAAGTGGTGGCTGACGTGGGATGAGTTGCAACGTGGAAGCAAATCCAGGGCTGTACAGGAAGTCCAGAGGACTAGCTCAGCTCTGGGCATCTGCCCTCTGAGTATTTCAAGGTAACCAGCAGAAGCAGGATCCTTCTCATAAACTCCTGAAGTCGTGAAAATATCTTTAAGGTAACGTGAGCCCAGTGCTGTGGAGGAAGGATGGCTTTGCCCTACACTGGAGCAGTGGAAGGTCCCCTGTGCCACAGCTGCCCCTGTGCCAGCTCCTTGGGCTGACCCTGGCTGCACATCAGTTCCCTGGGAGAAAAGCTGGTGAATTCCCAAATTCTCCATTATCACAGCACTCCCACACTGCCATGGGCATCACTCACGGGGCATCAGAGACTTGACAATAGTTTACACACAAATACCTCTGTGTGATTTCCTCTCGGGGAGAGGGGCAAAGGGGGGATGACCCCCAACAGCACACAGAGGAGATGCCGAGGTGGAGACTCCTTCTTCTCTCTGTCTTCTCCCACTGACCCAGACCTAGAAGCAGCCACCACAGCGTGGCTCCCTCCCTGCGCTGGTGGCACCGATGGCTTTGTTTGCTCTTACATCGGCCATAGTGAGAGCTGCGGGTGTGCTGGGCAGCCCTGCTGCTCCGGGGTGGACGTGTGGCTGTCCTGCTGTCAGCACGTACATCTTTTCCCTGTGGTGGGCACAGGAGAGCGGGCATCACGTGTGCCTCCCGCTCTGAGCATCCTTGGTCCTGCACCTGCGTGTGGTGGGGCAGGCAGGGAGCGTATGGAATAGCTGCAGCTCCAGATAACGTGCCTCGGCGGGCAGGAGAATGGCAGGCTGCTCATCAGCCTCCGGCACAGCCTCTCTCCAGGGGCCCTGGGCTGCATTTCACCTTGGCTGCCTCCTTCTCGTTGCCTTGGTTACCATCACTTACAGGCAGCGGTGCGGAGGGGAGGCTGATGTGCGTGATGTGATGTGGGAGAGCTGTGCCGTGCAGGGCTGCGGCAGCCCAGGAGGGTGGGAGGCTGAGGGGACGTACCATGAGGCCAGCATCCTCCCTGGGTAGGACTCCCCAAGGGTGGCTGCCCACTTCCTCCCAGCCAGAGAGCACAATCTAGATGTGCCCATACTGGAGAGTCATGCAGTTTCCCACTGGCAGTTAGAATCATAGAATGGTTTGGGTTGGAAGGGACCTTAAATATGATCCAGTTCCAACCCCCCTGCCATGGGCAGGGACACCCTCCACTAGACCAGGTTGCCCAAAGCCTCATCCAACCCGGCCTTGAACACTTCCTGGGATGGGGCATCCACAGCTTCTCTGGGCAACCTGTGCCAGTGTCTCACCACCCTCACAGTAAAGAATTTCTTTCTAACATCTAATCTAAATCCACCCTCTTTTAGTTTAAACCCCATTACCCCTTGTCCCATCACTACACTCCCTGATAAACAGTCCCTCTCCAGTTCTGGCTGCCCTCATGCAGAGCTGAGAAGCACGGGCTGCAAGCATGGTGAAAAGAGCCCACAGGTCTGCCCTCGCCACCCTTCTCCCACTCCCCATCCCCACCGACGCTGCAGCACGTGGGCACAGCTCGCTCAGAGCTGGTCATGGCAGTGACAATTTAGTGCTGGTCGGGGGGTGCTGGCAGCCCTGCCCGGATGCCCAGAGTGTGGTGCAGTTGGGGGGTTTGCACAGAGCTGATGGGTGCTGGTTCAGCCCTTCTCTTCACTTGTGGAGGCTCTGCTGCAGGAGTACTTGGAACTTCAGCCTTTATCCCAATGCCACAGGCTGGGAGGAGAGTCCCTGGAAGTGGTAAAGGCTCCTGGATGCATCCCGTTGCACAAAGCAGCCTTCCAGTAGGGAAAGCTGGGCAGGAGCCCAGGGACAGCATCAGAAGGGGTGGATGCCATGGCAGCCGGTGCTGGTGAGGCGATGCCCGGCACTGATTCAGGCTGTGCTTGCAGGTACGTGAACACTCTCCTGAAGCTCATCCCCCCTGTGCTGGGGCTCCAAGAGCAGCTGCGCCAGGCGGTCCAGAGCGGGGACATGGAGACGTCGCATGGGATCTGCCGTATTGCTGTGGCCTTGGGGGAGAACCACTCCCGGTGAGTGCTGGGGACGGTCCCCAGGAGAGGGAATGAGCTTGGAGCAGCCCACTGTTCCCCACGTGCTGCTTCGTCCAGGGTCTGTCCTGCACCTGGTGATACATGTTGGGGCAGGGAAGCCAGCGGTGGTGTCACCCTGACCCTGCTCTCTGCTCCCCAGGGCCCTCCTGGACCAGGTGGAGCACTGGCAGAGCTTCCTGGCTCTGGTCAACATGATCATGTTCTGCACCGGCATCCCTGGGCACTACCCTGTCAACGAAACCACCAGCTCCTTGACGCTCACCTTCTGGTACACGCTGCAGGTCAGTGGCCATCATGGGGCAGCCTGCCCGGATTCCGTGCTCCAGGCAGGGCCGGAGCCACCGGTGCACAGGGACTGGGATCTGGTCTGGCTGCGTTTGGTCCCCAGGGATTTCTGATGCCCCCGCTCCTCACCCTGTACTTGCAGCTGCTGCAGGGCACATACCTTAGAAATGCTGGCCCCATGGCTTGCTTTTTCCACCCCCAGTCTTCCTAGGAAGTCTGACCCAGCCTTTAAGGGCCTTGTTAACATAACTAATTAAAACTTCATGCTAATTTTTTTTTTTTTTTTTTTTGCAGCAGCAGACCTGGTTGGTTAGCTCCTTGCTGCGTGGCTGCACCGGCTGCAGGCAGGGAGGAGAGCACGTGGTGGCTTAGACCCTGGTGCCAGGCTGGCAGCCGTGGGGAAGGGGAGGGCTGGGGGCTGCTAGTGGCTGCCTGGCATGGGGTCCTTCTCCCAGGGCCAGCATTCCCTGTGCCAACAGAGCAGCCCTGCCACATCATGCTCTGTTTTTAGCCCCCATTCATCCCCCCAGCTCCGTTCTCTGCAATCTGATGCGGCATGGCTGAGCATGGGCATGGAGGGGGCCAATGTTGGCGCTGTACTGGCAGCCCCTCTGATCCGTGGGGCCCCCTGAGGCTCCCACCTCCTCTCGCTGCTCCTCTGGGTGGGTCTGAGGATACAGGTGCAGGCAGGAGAGCGCTGTGCTCCCCAGGCACCCGGCCCAGCCTGCCTCGTGGCGGTCCGAGGCATACGTGCTCCTGATGCAGGCACGCTCGTGAGGCTAGGACACGGCAGGGCATTGCCACCCCGCTGTAACCGTGCTGTCCTCAAATGCCCGAGGGTCTGCCCGGCTGCTGGGGCTTCTGTCATCTTGGCTCTAGTTAATGCTGCTGCTGCAGAAGGGCTCGGCATCAGGCAGAGCTGGAAATGCACCCTCTGGGGTGTGACAGGTCCCACCAGCCCTGGAAGATGCCCCTCAGCCCCTCGTGCAGCAGGCGTGTTGGCTCCATTTTCTTTCCTCTGCAACACCTGACGTATTCCTCCTCCTGCCACCAGGACGACATCCTCTCCTTTGAGCCGGACAAGCAGGCAGTGTACCAGCAGGTCTACAGGCCTGTCTACTTCCAGCTGGTGGACGTGCTGCTGCACAAAGCCCAGTTCCCCTCCGATGAGGAGTATGGCTTCTGGTCTTCGGATGAGAAGGAGCAGTTTCGGATATACAGGTACAGCTGGGGCGTGCCTTTCCCTGGGTAGCAGGAGCGGAGCACATTGGATGCGACTTTAGGCTTGGAGCTGGGTTTGCTTGTCAGGCAGGCGAGGACGCAGGCAACATCTTGCCTTCCTGGAGCCTGAGCACTGTGGGAACACCTAAGGAGGAACATGGAGGAGATTCCTTCCACCAAGAGTTGTTTTGGCTGTAGTGGTGATATGGAAACAAGCTGATGTTTTGTGTGGCACCAGTTGCCCTGCCAAGGAATCCCTGGGACCAGTCTGCGTTGGGCTGGGGCAGTGTCCTTGTGCGGGCAGTGCCTGCACCCTGCCTGGCAGCGGGAGGGGAAGCATGCGCCTGTGCGTGGAGAGCTCTGCAGGGGATGGGGACAGTGTTTGGAGACCCTCTTTGTTCTCTGCAGGGTGGACATCTCTGACACACTGATGTACGTGTATGAGATGCTGGGCGCTGAGCTCCTGAGCAGCCTCTATGACAAACTGGGACGTCTCCTGACCAACACAGAGCAGCCATCCACGTGGCAGGTGAGCAAGGGGACCCAGGTGACAGGTCGTCTTCTGCCTCCCCGTCCTTAGCGCTGCCCAGGGACCAGCCTCCTTGGCCGCTGCAGGAGCAAGGGACTGGGGTGGGCATCGGGGTCAGCACACGGCTCTGATGGTGCTTCTCCCACCCTGGCAGCACACGGAAGCCTTGCTCTACGGCTTCCAGTCCATCGCCGAGACCATCGATGTGAACTACTCCGACGTGGTGCCAGGGCTGATTGGCCTCATTCCCCGGATCAGCATCAGCAACGTGCAACTCGCCGACACCGTCATGTTCACTATCGGTGAGGCTTTTGCGCACACGCAGGCTGGGCTGGGGAGGGGGACCCCCTCTGAGCCTGCTCCTGCCCAGCAATAACAGCCGTGAAAAGCAAAGCTGAGCATCTCGGGACGTGGGGAGCAAGAACCCGCGGCGCAGTCCTGTGGTCTGATCCCGTCTGTGTGCGCAGGGGCTCTGTCGGAGTGGCTGGCTGATCACCCTGTCATGATTAACAACGTGCTGCCACTGGTGCTCCAAGCCTTGGGCAACCCTGAGCTCTCCATCTCCAGTGTCTCCACCCTGAAGAAGATCTGCCGTGAGTGCAAGTACGACCTGCCGCCATATGCCGCCAACATCGTCGCCGTGTCGCAGGTATGAGCTGGATGCAGACGGACACGTGGCAGTGACCTGGGATGTGCTCTGTGCACACCCTTTCCTCCGCATGGATCAGGGCAGGGGGACGCAAAGCAGCAGCTCAGGGCATCTTACTTGGCCTGGGGGACTTGTTGTCTGTTGTGTTTCTAGGCCAGTAGACCCAGGTGGCAGGTTCTCTGTCCTGCTGGGAGCGCAGAAGTGGCAGGCGGTGGCAGACATGACTGCCAATGGGTCTGCTGGGCTTGCACTTGGAAATCCATCCTTTCCCTGGGGTTTTGTTTGCCTTGTTCGGAGCAGCATCGTGCCAGCTCTGCACCTTCCAGGCAGCAGGTGCTGCTGCTGAGCATCTTGGAGAGCGTCCTGGTGTTGAAGCCTCCCTGTGGAGACTGAGCCGGTCCCTGCAGTGCTGGAGCAGATTGTCCCATGGTCTTTCTTTGCTCTCAAGATTTGGGGCAGATGGGAGTCGGAGTCCCAAGGCACTAGGAGGAGGGCTGGGCTTAGGGGAGCTGACAGGGTGCACACTGGGAGCAGAGAGGGGCTGGTGGAGGGGATGAGTCTCTGCTCTTGGAGTCTGGGGGAAACCGTCACTGGGGTAAGGAAGACCTGGCTGAGGTTGGCTCCTCGAGCCGTCCTGCTGCAGAGCCCATCTGACCCAGGGGCTCCCCTCGCTGAGTGGCTGAGGGGGCTGGCTGGGGAAAGAGCTTACCAGGGGACGAGGATTTTGCTCCCTGACTGTGGCGGGTTGTGGGGAGTGCATGCTGCTTGTCTGTGCCCATGCGGGTTTCGGTTGTCTTGACCTCCTGCGTCAGTCCTGCCTCCTGGAAGGGAAGGGGCTTTCTGCAGCACTCACCCTCCTCTTTATCTCTCCCCTTCCCTTCGGCAGGAGGTGTTGATGAAGCAGATTCACAAGGTAAGAGGAGCTGGCTCATACCTCTGGCTGGTTCTGCTTGCCCCCTCCCCACCCCCATACCCCTTAGTCACGCCTAGCTGAAGACACAAGGGGTGCCATTGCAAGTTGGGGTGTCCCCAGAGGAGAGCTCAGCACTGCAGCCAGCTTGTGTAGGGCCAGTAGAACCTGCTGGCTGCCTCTCGCTGTGCTGCTGGGCTCATGTAGGCTGGGGTCATGCTGGGGGAGTGTGTCCCCATGGAGAGGGAGGCCCCTAGGGAGACTTAACTCTAGCAGTTCCCAGTCCCTCCAAGCCCAAGGATGCGGAGATGGCAGGCATGTCGTCAAGAGGGAAAAGAAGGGAGATAAGTGTGGGCACAGAGCCCAGGCTGTGCCTGCGACCGGGATGGGGTGGGACACTTGACCCCACAGGGGCTGAGACAGGCTGTGCAAAGGATGGTGTGCTGAGGTAGGGTGAGTGGTCCCAGCATGGAGATCTCTGGGCACCAGCTGGTCTTTCCTTGGCAGGTTGCTGGGAAGAGGGTAGGTGCTGGTGGCAGAGCACCTGTTCCCTGGGTTCTGCCATGCTGGCAGGGAGCTGCTCCCCTCTCCTGCAGTGAGATGCACCTAGGGTGACCCAGATAGAGCAGCTCTGGAGCTGCAGGACACCAGGGTCCTGGCTTTGCTGCCTGGGCCCCTGGCAGTTGTCTTAGCAAGTATGTGTGCAGTAGGGCTGCAGGCTGGGGGGTGACCTGCCCCGTTGTGTCTCCTCTCTGTCCCAGACGAGCCAGTGCATGTGGCTGATGCAGGCTCTAGGTTTCCTGCTCTCTGCGCTGCAAGTGGAGGAGATCCTGAAGAACCTGCACTCCCTGATCACCCCCTACATCCAGCAGCTGGAAAAGCTGGCTGACGAAACGGTGAGTGCCCTCGTGCTAGCTCCATCCAGAAGTGGCTTCTCCCGCTGGCTGTAGCCCTGGGGCTGCTTTGTTGAAGCAGCACTCTTGATTGTGGGCTTGAGAGAGGGCAGTGCAGGGAACCCCTCTCTGGCTCTTTGCCTCTGCAGTCCTGGTTCCTCAGGATCCCAAAGGCATGACTGTGATTGAGCAGCGCTGTCCGTGTCATTCTTTGACCTTGTTTTCCCTCGCAGCCCAATCCCTCCAACAAGCTGGCCATCATCCACATCCTGGGCCTGCTCTCCAACCTCTTCACCACCCTAGACATCAGCCACCACGATGATGACCACGAAAGCACCGAGGTCAAGAAAATGCCGGTGCAGCAAGGACCCAACCCAGTGAGTAGAATGTTGGCTTGATGCTCTTTGCCACAGCCTGGCCAAAGCCTTGCTCTTCACTGCTGGTGCTGGAAGGAGAAGGGGGTTAATGGGGAATGCAGTGTGTACCATGAAGAGGGTAGTGCTAGTGCATTCCAGCTAAAACAACTCCTTCAGCTCATCCCACTGCTTCTGAGGTGGGCAGAGGTGACCTGCAGGATCCCTCTTGGCTGGGCACTGCTCTGGAGGACAGCCTGGGTGCTGCCTGCCGGCTTTGAGAGCTGTGCAGCTGTGGAGGGGGAGGCAGTGGTGCCTGAAGGTTTGACTTCTGGCCATGCTTAGTCTTGAATCTCCACTCCTCTGTGCCATGGGGGCCGATTCTCTTCAGTCCCTCTCGTTCCTTACAGGTGGTGGTGGTTCTGCAGCAAGTCTTCCAGCTCATACAGAAGGTCCTCAGCAAGTGGCTGAATGATGCCCAGGTGGTGGAGGTAACCAGGATCCTCCTGTGTACTGCCTGCAGCTCTGCCTGTCCTTGCTGACCTGAACTGGGGACAGCAAAGGACGGACACTGGCTGATGCCCTGTCAGAGAGGTTTCTTTCTGGGTTGTCTGGACCCGCGCTGCTTGCTGTCACCATCAGCGTCCAGCCATTGTTGTCTGTCTTGTGCCCCCATCAGCTCTGCTCCTCTCCAGTTACAGAGGCCCTGCCATCAGCAGGGAGGTGGGGTCTACCAAACCTGTGTTCCTTAAGGGGAGAGCTCTGCTCTGATCTGGACCTGTCAACTGTTTTTTTTTCTCCAGTTTGCTCAGTCCAGTAATGCCCATGTGCAGTGTCCCACCAGCCACTCTTCCCCCTGACCCTCGGGGAACCTTCCTGCAGCAGTGGGAAGGGTGTTTCCCAGTGTCTGGGAGCATCCTGTGCTGCAGGACGGGCCACCAGGACCAGAGCAGGTCTGAGCCCTCTTCCTGGCTGGTCCCCATCCCCATTGCCAGCTCTTCCCTCCCTTGGGACCCATCTGTCAAGCCTTGGCCACCCTGGAAGAGGTCTCCTGATGCCCATTGCTCACGCCATCCTTCTCCCACAGTCTGTCTGTGCCATCTTTGAGAAGTCTGTGAAGACTCTCCTGGATGATTTTGCCCCCATGGTGCCTCAGCTGTGCGAGATGCTGGGGCAGATGTACAGCACCATCCCCCAGGCCTCTGCCATCGACCTCACCCGGCAGGTATGAAGCCATGCTGGGGGCTGGGGCTGCCGCTCCCCGGGGAGACCGGGGGCACGCAGAGCCAGCAGCAGCTTCAGTCATTCTCTCTGTGTTGCAGCTGGTTCACATCTTTGCTCATGAGCCTGCCCACTTCCCTCCCATCAAGGCCCTCTTCTTGCTCGTTACCTCAGTCACGCTGACCCTCTTCCAGCAAGGTACGTGGGATTAACTCTTCTTCGCGCTGGGGCTGTCAGGCTGTTGCATGCATGGAGTCTGGAGGCGTCTTACCAGGAATGGCTGTTTTCACTCCTAGCTAAGCTAATGGGGCCATCTCTGTTTCTTGGATTCATCCCAACCCCTGGAAGGTGGGTACCTTCCCTGCAGGGCAGCAGAAGCAGGAAATCCCCGGGTGAGACTCTGCCGTGACAGCCCCGCTTCTGCAGCAGGGCTGGGCGTCGCGTGCTGCAAGGGTCGAGCCGGAGCTCCAGTCCTGCTTGGCAGGGAGGCTGTGCTCCCCAGGAGATCCTGGGGCTCCTCCGGGGGCCAGTGCTGCTTGTAGTGGCCAGGAATCAAGCCCTCGCATGAGCAGGAGGGGGTGTGTGTGGACATCTGGGAAACAACCTTTTCAGAGTCACTGCTGGCCACTGAGTCACCGCTGTGATGCTGAGGATGCTGGCATCCTCCCGCAGGGCAGGGGCCCCTCTTCTGCTCGCTGCCCACCCTACAAAAAGCGAATGGGGTTAGGACAGGCCCCTCTGCGCCATGGCTCCCCTCAGCCTCTGGGTGACTTGGCCTGTGACAGGGACAAAGGTACCTTGGAGCTGCTGGCTCTGGTCCTTCAGCACCTCCGTATGCGGTCCCCAAGGGGTCTTGTCCTTTGCTCACAGCTGGGTGCCAGGTAGGGTGATGCCATCCCCCAGTACAAGGCTGAGAGCTCTTTAGAGAGGTGGGAGAGGCGTGAGGACCCCTGCTTCTTCATCATGCCACGGTCCGAGCAAATCCCGCTGCGCTGAGGTGTCACTGGGGTCAGCGGCAAGCGAGCCGGGCTTACCCGGAGACCAGGTCCCTGCTTCTGCCAGCGGCGTGTGGATGTGTCTACGCTGAAACCCTTTTGGCTTGGCACCCGGGGAGGTGGCGATGCCTCCGGGCAGCAGCAGGCATGTCTGCAGGAGAAAAGGGGAGGGGGCAGAGCCCAAGCTGTGCCAGTGCTTGGACACGAGCTTTGCTCAAGCAAGCAGCTGTCCAGCTCGCTGTGTGCCCAGGACTGTGCGCTCCCACCCGCCCCGTGGGTCCCCTTCGGTGGGCAGCCAGCCCTGAGCAGGGTGAGCCCCTTCTGCTGAGCCCACGGGCGGCAGGAGAGGAGGGGACGCCTGACCCCACAGGGGCCAAGACGTGTCTGTGCAGTCAGATGCCAAGGTAGGGCGAGTGGTGCTGGCATGGAGATCTCTGGGCACTGAGCTGCTCTCTCCCAGGAGGGTGCTGGAGGACACCTCCAGGACGGTCCTGGACTCAGGGTCTCAGCATCTGGGAACGGAGCGGGAGGGTGACTGTGCCAGGGGCTCCTGAGCAACTGGTGCTGGTGACGAGCATGTGCACGCCTGAGCCCAGCCGGGCCTGTCAAGCGTTTGCTGAGGTGTTGTCGTTCACTTGCAGTTATCTTCCAGGACCAAACGGTGCTCTGAAGACACCCGCTCAGTCCCCACAGTGCAAAAACTCTAATTCTCCTTGTGGAGATGGTGCCCAGCTAGCCCCTGCTCCTCCTCCTCTTCCTCCCCAAGGACACGAAGATCTCCTCCTTGGCTCTGCAGCACCCAGGTGCTAGCTGGAGACCCTGGGGCTTCAGACCCTTTCCTTTGCAGTTTCTTTCTGTTCTTGGGTTCTCCAAGTTTCATGATTTTTTGTATGTTTTGTTTCTTTAACTTGCTTCAAGCTGCTCATGTTGCCCATCCCCTTCCCCACACACCCCTCCTCCCTTACACTCCTGTTTTCACTTGTAAATTCTTTCTGTATCACATAACTATATGATGTTGAGTTGCTGTTTGTATGATTTTTCTCTTAAGTTACATCTTTATTATATTTTAGGGCCCAGGGATCATCCTGATATTGTTGATTCATTTATGCAACTCCTGGCACAGGTGTGTTTTAGTTTCTTATTCATTCACTTTCTGTTCTCTCTCTTTCTCTTTTTAATTCAATTTAAACCTATTTTTAGCTTTCTGTTGACAACGTTTTTTTCCTTTTAGTTGAATATCGAGTTTCTCCATCTGTTTCCGTGGAAGTTGAAAACAAAACATTCTCCTTTAGTTCTGGGTTCGCACCATCCCCAGGGCAGTGCCCTCCTCTGCAGGGGCAGCCTCCAGCTGCCACCCCCTCGCCTTGCCGAAGCCGGCGCAGGGCGCTTGGGGCTGCTACCGCGGTCGCCCTCGGTGACAGACAAATCAGAGCATTAAGTGGATGTTTTCCGACCCATTCACCTGCCCTGCAATGGGTCCTCCTGAGCGCAGACGGGCTGAGCTGGCTGCCTTGCCCCAGGGCCGGTGGGAGGAAGCCCCTGCCTGCGGTTGCAGGCAGCTGCCGGGGTTTGGCTGTAAGCAACGTGCTTGCGATGGCGTCTGGACCTGCCAGGGTGCCGCACTGCCTCCCGCCCTGGCAGCCTCTTGGGGCGGTGGCAGCTCCTGCACGGGCAGCCCAGGAGCACTCCCGTGCTGCTGGCTCGGCAGTATGCGGGGACGGTTTGTGTCGGCGTGGCGGGGGCCGCACGCGGGCTGGCTTTGTGGGGCTGGCACTCATGTCACCGCTGGCCGGTGCTATGCTGTGTGTGTATATACACCTGGCGGGAGCGGCGGGAGCCCAGCGTGCTCCTCAGCCTGCCGTGGCCCGAGGGAGAAGCCCTGATGTCCTCGATGCACTCAGTGCCCCCACCAGAGACGCGTCCCCCGGCACCTACCCAGAGAGTGGGTCAGTGGCAAGGAGGGGCTCGGCAGTCACTTTCTGCTTCGTTTCTGTAATGGTGAGACCTCTAACCCCACGTGCTGGCCTGGTGGCTGCGCAGGAACGCCCACCCAGGCAGCTGCCAGAGCTGTGGCCATCCTGCCCTTGCCGGTAGCCCGGGAAGGGAGCCTGGCATGTCTGTCATGCCCTGGCCGGCGGCTGCCTCCGACAGCTGCTCAGCTCATGTGTGGGTCTTGCGGGATGGAGCAGGCGAGGGGGCTGCACCTCACCCCCCTGGGCAGGATCTGCTCCTCACAGGTCTCACCTTGATGCCCAGATCACACTAAGACCCATCACATCTCACAAGACCTATTGCTGTGTTTCCTTCCCTGCTTTTCATCTTGAAAGACGTAACATAATCGAGGTTATCAGATGGTGTTCACAGCTTTTTCCAATACTGGTTTTGGAAGCTGTGACCTTTTAACAAGGGTTTTGAACGTGACGGGAGGATGGTAAATGGGATCTGTGCGTGAGGTTCATGGGGGTGTCCTCCCCAGCCACTTAGTGCTAGTGGGACCTCTGCTCAAGCACTGAGCCCAGTTTGGGGCACAACATTTCTGTAGATAGAGACCAGAGAGCACAGAGAAAAGCATCTGGGAAGATGACCACCTTGTACACATGGTGAGGAGGGAAGGCTGAGGGGAGCCTGAGGAGCTGTATGAGTCTTGGAGTGTGTAAAAGGTAATGTCCCAGTCGTAGGTAAAAATCCCTTTTCTGTTCTCGAGTGGGACAAACAGTAGGAGATCTTTCTAAGAGTGCGGGGAAGCACTGGAAGGTCACTTGGGGAGCTGCTGTCGCTTGGAGGGCTTGAAAGGACTCAACAAGCCTGTTGCTCTTGAAGGGCAGGTAGAGGTGATCCTGCCAGAGGGTAGGGCGTTAGGTGACCCTGAGAGACTGTTCCAAGGCTATTTGTTGTTTCTTTGGAAAGTGCTGAGCTTGTTTCTGGCTTGGGGTCCTTCTCTGTGTCTGGACATGGCACATTTGTGCTTTCTTGGAGAGAAAAGTGCAACTGTGCTGCACTTCCATGGGGTGTGCAGTGAGAGCAAACACCACTCATCCCAGCTGCTGGGAAGCTGCTACACGCTGTCCTCGTGGGCAGGATCCGCAGGCAATGCTGGGGCAGCGTGCTGGCAGCTGGCCTGGTCTCCAGCGTGCTGATCTCTGGACAGCCTGTATCCTTCAGGGACCTTGCTGCAGTAGCAGCTCAAAGGCTCCTACCTCCATGGCTGCTCTGTCTTGGATCACTGCAAGACATCTGTCATTGTGCTGCCAGCCCACCACCACCCACTCAAGACCTGAGGTTTTCCTGGGCTTTTTATTCCAGTAACTCCATGGTGACCAAAGGATCCCATTCCCATCCTCTCTCCTCACCCGTAGGACTTGTTTCAAGGTTTCCTCCTCTTGGCCTGCCCCTCTTCCCAGACTGATGATGTGGCAGGGTGCTTTGAAACCCATCAAGAAATGGCCGTACCATCCCTGCTTGGCTCCTTGCCCTCAGGACTTCAAGAACTGTCTGATGGCAGAGGTCAGTCCAGCCCATCCTCTTCCAGAGGACCATGCTCTGCAGTGATGCTCTTGAGCATTTGTAGATCCAAGGGTTTCAGTTGGAGAGAACTGCAGATCACTTCAGATCAGATTTTCATGTGGTGGGGGCTGTTTTCATCCCAGTCTGCTCCACCCGTGGAGCCCTTGGTGAAGTAATGCATCTTCCAGAGCAGCAGCGGGTTTGGACCCAAGAGTGTGTCAAGGTGGAGACTTTCTGCTGACAGACTGCTCCTATGGTTGATCACCTTAGTGGAAATATCATCTTCCCTGATCCAAATTTGTCTGTTTTCTCCTAAAAGGCAGTGGTTTTGTCTTCTCCCTCTGATAGCAAGTACTCTCCTACCTCCTGACACCAGCACAGCAGCCCTCTGTCACCAGCTCACAGGGAACCATCTCTCTGGGTGACAGGATTTCAGTTGACTTGACGGTATATTTATTTGGGCTTGCTTGCAGCCCATGGGACTGCCCATGTGGTGCAGCTGATCGTTTTGCCACCATGTTAATTGGCAATCCACCCTTGACGACGGCTGGCTGATCACAAGAGCATGCTGGCTTAAACCAAATGTCTTACAGATGCCAGAGACCCTGGAATTATTGTTACTACTCAAAGCTAAGTATAAAATAACCAGGCTGCCATGGCACTGCTCGGAGCGGTGCTGGCACCCTTTGCGGTGAGATCTGTCCTCAGGCTGGGGCTGGCACCCGGGTCTGCGTTGGCAAAGCCAGGCAGGTTCTGGTGTTTGGGAGCTCTTACCTGCTCCCTGGCCAGCGGGTATCGCTCATGTGTGTGCTCCCGGTTGCAGGTAGGGTTTTGGGGCTATCCAGCCTGCCTCCCCACCGGGGCTGCAGGCACATCCACCCACCCCTGGCAGGTCTCCACGCCAGCACGGACCTCAGGAGCACTGCAGTGACCTCCCCTGACCAGCAGCCCAAGGGCAGACTGGGCAATGGGGTCTCACTGGACAGAAGATGCAAGATTGACCTGTGATGGGCCAGCCACGGCCATTGCCCACCTCCCTCCCGCCTTGGGCTGGCCCAGGCTGTATGCAGCACTCCTTGAGCTCTCCACCACACCTGCTCCAGCCAGAGTCATAGAGCCCCATGGAGGACATGGGCTCGGTATCCCCCTCTGCCCAGCAGGCAGGGGCTGACTGCTGCTCCCTGGCCCCAGTGCCTGGCCAAGCTCATGTGCCCTTTCCAAAGCTGGAGGCTCTGGGAAGAGGTAGTGGTGCCAGACACAAGGGCTTGATCTGTGTGCTCCGGAGAGCTGCAGGAACTGGCCGTGCAGCCCCCTGCTGTCCCCTGTCTGCTGGAGGAGTGGGGTTCCATGTCCTCTCCATGCCTGCCTGCCTCTGAAGAGCCAGGCACAGAAGAGGAGCCTGCTCTGAAGACCTGTCTGGGGTTCTCCCAGCTGCCGTGGAGAAGAACCTGACGTCTTCTGTGTGCCAGCCTGCAGGACAGCCCGCGCCAGAGAGCCACTGCCTAACTCTGCAGTGGCTGCTGCAGCAGAGGATGTGGGGAGATGTTTGAAAGCATTTAAAGACCTGTCCCCATCCCAGAACACGTGAGCAGAGCTGCTCTGGCAGGAGACAGGGAGGACAGGCTGGCAGTAAGAGGCCCTGGAGCTGGACAGGGTTCCTGATGCTGGGAAAGAGCAGCTGGACCTACCCAGTGCTGCTTGCTAATGGGAGAAGCTCCACAGGGCCCCATCTCATGGGGGTAAAAAAGCATCTCTGTCTATGTTACACGTGTGCACACGTGCCCAGATTGAGCTTGCACTCTGCGTTCCCTTGGTAGAGGTGTCCTATGGGAAAGAGGACAATATTGACACGCTTTTCCCTGTGGCACTGATGGAGCGAGGAGCAGATGCTGCAGTGAGCCTGTGGGAGAGCTTGAGGGGCTTTGCCTGCCACGGGTCTGGTTTGGCCGGGAGAAGCACCCTGCAGGTAGGTGGCAACCTTGGCACATTGGAAAACTTGTGCCAGCTGAAGAGTCTGGCAGTGTGCAGGACTTGGATTAAAACTAGCCCCTGGGCAGGGCAGAGGAACCTGCAGCTGGGTGGTATCACGGGAGCCAGCTGCCCTCGAGCAGCGTGCTGGGGGAGAGGCCTGTGGTCACCTCTGTGGAGCCTGCACCAGGGCCCCAACAGGGGTAGTCTCCCATGGCTAAAACTGCAACGTCTCTTGCAAGGGTTTGGGGCTGACTAGACAGCAGCAGCCGTGATGAGTGGCTGTGTTTCTAAGCTGTTGCCTATCCCCTAGCTAGCTTTCTGATGTTGGTGCTAGCACATCAGGAGGGATGGTGTGCGCAGTCTGTATATACACACACAGGTAAAATGTGGCCCCTGATGGCCCCTGTGAAGGTCTCCACTTGTATCTAGCAGGGAAGCAGGTCCCTGCGATTGTGCCACCTCCGCCTGGTACAGCGATGCCTTCGGTGCCCAAGCCTGAGTCCTCTCTTGCAGCGTGTGATACAAAGGGTCAGAAAGGAGCTGGGGTAACCCTGAAACCTGCTCCTCAGCTTCTTGGTTTCCATCTGCACTGGGCAGATGGCTGTGGCCTTTCCCTTGAGAGGAAAGGGTGGGAAATAAGTAGAGACCATGGCTGGGGGCAGATGGCCATGCGTCCTGGGTGCTGCTGGCTGCAAGCTGTCCCTGCTTGCATCTTCGGGAGCGGGCTCAGAGGGAGGCAGTGGTCCTGCACACAGCTCAGCCTGAGGGCTGCCCGCCCTGGTATCCTGCTCTCTGAGCTCCAGGCACAGAGTGGGGACACTCTAGTGCTGTGGCTGCTGCCCCCGGTGTCGCAGTGACAGCAGGGCAGGAAGCATGTCTGCCACTCCCCAGTGCTGGCCCACAGCAGCGGGCACGGTGGCATGGTGGCCAGGGCACGGACGTGGCTGTCTTAGCAGGGCTTGCTGTGGCAGGGCAGAAACCTTTCCTGTGGAGTGGAAGGTACAGGCTGAACCACTGCTGTCCAGTAACTGCCCAGTGCCGGTACGGGGGGGGGCTGAGCCATTGCACAGAGTGCCACAGCACAGGCTGTCCCCAGCAGCAGTGCCTGACCCCCCCACAGTGGCTGGTAAAGTTGCCGTGCAGCAGAAAAACCTGAAGCTTTTCTGATCTCGTACTTGCTGCTCAGGAACTGCCCAGCAATGTTGGCATCTTGTTGTCTCTCTGCCCTGGAGCCCAAGCAGAGCGAGCTGCTGGTCCAGTCTGGGGTTATTGCTTGAACCAGGTGCTGTGACCCCAGGGACACCAGCACCTTTGAGAGGAGAGGAGCAAAGCACATGGGTGGCTGGGCTCTGCTGGGCCCCACATGGCTGTTTCTTGTGCTGGGAGCGCTGCTGCTGCCTGGCCTGGAGGGACAGGAGCCCTCTGTCCTGTCTCCGTGTCTGAAGTGTTTGTGTGTATACCAGTGGCATCTATCCTCAGGTCCTGGGGTCAGCGGTCCCTGAGCATAGCAAGCCACCTAGCTGCTTGATTGACATTTTCTTGGGGGGGGGGGGGGGGAAGTGATGGTTTCCTGCTGTACTGTGTGAATCTGCTGTTTACCGTGGGTGTGCCCAGGTAAGTGTGCATCCAGGCAGAGGCTGTCTGGGGCACTGGGTTCCTCGGAGGTTTCCTGGCTGCCTCTGCAGCGCTGGGTTTATGCTGCCTGTCTGTGTGCCTTGCAGGCTCTGAAAAGGAAGCCGGACCTCTTCCTGTGTAGCAACCTGGATGTCAAAGCAGTGTTTCAGTGTGGTGAGTACCATGGGCACACGCTCCAAATTGCTCTGCAGAGAAGCCAGCCTGCTCCTCCTGCGGAGCCAGGAGCTAGTGACCGCAGGGCTGGTTTGGGCTGGCATGCGGTGTTTTTGGCTGCTAACCTGAGCAATTTCTGTCCGCAGGTGTCCTTTCACTCAAGTTTCCCGAGGCCCCAACAGTCAAAGCATCCTGTGGCTTTTTTGTGAGTATCGTGGCATTGTGCAGCCTCCCGAGAGCTGGGAGGGTAGGAGCAGGGCTGCAGGTTGGGCACGGGTGCTGCGGTGTGGCGCCCGCTCTGGCACTGAGCGGGCCGGGCTCTGTGTTGCAGACAGAGCTGCTGCCCCGCTGCGGAGAGATCGCCCCGGTGGGACAGGTCGTGCATGAGAACGGCAAAGTGTTGCTGCAGGCAGTGCTGGAGGTGAGAGACACCGGGACCGCAGGCAGCTTTGGGCTCTGTTCCTGAGCAGCACCCCTGCAGAACTGGGGTCAGAGAGCCTGGCAAACGGGTGGGTGCAGGCAGGGTGACGCCAGGGGCTCAACAGGGTCTGTCTGCTCTATGGCAGGGCGTCGGTGGCCAGGCTTCCCGCAGCCTCATGGATCACTTTGCAGAAATCCTCTTTGCCTTGAACAAGCACTGCTTCAGCTACCTGAGCGTCTGGATCAAGGAGGCCATGCAGCAGGACGGCTTCCCCTCAGCCCGCGTCAGCCCCGAGCAGAAGGAGACCTTCAGCCAGCAGATCCTCAGGTTCGTGCACCTCTGCCTGTGGTGGCCGCACCCCACGTGCGGTGGGAATGACCCTCCTGCATGGCCTGGCGTGTCCCTCCTGATTCATGTTTGTCCCTTCCCTCTGTCTTAGCAGAGAGCGTGTGAACAAGCGGCGAGTGAAGGAGATGGTGAAGGAGTTCACCCTGCTGTGCCGAGGGCTGCATGGCACAGAGTACACAGCAGACTACTGAGCACCTGGCCAGGACCGCAGACAATTTGCCCGGACCAGCTCTTTCCCGCAAGGAAGCCCCCCCATCCTCCCCGCCCTGCTGCAGTACGGCTCGTAGAATAACCCTCCACCTAGAATTAACCCACTCGGGACGCTCCTCAGCTAGATTTGGTGGCTGCATCTTGGTGTCAGCATCTTTTTTTTCCCCCAGCATGCTCCTCCCTCGCAGGGGACGGGAGTGCCGGCTGCAGGAGGCAGCAGCGGGGGTGGGAAGCCTGGGCAGGACTGTCCGAGCATGGGCTGCCCCGTGCCCGGGCTGCCGGCCCTTCCCCAGCAGTTCCCTGTGGGTGCCCATGCCCCTCGGCAGGGAGGCTGCCCCTGTGGCAGTGGCTGGCTGGGCGGGAGGGCTCGCCCCCTGCTCGTTTGTGCGTGTGCAGTTGGGAGGGGGGAGACCCTGCACCTGATTATATTAAGAATATTTCTATGTTGTGGCTGTCATTATTGTGGTGCCCGGACTCTGCCTGCCCCTTGCCTCTGGGGAAGAGCCCAGAGGAGGGGGTTAAAATCAAGGTTGGGGTGCCTCAAAGCCTCCTGTCCCTCCTGGCTGCGGCAGGGACAACAAAAACTGGTCCCCCTGCTCGCTGTGTTCTCCTGCCCCGCGTGGGGCAGCTCATGGAGCAGAACGGTCCTGCCCCACATGAGAGGGGCCAGACTCCATCCCCACTGCGGGGTGTGTGCGCCCCTCTCCCATTCCTCAGACCAGGTGAGGGGCTTGCTCAGGCCCAGAGCACTCTCCCCTTTGCCTTAGTTCCCCAGCCTGTGAATGTGCTTTCACTTCTGGAGGTCCCAGTTCCGGTTTTCTGTTCTCTGGAGCTGGTTTTGGCCGACACGCGGGGCTGTGCTCCCCAAGCAGGCACCACAATCTGAGATTTCACTCTGGGGCGCCTGGTATCATCCCTGTCCGTACTTCCTCAGCCCACGTTTTACTCTAGAAGACAATTCACTCACAAGTCCTTTTCAGTTCAGCTTTAGTTAGCAGCAGTAGCCCACATCAGCCAAGTCCTGGTGCTGTCGGCTCATGTGAAGCTGTGACCTTTCTGTGTAGGGCCAAAGCTGCCCTGGACTGGGTTGCCCTTGGAGGCTGGGTCTGGGCCAAGTGCCCGCCCTGGCCCTGCTGCTGCCCTGGCCATGAGCCCACGGGTGCTGCAGGCATCCCCAAACATGCACGCAACTCCTGCTCTCCCACCGCAGTACTGACCCAAGGCCGCATCCAGTGCGGGGCCAGCTGGTGGTAGGTCCGGACCCTTGTGAGACCCTCACAGGTCTGACACCCAGTGGCAGGCAACACCTGGGCCCCCGCACGCCTCCTGCTCCTGCTGATGCTGCTGCTGAATCAGGGTTGCTCGTGCCCCTCATCCTCATAGGCAATGGCAATCCCTCGTCGGCCCTGCACAGCCTTGGAGATGGGCGTCTGCCCCAGCCGCTGCTCCAGGCCCCGCCAGCTGCGGGATTCCAGGAAGGAGGCTGGGAGGAGAGAGAAACGGAATTGTTACCGGGAGCAGGGAGGGGGCACTGGCCCTGCACCAGGGCTCAGCCCCACCACGAAACCAAATCACGAACCAGCAGGGCTGATCTCCGCGAGGGCCCGAGTCTGGTCCCTGCAGGCCAGAGCGGTGCTGGGGGGCAGCTGGGTAGCCGGGGGGTCATGGAGGTGGGCAGCACGCATCTCTCCCGTGATCAGCGAGATGTCGGGAACAGCCTCTGCTGCAGGGACAGCCGGTGGGAGCCCAATGTGCGCACAGGCACCTGCCGGGAAATGGTAATGTTAGCCTGGTGCTCGTGTCTACCCTCCAGCTGGCACAGAGCCGGGGCAACCCAGGCAGGGGAGCAGGGCAGGACATGCCCTAGGAAGGTGCTGGGCAGCTGATTTCCAGCTGCTACCTGGCAGCAGGTCTCGGAAGTCAGTGAAGTAGTTCCCTGTCCATTCGCGGGCTGGGTTACAGGCCAGCTCCAGCTCGTAGGGGGTCACAATGGGCCGGTAGAAGTCGCTGGAGTCCAGCAGCGAGTTCTGAGCACAGGCCACCAGGACAAAGATGTCCACCTCCAGGAAGTTGGCCAGCTTGGCAGGGTTTGGCTTCCCCACAGCCAGTGTGTAGCTGCGCTTGCCGGCCCGTTGCAGAAGCTTGCGGAGGTGCTGCAGCACCGCCAGGTAGCCCGCCACGCCGAGGGTGCCCACCAGGATGCCCACCACCTGTGCATCCCGGGTTCGCTCCACCAGGTAGAGGCGTCGCATCAGGGCCCGGTTGACGTTAAGGGTCTCGCGGCGGCCACAGCCAGTGGCAGGGTTGAAGGAGCTGAAGGGGCAGCAGTTCCAGGTCAGCATGAAGCTGGTGAGAGCCAAGCCTTCAGCTCCCACATAGAACATGGCACAGTCCTGCAGCCCTCCCGGCGCCTCCACCAGGAACTGGCGACCAAACTGCCGCACCTCCCCGGGCAGCGCGGGGCCAGGAGGGTCCCCGCACACCACCCTGGAGAAAACGATATTGGGGTACTCGGGGCATAACTGCTGCTCCAGCTCACCTGAAGGAGAGAGGAGTGAGAACGAAACATAGCCACAGACCTGACCCGCAGAAGGTGGGCTAGCAGATTAGGGGAGAGGAGAGGGCAGAAATCAAGGCTGACAGTGCCTGGGGACTGCCTGCCTGCTGCTGCCTCTCCCCCTAGCAGCTCTGTACAGCTCAGAGCAGGACCAGAGACCCCCCCCTCCCTGTCCCGGAGCACTCACCCATCGCATGGGCATAAACTACGTCGCTCAGCACCACCACATGGCTCTGCCGGTCGGGGTAGAGCTCCCGAAAGGCCTCTGCACAACGCTCGATGTCCAGGGGCTGCCGCCCGAAGATGTGCAGCACCGGGAGCTTTCTGCTGGGGCTGAGGCAGGCCGGGCCGTAGTGCAGCACCGCCTCGGCACCCGCGTGCTCGGCGGCCACTTCGTCCACGCAGCAGCTGCGGGGAGGACCCGGTATCAGACGGGCTCCGCACCACGGAGCTCTTCCTCCTCCCTGGCACCGCTGTCCCCAGCCCGGCAGCTCCAGCCCTCGGCCCTGCCAGGCCGGGGACGAGCAGCCCCGTTCCTGCCCGCGGAGGACCCACGGGATACACCCCACGGCCCCGCACCGACCTGCCGTACGTGGTGTCTCCCAGGACGTACATCTCGGCCCCAGTCGCCGCCTCCATCCGGGCCGCCACCGCTGCCGCGTCCGCCAGGAGCTCGTCGGGGAACTGGAGGGCGACCTGGGGGGGGACAGGCCGTGAGGCACCGGGGACGGGCGGCCCGCAGCCCCCGACCCCGCTCCAACCCCGGCCCCGCTCACCTTGCGGAACCCGCCGCCCTGCACGAAGGCGGCGGCCCGGCCCATCTCGTAGAAGCCATCGAGGTCCTCCCGCGGCGCCGCCGCCGCCGCCGCCGCCGGGCCCAGCTCCCGCCGCAGCGCGGCCTCCCCGTCGCTGCTGAAGGCCGTTGCCATGGCGCTGCGGGGCCGGGAGTCAGGCCCGCCACGCGGGGCCCCTGAGTCCGCTTCCGGGCTGAGGCACGGAGACAACCAATGAGAACTCGGCACCGCCCTTCCCGTTCACGGAAGTCCCGCCTCTGAGGGAGCGGGGCCTATCGCCCTTCACGGCAGGGCGGAGAGGAGAAGGACAGCCAATAGAAAGAGGCGCGCTCGCGATGCATTCTGGTCTATGTAGTTTTCGCGCGGCTGTCAGGCCGGGCAGCCAATAAGCGGGCTCTGTGGAAGCGGTGGCGTCACTCGCTTTCCGCTCGGGCGCTGCGGTTCCGCTCACGTGTTCTGCCTGGGTCAGGTGACGCGGTCGTGCCCAGCCGCTCCGCTTGGCTCCGCTCCGTCCCGCGCCGCAGCCATGACGGGGCTCGCGCTGCTGTACTCGGGGCTGGGCCTCGCCTTCTGGACCACGCTGCTGGGCGTCGGTCAGCGCCGGGCCGGGGGCTGGGGGGCGGTGGGTCACGGAAAGTACCGGGCCGTGAGGCAGAGGGGGCGGTGGGTCACGGAAAGTACCGGGCCGTGAGGCAGAGGGGGCGGTGGATCACGGAAAGTACCGGGCCGTGAGGCAGAGGGGGCGGTGGGTCACGGAAAGTACCGGGCCGTGAGGCAGAGGGGGCGGTGGGTCACGGAAAGTACCGGGCCGTGAGGCAGAGAGGGCCGGGCTGTGGGGCTGGGCCGTGGGGCAGGAGGGGGCTCTGGGCGTGAGGAGAGACTGCGGCAATAGCTCTGGTTTGTGTCCCTGTGGCTGCTCCGGAGAGACGCTGAGGGGGGTTGCTGTGGTGTGGAAGAGGAGGGTGGGGGGTGCAGCGTTGTCGGTCCCCAGCTGGCTGAGCTGCTGTCAGGCAGAGGCAGGAGGGCTGGCCCGTGGCCTGCCGCGGCACCGGGGGCAGTGCTGTGGGGCTCCTCAGCCTGGGCATCGCCCCGTGGGTGCTTTGAGCTGCTCTGTCAGAGGGCTTGGACCCCCAGCGGTGCCGTGTAACTGTCAGCTGCTGTTGGATGTGCAGCTTTCAGCTCGGAGTCTGTCCGGCTTGAGCAGTTGATTTGCTTCTCTGTGTGTGTGAGAGCAGAAAGGTGCTGGTGCCAGCCAAGGGTTGTGTTTGGATTTGGCCGATCAGGGGAGGTAAAGGCAGGTGCCAGTTGATGTCTCTGGGACAGAGGAAATCGCCCTCCTGCTTTGTCAGGCTGTGACAGCATAAGGGAACATGCAAGTTTGGATGACTGCAGAGCTAGTGCGTGGTTGTGTTGCAGCTTGTGGCAGCCCAGGCCCTGCTGCTGATGGTCTTGGGCTCAGCAGCACTGAGGATGGATATAATGCCCAGGGGGTAGTGGGAAGACTTTGTGCTGGAGCTGCTGGTTATTTCCTCTTTCAGCACAGGGTGAAGTGACCACAAGCCAGGCAGAGGCTGGAGAGATCTTGGCTCCTGCCTCAGTGTTTGGGTGAGGGGAGAGACTGAGTGAGATGTGAAGGGTGTCTCACTCCCTCGTGTTTCCAGGGCCTGGTGAACCCAGGGCTGGGTCCAGGGCTGCCTTACTGGCCTCTCTGAATCATGCGGCTCGCACCAGCGCAGATGCACGCTGTGAACTTGAGACTGCCGGAAAATCTCAACAAGCTGAGCCCAGATGCTCTTAACTTCCCCTGCCCTGTTGCAATCCCTTTTTCGGGAAGGCACAAGCAGGAAGTGGTCTTGCTCCGCACAGTGTTGCGGTGGTGCCTCTTTGTGCTTTTCCTCCTTGTCCTGAGCTGTGCTTTGGTGCTCTGGTGCTGCCCCGGCTATTTTCTGTCCTCCTGGCTGCAGGGCTGGAAGCCAGAGCTCACAGGAAAGCTTCTTTCACCCTATTTCTTTTGTACATGATTCTAAGGCTACACCTGCTCTTGAAGAGATGGAAGGTGCCCTGAGGATTTGCCCTGAGCTGCCTGTAGCTCTTCTTTACCGCTCCTGGCAGGTGGAGGCAGCTGGGGCTGGCTGGGTTCAGTTTCTGCTCTGCCAGCCATGCAGCAAAGCCAAAACACAAGTCATAGACTGGCCAGGCCCAGCACCGTAGAGATCATCCCTGAAGGTCGACAGGTGGTGTGGACTGGTGTGCAGCCTCCCTCTGCACTCCCTGGCTGTGGTGGCACCATTCCGTGTGTGGCACTGCAGGGAAGGGGGGCACCCCGATTCTGCCTGTGGGAGGAGTGACAAGCATTACCACTTCCCATTTCAGGGCTGACTTGCCTGGCAGTGCCTGTATGTTCTCCTGGTGCGCTGAGCCCTGAGTTGCGTGTGGAGAGGTTTGGCACACAGGGATGGTGGGGACAGCCCTGCTGTGAGGCCAGCAGGTCTCCCTACGCTGCAGTGTTGAGGTCTTCCCATGGGATGAGTTGTTCTCATGAGGTCTTGGCCATGGGCAGGGAAGGGCTCCTCCAACCTGGGGCACATGGTCCTGCCCCTGTATTGCTGCCGGGCACATCTATGGCTTGCCATCACCCCCTGCGTCCAGGCTGCAACTCTAGGGGGAAGGGAGCAGTGGGATGCATGCAGTGACCTCTGCTACTTTTAAGCATTTCAGAAGTCTCCTGTTTCCTCTTTTCCCGGCCGTACGTGGGATTGGTGTCACACAGCCACTGGCTCTAGTCAGCAATGGTAGAGCTGTCCCTTCACCCTCTTTATCTGGTGTGGAACAGACAGTGCCACATTGCCTGCACTTATCTGTTCCTTAGGGCCAGGTTGCCCTCTCTTTTCCAGCCATGTGTCATGAGCCGTGCAAAAAGCAAGTGTCTCTTCTGGTCTGCAGCCATGTTTCCTGCTCACGAGCTCAGAGCAAGGCAGGGTTTCGGTGTGAGCACTTCTGCTTGTGCTTGGGTTGCGTGGGGCTGCTGAGTGTGACTCCTGGATGCCATTCAGCACAGGAGAGGAGCACTCTCGGTATAGTAGGGCAAGCTGTCCTTGCAATCCCTCCCTGGAAAGGAAGTGCTGTTCTGGGTTTCTCAGGGTGGCACTTTGGTGTCTACTGCCTGTGTTGGAGTACAAATTTCTCTGGGAGTGATTAACCCTGGGGGAAACACTGAGGACAGCAGCCACGTCTTGAACGTCCACAGCCTTTGAATGGGGGGTGCTGGAGGGCAGCTGCAGCTTCTGGTGTTGACTGGCTCCTGGGGAGCAGGTGATGGAGCAGCATGTGATGGTCAGTCAGGCACAGCCTTGGTCCTCTCACCTTCCCTGTGAGAGAGAGGAGCTCACAGCTGGTCACCTGGTGCCATGGCTCTCCAGCGGAGCTGAGCTGTTGGGTGATGCAGATGGAGCCCGTGCTGGGGCACAGGGCTGTGGGTTGCCCTTGAGCCCCTGTAGCCCAGCATGACCTGTGGGCACTCAGCAGGGTCAGGGAACAGAGAATGGGTGTGACAACCACCGTGATCCCCTTCTGGGCAAAGACTGGGATGGGGTTTGGGAGTATGGCAGGTCTGGACTTTTTCTGTCCTGCACTGATGTGGGAGTGCTGGGATTACTGGGGCAGCACTCTGAGGGAGCAGGGGGCACCCTGCCCCACAGCTCTGCATGCCTGAGCCGGTTTTCCTAGTAACCCTCCTGTGTGTGGTGCCGTGCCCCTGGGCCTCTGACCCAAGGCTTTGTAGGTCGGGGAGGAAACAGCAGTGCTGGGCTAGTAGCTGGTGCCTCTCTGAAGGTTCCCATGTTGCTCTTGCTTTCTAGGGATCTGCTACACAATATTTGACCTAGGCTTCCGCTTCGATGTGGCCTGGTGAGTTCCCTGTAAATACCGGCATCCTGAGGGCTGTGTGAGGAGGTGGGTGGTGTGGCACTCCACAGGGAACAGCGGACTTGCTTCCGAGCAATGGGCAGTGGTCGCTGCATCGCAGGGGAGCAAGAGCTATGGTGAGCAGGGCCTCTGCTACCCTTAAGGCAGGATAGATGCAGCCCATGTGTATGCGTTGCTGGCTCTATACAGGGTCCTGGTACAGCCATCACTGCCCTTCCCACCACCTCTCCCAGCCCAAGCTTCCCCTTTGCAGCGAGGGTTTGGGAGGAAGAACTCGGTCCATGCAGATGAGGGTCCTGGGTTGCTGGCTGGCAGAGACAAGCTCTTGTGTCCCACTGTCTGGCAGTGCCCAACCCATCTTGGGCTGCATGATCCTGTGGGGGGTACCCGTTTTGAGGCTGTGCACCATGACTAGTGGGGCTCAGCCTGTGTGCTAACTTGGAGCACTTCTTCCTCTCCAGGTTCCTGACGGAGACCTCACCCTTCATGTGGTCCAACCTGGGCATTGGCCTGGCCATCTCCCTGTCCGTGGTGGGAGCTGCCTGGTGAGTGGATCTGGTTCTTCAGCAGGTTCATGCTGTTCCACCTCAGTAGTTGTGTATACACTGCGGTTTCTCTGCGGCAGGACAGGGACAGAACAACGTGTATGTGCAGGGGTGTGGGACTGTGTACGTCACTGCAGCAGTGAGGCCAGGTTGCTGGGCTCCTGGGGGGTCTGGGCAGACCACCTTGCAGGCTGCAATGGCAGTGGAGAGGCAGGGATGTTGCTGGCTCTCTGGAAGCTGTACCGCTGAGCCCAGGCTGCGCAGTGGTGGCTCTTGTGCCCCAGCAGTTCTGCTGGTGTAGGTGGTGGAGCTTGGGACCACTTGTACCCTGGGGGTGGACAGGCCAAGTCTGCAGTGTCCCCCAGCTGCATGCCCGATTCTTTGCTCAGCTGGAAGATCCTGGTTTCCCTCTTGAATCCTTCTGCGAGTGCCAGACTCTCCACCAACCATCCTTGTCTGCCACAGGGGGATTTACATCACGGGCTCCAGCATCATCGGTGGTGGAGTCAAAGCCCCTCGGATCAAAACCAAGAACCTGGTCAGGTAAGCACAGACCTGGGGTTAGTGCTCGTGTCACGCCTGAGTGGGGCAGGTCCCAGCCTGTGCAGACACTCCTGTCCTATCTCTAGCTGGGTGCTGCTGGCAGACTGTTCCTTGCTGAGCTGCTGATGCTGTTTGCTTTCAAAACAAAGAGCCCTAAAGGAGCCAGGGTGCTGCTTTGAAGAGTCACTGTGTGATATCAGGCAGTGAATGAGCCCAGTGTGTTCAAAACAAACACCCTGAGATCACACTTCCTGCCCCAGGCAGGATTCCCCTGGTGGGACCTTCCACAGCCCTTCCCCGAAAGGAGCAGAAGGGGGCTGGTGGAGGGCAGGGCTCCTTAGGCCTGCTTCCCACAGGACCATCATAGCTTACTTGGGTGGCCCAGCACAACCAGCACCCAGCCTTTGTGTTTGGCAGCTCCCCCTTGTTTGAGAGGAAAGCAGCGGGTAGGCTGGGCTGCCTTTCTGCCCTTGGCAGCAGTGGGGCAGGCTCAGATATGGCTGTGGAAGGGTCTGGCTGTTGGCTCGCTGGACATGAAGTGACGGGGGCTGCCCAGGGTGGGGCAGAGCCTGGGACACTGTGCTCAGACTTTGCCTTTCTCCCACAGTATCATTTTCTGCGAGGCTGTGGCTATCTACGGGATCATCATGGCAATTGTCATCAGTAACATGGCTGAGGTATGGGAGGACTTGGGTTGCCCTGCCGGCCCTGTGCCAGCCTTGGGGCCACGGTGGGGGTGGGCAGCTGAGCATGGGCCAGTGTTGTGAGCAGTGGTCCTCTGGGGACTTTGGACACTGTTGTGGCTCTGGGAGCCCCTGGACTGGTGGTCTGGCCCTTGTCCACACTGAGGAGTGGGTTGGGGGAGCACACACAAGGCAGGTGTCATGAAGCTGCCCAGTGACGTGGAGTCAGGGACCAGTTCTGGCCAAAATGTGGCTGCCTCATGCCATATCGGGGACAGGTACCTCTCCCAGAGACCACGGACTTGCCACTAACCCAGGCCCTGTGCTTTCTCTCAGCCTTTCTCTGCAGTCACCCCAGAGGCGATTGGAGCCAGGAACTACCATGCAGGTAAGGACTGCTCGGTCCCTGGTGCCATTGCTGAGTATTCCCACCCCCTGACTGCTACCTTCTGACTGGCCCATTGCTGCTTCGAGTGTTTGAAGAACGTGTGACTTTTCTGCCAAAAAGTGGCTTTTTAGTTACTTTCTTGAGGCCTTCCTGCACCCAGCTGGGCTGTGCTGCCCAGCAGCAGCACTGCTCCTCCCTCGGGTGGCAGTAGACTGCAGGAGCAAGGGCACACCCTGGAGCAGTCCTGCTCCCCAAAGAGGAGGATGCTGCTGGTGCTTGGCAGCTCTGGGTCTTCTGTCACCTCAAGGCAGAGCTGCTGCAGTGTGCCCTGGGTGCAGGTAGAAGGGAGTTACCCCCTGCTCTTGCAGCGTTCCTCTCTCACAGGTTTCTCCATGTTTGGGGCTGGCCTGACCGTGGGGTTATGCAATCTCTTCTGTGGGGTCTGCGTGGGCATCGTGGGCAGCGGGGCTGCCCTGGCTGATGCCCAGAATGCCAGCCTCTTCGTCAAGATACTGATCGTGGAGATCTTTGGCAGTGCCATAGGGCTGTTTGGAGTCATCGTTGCTATCCTGCAGGTACTTACCTCCTAGGGCCACCAGGCTTATGTGAGCACAAGGTGCCTGCCACCCTGGGTGCTCTTCAGCTCTGGAGAGACACAACTGGGCTCCAGCACAATCATCTGCATTGGGATGGGGAGGCTGCTCGTGAGGTTTGGGGCAGCACAGCTCTCCCCACAGTATACCGTGCCTGTTTGCAGCAGAGTGAACTCTTGATGGCTCCTCTGAGCAACTGTCACCAAAGGTGTCACCTTGGGTGTGCCCTGTGATGCTTGTGTCTTACCAGTGGGGCTGATGAGTTCTCTGCAGCTTCTGGATGGTCCTGGGGTGCTTGGGTGGGACTGGGGTGCTGGGCTGGGGTTTGTGGGGCACGGCCTAACCTCTTTTCTTTCTTTCTAGACATCTAAAGTAAAAATGGGCAACTGAGCTCTGTCCCACCCAGCCTGTTCCAGCCCGCCCCAAGAGGTGCTGTATATATTTATTTAATGTTTCTATCCTTGACTGGGGCGGGAGCTGCCTGGCGGCAGGAGCGGGAGCCTGGCTGTGTAGAGCCCCGTCCCACCGATCGATTGGCCCCTTGGAAGAAACAAATTTCTCTGTGTGAATTCTGCCCCCAGCGGCTTGGACCAGCCCATGGGGCCCTGCTGCTGCGTGTCCCCGGTGTGTGTAGAATCAAACCACCAGTGCAATTCTGTGTCCGTGAAATAAATATGGTTCTTGTCCAAGGATGCAGCTCTTCCTCTGCTCTGCGTGTGCTGGGGAGGCTTACAGGGAGCAGGCGCTGATTTGGGCTGACGCCCTGCTCGGAGATTCCCCTCTGTGCCTCTGGCAAAGTCCCTGCCTGGCTCCAGGAGCCTGGTGGGGTCCTCCCTGTGTGGGGTTAACCCTGCTGCCTACTCAGCCTGCAAGAGGCTGCCCTCTCTGGGCTGTGGGAACACAGAGCTCTGCTTTGCTACCCAGAGCAGGTAGGAGGCTGCCAGAGCAGGCAGCAGGCAGCTCCTACCAGCACTGGCACCGCCTCACACGAGGCATGCTGGAGGTGCAAGCACAAGCTGGTTTGGGTCTTTTGGCTCCCATCCAGGTAGTTTAGCCTAGAGGGAGTGTACACGGTGTCCGTAGCACCATTGTGCAGCTGAGGAGCACCAGAAGGGCAGAGGAGCAAAGCTTTTGCCCCTTCCAAGGCTGTCCTCCAGCCAGCAGCTCCCTGGTGTGGCCACTGGCTGGTTGCTGCTGCCTGGGCAAGTCCTGCTGGGTGCTGGGGCTCTCCAGTCTGCAGTGCCTCTCCATCCTGGGGGGCCCTGGCAGAGGTCCCAGGGGTGGGGATGCTTTGTGCTGGCTCTGCTTCCCTCTCCCTGGCCGCAGTAAATGCGGCGTGGGGAAGCCGGCTGGGGACAGCTGGGCCTGCAGCTCTTCTGCTGCTTGGGGGAAGGGAAGAACAAGGTCCTGCCTCAGCTCTGCAGAGAGCCTGGAGCTGATGCTTCTGCAGTCTGCTGTATCCGGCACAAGGCCCTCATTCTGCTGTGCTGCCAGTACACCTTCATAGGTGTTCCTGGTGCTGTTAGTGCTGTGTCAGAGCAGATGCACACCTGGAGCTGCCCATCTCTCTTCCCAGCTGGATGTAACAGGCTGGGGCAGCAGTGGGGCTGCTGGAGCCAGGGGAAGCATTCATGCCTGCTTATTTTTGCCCTTGGTACTAGAGCAGCTGCCTCTGCACAGCCTCTCTGAGCTCTGCTGGTTTCCCAGCTCTGCTCCTCATCTCAGCTCTGCTTCCCATTGTCCTGTGCATTTTGGGACAGCACTGTCTCAGCCTGGAGTATGGGAAGACTGCTGGGGCAAACCATCCTGCCAACTGTGCTGGCTGCTCTGAGGCTGGAGGCTGTGACAGGAACTCTGTGTGCCCCACGTAACAGCAGGGGGACACAAGCTGGGCCCTGCCTGCTCACAAGAAAGGGTGTCCGGTGTGACTAGAGTTTTGCCTGTCCTGTGTGAGGGCTGTACCCCCATCCCCTGGCGTTGCCACTGCCGCTGTGGGCCAGAGATGCCTGAGCCCCTGGGCTCCTGTCAGACCTGTGCCAAAGTCGTGGGGCTGTCTTCAGGAAGAGATGCCTGAGGTCAGAGAACCTGTGCTGGCATAAGAGAAGCTTGTTCCAGGTTAACAACTGTCTTGAAAGACTCGCCCACTTGTCTTTCAGCGATGGGTGTCACCTTGTCCTGCCCTGCCTTGGCTTGATAGAAATCCATCCGCTGTCAGAAGTCTCCCTCTGCGAGGTGCTTTTCTGCCCTCCAAACCCTGCCTCTGTGTATCACAGCTTTGGCCAGGCAATGGGCTCTGGACTTGCCCACGGGCCACTTGTAAGGACGTGAGACCCACTAGGGATGGTCTTGTGGCCCGCAGCTCCCCCTCCTGCAGCTGGTGGAGGTGACATAAGCATGCCCTGCAGTCCCTTGTTTTAGGTGCGTGCACTTGAGTTCTAGGACTTTGTACTTGGGTGTGCTAAATACCTGCTGCTCAAGCATGGAGGAAAAATGCTTAATTGGGGCTCCAGCATCTTGCACCTCGTCTCATTTAGGAGCAGCAGCAGCGGGAGTTGAAAGATGATTTGGTGACCACATGTAAGTACTCACAGGGGAAATGCCACATGCTGAAGAACCGAACCAGGAGCTGGAGGCAGAAATTGGTTGGATTTCAGCTGAGCTTGCTTGCAGGGGTGGAGCAGGGCTGGGCTGTTTGGGTGCTGCTCTGATCTCTGCTGTAAGGTTGTCTTCTGAAGGGAGCCCTCACACAGGGCATGAGGAGAGCCCTTGGAGGGCAGGGGCTGCTCAAAATGGGCACAAATGCCGTGGGGTGGCTGGCAAGAAGGGAAGGGCTGGGGACAGCACAAAAATTATTCGTGGTGGGCTGAACTCTCGGTGAGACCAGCCCAAGATCTTTCGGTGATGCCATTGTGGTAGGGAGAGTGATATTGCTAGGAAACACCGAGAAACATGGGAAGGGGGGAGGAGGGGGGAAGGAGCCACAAATAGGTTGCGATGGGAGCTGAGCCAGCACCAACACTCAGGAACGTGGGAGTTGTCCTGGGTGGGTCGGTGAAAGCGCTGCGTCCCACGTTGCCAAAAACGCAGCAGGAAGGAAGGGAGAACGAAACACTGAGAGACCCTGTCCCTGTGTCCCCGGGGGTGCGTGGAGGGTCCTGGTGCCGGGCTGGGGGCCAAGGGCCGAGCATTTCGGGGCGGAGCGGGGGGGGTGGGGGGCGGGGGGCATCGAGCATCCCGGGGGGGGGGGTGGGGTCCGCATCCGCGGAGTCCCGGTCCCGGCGGGGCTTCCCTCGCCCGGCGGCAGCGCGGTCCCGGAGCGCGGGGCGGTCGGCGGCGGCGGCCCCGCCCGGTGCGGCGGCGGGCGGAGCCGGCGTGCGGGCGCGGCCCCGTCTCCCTGCGGCTCTCGGTTGTGCGGCGGCCCGGCCGGCAGGGCCCCCCCGCAGCCCCGGGCATGGGAGCCCGCGGGCCGGCGGCCGGGGCTGGAGGAGGAAGAGGAGGAGGAGGAGGCGGCGGCGGGGGCCGCTGACCGGCGCCGGGGCGGCGCGGCAGCCCCGAGGCCGCGGTGAGTGGAGCGGCGCGGACAGGCCTGGCCGGGTGGGGGAGGCCCGGGATGCGACCCGGGGGATGCGATCCCGGTCACTTATGGGTGGCACCGCCCCGGCTCGGGAAAAAGCCTCTTTTTGAGGTTGTTTCTCGTTTTTTAATAAGTTTTTGTGCGTGTCGGGGACTGGGAAAAATTTAGGGGGGGGGTTGGTTGTGCTGAATGTTCCCCTTCACCTCGCTTTTGGCTGGGAGGAGGGAGGCGCGGGGGGAGCCGATGGCCCCGGTGCCACCTTTGGCACCTCCCTTCTCCTGGCCCAGGGATGTCCTGCGGGAAGAAGGATGGAGCCCAAGGGGATGAGCATCCCCTCCAAAACGAGCATCACCAGCCCCATGGCACGCACCACACCAGCATGAATCCCTGGGGACCAGCTCCTCAACCCCCAGGTTGCTTTTGGCCTCTTACACCTTGTAACGACGTTGCAGTATAGGGGGGAAAACATTGTATATCATAGCCCCCCACTTAGTGGGTGTTTTTAAGCTCACTCATGCTTGTGGCATCCCATGGCCACCGTTCGATGGAGTGCTTCGCTTTTGTTCCCATCGAGCATCACACTCCACTCACCTCTTGGACCACCCCACTAAAGGGTCCCTAAAACCTGCTCTTATTTTTCCCTAACACCTCCCTGCCTGGCTGTTGAGACGCCACCACTCCATGTGCTGCCTGCTGTGAGGGTTTTTGGGTTTTGGGGAGGGTTTCTGGCAGGCGCCGGGGGCAGGCAGGTCCCTACATTAAGGGCTGTGCTCAGTGACAGGGCGCTGTGACCATGAGAAGGTTTGGGAGATAACGACAAACCCAGCTTTTCTCCAGGGGGTGACTTTCTAGAACAAACCTGGCTGTGGGGTTGGGGTCCTGGCATGGGGACCCTGCCCTGCGTCCTGTGGAGAGTGTGGACACAGGTGGGGCATTGGGCTCTGAGCCTTTTCCATTACCTCCCTGCCTGCAGTGGGTTCCTGCCAGCACCCCGCTGCCTGTTGGGGTCAGCCTGTGGCTGGGACAGGGCAGCCAGAGCGGGGTTGGGTGGGAGTCCTGCTTCGCACCTCCCCTCTGATCCCTGTTCCTAGCCGGCTGGGTGCTCCGCAGCTCCCCGGGGGGCCCCACCGGCCTGGGCTGGCAGTTGCCGGTGGGCTGGCCCAGGCCCTGGGCTGGTTGCCAGCACGTTCAGGTCCTAGCTGCGCTCCTGCTGGGGGGTCCTGCCGCAGCTCCCCGCCTGCCGGGGTTCCTGCAGTGGCACTGGCCTGTCCCAGGGTCCCCAGGGTGTTGCGAGCCCCCATGCCTGTCCCTCGCCATTGCCTTGCCCTGTCCTAGCAACTTCCCTGAGAGCAGGGACGCGGGCTGGGACCTGGGGTGCGCAGCCGTGCTGCAGCCCGAGCCCCGGCAGTGGTGGGACTGGGAAGGGCCGGACGGTTTGGCTTGGCTGGGGCTGTCTGGTGACGCTCCCGGCTGGCTTCCCAGCAGGGCTCTGGCCCAGCTCCAGGTGTCATGTGGGAGATAAGGGGACCCTGGCTCCCAGCGGCTCCCAGCGCCCCAGGGGCCTCACCACCGGCAGCACGAGGAGAGAGGACCTGCGCCACTGGCTGTAAGCTGGAACCCCTGGATGCAGCAGGGACCCCTGCCCCGGGGGCTGGGACATCCCGCTTGGCTCAATGTCTGTCGTGCAGCTGCTCACCCCGCTGAGCACCCCAAGGAGGGCCCCCGCCAGCATGGCGCTTGCTGCTGGCCCTGCTTCGGTGCTGCTGCTGGGCTGCAATACGGGGGGGGGATGGGGAGGAGGGAAATGGGGTGCCTCGGAAAGGGTTTGCTGGTGGGGGCACCCATGGTGCCCTTAGGCCACCCCAGACTGGCCGCATTTTGGGAGAACGTGACCTCCGAGGGCCCAGCTTCCATGGAGGCTCTTTGCAGCACCCTTGGTGGTATCCCAGTCCCCTGCTTAGAGGTGACGGGGACGGGGAGTGGGTCTGGCCTGGTCTTGGACTTTGAAAGCGGGGAGGAGACTTACTGCATGGGTCTGGAGACCTCTCATGTCTTCATGGCTGTGCCTTCAAAGCAGGGGTCCAAATGCTGCATCCCCCCAGGGCGCTCTCTGGCATACCAGCCTGTGAGCCCATCACCTTCTCATCAGGCCTGTGCTGCTCCTGCTGCCATTTGGGCTGGGGTTGGGGGCTCACTGTGGTGGTTTCCTGAGCATGGGCTATCTCGGCAGGATCAGAACCGTGGCTGGAGCCGCCCCCCTGCCCCACTGAGTGCACATGTCCGCCTGCCCGCGCCCAGAAGATGACCAGGCTGCTCTTGGGGGTGACCCTGGAAAGGATTTGCAAGGCCGTGCTGCTGCTCTGCCTGCTCCACTTCGTCATCATCATGATCCTCTACTTCGACGTCTACGCGCAGCACCTGGACTTCTTCAGCCGCTTCAATGCCAGGAACGCCTCGCGTGCCCACCCCTTCTCCAACTCCTCCCGCCCCAACAGCACCGTCCCCAGCTATGGGCCAGCCGGTGCTGAGGCCCCATCTCCCAGCGCCAAGCCCAGCACCAACCAGTCTGCCACCGAGAAGCCCTTGCAGCCCTGCCAGGAGACACCTCCCGGCTTAGGTGAGACGTGCGGGGTGAGCGCCGGGGGTAGTCGGGCTCTGGCTCTGAGTGTGGGGCTTGTGGGTGGCATCTCCATCCCCTGGGTCCTGCGCATGGCTTCCCAGTGGTCCCAGCGGTGGAGCAGTGGAGAAACCCCAGCCTAGAACTGGTACCAGGACAGCTGTTTCAGGTTTTGTCAGCAGCTTGTCCAGTCTCTCTGCCCCTGTTTGGGAAAAGTTTTGGGCATCCTCTGCCCTCAGTAGTGCCAGTCCCCCTTGCAGGTCCTGCTCGCTGCTTGCTCCACCGGCCTGGCTGGGAGCAGCGGGTGACCATGACCCGGGCTGTGTCCCGTCCTGCGGGCATCACCCTGCCCTCCCTCTTGCAGTCGGGCGCCTGCTCATCGAGTTCAGCTCTCCCATGAGCATGGAGCGGGTGCAGCGGGAGAACCCCGATGTGCGCCAGGGTGGCAAGTACACCCCCCCGGACTGCCTGCCCCGGCAGAAGGTGGCCATCCTCATCCCGTTCCGGCACCGCGAACACCACCTCAAGTACTGGCTGCACTACCTGCACCCCATCCTGCGCCGGCAGAAGGTGGCTTACGGCATCTACATCATCAACCAGGTGAGGGAGGTAGGGGCCAGGGGTTGACAGGGCCAGGGTGGGCAAGCGAGCGTTGCTGAGCTCCTCCCTGCAGTTCGGCGAGGACACCTTCAACCGGGCCAAGCTGCTCAATGTGGGGTTCCTGGAGGCCCTCAAGGACGATGAGGAGTACGATTGCTTCATCTTCAGTGACGTGGACCTCATCCCCATGGACGACCGCAACCTCTATCGCTGTTACGAGCAGCCGCGGCACTTTGCTGTTGGCATGGACAAGTTTGGGTTCAGGTGGGTGCTCTGCAGGGTTGGGGTGTTTCCCTGGGCAGGGCTGGGATGACGCCGGGGCCACCGACCTCAGTGGTCGCCTGGGGCAGGCGTGGGGTCACTGGTTCAAATTAAGGAAGTGGGATGGGAGAGGGCGCAGAGCCCTGGGTGGGAGGGTGACACAGGGGAGGGCTGGTGCTTGTCCCTGGGTGTCCCCATGGGGCTGACCCCCATCGCTGCCTGTCCCTGGGGGCTGACCTGTTTGCTGTCACCCTGCAGGCTGCCCTACGCTGGCTACTTCGGTGGTGTTTCTGGGCTGAGCAAGTCCCAGTTCCTGAAGATCAATGGCTTTCCCAACGAGTACTGGGGCTGGGGAGGAGAGGACGATGACATCTTTAACCGGTAGGTGCCAACCCCTTGCCAGCGCCAGCTGGTTGCGGTGTGCTGGGGCTCCCCACCGAGCACCGAACTGGCATCCTCACCAGCACCAGCGCTCCTGGGTTTGCAGGGAACATGCACAGGGCATGCCACGTGGCAGGGAGGGATTTAATTACCCTCCAACTTGAGAGCTGGTGGCCCTCAGGGATCAAACTGGCCCCTCCCAGGGTGTTGGGGGGCCATGGGGCAGCCACGTGCCTTCCTTGTGGCTAAACTGCCCCCAGCGTGGTGGGGCCCTGCCCCCTCCCGCTGCGGTGTGAGCTGCGCCAGTGGGGCAGCATGCCTGCGGGCTCCGCTCCAGGCTGGGGCCGGGATGCTAAACTTGGAAGTGTCCGGGGCTGGGATGTAAAACTTGGAAGCGTCTCAGTGGCGGCCACGCAGCAGCCGAACAGGCATTTCTGCCGGCAGCCGGCAGGCCGCAGCACAGCCGCATGCAGAGCCGCAGCCGAATCCCCCGCACACACCCTGCGTTGGGTGCTGGAGCCCGATGGCTCCCGCCTCATCTCCTGCCCGGGGGAGCAGCGTGTGACCGGTGGGGCACAACCACCCTATAATGGCCGGGCGAGCAAAACAGCCCTTGCAGGCGCCACGGGCACGGTGGCACAGTTGCAGTTCCCATCCAAGGTGGGCTCGGGGTGGGGAACAAGCAGCGTGTGGAGCTCTGGGAGAGCTTCAGTCAGCCCTTAACGTGGGGGGGGGCGCAAGGGCAGGGCCGGGCACTGGCATTTGGAGAATGTAAGCAGCACGGCGGGCTGACTGCAGCTGCCAGCCTGTGGAGCCGGAGGTCGTCGGGCGGGAGCGGTGCGGGTGCTTTGGGCACACTCTGCCATGAGGGATGCGGCACCCTGGATCGTGGCACTGGCCCAGCCGTGGCGTGGCTTTGCTCAGCTTGGCTTGGCACCGCCCCGTTTAAGCAGGGATGAGTTTATCTGGGCCGCGGGCTGACCCCGGAGGTCTCTGGGCCAGGGAACGTCCCACCCTGGTGCCCACGCGCTGATCCCCCTCTGGTCCCAACCCCCAGTATCTCCCTGAATGGCATGAAGGTGTCGAGGCCCGACATCCGCATCGGGAGGTACCGCATGATCAAGCACGAACGTGACAAACACAACGAGCCCAACCCGCAGAGGTGAGTGAGACGCAGGGGCCAGGGCAGCCGGGATGCTGGGCAATCGCTGGGCTGCCTCTGGCTGCCAGCTCCCCTGCTCTGCTCACCCCCGTGGAGGTCAGGTACAGCTGGCACCACCCCCCACTTCCCTCCTGCCTCATCCCACTCCCATTTGCACCAGATTCACCAAGATCCAGAACACCAAAATGACGATGAAGCGGGACGGGATCAGCTCGCTGCAGTACCGGCTGGTGGAGGTCTCGCGCCAGCCCATGTACACCAACATCACGGTGGAGATCGGCAGGCCGCCCCCCCGCCTGGCCCGGGGCTAGTGCTTGCGCCGCCAGCAGAGCCGCCGGGAGCCGGCTCTGTGTCCGAGCTGGCTGGGCACGTCGAGTTTTGCCCCGGCTCGAGAGCCAGGACTGGATGGGGATGTTTTCTGCCTACTCTGCTGCCTTCCGGAGACGGCTGCCCCTCCAGCCTGCCCCTCAGTCCCCAGGATTTCTCTGTCCCCCCCTATTCCCACGAGTGTGTTTGCAGGACCCCCGCCCCATACTCGGTGTGTCGGCGGACGAGCCCGGCTGCCCAACGTGCAGCTCCTGGCACAGAGGGAGGGGGCAGCGCCAGCCCTGGTGAGGAGCCTCCTGGCCATGCCAGCTCCTGCCTGCACCCTGGGTGGGGAGGGTGAGATCCCGCTGCTCTGGGAGAGCTGGGGGGCTCCCTGCCAGCGCTACGAGAAGCGGGGTGCAGGCTTCCCCCTTCGCCAGCGCTGGAGCTGCTGCTGCCCATGCCGGGGGTGGGAGCAGCCCGGGCCCCCCCGAGCAGGTAGGATCAGGGCGAGGTTGCTGCCCCAGCTGGGCGCTGCCCACGCTGCTGGGCACACAGACATGGCTCGCTGTCTTCCTCTGCTTTAGTCTGGTGCTTAGAGCCGGGCCCCGTCTCAGCTCTGCCAAACAGAGACCTCTGGTTAGCAAACGCCCCTCGCCGTGCCTCAGTTTCCCCAGGGCTGGGGGGTGGTGACTATATCCCGCCCCCCCCCCTCCCCAAAGGCAGATGCTGTGTGCGTGTGCAGCCCCTGCCTGCGCCTGCCCTCCCTGCTTTGGGGGGTATGGGGCTCATTTGACACCCCCCCAGCCCCTCTTGGTGAGTGGGGGGGCTGCTCCACAGCTCCCTCCAGCAGCAGGTGCCCCATTGGCAGTTTGGGGGCCATTGGGGTCTCCCCCTTCTCTGGCTTCCCCCCCTCCAGGCCTGGGGCAGGGGGACTGCAGGCAGGAGAGGCCAAGGTCGTGCAGGGTGGGCACCCCCTGTCCCTCCATGGGACTTGGAGCCCCGGCACCCCCCACCCCCCATGGGGGGCTGGGAGCAGTGGGGCCAGGAGCCGGGCAGCAGGCCAGGGCCGGGGGCGGGGGGACACCGGCGACTTTTGTACATTTGAATGTCTGACCCTTTTTTTGAGCGTACGTTGAATGCAGCGTTCGGTCGTAGAGACCGGGGTTTTTGTATTTAATAAAAGTTTCAAAAGTTTGCGGGTTTTGTGGGTTCGGTTAGGGGGGGTAACCATGAGATGGTTTCAGCATCCAGAGTTGGGGGGGCAGCCTTGCTTGCCACCTCCAGCTGGGGGGCAGAGCCCCCCCCCAGCTTGCCCAGCCCTGGGGCAGCACGGGTGGGCTCCTGCCCTGCAAGGTGCCCAGCCCCAGCTAGGGCGAGGTGCCCAGGGCACTTGTGGGGCAAAGCTGGGTGCCCTCACTGTGCCGTGTGACACTTGCTGCACCTCCTCCCCTTGGGGACAGTGCTGTCCCCCAGCAGGGATGAGCCCCTACCCCTCAGTGCCCAGCCTGGCTGTTCAGTGCCAGTGCCAGGTATCCAAGGGGAAAAGGGCTGCATCCATGGGACATGGTCCCCCCCTCCAGTTCCCCCCCTCAGGGTCACCGAAGAAGGGCACAGTGGGACACAGCCTCAGGAATATAAATCTCATTAAAATCTAGGATACTTTAGAACTCTACACCGGGAGAGACACTGGCACAGGCAGCGCTGCCCAGGGACGCGCGCGTTATTGCTAACAATTAGAGGTGAAGAGTAGCGGCGTGACACGTGGGGCAGGGCACGGGCACCATGCGGGAACCTATGCCCCTCGCTGCAGCACGGCGGGGGGCTCGGGACGGGGGAGCTGGAACGTCCTGCCGGGGCTCAGCGCCCGCTGCCCGCCGCCTCCTGCCACCGTACCAAACCGTGCCATGTCCCTGTGCCAACCCCAGGGCTGTGGCATGGGGAGCACAGGGTGCTGGCTGGGAGGGGAGGAGCAGGGTGGGAAGGGTCCCACCCCATCCACCCAAATCAAGAGCTCCAACCCTTTGGCTGGAGCTGGAAGACAGATTTAAGAACGCCCGGTCTTGCCAGCGCATCCTGCTCCACTAATACTGGTTGGGGACTGAGTGTCCCCAGATGGCTCAGAGCAAGTGGGCTGGCACAGCCCTCTGTGTCTCCGCTGGTACCTCTCACTAGCAGCAGCTGGGGGACCGGTCCATCCTGCTCCCCCTTAGCACCATGGAAGGCCTCCCCTGCCCATGCTGGAGCCGCTGGGGAGAGCTGGACCCCAGCCCTGGCCCATCACCCCTGGGCCAGGCTTAAGCGCTCCTCAGCCTCCTGCCCCGCTGCAGGGCAGGCAGCAGTGCCGGGCTGTGCCCACGCTGCTTACGGCTGCGCCCAACTTTGCGGGCGGTGCCTGGCCACCCAGGCGGGCACCCACAGCCCCTCAACAGGGCCGCAGGGTGCTGTGGGGGTTTTAGTGCTGCGTGGCGGGGAGGGGGGCAAACCAGCTCGCCGCCTGCACAGCCCTGGGGTACGCTGCATATGTGCGTGCCCATGTGTGCTGCATGCGTGCTCGTACCATGTCTACAAGGGACACGCACACGTGCTCTAAGTGCTTGTGTCTTGTGCCGTGAGATCCCACTGCCTGTGCAGCCAGCGTGCTTGTCCCCATCTCCCTGTGCTGGCTCAGTGCCTGGCGCCGTCCCCAGGCACAGCCACCCATGGGACCCTGCAGGCTCTGAGCCACAGCAGGTGCCCACCCCGGCTGGGGGTCCCTACAGTGCCAACCCTTGCCCCAACGTCCCTGTGCGCACGCAGCTTGGGGCAGCTGTGGGCAGTCCCTGTGAGCCCCAGCCCCGGTCCCACCCCTCGCCAGGAGCATGCCCCACAGTGAGGCAGGCTGTCCGGCTGCGGGAGGGCCAGGAGCCGGGGGCATCCTGCTCCCCCCCCCAGTCCTGTGCATCCCCCCAGGGCAGGGCCCCTGCAAAGTGCCTCTGGCTCCCGGCCCTCCCGGGGCTGTGCCCCCTCCTCTCTTGTCCCAGCGTTGTGCACAAAGGTTACCGTAAACACGAGGGTTAACGAACGCCACGGGAGGGGGGGGCAGGGGGAGGGTTAACCGGCGAGGAGGTGGGGGGGTCTCGGGGACGGGCGCTGAGAGCCCCCCGCGGTCCGGTGCAGCCCAGAGCCAGGCTCCGCCAGCGGAAGGTGCGAAAGTGTCGCGGGAGAGGTTAGAGGGGTTGTGGGGATGGCGGGGGGTCACAGTCTGGAGTCCTGGCTGTGGGCTGAGCCGTTGCTGCCCTGCACAGGGGAGGCAGCCGCCGCCTCGCTCCGGCCCTTCTCTGGCTGCAGGGGCTGCACCTCCAGGTGGGACTCGGTGGAGGGGCTGAACGCTGGGGCGTAGCGCCCGCTGCGGTGCTCTGCCAGGGCCGGGCCCCAGTCCTTGCTTGCCTTGGTAGCATTTTTCAAGCGCTACAGAGAGAAAGAGAGAGAGAGAGAGAGGCAGAGGATGGGGACAGGGTTAGCATCCACCATGGTCCCCTGCCCCAGCCTCCCCCAGCATGCCAGCAGCTCCTGGGGGTGCCCAGAGATGGGGTACCCCACAGACGCTGCCTGCACACAGCCACTGACAGCTCCAGTGGGGTGGGAGACAGCCTTGCAGGCAGCCCCATGTAGGATGTGGACAAGGGGGGGGGGTCTAGCCACTGGCCACCCACCTCCAGCAGCGTGTCCCCCTCGGAGCGGCACACTTTGTAGATGGCGTAGATGGGGATGCAGATGACAGAGGAGAGCGCCATGAGGAAGCCGATGCTGATGGCCCAGGTGGGGTAGATGTAGTCATTGTAGGAGATGGGCCGGTACTGGATCACTGTGAAGATCAGGATGAACTGGGGAGGGACAGGCAGGATCAGCCAGTGGGGAGCAGCCAGCTTGCTCTGCCTCCCCCAAGTGCCCCGCTCTGCCCCATCCCTGCTGTCCCCCTGCAACCCAGCACCTCCTTCCCAAGTGTGGGGCCCGGGTGGGCTCCCAGCCCCCTCCTCCTGTGGCCCCGTGCCCCATGGCCGTGATGCTCACAAAGATGATGGCGGGCGAGATGAAGCGCCAGCAGATCTGGAAAAAGAGCGGGGGCGGGAAGCCCAGCATCATCTCAATGTCCTTGAAGTAGTTGCGGTGCCCTGTGGGGACAAGTGGCCATCAGCCCCAGCACTGCTGGGCTGGGGCCCCGGTGGGACCCCGAACCCCCTCCCACCCCTGCGCAGCACCAGCTCCAGACCCCGGGGTGATGGGGCCCACAGATTCCTCAGGTCACGGCTGCCTTGATTGGCCAAAGGCCTTGCAATCCTCAGCCAGTTAGCACACAGCAAACTGGTGATTGGTCAGAAGTTAGCACATCCCCTTCCCCAGTGGTTGGCAGGGGCACCCCTGCCAGCTGATTGGCTGTAGGCAGTTGCACCTACCATAGATGTACATGATGGCCACGCACATGATGCAGGAGATGATGACCAGGGAGAAGCTGGCGGCATAGTTGTCCATCAGCAGGAGCCAGTAGATGCCCGCCTGCGAGAGGGACTAGTTGGCACAGCTGCCCCGGCAGTACCGCCACCATCGGCAGGGCAACAGCACAGCCGTGCTGCCAGGGCCAGCATGGCAACACACAGCCCAGATACAACCACCATGGTTGGCATGGCAATGCCTGATGCCAGGGTCGGCATGGCGACGCTTAGTCTGGATACCATTGCCAGTGTTGGCACGGCAACACCAGGCCCTGAGTGTCACCAGCACCACCGGGGTGGTCATGGCAACAAGGACATGGCTGATGGTGTCAGCGTGGCAAGGTCGCCATGGCAACAGCACCCCGTCAACACAGTCCCATGGTCACCTACCTGTGTGGTAAGTGGGACACCCAGCAGGAAGCCTGCCACGGCCACCCCCAGCGTCACAAAGGTCTTCCTGCGGATGATCCACTCATTGCCCACCTCGTCCACGATGGCCGTGACCAGGGTCTCCAGCAGGCAGAACTGTGCATGGGGTGGAAAGGGCAGCACATCAGCTCGGACCACCACCTCGTCCCCACCATGCCACCCTGACACAGCATTCCAACCTGCTGGCCCCACCACACTGCCCCGCCATGACCTACCTGTGTGCCCAGCCCCAGGAGGATGAGCATGAAGAAGAAGAGGATGGACCAGAGGGGCGAGATGGGAAGCAGGGTTAGAGCCTCAGGGTAGGCGACAAAGGCCAGACCAGGGCCGTGGTCGGCCACCTTGGAGACGTCCACACCCAAGTGGTTGGCCATAAAGCCCAAGATGGAGAAGATGACGAAGCCGGCGTAAACACTGGTGGCGCAGTTGGTGATGCTGATGATGATGCTGTCCCTGCAGGGAGAGGGATCGGGGTTGGTGGTGGGGCTGGGAGACAGTGGGGGGCGCTGGGGGGCCGTGGCCGAGAACTCACCGGTAGCAGTTGTTGTGGAACTTGTTGTAGGAGGCCATGGTGATGAGCCCACCCCAGGCACAGCCCAGCGAGTAGAAGATCTGTGAGGCTGCATCACCCCACACCTGCAGCGGTGAGGTTGTCAGTGCTGGTCTCCCAGCCCTGCTCCCCCACCCCGGCCACCCGCCATCCCTTGTCCCCGCTCACCTTGGCGTCGAGGATCTTGTCCCACTGGGGTGTCAGGTAGTACGCGATGCCGGTGAGGGCCCCGTCCAGCGTGATGCCGCGCACGAAGAGGATGGTGAGCACCACGTAGGGGAAGGTGGCCGTGAAGTACACCACCTGCGGGGCGGCACCACGGTGGGGCGGGGCTGGGGCCACAGACCAGGGGGGTGGCCTGGGTGGGGGTGTGGCTATGGACTGGGAAGGCGGGGCCATGGCCACACGGGAGGGGCTGTGCCAGAAGGGGTGTGGCCTTTCCCAGAGTGGGAGGAGCACGCAGAGGGCTGGGACCACCCCTGAAAGGGGAGGGGCTGTGCCTGGACGTGTGGGGCCATATCCCCAATGGGAGGTGCATTCTGATAGGGGAGGGGCTATGCCGGGAGGGGGCGTGGCCATCTGCAGGGGGCGTGGCCACACCCGGGGGCGGGGCCGAGGGGGCCGCACGGGTACCTTCCCCGAGGACTTGACGCCCTTGATGAGGCAGAGGAAGACGACGACCCAGGAGACGCTGAGGCAGCCCAGGAGGGGCAGCCGCACTTCTCCCAGGTTCCCGATGTCATCCGACAGGTCCAGCACGTACCTCCTGCGCAGGGGGCAGCTGGCATCAGAGCGGCCCTGCCACCGCCACCTTCCCCGTCCCCTGTCCCCGTCCCCGGTACCTCCAGTACTCCTCGCTGGGGCTGGTGCGCTTCTGGGTGGCATTGAGGAAGTCGGTGAAGTTGAGGGCAGCGCGGCTGGAGAGGTTCCTGTCCAGCACCCCCGTGCAGTCGGGCGTGTTCCAGGCGTTGCTGCAGTACGTCCAGGGCAGCACGCGCGTCATGGACACAAAGAAGTAGTAGAAGGCAATACAGATCACCACGTTGTAGTAGATCCCGATGTATGTGGACACCACCATCATCCCGTAGCCCACACCTGGGAACAGCACCGGGGAGGGGTGAGCGGCACGGTGCAGCACAGCACGGGCATGGTGTGTCATGGTGCAAGCGGGCGGCACGTGGCGCTGTCAGCAGCCTTGCAGCCACGCTGTGGCTTGGGGCCTGGCAGTTGCACTGGGCTGGGGAGCACCGCACAGCTTAACCCACCACCTTGCATGGGGTCCTCTACCTCCAAGCAAGCCTGGTGGTGCTGGGGGTCCCCTGGGACATGTGGCAATGCACCTTGGGGTCTGCAGCCCTGGAGAACCACTGGGTGGGGATCTCTCCTTGCGTGGCCGTGGTGACTTAAGGCTGCAGCTACCTGGTGGCAGGTGACTGATGCCACATAAGCACAGGGACATACACACCATGGTGCAGAGCACGTAGGGATATGTGCACAGGCTGCCATGCGTGCAGGCGTGTCACCTGGCAGGCAGTGTGTAGGCGTGTGCCGGGGGGGGGGGGGGCGGCAGCATGGGAGCACACCAAGGGGCACCCAGAGCAGGGTCCAGCCATGGCAGGACAAGCTCTGAGCATGGCCAGCAACCACGTGTGTGGCCACAGCACCCACCGCCCACGGGGCAGGGAGAGGACTGCAGGAGTGTGCCCACAGCTGGAGGGGCCATGGGCATCTGCAGCATGTTCAGGGGACCTGAGCGGCCTCTGCAAGGGTGATGCACTGGGGACACTACACACCACACGTGTGGCGTGTGCAAGGATGTGTGTGTAATGCCTGCAGCGGATGCCAGTGCAGGGCTGGGGTGCGCACAGGGCATGCGTTGTGTGTGCAGGGACACGTGTAATGGCATGCAGGGGATGCCGAGTGGACTGTGCGTGCAGGGCAGTGTGGCTAGGATGGGCGTGCATGCAGGGGACCCCTGCAACACAGGCAGCGGTGTGTGTACAAGGTGTGTGTGTGCAAGGCATGCAGGGCTGTGCAAGCCCCAGGTGCCTGCGTGGGGCTGTGCGACATGCCAGAGGTGCATGTGCAGGGGACACACAGGGTGTGTGGGGGGGCCTACCACGTGCTGGGGGCTGTGCCTGCAGGCACCCCGTGCCGGCGTGTGCCGGTGGGGACGGGCAGCCCCTTACCTTTGAACATGGGGCTGACCCTCCAGACGCCAAGGCAGCCCTGGCTGGCGAACTGCCCGAAGGAGAGCTCCATGAAGAAGAGGGGGATGCCACAGAACACCAGCATGATGAAGTAGGGGAACATGAAGGCACCTGGAGGGCAGGAACCAAAGGGTGAGAGTGGGCAATGACCCCGGCATGGCCCTGACCCCACGCCCTGCACCTGGGGCCGGTAAGCACCAAATGGAGCTGGGCACACACCCCCATCCCTGCCCCGGAGCACCCCACTCCCCCAGCCCCCCGACACCCACCTCCCCCATTGCGGTAGCAGAGGTACGGGAAGCGCCAGACGTTGCCCAGCCCCACGGCGTAGCCCACACTGGTCAGCACGAACTCGATCTGGTTGCCCCAGTTGCCACGCTTGACGCTCTTGTCCTGCTTGCCGCGCTCCCCGGGCACGGTGCCATTCTGCGGAGAGATGTCGCAGGGCGCGTCAACCGGGGACCCCCCTGCCAGCCCCATCAGAGGGGTGACAGCCGCTGAGTGGGCCGGGTGGTCCCCTGCATCCTGCCCCATCCCTCCCCCATGCCAGTCCCCCCCCCACCCTTGCCACACACAGACAGTGCCAAGGAGGGGGGAGGGCGGCGGCGGTGGCCCCCCCGATGAATAGCTCTGCCTGGAGCCCGGCTGCAGCGAAGGAAGAGCCTGCAACTCATACAAAGCAGGTCCAGGCGCCCGAGCACAAAGGGGCCTCTGTTCCCGTGCCCCCCCCCTTCCCGCGCCCAGCAACAGAGAGGCCCCGCTGGGTGACCACTGCCCATGGCTGGGGGGAAATGGTGGGACCCCTGGGGTGAAGCAGGGGCCTCCCTCAATGGGGAGTGGGGTGCAGTGAGTAGAGCAGGTGGGGGGCTGGGTACCCCCTGGGAAAGGCACCCTGATGCAGCTGGCATCCTGCCGCTGGCTCCGTGCCCAGTGAGGGCACCGTGCTCAGGGCAGCGCAGGGGGGTCCCGTGCAGGTGGGTCCCCTGGGGACAGCCCCAGCACCCAGCCAGCCCTCCCCACAGAGGACCTGGGAGGGGCTGGACAGGGGCAAGAAAGGGTGCTTTGTGCAGGCCGCCACACAATGCGAGCTCACACCCCGGGACGACAACAACAACAACAACAGGGACAGGCGCCCGTTACCCCTGATGGAGATGGCACCCATCACCCCGTGGCTCTGTCCTGGCGTGGCCCCGAGCTCGCACTAATATCTTGTCCAGATGCTGCTGAGCTCCAGCAGGTTGGGCTGAGGGCAGATGGCATTTTGGGGTGCCACGGGTGCCTGAGCCCTCCCATCCCCACCCAAGGCCAGGCGATGGGTGCACAGGGTGAGGGTGCTGGTCAGTCCATGGCCCCACAGCACCCACAGGAGCAGCACGGGGTGCCATCAGCCCTAGGACACCAGAGCTCCGTGGTGCCAGTCTCCCCACCACCGACACCCCTGTACCCATTGCCCGCTCACAATGCTCCCCCCGTTACACTCCAACCCCCCCCCCCCCCCCGTGGCTCCGATGGCTGACGCTGGCAGCGAGCGGGCCACAAACGGGAGCCGTCGCTTCGGATCTACTCACGCCGGCGGGGCGCGGGCAGCAGGCGCGGTGCACCTAACCGTATCATTCGATTAGGGCCGGCACAGCCGGGACGTGATGCCCAGCGACTCCGGCACCGCGCTGCCAAACAAAGCCATCTGCTGTGAGCGGGGCCCGCACGCGCCGGGGGCTGCGGGGGGGCTGCCAGGGTGCAGGGCTGAGGGAGAGGGGCAATGGGGGGGGCGGTGGGCACTTTGGGCTAGGCTATAGGGGCTGTAAGGGCGATACGCTGGCCGTGCCCCGCCAGGGCAGTGGGGTGCCCACGCCAGAACCCACGGGCAAAGGCTCCATCAGAAATGAGCTCATAGCAGCCCTGGGTGCTGGGGGACACCCCCGGGGGAGGCTCTTATTGTGGGGTGCCTAACAGGAGCTGGGCTGAGGGATCTCCAGGGTGGGGGGCACGCTGGCACTGCCCCCACGCTGGGGCACGCTGCCCGCTTGAGCAGGCTGATTGGATCGGGAAGCCTCTGATTAAGCTGCTCGCACTAATGAGGCTCCTAATGAGCAGCACGGCCAGAAAGACGGGGGGCAGCACTGCAGCCTCCCTGGAAAGGGTCCTGGGGGGGCCGACACTGCACGGCCCCAGCTCAGCCTGGAGCCCCAGTGCCCAATGGGGACCTCACCCCTTTCCCAAAGCCAGAGGGTCACCCCTCTGCCCAGGTGACTCCAGCATGGCTTCACCCCCATGCCCAAGGGGGCACCCCAGCTTTGAGCTGCCTGGCACCAGTGCAACGAGAGTGCCAGGCCTCTGCTGCCCCCCCTCCCCCCTTCCTGCAGTGCAGGCCTTCGGCATGCTTGTCCCCAATAAGGGGGCAGCCACATGTGTGCCCGTGCATGCACAAGCATGCACACGTGCGCACACGCTTGCATGCTCACTCCTCAGCATGCTATAACCCCTCCTCTCCCCAATTCTGGGAAGGTCACCCTGTCCTTTGCACTCATCAACCTCCCTCCCAGCCCCAAATGGTAAAAGGGGGGGGGGGCATAGAGAACTCAGATGTTCAGGAAGATTGGGACCCCCCCGCGCACTGTGGGCTGGGACAGACCTGGGCTGCAACAGGGGAGCTACACCCTCCAGCAAGGATGCAGCTTCTGTATGGGGGGGCCCTGCTCCCACATCACAAATTTTCCATGCCTGTGCTCCCATGTAGCCCAAAAGATGCCTGGTTTGGGTGAAAACATTGTGAGGGGGGAGGAAGGATACCCCGGGCACCCCGAACGTCCCCAAAAGGGGACGTTCGGGGTGCCCGGGGTATCCTTCCTCCCCCTTCCCCCAAGGTGCACCCCCCCCCCCCCCCAACATGGCCAAAGCTTCCCTAGCCCAGCAGAGTGGGCATCATCCATCACACTGCCTGGCACCGAAGCCTTTCTCATGCTAAGCAGCATCGCCTTGCATAATGACAGCTTGGCTGGGGTGCCCGGATGCCCCCTGCTTCCCGAAGGGGCCCTGATTTATGGCTGGGAAGTTTGTGGCAATGGTGGGAGTGATGCTAGGAGGGGATGTCTTCATGGGAGGCATCTCCAGCATGGGGTCCCCCCCTCTTTTTCCCCCACTCAAACTGCCCGCCATGGTGGTATTTCAGCACATAAACACCCTGTGGGGCATCAGCCTTATCCAGCCCCCCTGAACCAGCGAGGGACCCCTAATTCTTTCTCCAGCCTCCTAATAGGGTGCCAGGGCTGCTCCTGCAATGCCCATGCAGGGTACCAGTCAGCCCTTGACGTCCTCAACCTGATGTCATTGCTTTTCGTCATGGCGATGCAGTTGTGGCCAGGCGAGGCAGGGGCTGCCGGAAAGTATAAATAGATGCTAATTACATCGTTTGCCAAAATAGCCACTCCTCCAGGTCAGGGAAGTGGGGTGCATGATGCCTGGAGCAGGGGAACCCCAGCCTGGGGTGGGGGTCCCTGGGGATGGAGGGATGGGGTGACTTGGAGAGGGTTCCCTGGGGATGGGGCGACTTTGATGGTTGTTTCAGGTGCCTTCACCGTGCAGCCACGGCTCCTGGGTGCTGCAGTGGCAGGGGGTGCCCCTATGATCAGCCTCCACACTCCCTGCCCCTGGCACACGAGGTGATGAACCCACAAGCACCTGCCCCACGCCAGAGGCTGTCATGCCCTGCCAGCCTGCCCGTCCCGGCTCTGCCAGCCCCACCGACACATCCCAGCCATCCCTGCCCTCTCTCTGCAGTGCCCAGCCCCACATTTACCCCTGCCCTGCTGCGGCAGAGGCACAGGCACCTGGCACAGCCCAAGCAGTGGCAGCATCAGCCATGGGTGCCAGGATGGGCACAAGCAAGGGGGCACTCCCAGGGCCAGGGCGATACAGTGCTGAGGGGGATGTCCAAATCCCAGGACCCCCCAGCAGTGCTACACAGCCCTGACCACCCCCGATGCAGGGAGGCTGCCCAGCCCCACCGACAGCCCTGAGCGTGCTCTGCCAGCCACCCGCAGCAGCACCAGCGCAGCTCCAGGCTGCTATGGGGGGCTGGGGCAAACTTTGACATTGCTCACTGATGCCCATGAAATGGGAGGGTGAGGGTGGGCAGAAGGGAGGTAAATCTTCACTAGACTCTGCTCCTGCAGCACTGAGCAAGGCAAAGGGCTGCTGTGCACCCCTCTTGCAATCAGTAGGTTCCAGAGTTAACAAACACGCATTTGTCAGGTATAAATATAAACCTCTTCTCACTCCCAACACAGCTGAGGCCGTGGAGGGGCTTGGTGAGGTGCCATGCTCTCCCTCTCCCAGGGCACCCCACATCCCTGGCTGTGGGGCTTGGGGGTGCCTCCCCAGCGTCCCATTGCACAGAACTGCAGCTGTGCCTCAGCCCCACTTAGCCATCGCCCCGGAGCCAGCACAAAGGGGCTTGGAGAGCCATGGCAGTGGGGGGACAGCACTGGCATGGCTGCCATCCAGCCCGGCCCCCCACTCTGCCCCCCAGACCCTGCTCTCACCTCCCCACTGACCTGATGAGGGGGCCGGGGGGGGCCCAGCTGCCCGCAGCCGCCATCTGGGGGGCCAGGCTGGCCGGCTCGGTGAGTCCCCAGCTTCATTGGCACCTCGGGCTCCGGCGCAGCAGCCGCCCGCCCGCCTCCCCCCCCCCCCGCCCACTGCCTCCGGCGCTTGGCACCACTCCCCGCTCGCCTCCCGGCCAGGCTCAGCCCCTTGCCGCCCGCCCTGCTGTGGCACTGGTGCCCCACCATCCCTGCCTGCCCCACGCCACAGGGACCCCCGTGCCTCAGTTTCCCTCCAACGAGTCACGCCCCCGCGAGGCAGTGCCCCCCCGCAGCAGGCGCCAGCAGGGCAGGCTGCGCAGCGGGCTGAGCCCCGTCCTGCTTAATGAGGCCTCATTAGCAGGGTCCAGCTGCTCGCAGCCCCGCACGCTCTGGTGGGCAGCACTGCCCCCCCTGCGGGCACCACTGCCTGTCTGGCCAGGGACCTGTGTTTGGAGTGTGGCAGAGGGCCATGTCCCCTCAGAGCCCCCCGTTCCCGCACCCCAACACCCCCAGCCCCACACACATGTTCCTGCCCCTATGCCCATCACCCACGCAGCTGCCAGGCCCCACACTCCAGACCCCAACCCTGGGCACTCGAGGGCTGCGAGGACTGGGCATGGCCCCACTGCAGGACGGGGGCATGGGGACAAGCCTGCCTGCTGGCACATCCCCATCCCAGTGCCATGCTACTTCACTCTGACGTCATACCACTGGCGACATCATGGGGTCTCCATGGCAACCCTCACAAGGTCACTGCCCCGCGGGGGACCATCTGGCTAGCAGGAGGGCTCTGCCATGACCCCCCACCACACGGGCACCCCACAGCCTCCCCACTTGCACCCTTGCCAGCGTGGGTGGGACCCCAGTGGGGTGCTGTGTCCCACAGGAGGGCAGGCGCAGGGTGCCCCCCAGCCAGGCTCAGGGTGCCCCAGCTGCTCCTAGCCCTGCACCCTGGCTGAGGAGCATGGCCAAGGCGCCAGCGAGGCGTGATGGTGCGCTGAGGGCGGGGGGACAGGCCGGCGCTTTCGGGCGACCATCTGGGGTCCGGGCAGCAGCAGCCGCGCACGTGAGCAGCACACGTGTGCGGGGCGGGCGCTCAGCCCCCCGCACGCTGGCACCCAGTGCCTGTCCCCATCCCTTCCTGCACCGGACACCTAGTAGCTTGGGACATGCCCCATCCATGTGATGGCAGCACCCATCTGTGCCCCCCAGGATGTGCGCAAGCCCAGAGCTACCCCACGCTGTGCCAGCCCCAGTGACCCCAGACCAGCCCTGGCAGCTCACACCTCCAGCCCTGCCCCACATGCAGCCGGGCACCCCCACACCCTGCGAGGTGCCCACACAAGCATCCCTGGTTCAGCTGCATCACTTTGCCTGGGCCACCTGCGTGCCACTGCCAGACATCCTGCCCCGGGCACGGTGCCCCGCAGCAGCCTGAGCACGGCACAGCAGGACCCACTGCCCCATCCCGGGGATGCCGAGCCCTGCGCCAGCCCACAGGAACACAGCGCTGCTCCCCTGGCAGTCTGGCCAAAGGACAGAGGGGACTGACAGCCCCACAGGGACACGCTGCTGGAAATGGAAGTCCTGCAGCTGGACCCTGACCTCCCCTGACAGCCTGGTCCCCAGCCCGGCTAGCTGGCTGTGCTGGGGCCGCACCAGTGAGGCAGAGGCACGGGCATGTTGGGGATGGCCGTGGGTCTCCCAGCCCCTGACACCTCATTCCTGAGCAGAGCTGCAGGGACAATGCACAGGGACCTGCCCTGGTGCCACCATCCCCTTTCCAGGCTCTTCCCGCCCAGGCTGCCTTTCTCCAGCTCCATTCTCCTGGGGTGGACACGATTCTCCCAGGGCGTTCAGGCAGAAAAATCCCCCGCCAGCCCCCCCCATTGCTGCCCCTTGGTATTCCAGGAAGGGCTCCCGCAGCCAAGAGCCACTTCCGCAGCTCAGCGCGCTGCTGGCCCCCCTGCCCACGGCCACTACCCAGCGGCACCGCACCGCTGGGGGTGTCTGGGACAGGCAGGGCCCCCCCCAGCCCTTAAAGCCCTAGCAGCGCAGTAGGAGCGGCACCCCGGTGTCCACCCAGGGTAAGCTGAGGCGATGGCAGGAGCCCACCTGAGCCGGGCACCCCGCAGCCGAAGGCTGCCCAGCCGTGCCAGCAAGGCAACCCTGGGAGTCAGGAGCTGCTGGCACTGCTGGAGCCTGAACAAAGCGCCCTGAGGAGGACAAAACAAAATGTCCTTAAAGGCTGGGGAGGGAGAGGCTGTCAGACCCTCCCTGCCCTCCTGTGGCCCCAGGGGGACCTCCCTGCCTGGCTACACAGGGACTGATCCAGGCCCTGGAGCTGCCCTGCACCCCAGTGCCCTGTTGGGCACCCACTGCCTCTGCCGGTTTTCAGAGTGGTGGGGGGACACTACCCGCCCTCATGCCTGCAATTTTGCAGTGAGCATGCAGAGCTTCCCAGGGGCATCCACAAAATACAGAGCCTGCAAAAGCAGGACATGGCACCCTCCTTACCCCAGGACCGATGGGAGGGTGCAGGTCCTAGCTCATATGTGGGGAAACTGAGGCACGGCAGCACACTGCCCAGCTGCTGCCTCCACCACCCCAGGCCGGGCACCCCAAGCCCCACCACTGCTGCACACACACCTCTGGGCAGGGGTTTGCACTGTGGGACCCCAGCTGGGCTGGGGGCTGTGGTGGCAGGATCTGCGCCTGCAGGCAGGGATGAGAGGACAGGCAGGGACAGCGCTTCACCAAGCAACTGGCAAGGGCCCTAGAGGAAGGCCAAGAAGATGAGCTTCCTTCCCCAGTGACCCTGGCAGCTCAGCAGCCAGTGCCCGTCCCACCGCAGCCCCTCCTGAGGCTCCCACAGCTGGTGCAGCACAGGGATGCTCCAGGAGCAGGGATGCTATCACAGGGACCTGCCTTCTTCCCCGCAGCCCCCTGTGCCAGTCCCCCAGCATCCCCCATGCCCTGCCCAGAGGTGTCCTTCCACCCCACAAATGGAGGAGCTCCAGCCAGAGGGCTGCAGGCCAGGGCAGCCAGCACGGCACATGCCAGACTCCCTGGTCCTGCACCCGTCCCCAACTCTGCGCAAGCCCTGTCCCCTGGGTGGGCTGGTCAGGTACTTCTGAGAAGCGAGTTAAAGATTGACTGGGAGCGGGTGGGCGCTCCCACACCTGGCTCTCTGCCGTGGGTGCCAAGCTCAGCCCTCACCCCAGTGCGATGCTGGCTGCTCTGGCCAGGACAAGGACACAGTGGCAGCACGGAGCCATGGCAAGTGCCTCGCACATGCAGGAGCGTGTCCCTGTGACGGACCTCTGATCAAGCCCAGGTACGTTCCCATTCCCAGCCAAGAGCTTCTCCTGGAGAAAACTGCCTTCCCATCCCACCAACTGCCCTGACCCCTCCACACTACCTGCTGTGGGCAGGACGGGCACTGGACTCCCTGCTGCAGGCAGAGCCAGCGGGGCCACGCTGGGACATGCGAGCGGAGGAACCGCGCACACGCGAGCACACTGGAAGCATCTGCTGGAGCACGCCGCTCCCCTGGCTCTCGGCTTCCCAGGGAAGTCCTGGCTCCATGCCCTCTGGCTGGAGCATGCAGCTATTTCAGGAAGCCCCCCAGGAAGGGGAGGGCCCAGCGACTGTGTTAGCCCGGCATTCAGCTCCCATCCATCGGGAAAAAGGGAAAAAGTCAAGTCCACCCTGGGGTCACCTGTCTAGCACAGCTGCCCGGCAAAGGGAACCCGAGCTCGGGGCTCCCAAATCGCTCACTGCAAGGTCCGGCATCGCAGAGCCACCACAAGTACGGGGCCATTGCAGCCCTCCAAAGAGGACACGCGCCGAGCACGTCCCACATCTGCCCAGTGCATTGAAGCTGTCCCTAGTGCAGGCGAGCATAGGGCAGCACACAGCATCCTGTGACACACCGCTTGCGAGGACGGAGGGTCGGGCACTGTGCTGGTGCCTGGAAAAACCTGGCTCTGCCTGTGCACCATCCTCCCAGCCCAGTCCAGGAGAGCCCGACAGGTGGAGGCAAAGGGGAAGCAGCCCCACATCGTGCCACTCTGGAGGCACCTGGCACAGAGGGGTGCCTGCACCCTCTGCAGGGAGCAGGCAGAGGAGCTGCCTGGATGGGGCTTTCCCACCTTCACCACCCACCCAGAGAGCTTGGGGCAGGCGATAAGGCCAGGCAGAGCAGCTGAGACAGGCGATAGCATCTCCAGGCGCAGCAGGACACCGCACCCAGGGAGCCTCGCAGGTGGCAGGCTCAGGGCAAGCAGCAGCTTGCCATGGGCATTGTGCTGAGGAACACCGGGGTGGCACAATGCGGACGGGGGTCTCAGGTGGTCACCAAGCCTTACAGGAGCCCTGGTGTCCTGCTCCCTACACTGGGCGCTCCAGGTCCCCGAGGCAGTAGCCCATGCCAGCCTGCTCCCCGCGCCCCGGCACTTACCAGCAGCCCCTCGCTGCACTTATCGGCCATCCCTGGAGGCTGGTGCGTGGTGCCAGCTGTCCGCCGTGGCCTCCCTTGCCTGCCCGCTCTCCGTTGCGCTGGCTGCGGCACCAGCACCGGTGCACTTCAATCCACCGTCAGAACAAGCTGGGCAGAGGGGAGAGACACCAAGAGAGACGTGACTGGTGGGGTGGGCATGTCCCCGCCCCGGGGCCTCCCCCTCCCTCCAGGAACCGGGGGGCCGTGCCAGGCAGATTGCTCCCCCATACCTGCCCATGGGGCACATGGGAGCAGGGCTGGCCAGCGACACAGGGCCTGGGGTCGGGTGGGCTGGCAATGGGGTCTCGTCCTGCTGGCTCCCACCCCCTCCGTTGTTTCCAAACCCCCTGGCACCCACAAGCGGTGCCTCCCAGGTGTTTTCCAAGAAGCAGTTAAAGATTTACCCGGTGTGGACAGACGACCTTGTGGGCAGCTGGCTGCTGGCCTCCCGGCAGGTGGGCGTCAGGGGCCACGGGCAGGAGCGGGGGGCCCCCCAAGCTCTCCCCAGGCAAAAGCAGGAGCCGAAGTGGCTGCGGCACACGGCAGCACCGGGACTGGGCGCTGAGCGGGGCCAGCTCAGGGCTCAGCTGCCGCGCAGGACACAGATGGGAAACGATTGCCTTCTGCCCTGGTGCATCGCGTGCACGTGCGGTGCAGGGGGGCCAAGCCGCTGGGCTCTGCCGGATGCCAGGTGCTGCCGGACAGGGCATGGACGCAAGCAGCTGCCTCCCCTGCCCTTACCTCTGCCCCAGCCTGGGGCTGCTGGGGGCCCCAGGGGAGCACCGGGGCCTGACCTCACTGGGAGGGACAGCAGCTCTTGCAAAACACCAGTTTGCCCATGCAACAGCACCGGTGTTTGCAGATCCCGCACCAGCGCTCAGTGCCCTTGCCAGCCAGGGAAGGACCCCCATCCCCACCAAGGGTCCCCAACCACCGTCACCACCAGCTGCCAAGCTCCCCTGGGCCTGCCCCCAGGCTGCCACGGGTCTGGAGCAATCAGTAGAGGGGCATGAAGCCCTGAAGCCGTGGGGAGGGAGCGTGGGTGGTGGAGATAAAGGGCAGGAGGCCTGGGGATGTAGGGCGAGCCCCTAACCCCTGCCACAGCCCCTCCAGCACAGGCATGCTGCTGCCAGCAGATACCGCGTCCCACCGCCAAACCCCTCCCCAGGAGCGGCTGCATTTCCAAGGGGAGCGGAGATGTCACTGCCACAAGCCTAGCTCCTCACATGGCACAGGGACCTCTCGGAGGTGGGAGGCGCAGGGCTGGTGGCTGGACCTCCTCCCCACCACACACCTATCGCTAGCCAGCCAAAAGCTGCCCGCCCTGCGGCCCTGAATTCAGCGCACACTTGTCCTGTGTCGCAGGAGGGGAGAGCGCCCAAGGGGACGGCCCACTACTCCTCCCCAGGTCTGCCAGCTGCTGATAAGGCTTCGTGCCTGCATAGACGCTGCCCGGCTTCGGCTCCCAGCCCAACAAGGAGGTGAGCACCCAGCTAGGCACGGGGCAGCAACGGGATGGATGCAGGGGTGCCCCAGGCTGTGGCTTTCCCTGGGAGAGCCAGGCAGGGATGGGGATGCAATGCAATGCATTGGTGCTCCGGGGCAGCAGGATGCCGTGACAGCTCAGAGGGCAGGACAGCCAGTACCTCGAGATGGGACGGGTGGTACCGTGCCAGTGGGGACAGCTGGGCACCCACGGGGGCTCCTGGCTAGCGTGTCACACCTCTGCAGGGAGGCAGCCCACGGCACCCAGGGGAAAGCCACGGATGCCCAGCCGCAGCATGGAACCCCACCGGCCCTTCTGGCCTGGCGGGCGGCCCGGGGCGCCGGTGCAGCCGCTGCCACCTGCAAGGCCATTTTCTCCGCCAGCATCCGCTGGGCCCGCCGCAGCCGGGGCTCCCCGGTACCCACGGGAAGCGGGCAGCAGGCCAGCTTGCCGCCCTGGCCACCCCGAGGCGGCTTCGGCCGCAGCCCCGCGGGCAGCGCCCGCCGCCCGGTGCAACACGGCGGCGGGGGGGGGCCCGGTTACATCAGCCGCCACGTGGTGGCTGCTCTGCCGCCCCGCCGCCCCGCCCCGGCACATGCCCGTGGAAAATTACCGCCAGCCCCCCCGCCCCACCACCGGGCCGGGCCTCCCCGGTCCCCGCTGTATCCCCGGGTGCGGCGGCGGGCGGCCCCGCTCTGCCCGCCGCGCCCCCACGCTCCCCCGGTACCGCGCCGCCGCGCCGGGGGAGCAACAGATGCGGGACCGCTCCGCATCCCGCTCCCGGCGCCGTCCTGGTGGGGGAGGGCCGCTCCCGGTACCGTTCCCGGTGCCGTTCTCGTTGTCGCTCCCGGTGTCCCCGGCCCCGCCGCCCCGGAGCCCCTCGCCGCCCCCGTTCAGTCCCGTCCCCTCCCCGGTACCCCCTCCCGTCTCGGCCGGTGCTCCCGCGGCTGCCGGCCGGGCCGGGCACCCGGTGCCGGCGGAGGTGCGCGTCCCTTACCGTGCCCATTCCGCCGCCCGGCCCCTCCCGCTGTGCCGGGTGGGTCCGCGGGGGCGCAGCCCCGCTGCGCCCGGCCCGCTGCCGGTACCAGTGCCGTGCCAGGCCCGGAGCCGTCACCGCCGGTGCCGCCGAGTTAATGAAAGTTTGGAGGTCGGTGGGGGCTGGCGCCGCCTCTCGCCCCCGCCGCCGCGCTCCGCCCCCCGCGGCCGCCGCGCTCCCCAGCGCCCCGCTCCGGGGGCGCGGGCACCGCCGGGCACCGCGGGCACTCGCGGGGCGTGAGAGCGGACACCTGGACACACGTGGGCACACGTGGTACACATGGTACACACAGTACACACGGTACACGCACACATGCGTGGGCACGCAGGTACACATGGCACATACGGGCACATATCAGCACACACGGGCACGCTGCATACATGTGTGCACAAGCACATGTGGGCACACATGGGCACATGACACGCACAGGCATGCTATGCACTTGGCACACATGCAGCCCACAGGCATGTGGACATGCAGGGGCACATGCAGGCTCACGCAGGCACGTGGCACACATGGACATATATGGGACATATGGTCACACACAGGCTCCTACAGGGCACGCATGCACCCACACGCACATGTGTTCACACACGCAAGCACACACAGATATACACCCGCATGCAGTGTGCACGCACACAGATGCACACTGCCAGGGCACAGCACCATGACAACCCCGGGGAGGGGGATAGCTGCAGGCTCTGGCCAAGATGCGTGCAGTTAGTGTGACTGTTGTATGCATGTGTACATGTGTGTGCATGTGTGCGTGTGTGTGCGTGTGTCTGTTGCACATGTGTGGGTCCATGGGTCCATGCATGTGTATGCTGCAGCATGATTGTTGGCACATGTACACACATCTGTATGTGCAAAACTGTACCTGTATATCTATGTATATAGGTGTGGATATATATGTGTGTGCACATGTAAGTCTACATGTCTGTATGCAAACACGTGTATGTGTGTGTAAGCCTTCGTGCCTGTGTGTGCACATACATGAGTGTACAAAGGTGTGGATGCAAGTACTCATATATGCATACCCATAAATACATACGTTCATCTGTGTGTCTCCATAACCATGTGCATGTGTGCACATGCATGTGCAGCCAGCGCACGCCCCCACAGCCCAGGCCAGACGTTTCCAGTAATGCATGACGGATGTGCCGGGGGCCGCCCCTTGCCTGGCCCCTCGCCGAGGCCTCCTCTCCTTCCCCTCCCCTCCCCTTCCCACTGGGCTTCCAGCATGCCGGGACGGGTGCCTGCACCCCTGCACCCTGCCCTGCCCCCGGGATCCCTCCCAGCTCCCAGGGTATACTGCTCACCGAGGCCCTGGGGCAGCTGTGGGGAGCATGGCAGAGGTGTAGCGGGGACCCTGCACCCCATAGCCTAGCACCCCGAGTATACCAACAACACAGCTGTTCCCACATCCCCATCCCACTGGGTGCTCTCTGGTCCTTTCCGACTCTGCAGCCCTGCACCCCATCCCAGCGCTGACCCCCCAGTGCTCCAGCTGACTTGGGGAGCATCACTTACCTGTCTCTCCACAGATCCCCGTTGTCCCTAGAGGCTGCTGCCTGGGTAAGGAAATCCTCTGAATGGCATGGGGTGGAGGTGGGAGCAGTGATAGGGTGGGTGCCCAAGGGGTGTCCAGCCAGCTACTGTGAGCCCCACTGCTGCAGACTCACCAGGACGCTGGGCTGCAGGATGGGAAATGGCACCAGTGTACTGACACTGCTTTTGCTTTGCAAGCGTGGTAAAGCCAGAGTCAGGGCACCCACAGCAGGAAGGGGAAGGCAGCAGTGAAACTGGCGGGTGCTCAGGTCCTCCCACACCCTCCCAGCACCCGCGCATAGCTGCTCCACACCACATACCAGGGTACTCACTAGCAGCCTCAATCCTGGCAGCACATGGCCTCACACCCCACCCTGCAGCCCAAATCTGGCACCCAGCATCCCGAATCCAGCATCCCACGCCCAGTGCCCTGCATCAGAGCTAGAACCAGGCTGCAAACCACACCCCTGCCCCAGGGTCTGGGCTTTGAGGAGCTGCCAGGCGCAGAGTTGCAGACTTGACCCTCAAGGGATGGATTTCCGTGGAAGAAACTCATGCTTTCAACCCTCAGCATGGCTTTGTGCAGGCAGGCTCCAGAGCTCCTGTGCCAAACATCTCCATCCTTGCACAAACCAAACCCAAGGACAGGCATTGGGGTATGCCAGGTGGGACAGGCTGTGCTGGCTCCACAGGGACTGGAGGCCTCTGTGTCCCAACCCTCAGGGCTCCTCAGGGTCTCGCTCCCTTTCTGTGTATGTCCTCTGTGTGCTCTCCTGTGTTTCGACTTGGTGAAACAGGAGGAGGGGCCCTGCAGTCTCCATTGGGTTGACGAGGGGCTGCTCCTGCCCACTTGCAGCCTCCAAGATGCTGCGGTGCCCTTGCAACACGCTGCACCTGGGTGCAAACATCCCCTCCTCAGGAGCCTGGGCACTTTGTGCAGCTGTGGCTTTGGCCATGGTCCTGCTGTGCCAGCCAGGACTTCCCCAGGGTCTCACGGTGCCCAAAGTCATGGCAGGAGCAGAGGCCAAGGGTGGTTCGTGGGGTGGGAGACTGTGGTGCCAGAGGGATGTGAGACAGGTGTGAATCTCCACCCTGCGCTTGTGCCCCCTTCACCCATCTGTCCCTACCTGGCAACAATCATCCCTCTGTTCCCTGCTTTGGGGCATCGGTCTCCTTCCCTCCTCACCATCCTTCCTCTAGGCTGGCAGGTATCACAGCGTCCCCCAAGTCCCCACAGGGTGGTGGGGGTGATGCCACAGCACCCCTTCCCCAGTGTCACTCAAATCTGTGGGGCTGGTGGCTTCCCTCCCTGCGGGCAGGTGCAGTCACCTCATGGTGGCTGTGGCATCTCTGTGGGGGACATGGGTCAGCGAGCAGGTGGCATCGCTGCCTCAGCAGCACAGCCTCTCCTCTCCCATCTCCATGGGTGCTGTTGCCTGGGAAACCGTGGGCAAACACAGGCAGGGATCCAGAGGGGTGAAGGGTAGGCAGGAAATGCCAGCTCCCAGCACCTGAGAGAGAGGGCTGGGCCAGCTGAAACGCCACCGATCTCGGCAGCCTGCCTGTGCGCCAGGCCGGTGGCACTGGGCCATGGAGATCCCTGAGTGCTCAGAGCCCTTGTGTGGTCCAAAGCTTGTCCCTGAGTTCGGGGGTACACCAAATACAGCAGCATTAATGCTGTGTGCCCAGCATGGGGGCTGGCTGTGCACCTCCCCGGTGTGTCCCAACCCACTGCCCGAGCACTGTGAGCCCCAAGCGGCACTGGGTCTGGATCTGGCCTCGAGGTCTCTCTGCCGGCAGGATACTGCGTGCAGAGCTGGGGGCTTCCTGCCCTCCCGGCCCTGCATCACACCCCCAGGGCTTGACTGTGTCCTGAGATGGGAGGCAGGCAGAGGGGAAGTTAGGCTTTGGCATGATGCTACGTCACCAAAATCAACCAGTTTTCTTTTACAGCAGCTTCTCGGAAGTGGTTCACAGCTCCCCAGGCTGTGGACCAGTGCTGGAGGAGACCGGGATGCTGGGGAGCTGCAGAGACTGGGGGACCACGTGCTCTGGGGTGACCCTCATCCTGGTTCCCTGGCTCCCTGCCAGAGTGCTGGAGCCTGCAGAGGGAGTGGGCTGGCAGGGGACACCCTCTGCCATCAGGATGGGACAGATAGGGGTAGAAGTCCCCACACAGGCTGGATGTGCCCGCTCTGGGGATGGCACAGCCGCCCCTGCATTATCAGGAAGGACCCTGCAAGAGGGGCAGAGGAAGCTCCAGGGAAGAGCCACTAGCTCATGTTTTGCCCTTTCAGCTTTCCCATCTTTCTTTTCTCCCTGGTATGTCCTCCACATCCAGCCCAGCGTACAGGGAGAGGAACTGGTCTATGACAGTATCTCGACTCCCAACCCATGGCGCTGGTGATGGTATCAGAGCTCTTGGAAAGCCCTCAAAGTTGTCCCTGATTTGCCAGTGATTTGAAGCCACCCCATGGGAGCTGCCTCACCCCCCAGCAAAGACCTGGCGTGTTTGCAACGCCGTGCAGCTGTGCCTTGCTCCTGCCCTGGCACGCCCCTACAAGCCAGGACCCCTGTCCTGGCTGTGCCAAAAGCTGCCCCTCACCCAGCCCTGGGCTTGGCTCCCCCCCAGGCCTTACTGTGTCCCTGTCCTGGGCTTCGCCAGCAGCTCACACCCATCCAGCTCCAGGCTTCGGCTGAGTGCCACAGCCTGGGCGAGTGCCAGGGTGGGTAAGTGGCGTCAGGAATGGGAGGAGACGCCGCGGGCTGGCCACAGGGAGCTGCACCCCCAGCAGCCACAGCTCCTGGGGACTTTCCACTCCAGTGTCTGCTAGTGTCCTGGGAAAAGATCCAGCCAGCCTGGAGGAAGCACTGGCTCAGGTGGGCAGCGAGATGGGTGGACAAACCCGCAGCATCACAGGGCCGGTGGCCGTGGAGGATGAAGCCAGGCGCCGGCACTGCCCTGCGCTGCCCTCCCTGCAGCCTGCCTCAGCGGCACACACACCACTCAGCTCACAGCACAGGACTTGTGTTTCACACCGTGGACATGTGTGACCTATGGGGACAGCCCTGGGCACAGACAAGGGCTCCATTGCTGGAAGCTCATACTTTGGCTGCAGGTCTTGAGGCTGCTGATCCTCCCTCTGCCCTGGTTGCAGCTGCCTGGGAGGCACTGAGCTGTCTGGATGGGTTCAGCATCACCCATGTTGGCTCTGCACTGGGCTGCCTTGTCCCTGGGATGTGGCTCTCCTCTGGATGCAGGGAGCAGCGGGGTGCTAGGGACCCCATGGGAAGCACATGCACCTCCCCTAATGCTGTCCAGGGCAGCACCCAGGTCCCTGCCCCAGCACAGGCTCTGTGCTGCAGAGAGCATGACAGCTGGGGTGCCTTGGGCTGCCCAAAATAGCTGTCCCTGCTCCCCTCGCTGCCTGGCCACTGGGAGCTATCCCATGACAGCACCCCACAGACTTGGAGCAGCTGGAGGCGGCTGCCATCCTGCTGCAGTGTTCAGCCCACCGCCCACGGGCTGCTGACCACTGAGCACCCCAGGCTGGAACGAGCATCACCCCAAGGACTGTCTCCCCCCAGCACCACCCTGCCCTGGTGCACCCATGGGTGCTTTGCCCATGGAGGGTGTGTGGCTGCAGCCCTGGGGCTCTGCAAAGCCACCTTTGCCCCCCGGACAGGGATAGCTGGTGCCCGGAGGCTGGGCAGGGCTCACAGAGCTGCTCCCGGCTCCTGTTGCAACTTGGCAGCCAGCCACTTGCTGCAGGGTGCCCTCCCCTCCCTGTCCCCGTCCCTGCCACGCCACGAGCCAGCCGTACACAGGGACCAGGCTCGTCTTCCCCGCCTGACCAGTCAGCTCTTGGGCCCTGGCAAAAAGGGGTGGTGTTGCTCCCCTGCCCAGGCCGTGCTGCGTCCCCGGGGAGTGGTGGGCAGGCAGGCGGCCAGGCATAAATCATGCCTGGCTGCTGGGGCTGGGCTGGGCAGCGTCCCTGGGGTGTGGGGTTGTGGCTCTCCCACACAGAGCGCACGAGGGTGAGGGACAGGGGACAATGGCTGCACCAGCCTGGCAAAGCAGCAGCTGGCACTCGCCCACGTTTGACGTTTGCTGATGCAGGTCTCTGGGGACGTTCCCGAAAGCTGTCTCCTCTGTATCCTTGAGGGCAGCAAGGCCTGGCCAGCTCACCCTGTGTGACATAGGGGTTTCGGTTCCCCTCAAGGCACTCGCATGGTGCAACCATCCACACAGACGTGCACCCTCCCTCATCCTCCACTGTGCCATGCCTCTGAACCCTGCTGAAGTTCCCTGTGGGGAACTCAGCCAAGTGTTCCCGGAGCTGTAGCGTGGCAGTGTGGGGGATGTGGTGATGGTGTGGAAATAGCACAGAGCACAGCCCCCTACAGCTCTGACACCCCGCTCCAGCCAGGGTGCTGCCACCGTGGTCTTGGCCAGTTGATCACGGTATGCCAAGGAGTTAGTGACCTGCGTAACAGCAAGCCTGAGCAGGCCCAGACCGGTGCTGTGGGCACCCCTTTGCTTCGAGGTAAGCTCAGTTGGGTTAGAAGCCAGGCTGTAGCAGAGGAGTCTACAGGGAGCTCGTATCTGGTACCTGCCACGTGCATATCTGTGTCTTTATCTAAAACGGTTCAGTTTTAGATAAACTCTAGAAAACAGAAGTTTTCGTGTGAGCATCTTTCTTTTTGGCAGTAGAAATAATCAATGGAGCTGTTTTCTTCTAAGCAAATTCTATAATAGCTCAAATTACTAAAATGGGGTAACCCTTTTTTGGTCTCTTCTCCCAAGTAACTAGTGAAAGGACAAGAGGAAATGGTCTCAAGAAAGGAGGAAATGGACAAGAGAAAATGGTCTCAACTTGCATCAGGGGAGGTTTGGATTAGATAATAGGGAAAATTTCTTCACCAAAAGAGTGGTCAGGCATTAAAACAGGCTGCCCATAGAGGTGGTGGAGTCACCATCCCTGGAGATGTTCAAAAATCATGTAGACGTGGCACTTCGGGACATGGTTTAATAGACATGGTGGTGTTGGGTCGACAGTTGGACTTTATGATCTTAGAGGTCTTTTCTGACCTTAAAGATTCTGTGATTCTTTCCACCAATGGGGTCTGCGTGGTGTGCTGTGTGTGGATTGGAGGTCTGTTTAATACTGCGCAGCTCAGGGTTCCTGCATCTGAAGGGCTCTAAGGTTATCTGTAGTAGTCTCTCTATAGTGTGACCACTAACAAATAGCATTTTAAATGACATTTGAAGAGTCTGAGTGCCTTTCTCACTGGGATCATGACAAACCAGCACTTCCTAGTGCAAAACAAACACAAGCTGTGTTTGGAGTGGGGGTCCCAGAGTGGGAAGGGGACAGCTGGAGGGCTCGAAGTCCACGGACCCCAGGAAGGGTGAAATTCCTGGTGCTGGCGGAGATGAGCGGGTGCTATGGCTGCTGTCTACAGGCATGGCCAGACATGAGTGCTGGGGCTGCCCCAAGCGGCTGGGGGGGTCTCCCCAGCACAGGTACAGAGGGATGGAGGCAGGGGTGCCGCATGGACAGGGACCTAACCTTGCCCGGGGCTGGGGGGGCTCACCCGTCTGCCGGCCTGACCCGCAGCTCTCCCCATTCTGCGCAGGGGACCTCGGCGAACCTGGTGCGTGCTGAGGACCCACACTCTCATCTCACGGGCAGAGGGCCCGGGGCCCGGAGGGGAGCTGCCGGCCTGAGCGCGGCGGAGGAGGAGGAGGAGGAAGGCCGGGTGCCAGGGCGTCCCCCGCCGCCGGGAGTGCAGGGAAGAGGTCGGGCTCCCTCTGCGGACAGCTGCCCCTCACTGCAGCCGCCGGCAAAGCAGCCGGGGCCGGCTCCTGCAGCACCCTCAGACATGGGTAGTGTCCCGCGGCAGTGGGGACAGCCCGGCGTGGGACCCTTCGCCCCCGCAGCTGGCAGGGACAAGGGCTGTCTCCTCCTGGGGTGCCCCACGCCCCATGTGTGCCCGTGCTCCCCTGCAGCGGGGCACCCATCGTCCCCAGAACAGCTCGTGTCTCCCTGGGGAGAGCTGGCAGGAGCTCACATGGAAAGCTGGGGGGTGGCTCCCTTCGGAGCCGTTCACAGCAGATAAAATCCAGATATCCGTGCCCTGTGCTGCTGAGAGCGTCCCTGAGCCTGGAAACAAGCTCTGGAATGCCCGGGGACAGGGACAGGGACAGGCAGCCTCCAGGCGCAGCCGGGCCTCGCCACACAGCGCTGTCTGTCCCTGGGACAAGCACCCCAGCCGGCCCCGCAGTATGGCTTTGCAGCTCTTAACGTGACATGACAGCAGTGAGGGAAGCAGGGGACAGAGGGGACAGCTGCAAAAGCCTGGGAGGGATGAACCAGGCCAGGGGAGCACCCCGGGTGCATGGTTCCCATGGGGTGGGATGCTGGGGTGGTGGGCATGCAGACCCTGTTCAGGCTGGCCAGCCCTGAGCTCTCCTGCTCAGAGATAGAGTTATTTAGGACCTTTATTTGGTCCAGGAGGCAAGGATTTTAGGGCAAGCTGGAGGTGAAAGGCTCAGTGTCTGAGTAGGATGAGGTGCAGCACACATATGGGAGGACATGGGGCTGTCTTAGCTGTCAAGGGCAATCACAGGCTGGCGAGCGTCACATCTGTCCTGGAGAAATGGAGGAAACTGAGATGGGATCTAATTAATAAAGACTGAACGAGTAGGGATCCTAACGCACATTGCCTTTGCCTTGTGGAGACCTGACCTCGCCTGTCCAAACCTATTGGGTCCCTCTCCAAGATAAGGAATTAACTTGATAAAGACACTGGGCAGACCAGCAAGCAGTCTGGTAAGATGAGCACAGTGGCACGTCCACACAGTGCAAGGCTGCAAGCGTTTGAGGGATGCATGAGCACCCACGGTACCTCACAGAGGGTCCACATGGGACATGGGGCAGCCAGGCCTGCGGGTGCCTGGAGGCTGCTCTGCACTTCACTGCAGGGCAGGGGCAGTGCCAAATCGCTGCTGATCAAGCTCTGTAGACCCAACTCTGCAGACGATGCTGTAGCGACGAGGACAGAGTGACACACAGAACAGCCGGAAACTGTGGAAAATGTCTCATTTCACCCAAAGCTGGGTGGAAGGGAAGAAGGGGGCAGCGGGCCTGGCTGGCAGGGGACAGCAGGCGTGCTGCCCTGGGGCTGAGGGACTGCGGATCCCGGAGCTCCAAGAGCCAGGGAGCGGTAGCGGGGAGCAGCGGGTGCCCGGCTGCCGGCAGAGGGAGGCAGACACCGCGGCGGGGAGAGCCGCGGCGGCGGGGCGGGGGATGCTCGGCACGGCCCCGCCGGCCCGGGACCAGCGGCTGGAGGCGACAGGGGGACATGGGGACATGGGGACATGGGGGCAGGGACCAAAGCCTGAGGACTCGGGGTGGCGCAGCGTGCCCCGCGGCCCCGGGGCTGCTCCAAGCCCAGCCGTGACTGAGCTCTGAGCTGTAATTTCGGGATGTAGCCCAAAGGTTATTTCTGACCCCACAACCAGCACAGCATGGCACTGAGCACTGGGATGGGAAGGTGCCAGCTTGGCCCAGGGTGCTTTGGGGTCAGGGAGATATGGACCTGCCCTGCTGGCACTGGCATCCTCACTGCATGGGCATTGATCCTGTGCCATCATCCCTGGGAGCCCTGTCCCCCCGGGGTGCCGGCCTCATCCTGTCCCCACTGAGAAGCACCGCCATCCCGACAGCCGTGCTTCTGTGCCTTGCACCCCACGGTGGGTGTTTGTCCTGGGGGTGCCGCTCCTGGGGCACATCTGGTGCCGCTGGTGCACCCACTACCCTTGCCAACGCGTGCTGTGCCGGGAGCTCCCCCACGGCTGTCAGCACTGGATGGTTGCCTGGGTGTGTCCCCAGCTAAATTTAAAGGACTTTGTGGTATAAATATCCTCAGTCATAAATAAACAGAGAGGCTAGATGTTTATCAGGGCCTTCCTGGCAGCCTTGCTCCAGCGTGCCGGGCACCCCATGCATTCCTGTGGTCCTCCCCGGGCTGTCCCCTCTGTCAGCAGCTTAGCTAAGTCCTGCGCTGCCCAACTGGGATGGGGGACAGGGTCCTGCCTCGATCCCACTGGGCCCTCAGTGAAAAAGGTCCATCAGCAGCTGTTGCCCCTCTGGAGATGGTGACTCTGGCTGCTCGCTTGTGGGAGCAGGGATGGCCTCAGGCCCTGTGCTGTCCCTGCCACCAGCCCTGTTTGCCTGGTGCCCTGGGAACAGGTTTGTGTGGGGACAGGGGGTGGTGGGGCTGGCACCCACTGTGGCTGGGGTGGGCCACCACCTGCCTGGCCCTAGGGACCACCTTGGGGACCTGTGCCACCACTGCTGTGGCCCTGGGGACCCTGAAGCACTGCTGGCCCAGCCCCAGAGCTGGTGCATAAGGAGTCCCTGGGCTGTGCTGGCACTGCCCCTTGGGGACAGGCCACCATGGGGGAACCGTGGGGCAGGGCCAGAGCTACAATGAGGGGTGGGGCCAGGACCACAATAGGGGGAGGAGCCAGACTACAATGTGGGGTGGAGCAGGAGGTGCTGGGGCAGAGCCAGGGGCAGTGAATGGGAGGCGAGAACCAGGCAGAGGGGCAGGAGCGGCCCCACGGCACTGGCAAGAGGCTCCCGTGGGCCCAGTGCCCACGGGCTCCCCCAGCCCTGCCCCTGCCTGCCCACCCCGAGTGTCCCAGCACCGCTGCTGCGGACACCTCACGCTGGCACCAGCCTGTGCACACCCGGGTGCATTTGCCCCCTCCCAGCCTCACCAAGGGGGAGCTCTGGGGCCCTGTGGGTACCCCCTGGGAATGAGGGCTTTCTGTAGGATGTGCAGCCTCTCTGCAGCCCATGGGATGGCATCAAGGCCAGAGCAGCAGCTGTGTGCCCCCACCTGCCCCTATCTCTGTACTCTGGGCCAGGCTTTTGGCCAGTTCTTCCCAGTCCTTCCTGGACTGCCCATTTCCAGCCCCTGCCCCACACCCTGCACTTCTCAGGTTCTCCCACTGCTCACTTCTACCTGGTCCCAACTGACCTGCCAGAGCCACGCTGCACAGCCCTCCACCTCACGGCTGCCATTGTGGGGCCTCTTCAATCCTCCTGCCGCACACGGGTGCTCGAGCATCCCTCTGCAAGAGCCAGCAGCTCCCCCGTGACTCGTGGCTGTCCCAGGAGCATGGGCTGAGCTGAGGGGGGATGCTCTGAGGGGGATGCTGTCTTGAGCAAAGCCCCACTGTGCTGTGCCATGCCGTGCTGTGGGGTGGCCATGGGGCTGTGGGCATGCTGGGCTGACAGCAGGTTTGCCGCACCTTGCATAGGTGTGAGGGGAAACCTCTGGCACGTCGGCACCTGGTAAAAGGTCACCAGAATTTGTCTGGAGCCAGTCCCCAGCACTGGCAAACTGTTCCTGGCTGGCTCGGATCCGTCCTCTTCACCATCTGCAGCCTGGGGTTAATGAGTAGCTCTAGGGTACACAACTGGAGGGTCATTAAACAGCAGTCGAACAAGCCAGGACTGCCAGCAGCACTCGAACAAAGGGGGTTGATTCACTGTTTGCCCTGCAACAATATTTACTGTGGCTGGGAGTGAGGGAATGTTTGTGTGGGGCAGAATGGCGGGGCGACACAGGGACTGCCAGGGGAGGGCAGCCGCGCTGGGAAGAGGAACACACACGCCACCGCAGTCCTGCCCACTGCAGGCAGGCTGCCTGGCATGGCCATGCATGCCCTTGGCTCAGTGGGGTGTCCCTGCGTCCCCTGGTGTGTCCATCCACCCCAGGGAGCTGAGGCCACTGAGCTGCATGGGACCAGGCTCAGCATCAATGTCCCCCAGCCCGGCAGTCTGCTCCAGCATCATCACCAGCCGATTGTCCTCAGGAACTCAGCCTGTTCCCAAGGAAAGCTGGGAGCTGGGGATGGAGGGGACAGGGATGGGGATACCTGGCTGAAGATGGGGAAGGCCCCCCAGGGGATATCTATCCCTGACCCTGGCGTGAGGCTGCTTGTGGCTCAGGAGTAGCTGGGAGGGGTGCTGGGACCTGTGTCCCCACTGATCCTCACTGATCTTCACTTGTCTTCTTTCCTGTCCCCAGAAAGTCAACAAGGGAAGGTTCCTTGCTGATTAGCTCACTACCTAATTAGCCTGAACTGAAGATGTGTCACGTGCACAGCCGATATGCTCATGCTCATACATACGTGTACAAGCACACATGTGTCAGTGCACACTCAGGAGCCCCAGGGCTGGGACACCTGCAGGGGAACACACTGCATCGCTTGGGAGATGCTAAGACAAGAGAGGTGTTCAGCAAAGACGCTTCTTCATGCCAGGGCCTGCCACACAGCTGGCTTCCCTAATGCAGTGGTGATGGGCTGGGGCACGCAGGCTATACCATTCCCATGAGCCCTCGAGCTGCTCCAGCTCCCAATCCTCTCGGCACTGCCTGGCACAGCCTTTTCCCACAGCTGTGCATGTACTGCACCTTGCCGGGGCATCTCTCTGCACCCCGCCAGAATCACCTTCCCACCCACATGCAGGGACAGGAGCTGCAGGGCTGTTGGTGGCTGGTGGCTGTCAGGATCAGGAGGAGCCCTCCAGCTCACCCCAGCACGTGCCCCCAGCATAGGGACTGTGTTGGCCATGGTGGTTGTGCATGTGCAGGTGCAGGGTGGGCGAGCAGCTGGCACCGATCCCAGCTTCCTCCCCAGCATCCCACCAGTGCATCCAGACTCGCATCCGTGGGGCGGAGGGGTCCTGCTCGGGTACAGCGGCACTGAGAGTGCCCTGCCCCCGCAAGGGGGGCTGCCTGCTCTGCCTGCTCTGCCTGCACAGGCTCACGGCACAGCAGCCCACCTGCACACCCCTCCCTGCCCCTCCGGGCCCTGCAGCCTCCTGGGCTGAGGGCGGAGGGAGGCAGATTCCTTTCCAGGTGGAAGATTTCTCTCCAGGGAGCAGTGAATTATCCCCAGCCCGTCGCACGCGATCCATCTACCTGTCCACCCGCCTGCTTGCCAGGCTGCAGGCACGGTGCCTGCCCGCTGTGCCGGGTGCAGCATGGTCCCACCACAGGGTCCTGCCATGTCCACCATGTCCAGCCTGGGTTCCCCATGTCCTTGCAGCCTCACAGAGTGCAGGACCCCGGCAGGACTGAAGCGTGTCCAGGCACTGGCCGTGTGAGCTTGCCTAAAGTGGGGACCCACACCTTTCCCTGCTCTGCCCTGGATGCTCCCAGGTACAGCATCCAGCTCAGCCCATGCAGAACCAGACCCTGTCCCTGGGTCCCAGCAGCCATGGGCTTGAATACGTGTCCCCAGTGGTGCTGGCTGATGTGTGCCCCCATGCTGACCCCTGCATGGGTGAGCAGCGTGGCGGGCAACTGCCTCTGTGTGTCTCTGCACCCCATGCTGCTCTGGTCCAGGACTGATGCAGGCTGGAGCCTGCTGTCCAGGCATCTGTCCCATCCTGGGTACACCCTGCCCACCAGAAATGTGGTGTCCCAAGACAGTTTCCCAGCTGTGAGCAGGATCTCTAGGCCTGGGGGTAACAGTGCTGGGATGTCCCCTGCTGCCGACACACTGGGGCTTGGCAGCCAAGCTGGAGCCAGGACTCCTGGGTCCCAGGCCAGGCTGGGGCAGAGAAGGCATCCCTTCAGCATGACACTGCAGGGGGGTGGGAATGGCTGGGACTTGCTGAGTTCAGCCCTTCAGTACCCACTCTTTGCCCGGGGCATCCTCATCCACCTGCCTCTGTCGGGGACAGGAGCAGAGGGGACAAAAGCCTGTCATTACCTGGCCCAGGGAAGCCTCCCTGTGCCCAGAGCCAGCCCCCTGCCCCGCTAATCACACTCCCCTCATTAGCCAGCCCCTCATTCAGCCCTGATGAAGGGGAGCAGCAGGGGATCCAATTAGAGCTGAAATGACAGGTTGGGGCAGGGATCCTGCTCTACCTGTCCTGGCCCCAGGCGAGCATTGCTCATGGGGTGAGGGTTCCAGCAGGACAACGTGGGGGACAACAGGGACACTGTGGGCTTGCTGGGGCCCTTATGTCCAGCACCCCTGCCCTAGACACTGCTGTAATCTGCCAACGCTGGAGCCGGGGCAGGGGTTGCAGATGCTGCCCACTCGCTGCTGCAGGGGATCAGCCCATGCTCTGCACATCCCTGTGTGTGCCAGGCATGTACAGCTCCGTGCACATGTGTGTGCAGATGTTCCAGGCTCTGCCATCCCCTTGTGCCCAGGAGTAGGTCCCTCCAGTGATGCAAATCACTGCTGTCCCATCTGGGGCAATGCGCTTGCTGCCTTACACCACAGCAGGCCCTGGCCTTGCCATGCAATCACCACCGGCTATGGTGGGCAGAGCTGCCCCCCAAATGGCCACTGGGGGTGCAGCCTGGCCCCTGCCACCGCCCCATCCCTGCACTCCCACCCTGCTGCCCTGTGGGGAATATGGGGACCTTTGTGTCTCCCCAACATAGCTGTCCCCCAACCCACTCCCCGGGACACTTGTGGGGGTGGATGGGACCACACAAGCTGGGCACATTCTGGTTCTGCCGGGGCGTCTGGACTCATCAGTGCCCCCAAAGTCAGGGTCCCTATGGCTGGTGCATCCTCACCCTCTGGGTGCTGGCAAGGAGAGGGTGCAGGACAGGCTGCGGGAGCCTGGGCAGGGAAGGGTTACAGCAGCAGCAGGATAAGGTTCCCAGCACCTTCCAGGCAGGAGCTACAGGGCTCATTAACCAGATGTCAATGGCAGGGATGGGAGGGACATCATTAGGGATGGAGAGCAGAGCTCAAGGGCCCAGCCTCTGGGCACCATGGAGCTCTATAGCTCCTCCGGCAGCCAGGATCCAGCCTTGCTTGCTCAGGAGGGAGACCCTGACTCATCCTCCATCCCGTGGGCTGTGGCAGCGGTTCTTCCTTCACTTACCTCCTGCCCTGGCACCCAGCACCATGTGCAGTGGCTGTGAGGGGCTCCTGGAAAGGCTTGGGATGAAGGGAGCCCTTCCGTCCCTCCGGTGGGGATGCAGCCCCTGGGTGTGGCAAGGGTACCAGGAGGAACTTCTAGCCCGGGGGTCCCTCTGTCTCCCTGCTGGGGGATTGCTCCAGCGTGACCCTGACTACCCCTGTGCTCCCCAGGCAGCCCCTGCTCCAGGCAGGGAGAGCCGTGGGTAATTAGAGACCCCAGCAGCAATGCTAATCACCAGTTGTGCAAATAAACAGAGCAGGCTGGGGTGCCTGGGGACCTGCACCTTCCCTGCTCCAGCCAAGAGCCCGCGTCCTGCCCAACATGGCCGGGGGGCACGGAGGCACAGCCTCGCATGGCCTGGAGGCGGATGTCCCCAGGACAGTCCCCTGGCTGCTGGGGACACTGAAATGGGTCTGGCTGTGCCACGGTACCTGAGTCCCACGCTTCAGCTCTCCCCGAAGGATGTTCTGTGGGACTGCATGGGGCTGGGCAGGGCTGCTGGCTCAGTGCCCACAGCTTCTCTGGGGCTTAACCCAGCACATCTCTTCTGCCATGCTCTCTGCCTTGATTTCCCCACGTGGAGAAGGAGGGGTGAGGAAGCGGGCATGTGAGCTGTCCTGCTGCCGGGGCAGGAGTGGTGGCACGGCCTGAGTTGCCCCAGGCAGGCTGCGGGGACAGCGAGGCACGGCAGGGCTCGGCACAGCAGGGCTCGGCACGGCAAGAGGCTCCCACGCGCCCGCCTGCGGCCACAACTACACCCTCTGCTCAAAACCACGTCCTCATCCCCGGCATGGAACTGCGGGCGGCTCTGGGCAGGGAAGGGGTTTTCCACGGGCAGCATGAGTATGGCCGAAGGTCCAGCCTCTCCCCAAGGCCGAGCATCCCCATGTGGCTGGTACCATCCTGCGCAGTGGGAGGGAGAGCCCAGCTCACCGGAGCCATCCCAGCCCAGCTCTGCCTGCCCAGCTCCCAGCCCGGTGCAGCCCCTGCCCTCCTGCCCAGCCCCGGTGGGCACCTCTCCCCGGGCTCTGGCACAGGGAGGTGCCCGTCCCCACCAGCACCGATCCTCCCAGCACGTCCTCAAGCCGCAGTGGCAAACGAAAGGCGCCCGCGCTGCCCACCCAGGCCTGACTCGCCCAGCCAGTCCGGCCGCCCCAACCGCCCAGCAGAGAGGTGGCAGGTTTCTCCCCACACCTTCTGGCTCCAGTGTGACTCAGTGCCTGCCTGCAGCCAGCGCTCGCAGCCTGGCACCCTCAACCACCCGCCCAGCATCACCCAGGCACGGCAGCCACAGCACCACGGGGAGCCGGCCAGCACCAGGGCAGGATGCCGGAGCTAGAGCATGGAGCTGGGGAGGCAGGGTAGGGGCCAGGGTGATGCGCTGTCCTAGCTTGGTGCTCCAGGAACTTGCCCATCCGGACAGGGAAGAGGTAGGTGCCAAGCAGCCATCCGGGAAATCGTGGCAAGACCTGACATGACTGGCCTGACAGGCTGGGAAACAGCAGGAAAGAGACAGCCTGGCCCCTGTGTCACGGCTTGGAGCCACTGCTCCGGGGAGAGGCACCAGGAAGGGCTTGGGGCTGATCCCCATCTACCTGCTTGGACAAGAGCTTGCCAACCCGCTGCCAAGTGAGCCAGCGGTGCTCACCAACACACCGCTGCACACCAGGAACTGCTACCGGGAACACTTGCACATGTATACATGTAGCACAGGTGGACGGACACGTGCCCTGACACTGCATGCACCTTGCGGTGCACACCCCTGCATACACACACACATCACCCGAATGCATGCTCCCTGCACCCCCCTCTACACTGTCCCCCCCAGGCACTGTGGACATGCCTGCACATATGTCCTACATGCATGCACAGGCCTCCCCCCACACACACCCCTCAAACATGTTGTGCATACATTAGTGTCCCCCATATACATATGCACCCTCAAATGCCCCCATCTGAATCCATGTGCATCCCTCACATGCGTGCACCCCCTACACATGTATATATGTGCCCTACATACATGCATACATCACGTACACACCATGCACACCCACCACATCCATGCATACCCCACCTGGACCTCACACCATGTATCCCCCCCCACCCATGTGCACACCCCTCATGCACGCAAACCCCCTGTGTGCCCACTCACCCAACTCCCTTCACCCCACTCCTCCCCCTGCCCCACAACTCACTTCGGGCTCGCATGTGCCTGCACGCCACATGGGGACATAGACATCTGGCACACCTCCATGGACACCCCCAGACCACACACACACAGCTGCTACACTTCCCCACACTTCTATACGTCCCACACGCACACCGATCCCCCACCCGGCTGCTCCCCCTGGGGTCATCCCAGTGTGGAGCTGGTGAGGTGCGTGGCGTGTCGGTCACCCAGACTCGTCCTCCACCCACGTGGCCTCCACCCAAGCAGCCATGCTGCCCTCGGCTTGGCTGTGGCTCTGCAAAGCCACTGTACATGCTGGCACTGGTGTGAGCCCACGGTCCTGCGGGAGGGCAGCTGGGGCGGGAGCTGTTGCCGTGCCGAGGGGCTCAGACCTTCACGCGGCATGGGGCCAGGTCTCGGCATCCCTGGCACGGCTTTGCTGGGCCTCGAAGTGGATTTGGGGAGTGCCATGCCGGGAGGGATGGGCAGGTGGTGGGAGAGGCACGTGCACTCCTTGCCAACAGTGAGCCATCCCAAGGGGCTGCCAGGGGGGATGTAGGGGGGAGCCCGATGCACGCCTCCCTCTGCACCCCATCCCTGCAGCCTCATCGGCACTCAGCACCACCAGCCAAGTGTTTCCCACGTGCCCAAGTCCTTGGTTGCAGCTACTTTTGCAAGCACTGATCATCTGTGGTGCTGAGGGGTGACACTGCCGGCATGCCCGGATGGGGACGTGGGGCAGCGCAGGTGGCCCTGAGCAAGGGCCAGGACCGGGGCCGGGGCGGGCTGGCTGCTGGCAGGGTGAGGTTGCTGGCAGCACTGCTACGCTCTTCGAAAGAGTCAGGCGCGGTGAGCCAGTGCAGGAGGCAGCAGGAGGTTAGCGAGGCCATGTGCAGCGCCCAGAGCCAGGGCGCTGGGGCCCGAAGCAGTGGCAGAGGATGCAAACCCCTTCCCCAGGCTGTTTGGGGCAAAGAGGACAAGGGTGGGAGCTCCTCATCTCCCCGTGGGGTGCAGGACTCCCAGCACTGAAGCTTTCCCAGGGCAGGACAGGAGCATTTGCCCTGCGCTGCGAGGGTCCAGGGTGGAAAACCCAGCCCCGGGGCAGGGGAGGGCACCACGGAGGGTGCACAGAGCCATGCGCAGCCGCTGGAGCCGGCACAAGCTGCCAGCACAGCCAGGCGCGGGTAAAGGTTTTGGCAGCGGAGGTGCGGTGACTCAGAGCCGGAAGGAATGTGGAAAATGCAGCCCGGCCACCACGCCACGTGAGATGCAGGCAGGGCCAGGCCTGCCAGCGCAGCCGGGCTCCAGCGCCGCGTGCACCGTGCCGCGCACAGCGATGCTCGGCCGGGGCAGCGAGTGCACCCTGCTGACGAGGCACCGCGAAGGCCCTAATTAAGTGCGTGGGTCGCCAGGATGGGTTCAGCTCACCCTCCTCTGTAGCATTGAGCAACCATGCGGCAGGCTGGCACGGTCAGCCGCCTGCCCGGCTGGCAGCAGCAGCTGGCCGGGATGCTTTTGGGAGCCCAGGGACCATGGGGCAGCCCCTGCCTGCCGCAGCCGGTGCTGGTGGCAGGTGGCAGCCCCACTGGTGATCACCATCGGCTGGGCAGTGTGAAGAAAAGCTGTCTGAGCTTGCAGGGTGGTGGGGCATGGGAAATCAGGATCCCAGCTCCAGGCTTGTGTTTCCCACTGTGACATGCCACTGCCCCGGTGCCCATGGATGCTGTCTCTGCCTCCACTGCCCTCCAGGGCCCCCAGCCCAGCCCAGCCCAGCCCCAGCCCACCCCTGGTGTGTTTGCTCCCAAACAGACCTCATGCTGCTGGAAGAAGCTGCCCAAGGACCTCCCAGTCCTCCCAAGGTGTCATCTGGAGGTGGCATGAGCTGCTTCTCCACTCCTAGGTGCCTCCAACCACCCTGGGACAGGCAGAGGATGGCCCTGGAGACCAGCTATTGCTGGCAAGACCTGGAGCAGTGGCATTTGCAGGTGATGCTGCCTTCAACTGGGGATGGAGAAGACCCTGCAGGAGCAGATGGCAGCAGCTCCTGGGCACCCATGCTCTCCACCCAGGGCAGAGCTCACAAGTCCCCCTGGGCAGGGCCAGCATGTGCCCGAGGGGAAGTGGCCAAGTGATTTAATGCCACAGGGAGAGGGAAAGGCTGCAGAGAGGTGGGTCCCAGCTGGTGGCTTTCCTGGAGCATCCCAGGAGCGTGGGCAGGACTCGGAGCCGGCTGCAATCCAATTAACCGCAGTGCTCAGTCACCAGGTCAAAGCCAGCAGAGTGAGGGCATCGACAGAATGAGTGGCAGGGGCCAAATCCAGGCTGTAAAACACAAGGGGGTTGTTGGCATCTTCTCTTCCACCTATGACTGTGCTGACGACCCCCTCCTGGACCAGGGACATGTCCTTGGGGTCCAGGTGGGATGAAAATAGTGTCCAGAGATTTGGTTTGAGGGAACAAACCACGTGACACCTGCCTGCTTGTCCCCATCCTACCAAAGGACAACTTGGAAAAGCAAAGACCCAGGGGCAGAGGGGTTCAGGAGCCAGGGAACACTCCCAGTGCGGTGGTCTCAGGGCCAGGGAGGTGTTTACAGGCAGGGCTGGTTTGGATGCCTGGAAAAGGGGGTGAGAGCCAAGAGGTAAAGCTGTAGCTGGGGCAGGGATGTCTGGGGGCAGAGGCACCCTCCGGACCATGGGCAGTGAAAGGCGGGAGGGCAGGAAGCTGTGGGGTCAAAGTGAGTCAGGTACGAGTCACGGCCAAACAAAAGGTGAGATGCTTGGATAAGAACCGCAGCTGACTCAGAGTTTCCACCTCTTCCAGATGGTGACCACAGGGGACAGCCAGGGACCAGCCAGGACCCCCCTTTTGTGTGGAGCCAGCACTGGGAGGAGGCAGCGATGTCATCCCGAAGCCTTTGGGACCCCAGAGCCCAGACCTGATGGGGGGAACAGCACCCGCTGCTGCCCAGGGCCCCTATCCAGCACCCATGCCCTGTGGCATTGGGGGGTCCCCAGCAGGAGCCCAGCAGCCAGCCTGGGAACCTGGGCTGAGAGCCCATACCTTCCTGGAGTGCCCGGGCAGAGGCTGTTTGAATTAAATAGGAGAGATTTCCCCCTTATTAGCGGGCTATTAATCACATTCAGTTTTTTTTTAAATTGAGCTGTTGCACAACAGGTTGAGTAACAGCCTAATAACAGGCTGTAAATCTCAGTTTGCTCTCCGGGAGATTACAGATGTTAATAACAGATAATGACCCACAACTCACGAGCTGCTCCTCTCCCCCACCCCTTTGATCCCTCTGCTCTGCCCCTCACTGTACTGTCGAGGTTCAGCCTAGCGTAGCTGAGCACCACGGGGCCGCTCACTCACCTCTTTTCCCTGGTGGGATGGGGAGGACAATCGGAAGAAACAGGTAAAACTCGTGGGTTGGGGTAAGGACAGTTTACTGGGACAGCAAAGGGAGGGGGAAATAACACCACCAATACTTAGAATATACAAAGCGGGTGATACACAATGAAATTTGCTCACCCCATCTCTGAGCAGCGCCTCCTCCTCCGCAGCCAGCCCCCTTTATATGCTGAGCATGACGTCACTCTTTTGGGTCACCTGTCCTGGCTGTGTCCCCTCCCAGCTTCTTGTGAAAATTAACTCTATTCCCAGCCAAAAACCAGGACATGTACCCAGCCCGCAGGATGGAGCGGGGCTGCAGGGAAACCCCTAAAAATGCAAACCGCCAACTAACACCCCCCCCAGCACCACCGCCCAGTGGAGCCAGGGGCCGACTGCCCAGGCCTGCCTGCAGAAACCAGCCTCCACTCACCCCAACTTTTCCTGCAGCTCCCCGCTACCACCTGTGCCATGCCCTGCACCTCTCCAGAGCACAGTTTTTGGGGTCCTTGGCTCCATGCGCTGGTTCACATAACCCATCTTTAGCCGTGGGAGCACAGGGAGCAGCAAAGCATCTGTGCCTCCACGTTGTGCTCCTGCAGCCTGGGGGTGCAGCCGAGAGCTGGTGCTGGTCCCCTGAAGCTCAGGTGCCCCCAGGACTGGTGCGGGACGGCTGGGGCAGGCAGGGCTCGGTCTCTGCTCTGCCAGCCCCAAGCCTGCCTGCTGCCAGACCCCGGGCATAAATCTCCTTATCCCATGTCCTCCCTGCTGCCATCGGTGCAGGGGTCCGGGCCTCACGCACAGTCAAGGGCTGCTCTTGGGCTTGCTGCCACCCTGGACGTGGCAAGATCAGAGCACATTGCACGCTGCAAGAGACGGTTGCACTGAAACGGGCACACGCTGCAGCAGCCACACAGAGGAGCTAACCCCTGTGAAACCTCCTGGGGAGATTTCCAAAGATGGTCCCCTCCCCACCTCCTGCCTGCTGCCCCCATCCCTACCTGCCTCCTCGACCCAGAGGCCCCTTCCCAAAATGAGGGCTGACCACCTGGATGCATCCCAGCATAACTTTCTGTCCTCCCTGGATACACGCGCACGCTGCCTGCATCCTTCCTCCGGGACAGGCACAGCCCTGCGAGCCCCAGGGCAGCCCCAGGCACTGTTCTGGGGACAGGGACAGCCCCAAAAGGGCTCCTCTCTCCCTGCCCTCTGCACCAGCCAGGAGCAAGGGGATGGAGGGACCCTATGGGAGGGGTTGGATGCTTATTGCCCCCAGAGGGGGGAAAGCAGGGAAAAAGGGGTGGAGGGTGACTTTCTCCCATCCCCTATCCTGGGTCTGGCACCACCAAGCCAAGACACGGGAGCAGGGTGACAAGGTCACAGCTGCAGGACTGGTGCAGCCTTTGCCATGGGGCATGGGGTCCCTCCATCCCCCGTGGGGGGCAGCCGTCCCCGCCAGCATCCTTCCAGTGCCTTGCAGGATCTGGGCCTGTGGCCGCTGCCACGGGAGCTGGCAGGAGCCAAGGGATGGGGTGTAGGAGGAGTCGCCCGGCAGGCAGGGCCGGTGAGGGCGGTGAATCACCGCCAGCTTTCCCTGCTGGGGTGGTACTGCCGAAGATGCCCGGAATCCCGCTGCGCTCCCCAGTTGCACTGGGCAGCACTAAGCAACTGGCAGGTTTGGCAAAACCTGCTCCCCTGCCCCAAGCGCTCTTTCCCCAGCATGTGGGACCCATCTCCAGCATGCCAGACCAGGCAGCAGTGGGGCCCTGTCCCACCTGATGTCTCCCATCCTGCTCCTTGCAAAAGGGTGCAGATGTTTGGGGGTTTCTGGGTCCCCCCCAGTGCAAGCACTCGTGCTGAGCTGTGCCTACCCAGGCGCTGTGTACACATCAGCACCATAAAGCAACAGTCACTGGCACCAGTGCTGGCACCACCAGTGGGGTATGGAGAAGGATGGGGAAGCAGCTGTGTTTGCCGTAAGAGGTGACTGCTGGCTGGGAGCCACGGGCCAGCGCCCTGGATGGCACCGAGCCAGCACAGGCAGCAACCCTGTGCCACCAAGTAGGTGTATTTGTGTCCCTCCAGGAGCACCGTGCCATCCCTCCAGCAGACCTGGGACACTGCTGTAGATGGACACTAGGAGAGCTTGTCCAGGCAGGGCTTGGTTTCCAGCAGCTGCCTACGGTGAGGATTATACAGTGACCCAAGGGGGCTCTGGGGTCTTCCCGAGCAGGAGGTGTAGGGCCACCAGCCCACAGTGTGGGAGCACCCAGCACATCCCTCTGGATGCAGAGATGGCTCAGGTCTGTCCTGCAGGTGCAGTGTGATGGCACCTTGGGTCATGGGGCAGTGTCCTCTCCACACCCAGGGAAGGTGCTCGGGGGAGACCCTAGGGGCTGCAGAGAGAATGAGCAAGGAGGAAAGCACTTTCCCAAAAGGAGGAGACACTGGTCGATCTGCAAGCACGCCTTGGGGGATGCAGCAGCCACAGCTAGGCCACCCTGGGGTGCTGGCGGTCCCACCCAGCCCAGCCTCCAGCACCTGGCACCCCGTTAGGCGGATGCTGAGCAGCGCTCTCCCTGCCGGTATGCGGCACTGGGGCCACTGGTCCTTTCCCTAGGGACATCTCGCAGCAGGATGAGGATGGTGCCACTCCCTGGTGCAGGGAATGTGGGCCAGGGCTGCCCCAGCCAGTTTCCTTTCGGATGTTGTTAGTAACCCTGGATGTGAGTCAGGGTGTTTGTGGGTGCTCCTGCCCCACACTGGCCCCACGGCCCCCCCTCGGGCAGGCAGCAGAGGCTGCAGCCCCCTCCCAGGCTTGTCCACAGCCATGTTCCTCCATGACCCGCATGGGGACAAAATCTCCTCCATGCAGCCCTACAGGGAAGGAAAGCTCAGCAGCTGGGTGCCAGAGAGGGGTGCAGGCAAGGGTGCGGTGGTGTCCCCATCCCGGTACCCAGGGAGGGCTGGTGGCCATTCTCAGTCCCTGTTCCTTGGGCTTCCCCCGCGGTCGGGGGCTCCCAGGCGCGGGGTGACAGCCACCCCCACAGTGATGAAAGGTGGCGGAGGGGAGGGTTGTGGCCGGGAGGCTGCTATAAGAGAGCCCGGGACCTTTGATATGCAGAAGCCTCCGGCCCCGCTGATTGCATTAGCGGGTTTAGTGACCGAGCAGGCACCCAGCCCCCGCTATCGGGAGCGGACGAGCTGCTAAAGGGCCCCGCTCCCATTTTAGATGCAAATGACCCTGCAATTGTGGACTCGGAGGGGAGAAGAATCCCAGAATCACCATCGGGTGGAAGCAGACCTGGCTGGAGACAAAAAGGTTCCCAGGCGGCTTGAGTGGCCCCGTAATCGTCCCATTGATGCCTCAGGTGCGGGACATCGCGGCCTCAATGCCTTCCCGGAACCAGCCCCTTTATGGGAAGTGCAGATTCCCGGAGGAATCTCCCACCATCCCCGCCGCCGGGGCTGCCCGCATGTCCCCCTGCCTGCCACTAATGTCCCCAGGGCAGGCGGCTCCTGCCCCAGGGCCTGGAGCTGGGCTCTGCTCTCGGCTTTGAAGTGCATCAGATTGGGCTAATGGGGAGGTGCATCCACCAAACCCGCACCCAGAGGGGCTGGGGGAGGCGATCCCCCATCCGGGGCAGGGGTGGTCCGGGGGAGGTGACCAGGCACGGCTGGAGCCCCCACAGTGTCCCCCGAGCCCCCGCATGCCCGCTGGGGGCCCATTTGCACTGGGTGAGCTGGAGCAGACTCACTAGGTCAACCCCGGATTTGAGTTACTTCAGCAGCATCTTGGCTCCCTAAATCCACCCAAACGCTTGGAGTGAGGCTGGGCCACCATCCCTGCTGGGATGTGGCAGGTCCCAAACCCCCAGGGCAGCGAGGAAGGCTTTCCTCCTCCTCCTCCCAGCTCCATCCCAGTGCTGCTATACTGTCCCCAGGGCACCTTGTGCCACCCCACAAACCCACCCCACACCTGTCCCCTAAGCTGCTGTGGGCTGTCCCTCAGGCAGGGTGGTAGTGGGGCTGCTACCACCCCAAGGCTCCTTACACCCACCTCTGGGCTTTAAGCCTGCGAGGGCAGGGTCTGCAAAGGGCTTGGTGTCGGGAGTGCCTGGAATGCAGGGCTGCCCCCCCCGCATGGTCCCTTGCCCACTGTCCTGGGGACAGCCCAAAAACCAGCCCCACAGAACCCCCCAGCTTCATGGAGAGCTCCACAGCCCCACAGAGCCTGACTGCAGCCCCAGAGAAACTCCCCTTGCCCACAGGAGCCTCAGCCCCAGAGCAGGGGGGTGTGGGGGGCCATCCATGAAGGACAGCAGTGGAGCCAGGGTGGTCTGGAAGCTCCAACCTCCCAAAGATCCCCTCTCCCTCTCGCCATACTCTGCCCTCCCCATGACATGGGCATGGCCGTGCCGTGGACCCCCCCTCCAGCAGCCTTCTCATCCTCACAATATGCCATGAGTTCAGGTAGGTCTCATTCATCCCACATTTCTGTGAGGGGAGATGGCTTTAGGGCCATCAGCCCTGGGAAAGTCCCCCGGGTCCCCTGCATCCCACAGTGCATAGGGTGCCAGGGAGGCAGGAGGGGCTGAACTGGCATGGTGGGGAGCAGGGGACCTCGGGGTCCTGTGTGGTCACTCGCTCACAGTCACCACCAGTTTCCAAAACAAGGAGGTGAGCAGGCAGGTGCACAGGGCACGGCCTCCATGTCCGTCCCTGCAAAACTGCGCGGCTCTGCTTTGATGTAGGTGGAAAATTCCCTGTTTGGCCAGGAATCTGGGGGGCTGGGGACTCCAATGCCGGCTACACTCGGTGAGGAATTAAAAGCATGTTTTGTTGGAAAGATTTTTCCTCTCCTGACTGGGGAGGTGACATCCGAACCTTATTTTCCTTTCCGCGCTGGGACATGCGCCAGTGGGGCTGAGCAGTCCCTGGGGAGCCACGGGACACCGTGGCTGTGCCGAGCCCCTCACCGGCATGTGGGAGGTAGCGGCAGAGTGGGACCGAGGTGTGGCAGGGAAGATGGAGCTGGGGAAAATGGAGGCCGCTAGAGGTTGGGTGTGGGCTTGGGGCTGTTTGCCTGTAGCCCAAACACGTGCCGAGGTCGAGCAGGGAGCCGGCTCGGCTGTGGATTTTAAAATAGCACCTTGTTTGCCAAGGACCCTCCTACTCTGCCACGGGCTGGGTGGATGCCGGCCCCGCTGTACACCTTGTGCTGCTGGCAAAGCGCTGCACGCCTGGCCGGCTCTGCTCCAGTGTTGCAGCCGCTGAGGGGCCGGGAGGCAGGGAGGGGTGTGCTGGCTGCTCCTGCCGCACGCCCGACCGTGGTTGTGCACCAAGCCCAGCTTGGGGACAAGCAGCCCTCAGCCACCCCTGGGCACTGTCCGGCCAGAGGACACTTCTCCACAGGCACCCTCCGGGCAGGCTGCTGGGCTCCCTCTCCAGCAGCACGGTGCCCTGGAGCAGGTGGAGGGGAGCATCCCCATATCCCGGCATCGCTCCCAGCAGCTGGGAGTCCCAGGGACCCTTCACCCCAGGTCGGTGGTCTCTGCTTTGGGACCACGCACGCGGGATGGCGGTACCCTTTCTGCCCGCTTCCTGCAGGGCACTGGCTTAGGGCAGGAGCAAATTGGGGTTGTTACACCAGGACCACCCAGAGAGTGCGGAGGAGAGCGGGGTGTGTGTGCTGGGGCTGGGAAAGCACAGGCTTCCCCCTAATCTCTCCCCCGGGGACTGCCCCGCTCTCCCACCACTTGTGAATGGCAACCGGGTCCCCTTGGGAGCAAAACCTGCAAGAGCCCACCCTCCAAGGAACCTGCTGCCCTGCCAGCCCCACAGGATGCTTGGGGATCGAAGGCTGTGATAAAGATCTTCTTCCATCTTTTCAGATGTGGGTGCTGCCCTGAGGGACGTTGACGGCCAGGCACAGGCTCTGCCAGAGCTGCACACGCGTGTGCACATTCACCTGCAGAAGAGCTTGTGAACTTCCTGGGGATTATGCTCGTGCCACGAAGCATCAAAGCTTGATGGGTGCTCTGAGGCAGCCCATCTCCATCCCCAGAAATGTCTTGCAGCCCCAGTGAAAGGGAGGGCAGGATTCAGGCTGTGGGTCTGCAGCGATCTTTGTTCATCCCTCTACTGCCTGCCCAGATTTGGTTCAGTCCATCCTTGGACCAAGAGCACCCAGAGGTCCCCTCCATCCCTGCTGTCGCCACCGTCCCCAGTGCATGCCAGCACCGCCAGCACCGCCAGGGTAGGTGAAGCAGCCGGTTCTCTCCAAGTGACTCATGCTGAAATACATGACGTTCACCATATTTCAGGGCTTTCGGATTGGATGAGAAAAACATCAGGGCGTAAGAAAGTTTCTTTGCGAGCTGTTCTTAAAACACTGGAGGGACTTCTGCTGCTTTGCTCACACTCTACTTTGTTGGGAGAAAAGTAGATTGTTTGTTTGATTGTTTATAACATGGAAAATAGACAATTATGCAAAATGTTTTGTCTTGATTTACAAAAAAAAAAAAACAAACCAACAACCAACTGAAGACTATCTGGATCCATCCCAAACAGCTCCTGGCTGCCTGCAGCAAGCAGCGAGTGCGTGGCCCTGCGGATGTACACGCCAGCTCTGCCGCCTCCTCCCTCCGCCCTGGCCCCTCCAGCCAAGCCTTCGTGTGGGGGACCAGGGAGCCACACGGCCGCTGCACCCGCTTGCCGCCTGCCTGCGGGGCCGTGCCATGGCCATACCCGGCGACGCTGCCCGTCCTGGCGCGGCTCTCCTGGCAGCTCGGCGTGGTTTCGCTGCTGCGTTTACTCGCACGGTTATCTGCTCCGGAGCTGGTGTTGGTTTTGGCACGCAGTGCCGGGACCACACCTACTATTTAAATACCACAGCCAAGGGCTCGGAGGGGAAAAAAAAAAAAAGGGGGAAAAGAAAGAAAATGAATATGAAATATTTGTTGCGGTTTGGAGGTACACACACACATGCACACACAACACAAACACAGCAGCCTGGCTCCGGGTCGCTGGCAGCTGAGGAAGGAAGACTCCGGCTAAGATTGTCTTCAAAACCACGCTGGCGGCAGAGTCTGCTGAAGGGAAACCCTTTGGGCCAAAATTAGCCCCTGCTGCATGCCAAGCCAGAGCCTGCTCTCGCCCGGGCTGGGGAAGCCGGGGCAACCCTGGCAGCACAGCTGGGGCCAGGGAGCTGTGCCAGCCCTTCCCGGGTGGCTGCCCTCCCGCCAGGCTGCGAAAACCTGGGGAAAGGGTGCCAGGGATGGAAATCCCCAGGGAGGCAGCCCTCACAGGGACGGGAGAGTTTCCACTCTGCAGAGCCCTGGAATAGCAGGTCCTGTCCCAGAAATGCCCGTCAGGGCGGCAGCACTCGCAGTGAGGCTGGGGCAGCTGGGGATGGAGACGGCAGTGCTGCCGCTTGGTGCTGGTATGGGATAAATGGGCACCCAGCAGCTAAGGATGGGCTGGGGCTGGAAACGAGGAGGATGGGTGCCCCGTGGGAGCAGGTGGCTCCAGCCACAGCCCTGCCTTTGGGACCCGGGGGGTATCCGGGACGGGCTTGGTGACAATCTGACCCTGCCAGTGGTGCTGGCACCGTGGTGGATGGGAAGCACGGTGTCATTTACCCCCTGTCCCTGCTCAGCTCACCCCGCTGGGGCAGGTCCCGCTGCCTCCTTCCCTGGTGTTGGCCCCGGCGGGGTGGCTGCTGGCGGGAAGCCGCAGAAATGTGGCCCAAGGGGGGCTGGGTGGCCGTGCCGTGCCGTGCCGTGCCATGCAGCGAGGCCTGCCAAGGCGGCTGGAGCAGGTGGATTACCACCACCTTCCTTTCCGCAGGCTCCTTCCTGGAGAAGTTTTCCCGATGATCTCACTGGATGCACATTTCTAAATTGCTTGGTTGATTGTTTCATCATCAGAGGTCAATTAAAGAGAAGGCGAGTTCCTGTCGCCCTGCTCCGAACCCCTTCACTGCCAGAGCCCCAGAACAAAGGGAGGAATTGGGCTTGGGCTTGGCCAGCTTGGATTCCCATTTGATTATTTCCAACAAGGGAGCAAATCTATTTTGGAGCCGGTATTCCCAGGGGATGAGCTCACCGGCGCAGCACATGAGCAAGGTTGGGGGAAAAAAAAAAAATAATCCAGCTGCCTTTTGTTATGTGTTGCAAACCTATTTACTACCAGGGAGGCTGGGTAATTAAATGCCACTTCCTGGAGCAGAATGAAGCAGCTTTATGTAATACCAGCGCAAAGGGGTTTGCTCCCAATGCGGGGCAGCCACTGTTCCTGCCGGACACTGCCGCGCACGTCATGGGCGGGAGGATGCACTTTCACATGTTGCATGTGTGCAACCGCACCGTGGCATCTGCGTGTGGCCAGCTGTGAGCCAGGGCCGGTGTCCCGTGCCGGAGTCGGTGGCCTCGGTGCAGCCTGTGTCTCAGGGGCGCAGGACGGTGGCAGGGCGTCTTTTCCACGCAGTGCTCTACGGTGCATGATTTACACCTGCGAGGTAGCTGATGGCAGATGGCTGCATGGGGGGAATAACAAAATCAGATGTCCTGGAAAACAGCTTCCATGCAGAGCGGGATGGTTCCCCAGCTCCCTGCTTGTCCTGCTGTCCCCTGGGTTGTTCCCCGCTGCCTCGCACCAGGGCTGTGCCCCCATGGGTGCCAGTGACTCATGGCACTGTCCATTCGCTCAGCTCCACACCACAGCTCCCATTGGAAAGTTGTTCCCCTGCCGGGGCGGCAGTGCCCCCGTACTGCAGCCACACCGGTGCCCGGCCTCCAGGGCCAGCCGGGCTTTCTCCAGGCTGAGAAATGGTGTGAACTTGCTTGGAGCAGGGCTGACCGGCGCTGGGCTTAGCGCCTGCACTTTCCCTGCCTCTTGCACGGGCAAGGGAGGTTTTCCCTACCCGCTGAGGGTCCAGGTACATTGGAGGCTGAATACCTTAAAGTATCACTGGGGAGCAGGGATGAAGGCTGCTTGGAAAAGAGTGGTGGAGATTTTTACCTGGATTATTTGAAACTTTTGTTAGTCAACTTGCTCATACATGATGTACAGCTATTAATCCCCAACGCACAAGAGAAGGGCTCTAACACACACATCCCCTGTGCTGTGTTTGCCCACTGCAAAACTCCTGTGCAACCTGGTGGCACTGCATGTAGGGGCTATTTTTTTTTTTAAAGATTAAACCAGAGATGTTGGGAAAAATATCCTGCGTTCCTCCTGGCCTTTCCTATGGCTCACAAGGAACCGGAAAACAGCTCCTTTTACCCCTGGAGCTGCTGGGGTGGCACAAGTCTTCTCCAGCACTGTTGTAGGTGGCAGCCAAAGCACACGGCTCCCATGGCCGTGGTCCAGACCCGGTTGCTGTGGCTGGGACTGGGGGGACTCGCCGGACCAGGAGGCAGGATGCGGCCCTGGGCTGGCACGTGAGCGCACACGTTCGCACATGAGGCCGCTGCTGCGAGGGCTGGCCGGACGCCTTGAGCACGTCGCACTGCCGATGGAGGCTGCGGCATGTGTTAGGGGTTGGGACATCTCTTGGCACTGCTGAGATACCCTGTCCGTCGTGGTGCCGGACCCTGTGGCTCTGTGCAGAGCCCAGTGCTTTCAGCTTTCCTGTACCAGTGAAAGTTAAGCAGTGGAGGAAATTCGTTGCTGTATGTTATAGAGGAAGAGAGGTAAAAAGGGCAGGAAATTTGCACCATGTCCATTTCCCCTTGGCCCCTGGCCGCTGCTCATTCCGGATTCGGGATTTGCGTAGGCAGAGTTAAAAATAACAGGGGTATATAAAGAAGGACGGAGAGGTCTGCGCTGGCCCCGCAGCCACCAGGGCATAGCCAGGCAGCAGGCAGAGATCAAAGCAGGATGCGGTCCAGGCGGCGCAGTGGGGCTGGGAGCGTGTGCGGGGTCTGGGGATGCCACGGTGCCGCCGTGCCGCTGTGCCGGGGGTCAGGGTGAGCAGGTCTGCTGGCTCCGCAGCCTCCCTGGATGGGCAGCTGGGCAGCGCCCATGGGAGATGGGGCCATGTATGTTCCCGTAAGCAAAGACATCACTCCCGAGCTCTGTCCCTCTGCAGCGTTTAACTCCACGGTGACATTCACCGGGAGGGACCTGACCCAGCTCCCCCAGCCAGAGAGCTGTGCTGGGAGCCTGGATGCGGCCCACAGCCAGAGCACCCCGTCCTGGGGCTGAGCTCCCTGCCAGTGCTGCCGGGGTGCTGACTGCCTCCCCAAACCCCGGCAGCCCTGGTCCTCGGCCGTGCATCCCGGTGCTCCCCGGGCCCGGGGCAGGCAGGGCGGACACAGCAGCTCGCTCGGCGGGTGCAAACGAATCTGCCCTCTGTGCCCTGATAACATTGTGTTTGTTGCAGAGCGGGAAGAGCCTGCCAGCACACGATAAGAGCAGATGACTTTACACTGGACCCGCTCCGGATTGAATTATGCTTTAATTTCATTTTCAGTTCCTCTTTTTTTTTCAGGAGGTGAAGGGGGCTTGGGGGGTGCAGGCAGGTCTGGGGGCTCCCAGACCCTTCTCCAGGCAAGCCAGCCCTGCGCAGAGGAGAGGACAGAGAGTGAAACCCAGACAGATCCGCTTTCTGTTCTCAGGGATGTAACCTTGGAGCATCACAGCAGCCTGGGGTGTCCTGCTGTGTGGGTCCCCACAGCACCTCCCCATGGGTTCCCCTGCAGAGCTTTTGGGGTTTGTGTTTTGCCTCCCACGGAACCAGAAGGTCCCCAGGCTGTGACGCAGTGGCCGGTGTTGGAGGGGCTCCACGGTTCCCTTCGGAGAGGGGGCACCGGAGATGCCCCGGAGGAAAGTCCTCAGGTTTGCTCCAGGCTCCCCACTCCAGGCTCCCCGCTCCAGCTGACGGAGCACGGGGTGGGGGACACACAACATGGGTGTTTTTCAGTCCCCAGTGTTTTGTGGGGTAGGGGACTCCCCTAGGTCTCCTGGGGTCCTGCCAGGCAATCCAGGCACCACCACCATCTCGGTCAGTGTCGCCGGGACATTGCACCCCTGCCTGCCCCACGGGTGCTTTGAGCAGTGGGGAGGAGACCATGCTGGGCAAGGCACGAGAGCAGGGATAACCATTAACCCTTTCCTCTTTGGCCATCGCCTGGGCGGGTGGCCCTTCCCACCCTCTGTTTGCTCTCCTGCCCGGCCGCCGTTTGATCTCCTGGGATGCCAGCGACTTTACAGCCTGCCGTAGTGGCGCGGGAGATAATCCACGTTTCCTAAATGGGCTTCTGTCAACAGCGGGTTGTGTGCGCACCGGCTGCTCCCGCTCGCCTCCCCCTCGGCTCGGAGGAGGCTCCTGCCAGGGCAGGGCGTCCATCCTGCAGCCAGGGGGCTGGCAGGGACCCCCCCGTGCCCACGCCGTGGCTCACAGCAGGCAAATCCCTCCCGTGCCGCCCTCCCCGGCTCCCTGTGCGGTCAGTGCTGGCAGCGCTTGTGTTGGTGCGGTGCCTGGCGTGGTGCCGCTCCCCTCCGCACCAGCCCTCCCACCACAGCAGCAGTAATAAGAGTTTCCTGGGGAATATCCCACATTTACAAGAAATATTGGCTGTAAAAATGAATCCATTCTGCTGGCGACGCCTCTCTCAAAATAAGCCAGCGTTGCACAGGTACAGACGCCAAAACTGCCTGGAAAAGGGGAAAACCAAGTGGAATTAGTGCTTGTCTCCCGTGGCATCTGCTCTCACTTATCTATAAAAGTTTGGGGCAGGAACTGCCTTGCTATTAATTATTATTTGGCCAAGAAACAAATAATGGGATTAACTAGTGACTTAAATAAGCTACTCTGGGGGCCAGGTTAAAAGGGATTTTGGGTGATGCCCACACGCTTCTTGCCTTTGCCACTTCGGAGCTGACTTTTTCGGAGGAAGGACTTTGAAGCCTGTGTGTTTCAACCCGCCGGGTGGCATTAATAAACCCACTGCCTCGCCAGCAGCCGGGCATACAGGGCCCAGGCAGCGACCCAGTGTGTGCTCTGGAAACCAGGGCAGGGATTCTTGGTAAAAGGGGGAAGATTTGAATCGTTGTTGTTCCACTGGATTACTGAAATAATTTATTGCAATGCTCCACCCTTATAATTAAAGCACGATGATGAAAGCAACTGGTAGAGTAGCTTTGGATCCAGAGGCAGCGTGTGCGTGTGTGTGCGCGCACCTCACCTTTGGTGTTTATATTTGTTTTTTTTTAAATCGACTCCTCGCTTCTGAATAGCGCAAGCAGCAGCCCCAGTTCTTAGAAAGGTATCTGGGGATGGAAAGCCCCAGAAAGCAGGGAGACAGGCTCCAGGAGATAAGGGCCATTGCTTCTTGACAAGCACAACAGTAGCAGGACCATTCCTGGTATTGGCTGGACGGGGGCCAAGCGGAGAAGGTCTCACTACGAGCCGGACAGGGAGGCAGAGAACCCCTGAGGAGGCCTGCACAGCTCCCTGGGTCTCCATGCCACGTCCTGACTCACCAGCACAGAGTGGGGTACCTGCGGGTCTCCTGCAAGGTGGGACATCCCAGTCCCCTCATGTCCTGTGCCATGGGAAGCCCTCGGGCGGACAGCGCGGTCCCAGGGACTCCGTGGGGCGGGCAGGTCAGCCAGCCAGCCTGTGCCCCCCACGGCAGAGCGGTTGGAGGCTTGGCTGCGGCGCTGGTCCCCAGGCAGGACAAGCAAACGTCCCACGGGGGCTGTGGGGCGAGATGAGGCGATGCAGGCAGGGTGCCAGCCCCCCGGCAGGGTCTGCTGGGCGGTTATCTTGACTCGCACACGCAGCCTGAGCGCGGCCAGATGGGAGCTGGTGTGCTCTGGACTGCTGATTGCCTCACCGACAGCACCGGCGTGGGGGGACGTGGCCTCACGGGCGCCGTTATATGAAGCGAGTGGTATGGGGGCACTGGGGCTCAGCCACCCCAGCTCAGCTCCCCGGCTCGCACGAGCACCCATTGCGATGTCATCTTTGCTTGCTGACGCACTCGGTGTCCCCCATGGCGAGCGCTGAGCGCTCAGGTGTAACCCCGCACCAGGCCTCCCCAGCACGGTCCCACTTGCGCCCACACACGCTAGCGTGCAACACGGCGATTGCCGCTGCCCCACTCAGGGCAGAGTGCCGGGACGATCTACAGTCCCCCGACTCGCTCGCGGCGTGGGGCAAGGCGTCAGGGCACCGCTGCCCCACTCACGTTGTGGGGACGGGCAGGAGGGACCCTGGGCTTTCCTATCCACACGTGGGCCCGGCTACGCAACCCACGGTCTCAGCGTGGGCAGGGCGCGGGGACCCCCGCCACGCTGCCCCGGCCGCGCGGGGAGGCGGGCGGCGGAACAACGTCGGGGCAGGGGCGGCCGCCGACCCCCGCCCGCCGGGGCAGCCCCATGAGAGGAGGCGTGGCTTAGGCCATAGGAGAGCCAATAGAAAGTGGCGGCGGTGAATATCAATACGGGCCGAGCCAATAGGGGCGCAGCCATGCTGTTAACAGCTTAGAGGCGCGGGGTGGCGCAGAGCAGCGCTGCCGCCGCCGCGGGGAGCGGAGCGGTGCCGGGCTCCGCGCACCCCCAGCCCGCCCCGGCCCTGGTTCGGCCGCCCAGCCCGCCATGGCGGCGGCTGTGGACGAGAGCACCCTGCCCTCCATCTCCACCTTCGCCAACCTGCTGCCGCTGGAGGAGCGGCCCGCCGACATGCTCCACGTAAGCACCGGGCACCGGGGAGTGCGCGGCGAGGGGGGTGCGGGGCAGAGCGTCCCGGGCTGGGGCTCAGCCCGGCTGGTGGGGGTGGGCCCCCTCCCGCCGTCGGAGGGCGCCCCGAGGGCGGCGCAGCCGGAGCGGTGCCGACCCGTCGGACGGGTTGGGGGGAGCCGCCGCCCCGAGCGGGAGGCGCGGACCGCGGTGCCCGAGCGGCGGGCGCCGCCGCAACCGTCGCCCCGCCGGTCCTGACGCCCCTCTCCCCACAGAGGATGCTGCAGCAGGACGGCGCCGCCGCTGTCAAGCGGGAGGAGGACGACTTGGGCAAGTTCGTGGACTTGGATTTCATCTTGGCGCACACCAGCAGCGGTGGGCAGGGGCCGCCCGGCCCCAACTACCCCCTGCCCGAGACCCCCGAGAGCTGCGGCACCACCTACGACAGCGACGGCTCCTACCCCACGCCGGGCAAGTTCCCGGCGCCTTACCCCGAGGGCCAGGGCCACAGCTACGTGGCCGAGCTGCTAACCCCGGACCTGCCCGGCCACTGCGACCTGCAACGGAGGGAATACACGGAGCTGCGGGTGCCCGGCGGCCCCCACCACTCCCATCACCACCCGCCCCTGCACCCGGCCCTGGCCCGCCCGCTGCCCCTGGACCCCGTGCAGCCCTTCGGGCCCCGCATCAAGAAGGAGCAGCCGGAGGAGCGCGCCTGCATGCTGGGGCTGCCCGCCGCCGAGTACCTGGGGCCGGGCGGCGGCGAGCACAAGCCACGCGTGGCGCCGGGTCCCGGGCCGGGACCGGTGCCGGGGCCGCCGCTGCCTTACCCGGGCTTCGCCCACGGCCGCCTGGGGCCCCCCGAGGAGCCGCTGCCCGGCACCGACCCCCACCTCCTGGCTGACCTGCCGCCCCACTACGCCGTGGCCCCGCACCGCTACGCGCCCCACTTTGCCCCCCAGCCGCCGCAGTTTCATGGACACTTCAGTGTTTTCAGGGAGCCCCTGAAGGGGCCGGGGCCGGGCCCGGCGGGGCTGCCCGGGCTGCTGGTCACGCCGCCCAACTCCCCGGTGCTGGAGTACTTCCCGGCCGGGGCCCCCCCCGAGGACTGCAAGCCCAAGCGCGGCCGCCGCTCGTGGGCGCGCAAGCGGACGGCCACGCACAACTGTGAATACCCGGGCTGCGGCAAGACCTATACCAAGAGCTCCCACCTCAAGGCGCACATGCGGACCCACACGGGTAAGGGCGCGCCGGGGGAGGGGGCGGCCACGGGGAGGGGGGATGCGCAAAGGGTCCCGAGTGGGCGGACCGAGGCGCACGGTGAGACCTGCGAGCACGCTCCGGCGTGGTTCCCGGCAATGTGGAGGGGTCCACGGAGAGGACCCCCCGCGGTCAGTCCGGGGGCACATGGAGAGTATCTGCAGTGGGGCTGGGTGGGGCACCCAGAGTGACCCTGCATCTGGCATGGGGCTGCACGGAGGGGCAGGGGTGCAAGTGGGGATGCCCCTGGGAGACCTCAGAAGGACCCCCGTGGTGGGGCCTGGCAGGGGCACATGGGGAACAAGGCACACAGGGAGACCACCCCCGTGACACCCTGCCCTGGCCTCGGGGCCCAGGGGTGCCTGAAGGGGCAGGGCCTGGGGGACATGGAGAAGCCCCCCAACTGGGCTGGGGGTGAATGGAGGGGGTGTATGGTGAGACTTAGTGGGGCCACCCACCAGTGACAGACTGGGGGTATATAGTGAGACCCCCGGCAGAGCTCGGATGGGGCACATGGTATGGCCCCACAGCAGGGATGGGGAGGGGACCACCCCCAGCCTGAAGGAGGGGACAGGCACAGGGAGGGGCATTGCAATGGGGCATGGGTGCCCAGAGGACAGACCACAGTGCAGGGCACATGGGACAGCAGAGCACATGGGGAGGGGCAGGAAGACTGGGGACAAAGAGAAAGGATAGTCAGGCAGAGGTGTGCAGGGGATGAGTACACAGCGGGGCTCCCTTTTCCTAAGGGTGGTGGGTATGGGTACCCTCTGAAAAGGGGGGGGTGGTGCTGGGCAGGGATCATAGGGGTGAAGACACAGGGAGGATGGGGACCTCTAAGCCCACTGACACCCCCTCTCCTCCGCAGGCGAGAAGCCCTACCACTGCACCTGGGAAGGCTGTGGCTGGAAATTTGCCCGCTCCGATGAGCTGACCCGCCACTACCGCAAGCACACAGGGCACCGGCCCTTTCAGTGCCACCTCTGCGAGCGGGCTTTCTCCCGCTCTGATCACCTTGCCCTCCACATGAAGCGGCACATGTGAGCGGCAGGCCACGGCCGGACTTGGTGTCCCTGGAGCCAGCTCACGATGTAAATAGCGTCGGGCCAGGGATGGCACTGGGGAGCAGCCCGGCTGCCCAGCCCTCTCCGCTTATAGTTGATAACTAGTTTTTTCCTCCTGGGCCCAGCTGAGTGGTGGGGAAGGGCTGCTTTGGGGTGTAGATGGGGAGCAAAGCTGCAAGAAGTGTCTCCAGCCTCTGCCCAGGCACCACCACTCAGCTCCCCACACCTGGAAGGTCCCCCCTCTGCCAGCCAGGCACCTGGTGAGTGGGGGGGCTGGTGCAGCAGGGATCTGTCCCCAGAGCTGCTAGTGTGTATTTGGCATCAGCTTAAAAACCTTGCTCCCCCCTGATCTTGGCACTGCCCCCCCTCCTCCCAGCTCCAGGGACTGTGGTGGCTGACTCCAGCCAGGTTTCAGCCAGAGACCCACACCCGCTGGGTGCGTGGGTTGTGGTGCTGGGAAGTGGGTTGCTGGTCTTCTCGGTTGTGGCCATCAGAACAAAACTCCTGACCCAAAAGCCCAGGCTGGATGGGGTGAGGGTGCGGGACCTGACTGTGGCTCATGGCTATAAAGGTTTGCAGGGGCTGACAGCACAGTGTCACCCTTGCACAGGGAGCGGGGATGCTCCCATTGCCAGCTTGGGATCCCACTGGGCAGTCCCGTCCTGGCTGTTCCCACAGTTTTCTGCTCAGGAGCCTAAAATGGCTCTTGTCTGCTTTCATTTGTCTTGTTCTTCCCCTCAGGATGACACCAGGTACTGCTGCAGCTGCTTTCCCCATGCTGCTTTTTTAAATTTAGTGTGTAAAGGACAGCGAGTCCAGCTATGAATGCCCAGGTCTCTGCTATACTTGAAACTTTCATAGAGGGAAAAAAAAGAGAACTCAAAAGAAAATGAGTCTTTTTATGTGCAGCTTCTGCAAAGCAAGTTGTAAATTAAACAAAGCAGTAATATATAATGTTTCTGTTTTTTAATATATTTTTTCTTCCAGCTGGGAACATAGATGAGTCTCGGCTTTGGGAAGTGCACTGTTCCTGTCTGTGTATATTGTTAATTAACATTTCTCTGCTTGGGCATGTTAGGTCTCTCGCACTCCGAAATGTTACTTTTCTTTATATGCAAACTGTTGAAATATTGTGATCTGCTGTATAATAAATAAACAAGATGTAAACATGAAAGAGCCAGGAGAGTTTACTTTAAAGCTTTCTTCTAAGAGGAGAGGGTGAGGCTGGGCTTGCTTGTCAGTAAATATTTACATCGATGTTCATTTCTGCTTAAGTTAGCTGCGGAGGATCGATGGGGAACGCCCAAGCCTCGGCATCCGAGCAGCATCTCCTGTGCAACAGCTCTTGAGTCACCCCACTTCCCCGTGCCTCAGTTTCCCTAATCTGCAGATGGGGCAATTGCGGCACCGGGATGGCGTGACTGGTCCCGCGGTGAGTCACTGCCGAGGTGAACGGCAGCCGAAACTGTACTGGGAGCCTTGCTGGTCCTGTCTTCTTCCCGAGCGGTCCTGTCCCGCTGTCCCCTGCAGCGGGAGCTCTGTGGTACCGGCCTTGTGGTCACAACTGGGAGATGGGTGGCAGCCGCCCAGCCCCGTGTGCTGTCCCCGCTGTCCTCCTGGGGGTGGCCCAGCAGCTTGGCGGGGTTCAGGTGCTGAGGTTTCCCTGCGTTAATAGGTGGTGACTCAGCACAAGCGTGCTGGCAGGTCCCGAGCTCAGCAAGCAGGTCTGGCTCCATCCCTCCCACGGCTGATTACCTGTGATGCACGCATCCCTCTGAAGGCCAGGGCTTGTCCAGACCTGACACCATGCTGGCAGTGCAGGGAGCATGCTGTACGGGCTGTGTGGTGGCCTGGCTCAGCGTGGTGGTGGTGGCTTTCACCTCCTGTGCTCGCTGCCGCAACCTCAGGCGGCCAGCCAGGGCTAGGGGATGCCTTGGGGCTCCTTGCCCCACAAGTGGAAGCGGGATGTAGCTGTGCTGTGAATATGGGCTGGACAGGGCTGATTCTGCTCCTTCATGCTTGCAGATGTGGGGAAGTCAAGTTGGAAAAAGAGATGGGAATGGCAGAGCGGGACTGATGCCTCCCCAAGGGATGGCTAGTATTTTGGGGTCAGGCTGAATGTCCTGGGGCCAGCACCCAGCCTTGGGGTCTGCCCTGAGCAGATAAGAAACCATGCGTGTTTCCAGGCAGAGTGGCAGCAGCTTGGGATGTCATGTCCTGCCTGCAGGCCCAGGCATGGGACCATGGGACTGCATCCGCAGGTGTCACAGATCCACCAGGCTCAATCACTTGTCCTTTCCACAGCTGTCTCCACCCTCCGCTTGCCCCAGTTTCTGAGAGGCGCCTGTGCGGGGGTGACTGTGCAGGGACACAAGTGACCTGTGATGGGGTACCAGGGGTGTCTTGCTCCTGGGACCTCCGGTACCCAAAGGCGACAGTCTGACACCGGTTGGGTGGCCAGAGCAAAACTGCTGCCTCTTCTCCGGAGACCTGTTCAAAACGTCACATGGAGGGAGAGGGAGAGGGAAAGGTGTGGGCTGTTTGAATTAGCGATGAGTCAGGCTGGCAAAGCCAGATGGGGAGAGAGTGCATGCCTGCGTGTTTGTGTGCGTATAAGTAATCTCTGGCTTTGTGTTTTTATTATGATTATTATTTTTATTTCCAGGGGAACGATGAATTTCTCCAACCATCCTGTCTCACTGGAAAGGCTGGCTCTTCTGTCCTGTCCTCCCTAAGCATCCTGGGAGCCGGAGTGACGGTCCGCGGCTGTTTTGAGGTTCGTCTCTTAGATCAGAGCACAAACCAGTTCTTCCTTGCCTTTCATCATCGCTGCGTCGGGGCGGGAGCGAGGCCTGGCTCTGCTGCTGCTGCCTTACATGGAGGCGAGAGCAGAGGAAGGCGCTTTGGCTCCTTTTCCGGGTAGAGCCGCTCCAGGTTCGCTCCCTTGGGCCCGGGGCAAGGTGCTCCTTCGGGCACCCGATGGGGCATGGCGGTTGCAGGGACCAGCATGGCCAGGAACCTCACCTGGGCAAGGAGTGGCTGTAGTGGAAATGGCAATTACAGTTAATTTGTTGTTAATAAAAAACACCCTCTTCCAATTGCCTGGGCCAAGATGCACTCTCCGTTGGAGAGCCCAGTCCCATCCCCAGCAAAACCTGCCCTGCAAAGCAATGAGGGCAGCAAGAAAACACCTTCGGCAGCGCTGAGGAAGGCAGGGCTGGGGCACAATCCCTGCCTGTGGTCCGTGTGCCCACGGTCATCTGGAAAGCGCTTTGCCCTGGCCTGGTAGGGGAATATGGGGACCCAAAATACACCAGTCAACAGGGTGGGACCTTGCTTTGCAGGAGATGTGGCACTAGCAGTGTGTCCTGTGCCATGACTGTGCCAGAGAGAAGAGGAGGGTGCTCTGGAGAAGCCAGGCTGGTGCCTGAAGAGCTGATTTATCTGTGTACAGCCCCTGGATCTGTGGCTGGCCCAGCCCGGGGCAGGTCCCCGTGGCCTGGATCACACGCTGGGCTGCTGCAGGGATGGTGCAGAGGGAAAGCTGGCTGGCAGGGCAATGCAGACCCCACACCGGGTCATATCTCCCCCCAACAGCCTGGCCTCCCTTTTCCCCTTGGTCACCTCCTGGCAAAAAAGCCCTTAGGAGCTGTGGTCGTGGGCGAAGCAGAGGTCCCTGAGCTCCCCTTCAAATCTTAAGGTGCAACCCCGTGTCTTTGGGGTGCAGCCAAACCAGCACAGCAGGGACGCAAGCCGGGAAGGGAAGGAGCGAGGCATGGAGCAACAGCTCCCGGCAGAGGGGTGAGTCACGGCCGCAGCATGGCCTGGCACCCTGCAGCACCTGCCAGCCGGAGCGGGGCCCCAGGGGTTTCATGGCTGCAGGGTGGGGGGCAAAGAACAGCTCGGGTGGGTTTCTGTCCTATGGGGATGACCCAGCTTGTGGGGATCCCCCATGCCACAGCCCACAGGGCTGGCCCAGGGATGCGGGGCCGTGGGGAGAAGGGGGGATTGCAGGTCTGGGAGGGCTCCTTGCCCAGGGCTCGACCCTGGGGTTGTGTTGGTCCATGGGAACAGCACAGAGCTGGGGATGGGACGTGGGTATTGGAGGTGGGACGCAGCCTGGGTGCTCCGGGGTGGGAGGGACGATTTGGGGGTGCTTGGAGGGGCTGACACAGACCTTTCCTAGCCACAACGCAAAGCGGGAGCTCAGCTCCCCTGGCCGAGGCATCCCTTGCGGAAGGATGTTCCCAGGGCTGGTGTACCCCCTCCTGGTGGGGCAGTGGGAAGTGTCCCATCCCTGCCATGGGGGGAAGGTCCAGCAGCCTGCCCCCACGTCCCCGCCACTTGGGGTGGGCCAGGCGCCGTGATAACGGGGCTGTGGCTGTCACCGCACCCTTAGGAAACATTTGGCTTCAGGCACCTGAACCCACGGGTAAGTGATAACTCCCAGGCTCGCTTGCCCTGCCTGGACCCACACCTGGTGCTATCGTGCCTTAGTCACACACCGAGAGTTTTTCCACTGCCGGGCCCCAGATAACCTCCTCCCGTCCCACTGGCCACAGTGTTTGCACTTGTCCTCCTCCGCTGGTGCCAGGCCGGGAGACACGCACACCTTGAGCCCTGGGCTGGAGACACACACACCTCTGGCCTGGGGCCACCTTCGTCCATGCCTGGCAGCCGGGGCATGGGCAAAGGGCACAAGGAGCATCCTTCCCCCAGGACCCTGGGGTGGGCAGGCAGCTGGCCAGGAGGGGGCCAGCACTGCCCTCCTGCCAGGGCTAAATGTGGGGGGGACATCCCTCCCCCAGATGCTGGGTGGCAGTGAGGTCGCCCAGGCTTGGGACCCTGTGCCCGCAGGACAGCAGGAGGTGGGTGATGGGGTTGCAGTGACAGGACAGCAACGCTGGCTGTGTTGCTGATCCCTGCCAAAGTCCTGGGGCACAGGAGCACTAGGCTCTCTGCCTATGCTGGCTTTTCCCAACCTGCTGCATCTCCTGGGCTCTCCCTGTGCCCAAGAAAGCAGAACCCCCATGCTCTGGGGACGTGACAGACCTGGCCATGTGTCCCCGTGCAAGACTCTCAAGGATGGACCAGGTGCATGCAGGCTGACCAAGGTCTCCAGCTGTGCCCTTTTGCTCTTTGAAGGCTGTGCAAGCTCCGGGATGCAGCGGCTGCTGCCCAGAAACAACATCTCTGGGTTCCTTTGAAGGCAGTGCTAATTGCTCCACTGCTGATCAGGTTAGCAGAAGCACCCAGCTAATGTGTTTTGCTTGCAGGTCCACACAGCTCCTGGTGGGATGCAGCCCCACAGTGATACCTACACTCACAGGGGTGTGGGGGAGGCAGGCTGTGAATAACAGCCCAGCTGCCCACAATCTCCACCTTTCATGAGGTTAAAAAGCTTCTGCCCTGGGGACAGGAGCTCAAAATGTGCTGTGAGCTTAGTTTGTTGAGGAGTTGATTGTCCTGCAGTGGAGCAGAGCTTGAGCTGAGCCCTGCTGGGATAGGGCTGGAAGCTGGGCTTTGGCAGGTCAGGCCTAAAGGTGGGGGATGTAATCAACACCTGAGGACACCCAGAGTTGCCCAGAGAAGCTGTGGATGCCCCCTCCCTGGAAGTGTTCAAGGCCAGGTTGGATGGGCCTTTGGGCAACCTGGTCTAGTGGAGGGTGTCCCTGCCCATGGCAGGGCAGTTGGAACTCGATGATCTTTAAGGTCCCTTCCAACCCAAACCATTGTTCTATGACACCAAATGGCCACTTGTCTCTGGATTTTATTTTGGGACTTGGCATTGTTTTCTATAAGTGCTGTTTAACAACATGAACAGACTGCGAACGACCCACCAGCGAGGGGCGAAGAGAGGGGTCCTCTTTCTCTGGTCTTACAAAGCTCTCCTTGGAGCAGCAGTGCCAGGCCTGCCAGGCAGGCAGAGCAGGGGTGACGGTGTCAGCAAAGGAATCGCTGGGAAAGCTCTGTCTCCCTCTGCAGACCCACCTCGGGTCAGCTGCAGCAAGAGAGCAATGAAAGATGCTAGAAATGATTAGGAATGGCCACACGTGCTGACCGGGGGAGGACTTGGGTGGATGTGGCAGAGCTGAGAGCAAACGGGCAGGACAGGATAAACCTTGGGATGAGCTCTGTCCTTGTGGGAAGAAGGGCCAAGATGCTAAAAGCCGTCCCTGGCAGCATGGGAGGGGACAGAAAAGGGGTTAAATGATTCCTGTGAACAACAGATGACATACTGTGGGTGTCACCAGCTCCCGTTGGGGCACACTGGTGCTGACTGGGCCCTGGTGCGGAGGTGATGTGCCAGTCCCTGCGGGAACGGTTGCAATTTGAGCACAGCCTGGCTGGTGTTGAGGGGCTGTGTGCTGGAGTTACCCCCAGCACAGCAGGGTTCAGCTCATCTCGGGGCTGCTGCACAGGAGAAGAGATCCTCTCAGGGACACCCCTTCTCCTGGGCTGGCAGATCCCCGTGGATCTCTGTGCCCTGTGCCAAAACCTTCTGCTTCAGAAGCAGCTTTCCACCAAGCACCTTTCTCCACCAAGCAGCTTTGCTCCTGCCTCGATGCAGTGGGAAGGTGACTTCTTGAGGTCCCTCTTGGCCCCACGCTGCTGTTTCCCCCCCTTTCCCTCCCCCCCCTTTCATCCCACAGGGAAGAGGAAACAGGGCAGTCCTATTGTTAAAACTTTCACTCCTGGCTGCTTGCAGCCTCAGGTAAGCTCTGCGGCTATGGAACGCTTCGGGAGGGTTTCCTTGCCAAGCGTGAAGGCAAGGAGCGTACGCTTTGTAAAACGAAGACAGGACAGGCAGCCCGAACGTGCCACGTGGTACAGCGCCCGCCTGGCAGGTGGCCACCTGGCATGGCTGGCTTGCTGCTGGCGAGGCCGACACGGGCTAGCAGGGAGAGCAGGAGGGCGTGACCCAGCAAGGAGATGGGAAAACGAGCGCTGCAGGGAGCTGGGGTCAGCCCCAAGACCCTGGGGAGAGCAGGGCACTGCCACTGAGCTGCCCTCTGCCATCCTGCTGGGCAGGCGGTGGGGTGTGGGTGGCCTGCCCCAGCTCTGCCCCGCAGCCCCGGTGTCCCCAGCTGAGGTGGAGTCCAGCGACCCACCACGAAGGCCCTGGGGGAACGGGCACCCCCAGCTCGTCGCTTCGAGCAACCGGAGGGTGGGAGCACGCTGGAAGGGCCCGGGCGCCCTGCAGCCCCCTGCTCTTGCACACGGGCCGCGATGAGGGGCAGGGGTGCCCCGGGCAGGGCTCGGGGACACCCATCGGGCTCGGGCCGGGCACGGCTGTGCTGCCACCTCCTGGCGCGGGACCGAGTCCCGCCTGCAGCGGGCTCTCCGCCCGGAGCGGGGAAGGACGTACGTCGGCCCCGGGCGGGGACGGGTGTTGCCGCTGGGCCACAGGGGAGGCGGCGCCAGGCCTGGGGCGGCCGCGACCTGCGAGGAGCGGGGCGCGAAACGGGCACCCGGTGCCCGCCATCCGCACCTCCCACCCCGTGGTGCGTCCCTCAAAGCGCTCCGGGCCCTTCCGGGGCCTTTCGGCGGCAGCGGAAGTGGTGCTGCCCGGGCCGCTGTGGTAGTCGCACCGTCCCGGTGGCTGCGGAGCCGGCGCGGGTGGGTAAGCGAGCGCGGGAGCGGGTCTGCTCGGGGCTGCTGCGTCCCCACGGCGGCGCCTCGTCCCGCCCGTCCTCCCGCGGGCTTCTCGGGACCCCGCCGTGGGGCTCCTGGCCGCGAGCTCGGCGTGCGTGGCCCCTGGGACCGGCCGGGTACAAGGCCCCGTTGTTGGGCCTGGGGGGGGTGGTGGTGTGTGTATGCAGCGATACGTCTGTGTACCTCTGTGTGTGTGTGTGTGTGTGTGTGTATGCAGCGATACGTCTGTGTACCTCTGTGTGTGTGTGTATGCAGCGATACGTCTGTGTACCTCTCTGTGTGTATGTGTATGTGTATGCAGCGATACGTCTGTGTACCTCTCTGTGTGTGTGTGTGTGCAGCGATACGTCTGTGTACCTCTGTGTGTGTGTGTGTGTGTGTGTGTGTGTATGCATGCAGGGATACGTCTGTGCACCTCTATATCCGTGTGTGTGTGTAGATATCCATGTACGTATGCATACACATATGTGCGTTTGCGTGTGTATGGGATAGCCCCCGCGGGATGTGCGCGGTAACCCTGGCCCCCTGGTTTCCCCCCCCAGCGCTGGAGGGGACGGACAGGACGGTGGCGGGCGAGGCCAGCGGGCAGGCGGAGAGATGGCGACAGGCGCAGATGTGCGGGACATCCTGGAGCTGGGTGGCGTGGAGTCGGAGAACACAGGCACCATCAACAAAAAGGATATCATTAACTCGGATAAGGTGAACTGCGATGGCCTGAGGGGCTCCTGCTTGTTTTCTAGGCACTGACTGACCCTGCATGTAGTGTCTGGGGTGAATATTGGGGAAAAAAAGATGGAATAAAGCATGTTCCTACCATAGTCCGTTTATTTTCAGGCATACTAGGAGCATCTGGAAATGCCTGGAGGGCCCCACTCCTGGGTTCCTGGTGTTATTAGTTAACTGCGCTGTGGCATTTGGGGCGGTATTTAAGATGGAGCTGTGTAAGTGGTGTCCTGGTGAGCTGGGCCTGGCCCCAGGACATTTTCAGCTGTCTCTAAAATTCCCATTTTGTGGAGTTAGTGTGAAGTGTGTTTAACATCCAGCCCCTAAGCAGATGGAAGTAATGTAATACAGTTCTGTTCTAGAAGAAAAAAACATTGTCTGCTTTGATTGAATGGTAGATGTGTTCAAACCATGGGAGCAGTTCCCGTGCGGGGACAGTGCATGACTGGGGTTTGGGAGAACTGGGATGTGTTGCCTGTGGGAATGTGGGCAAGTTAGTAAGCTCTGTTAAGGACATATGCTGTCATGTACTGCATTCCGTGTGATACGGTATGTTGTTGCCTTTTGTATTTTAAGATCGGGCAAGGTCTTGGCTGTCCCATGCTTTGCAAGGCATTGGGAAGGTCAATTCACAAGTATTTACAAGATGTGGAGGTGCTTGGAAATGAGCTAGGGAAGATGAAATCCCCAGGAGCGCTCTGGTACAGAGATGGTCTGATTTGAAGTAAAGCCTGTGTATTTGGAAAAAAACCCAAACCAAAACCAAACATACGCAACCACCCCATCCCTGAAAGTACTTCCTGACTTTGTGTCCACTGAAATGTTTGTCTCTGAAGAGGAGCACAGTGGTTTCATGACTGCCTTGCTGGGGATAGGACACGTAGTATAATTGGTGTAATGGAAAACTGACGAGTTTCAGTAATTTAAAGGCTGAAGTGTTAAAATCACCAGTTATCAGCTGTATTGGTGAATAGTGTGTCTGGTGAGCAGCTCCTTGGCTGGATTCAGCCTGCGATGTTGTGCCACTGAGTGTTTGGAGTTGCGAGTTCTTTGATGTAGATGCGTTTGTCTGTTAGCTAGCAGAGAGCTGAACGAGTCCTGGTGACTGGCTGTCTCTCTTTTGGAGCAGAGAATAAGATGGGTTTCTCCTCAAATTTACTGTAATGAAGAGAGAGAGGAAGGGGAGGTGCAGTGAGAGGTTTCGGGAGGAGTGCAGAAGTGCGGCCGTGAGTGAAACATTCTGAATTTCTACAAAGTACAGAAACTAAATCAAACCAAAGGTATAAGCCATTATCGTGTGGAGAGCGCAAAATTTCTAAGAACAGTGCAGCACTTGCTCAGGAAATAGATCTGTTCTCAATTAGAAAAGAAGCAGATTGATGTCTTTAAATCACAAGAGAACCGTGAAGTACTTTTCAGTCCATTAGTGACTGAGAATGTTAAAATAAAAATTACTAGGCGTAAAAACATTTAAATCAGCAGGACCAAGTAATTTGTTCTCAACTCCTAAAAGAGCTGGCTGAGCTGATCTCTGGCCTGCTGATATTAACTTTTAATAAATCTGGGAACTCTGAGGGAATTCCAGAAGCCTGTGTTCAAACAGGGTGTGTGGTGACCCATGGGTATCTGCCTCGATTGGCCTTACATCGCTCCTGGGCAAAGTGATGGACACTCTAGGAGAAAGGTGTTTGATTAGGAGTGAAAAGGTGCTAATATAATGAATGTCTGTCATGAAGTTTTATGGAAAGTAGTTGTAGTGCAAGCTGATAGATTATTATTTTTTTAATGGGATTTTGAATTTGCTGGATAAAGGTGACTACGGATTTAATAAAATTTACGATACAGTGTTACTTTTACTACTGCAAAATATTCTGATTTAAAAGTTGGTAGCAATATGGCAAACAAGTAGTTGAAAGTGGTGACATGGCTAGTAGTTCTAAAGATGGTACAGTTAGACCAAATGCTCTGGACTACTCAGTAAACTTGGCCCGCTTAAATAAAGTATACATTGTTAATGTGGCTGTTACTATATCTACCTGAATCCAAAGCTGACTACTTTATAAACTTGTATATGTGATATGAGGTGGACTGTGTCTTGGAAACCATCAGTTCTAACAAGGTTTTAGGGGCCAGATTGAGTCATCTACACTGAATTCCTAGTATGAAGAAACTACATTAAAAAAAAAATTCTTTGCTGTATAAATGGGAGAGCAGAGGCGGGAACGGGGGGTTACTTTTCTGGGTGATACTGGTAGTTTTGACACGGGGCTACTGTAAGTGCTTGATCACAGCTGGTAAAAACTGAAGTTGCTGCAGAACAAAGTGACAAAAACTGAGAGGGTGGGAAAACAATAAGAAATATCTTCTCTAAAATGTAGAGAATCACTTAAATGCATTAATACCTTCATGTGAGGACAGTGCTTACCTAGTAAAAAAGGCTTAGTGCACCAGCCCCAGAAAACTACAGCCAGATGTTCAACTTGGAATATAAGTGTGCGTTATCAGCAACAGCAGGTGTCTGAGTACTGGTGAGTGCTATCACTGAAAGTGGGCACATTTTGTCTGTCAGTGTCTTCCACCAGGAACAGACACTTTCCTGGAGAAATTCAAGGTGTCTAAAACCAGATAAAAGTGAAAACCATTTCAGGGCACCAGGTTATGTAGCTTAATGTTCCCTCAGGGATTGCTACTTTTGAATCTAAAATGCAATTCTTTTTTTCAGAAAAAATCCAAGAAATCTTCAGAGACATTGACGTTTAAGAGGCCAGAAGGGATGCACCGAGAAGTTTATGCACTCCTCTACTCTGACAAAAAGTAAGAGCTTACGGTCATCTGTGCAGGTTGTGGGGTAGCCTGGGCTTTTGGTGGCAGGGCAGCATCCTTATGAAACCACAGGCAGTCTCACTTCCCAGGTTGATTCCCCTTTGTGCTTGGCCCATGCTTGTGCCCTTCTCTCTTAGGCAGTCATGGACAGTGTCTATCTTCTCTCTTCTAAATTTGAGGGGTTTGCTCTGTGTAGGAGATGAATTAGGTACAGGCACAATAGTCTAGTGCAGACAAGGCAGTGTTCTTACCCTTCTGTGTCTAATTCTCTTTTATTTGCAACTGGGAATAGCACCTGCTTTTATTTCTGCAAAAAGAGTTCTGCTGCAGCCTGTATTTAGTTTGTTATGGATTGTGCCCTTGCCCCAGAGGTCTCTTGCATAGTTTGCTTTCCAGACGATTCTGTTCAAACCCATCTGTGCTGTGTATTCTGCCCTTTGATGTGGGAAGCATTGCAGTCTGGGAAGTGCAAAACCTGAAATAAAGCTTAAACTCAGATTTTCCCATCCTAAACATTGTGGTGGCAGATCCCACTCTGAGTCTGAAATCTCTTTGGGTTTGTCCTGGGCTGCTTCTTGCTTCTCATCAGCCAGTGCTTTTCTCCACCACAGGGATGCACCTCCACTGCTGCCAAGTGATACAACTCAGGGTTATCGAACAGTCAAAGCAAAACTGGGGTCCAAGAAAGTCCGGCCTTGGAAGTGGATGCCTTTCACCAACCCAGCGAGAAAAGATGGAGCGATGTTCTACCACTGGAGGAGGGCAGCAGAGGAAGGGAAGGACTACCCTTTTGCCAGGTTCAATAAAGTAAGTGGGAGCACTTTCAAACAAAAGCATATAAATACCAGCTGGAAAATACCCTTCAGTCAGCTTCTTGAATGTCCAGACAGGAAGTTGGTTCTTTCAACACGTGAAGGCTGAGTTAGATTTGGCAATTGCATTTTAAATTGCAGCATGGCCTGCAGCAGACTATAATGTCTTCAGATCATTCAAGCTAAGTGGGCTCTGTATGTGGTCAGAGCTTGCTAGAGCCCCCTGTGTTCAAGGTGTGCAGTCATTGGTTTGGTCAGGGGGCAGTCTGCCATCTAATTCAGTTCCTAACCAACATCTTCCCCCTGATTACCGGCTCTGAGTAGTAAAAGATATTCTGTTCTGAGTAAGACATTAAAGTCATCAGTCTTCTTATTTTGCCCAGTATGAAAAAAATCGCTTGAGCTTCGTGGCCAAAAAGCTGGCTCGCAGCCTCTTGGCCGGATTCCAGTACAGATGCTGAATTACGTTGCGTTCCCTCTGAAATTGCTCCTGTGGTATCAGTGTGGTGCAGTACCCTGTTCTTTGCGTCTTATATTAAATTGTCACAATGTGTTGTTGTAATCTCCTGCTGTCTTTTGTCCCAGATGTATCTGCTTTGAGTGGTTGGGGCTTTCATGTGTATGCACAAAGAAAACTACGTGAAGATTTATACTTCAAAGTCAGGACCTCCAAAGTTAGGAAGGAGCAGAGTTAGGGTGCCTCCATAATGTAATTTAACCCCCTTCTGATGCAAATTTGAAGGGGGGGGAAATGTGTGCTAACATGATTCCACAAAAGCTCTGCTTGCATATGACTGTATACAACATTTAAAGTTTGTAACCCACAGAGCATCAGCTCTAACAAAGCCTGGCTTCCTGCAGAGTTAAGTGGTTGGTTGACCTTATATGTTAGAAGGCTCAGGCTCTGACTGATGCTTTTCCTCTTGCTGGAACATTGGTAAGAGCCTCCTGTGGTATCTCTTCTCTGATGTCTAGGGTGGAAGTCTGAAGCATGACTCAGTCAAGGCACCTACCTAGCTGTCTGAGTGAAACTTTGGGAGTGTAATTGTCTTGACTCTACTGCTGTAGCAGGTTTTGGCTGAGTTCAACCGAGTTTATCAGAGGGGGCCACACATGGGTGTTGTAATTGTATGATTCTCGTTTCCTTAACTTTATCATGTACCGTGAATTGACAGACAGAAGAGCCTTCAGCAAGGCTGCAACCTTTAGATTAGTGGTACAGACCTCTGCCATCTGCACATGCACAATTATATAACATTAGGAGCAAGTTGTTACCCTTGTGGACCTGTGGTTGAGAGCGTAGAAGGCACTGATGATACTGTTTTGCAGGTGTTTGCTATGTCAGAGGACTTATTTACTTTTCCAGACTCTTGTGTGGGTTCCTTCTCACATGCTTAATGCCTCTGCCCGAATCTCTTGCTCCCCTTGGCCTGAGCACATTTTCCCGTGTAGTTGGTCCTACTGGTCGCTCAAGCTCTTTAACCCGGCTCCTGTGTTACTGCTCAGTTGCTTTGCCTTTTCTCTGTGCTTCCAGTCTCCAAACCAAATCCCTCCTCTTCGTTGTGAGATCCAAAATGTAAACTTAGGTTTCACAGTGTACACTGAGCCTTGATCCAGAGTGTGAAATAGGAATATAAAGCAGCTTCGGTGGTGTCAGAGCAACAGCCTCTCTCAGCTGATATTCTGTTTCTGGCTGCCATTAGTAAAGGCTTAGAGAAAGAGCATGAAAACGAGGCAAATATAGAGCATTTTTTCCTAGCTTCTGGTGGTCTTTGGTTTAAGGATTTCTTGACTTGGAATTTGTGTTTAATAATTCTTGCATGTTTAGGGCAGAAAGCTGCTTTGTGAATATCCCCTAGTAATGAGTTCTTTGCACACCATACAAAATTAACCTGAAGGTGCTTTCTTCTGTTCATTTTATACTGCTGCCTTGGGGTTTCATTTGGTGCCTCTGAGATCTTGTGTTACACGACATAGTAAATTGTCCTTGCTATGTACTGTGTTTTCTGTAATTTGACGTACATCTGCCCTTCTGTGCCCTGTCTCACCCTTTTGTTCTCAAATATCTTTTTGTTGAAACAGGTGGACTAGGAGTGAGTGTTTCACTTAGGGAAGCATGGTGGGTTTGTACATCGGCTGTATTTCTCATTATTTCCCTGATAATTTTTACTGTTCAGTTTGTCTTTTCACCACTACTAGGCATTGTGCTGATGTTTTCACAGAACTGTCTCATGGCTCCAGGATCTTTCCTGAGCAGTTTCAGCTAATTTAATGCCCATCATTGTGTGAGTTTATAGTGTGAAATGTAGGACTGAGAGGGGTTTCTGAGCCATTGAATTCTCTTCTTGGCTCTTTCAGGTCCTGCACCATCCAGTCCCTTTCATAAACTGATTAAGTTCCTTTTGAAAATTACTTGGATCTTCCTGCCTTCGTGCTTCCTTGGGAAGCTGTTCCAGACTCTCTCTGCTCCATTTCTCATTTCCATGTTAAATTTTCCATGTTAAATTGGCATTTCTTTGCAAGCCAATTTCTTTGTCCTTATTTCAGTTGTTCATTTCTTCCTGTGGGTATTCCATTCATTCCACCTAGTATACTTCATGCCTGCAGTCAGATTCCCTTTCAGACTTCCTTTGCTAGGCTCCTTTCTCTTCCAAACTGCTGTGGGAAGACAAGCTCCCCACCCCATTGTACTTGTTCCCATTTCAGTTCATCTTTCCCGAACAGGGATCAGTAGAGTTGTAGTTGGTATTCCTGTCAAGGTCTTGTTGTGCAATTGAAACCCTGCTAGTTTCTGCTGGAAATCCCTCTCTGGGGGTCATATTTGCATTTTCGTGGCTATGTTGCATTTGAACTTTTAGTCATCCCATGGTTGGCTCAAGCTTTCGATCTGAGTTCCCACCTTTTCACTTCTCAGCAGTTCTCACCTGAGCAGCCATGAGTGGGGCTGAGGAATTGTTTTGGGGACTGCCCTTTGCTCTTGTCCCATTCTCTTCTCTGATCAGGCCTCTGCCACCTTTTCTTGCATCCACCACAGAGGGCCTTGCTGGCTCTTTTCATGTATATATGCTACTCTAGAAATTTTTTTTTTCCATGATGTACATGGACATCCTTACAGTGTCTAATAGGATGGCTTTTCTCCTGGTGGAAGTGGTACTTGAAGGTTGAGGTGCAGTGCATCCCCAAGTGATACGCTTCACCTTTAAGCTTCTGTGTCTAAGTGTTGGAGGAAGGGCAGTAGACCTATAGAGGCTGTTCTTTGGAGGCTCAGAAACGCCTCTCTGAGCTGCATGAAGTTCATGAGGATGGCTTTTCTGGTGTAGGGCTCAGGAGGGCACAGAGGTGTTGAAGCATGTGTGTTGCTTGTGTGCACACAATGTTTTCTTGTGGAGGTAGGACCTCCTCAGGCTGAGCAAAGTTTTGCTGCAGGAGTGGTGAGATCTGTTCTGGACAGAGCCCTTGCAGAGCAGTTCTGGACAGAGCCCTTGCAGAGCTGGGAACAGTGGTGTGGGTTTGGCCTTTTAAGCACCTGGGACACTCTTGAGAGTCATTTGGCCCTGTGGGTCTGCTGGAGAAAGGGTGAATGAGGAAGGGAGGAACAAAGTTGTCTGCCAAGTTTATGGCCCTCAATTGTACAGCACACAGCCTTTCAGATTTTCATGGCACTGTCTGCACCAAACATGAAATAAGTGGGTTGTGTATCAAAGCAAGTGTTCTAAAGGCTTAGGAGCTACCGCTCCTTGTCTTTCCCGTTCTTCCTGTACAAGTGAGCATGCCACAACCCAAGTAAAGAGACAACTATCAGAGCAGTTTATGTCGAGGTATTGGTGCTGCTATATGGGAGGAATGCAGGAAGGCTGGCTGAACCTTGGTTTCACTGTCATGTTAGCCTGATAATTTTGAAACCTATTGTCAGGATGTGGATTGCTGACCTCTGCCTGTGTCAGCCACCTGAAACAGGTTTCAGCCTCCCAGGCAGTAGCTCCTGGCAGGCTCCCCTGAAAGTCATGTTTGTGGCCCTGAGATCACACATCACTCCTTATCAAATCCTCAGCCTGCTCATCATGTTTCCTACCAGGACCCACTGCTCAGGGTTCTGGCAGCTCCCTCCTGTCCGTGCACTGCTCTTGTTCTTGGCTCAAGTATCTCAGCGCTTACCAGCTGGCAGTGAGAAGGGCAGTGCTGCAAGAGAGCTACCATGTTTTTCTTTTCTCTGCATAGACAGTGCAGGTACCTGTCTACTCGGAGCAAGAGTACCAGATGTATCTCCATGATGATGCGTGGACCAAAGCTGAGACAGACCACCTCTTTGACCTGGCTCGGCGTTTTGATCTGCGCTTTGTGGTGATTCATGACCGTTATGATCACCAGCAGTTCAAGGTGAGTCCCAGGGGCCAAGGTGCTGCTAGCAACCTGCTGCTATGGCACGTGCAGGGCTTGCTGTGCTGCAAAGACCAAATTACCCTTTATATCAACTTAATTAGGGGAAAATAATGAATTATTGGCAGCAAGGAATATTGAATTTCCAGCACAGGGCATTGCTGCTTGCTTTGTTTGTAATTAAATCCACTGTGACTTGTGCTCATTCCCTGTTGTGTTTTATTAGAAAGTTAGAAGGTTTGCCTCTGCCAGGAGAACAGCTCATTGTTCCTTGAAGATGAGGCAGCTGGGGAGTTTGTTTAGCTGAGCAGGCTAAGTGTCTTGGATTCCAGTCTAGGCCCTGGGAGAAGCATCTGCTAACAGTCCCTGGGGATTGAGATTTTTCCCTGGTGCTGCTGCTGATTTGTGGTCTGACCTGGTGCAGGTTTCTGTCATCTCTGCTGTGAAGCAGGGACCATCAGTGATACGAAGATACAACCCTGATGTCATGATCGTAAATTTTCTGTAACTGCTGGTTCCAGTCACACAGGGGAATGATGTGACTCCTACAGAACAGCTCCAAATGCTGGAGCTTTTTGTTGCCCTCTGAAATGCTCACATGAAGAGCCTGTAGCAAAGTGAAATAATAAGACTCTGCCTAGCTGGGCAGCCCAAAGACCTTTGGTGCTTGGAGTAGAGCAACGCAGCTCAGACTCCACGTAACGAGGGGCAATGGATTATTGCAGCTGATACTTTCTTGCTTATGGCTTGAATGGCCATTGTCTCGAGCAGCTCAGAGGAGGCCTCCTGTATGTTTGTCACAATTTTCTGTTCGCAGGTTTTCTCCTCTTGAGATGACTATTCTTGCATCCTTTTACCTGGGAGGGCTTTGCTGCTGTATAGTCTCTAACCCTCGGCTGTATTGTTAGACCCTCTGATGGGTGTTTTTAAAGCAGTGGCTGTGAACCCGTGACAGTTAATTCACACAGTTCACTGAGAAACTCCTCCTTCCCCATGGTTCCACTGGGACTGGCAAGGCTCCCTGCTGATCTTCCTCCCAGGCACTGTGTCTTATACCCTGTCTGACATCCTTCAGCCAGTGGTCCTTAGCTGGCTACTGCATAAGGTTTTGCTTGGTTCTTCTATAATGTTGTCCTTCTGTGATGTCTTCCACAGAAAAGATCAGTGGAGGACCTGAAGGAACGGTATTATCACATCTGTGCCAAGCTGGCTAATATTCGTGCAGCTCCAGGCACGGACCTGAAAATTCCAGTCTTCGATGCTGGCCATGAGAGGAGAAGGAAGGAACAACTGGAACGGCTGTACAATAGGACACCAGAGCAGGTAACTTGGGTAAAAGAGCATCGCTGATCCAAAAGATTTATGATAAGTTGAACCAGTTGGTGGATGAAATAGGCCAGAGGGTGGGAAAGGGGAAAAAAGACTGGACAAGAAAAGAGCAACACATAAGTACTGCTTTTGTTTTTTGAGTTCATGTCATTTTTAAGGGGTACAAAAGGACAATGACTGAGAAATTTGACTATACAGGAGAGAGGGCTAAGTGAGCAGAGTTATGGTCTCTGGTAACTGCCAACACCTTCCCTGTGACACTTACAGTACTAGTCCTCTGAAGAGAGCAAATCCTAAGATCAATGTCCTTATGAGTCCCTGAGTCCCATGGGGAGAGAATTATTTCCTTGAGAGTAAAAATCTTGCCAGAAAACATCAGACTGTAAATCTGCATGTTTAGTTCTCCTCTTTGTTGAAGCTGTGTAACGGTCCCGGGGTTCAGAGGTTAAGGAAATGTGCATTCCCCAAAGGCTGGGGGACAGCATCCTTTTCTGTTAGTAGTTCCCTCTAATGACAAGTTCATAAGTGTAACGACTCTGCTTGTCCTTCCCACATTGGCAGGTGTGCTGATACTAGGCATAGCTGCTTTAGGTTCTATGTGCTATGTCTGGGAAGGGGAGCCAGCTTTTCACAGCACTGCATTTGCAACTACAGTATATTTGGGCTTTTTTTATCTGTCTGTGCTCTTGGTCTCTGGAGGTCAGATTAATCATTTATGGGTGTTGCTGAAGGGTGCATCATGGATGTTGTGATACAGTACCTGCCAGTTTGTAGACTGGCATTGCCATGGATGCAGGGTAAGGCTATGGAGCATAATGTGCTCTGCAAATCCAAGATATTAGGCAGAGGAGCTTAAAGCCATTCCCAGGCTGGCCCGGAGCAGAGCTGTTATCAGTAGATGGCCCCCTTGCCTTGCTGGCTCTCCTCTGCTGCTCTGATTGCATTTACGTGCTCTGGTCTGCAGGTGGCAGAAGAAGAATACCTCATCCAGGAGCTCCGCAAAATCGAAACCAGAAAGAAAGAGAGAGAAAAGAGAACCCAAGACCTGCAGAAGCTCATCACAGCTGCTGACACCACCACAGAGCAGAGACGTGCTGAGCGCAAGGCTCCCAAGAAGAAGCTGCCACAGAAGAAGGAGACAGAGAAGCCTGTAAACATTTCTCTCTTTTTTCTTTTTATTTTCTTTTCTTTTTTCTTTCTCCTGCTTATGGTCTGGCTGGGTAACGTGTTTCCTTCAGCAATCCTACTGGGATCAGGCCATCAGCTCTTTTGGGGGGGAGTAGCTGCTGGCTGCCTTCTGGTAGATGCTTTTTCAGTTACATCTTTTGGAAGGCAGATTGGTCTAAGGCAGCCATTGTCAGAGTCCTCTGGTGTGCTCTCTGTCTCTCTCCCATTTGAAAAATGCTGGTTTAAGTCCTGTTTCCCTTTCCTTTCCTGAGAAATGGGATGAAATTATTCCAGCCATTCATGGCAGGGAGAAGCATCTGTCCCCCTGCTTCTCCCAAGTGTATTCTGTACTGCTGTGCAGGGCTGTCCCACAAGTGCATTGTCTTTCACCTGCCGCCTTTTTCTAGTCCAGGTTTCCCTTTCCTTCCTCACTCCTGGGTCTGAGCAGCATCTCCCCAAACTCTGTACCTGCCCCTCTCCTGATCCTCAACTGTGATCAGAGCAGCCCTGCTGGGGGACTCTTGTATTCTGGGAGCTATTGCTTCTTATTTCTCCCTGAGCTGAAGTCTAAGGAGCCTAGAATACAGGTTTCAATTCACATTTGATGTTACCTCAATTTCCCTTTCTGGAAAGAGGACAGCGTTGACTGAACTAAATTCAACACCTTCAGTAGGAAAGGGCTGTTACAAAATCTCAGATGTTTCCAGTGTATGCCTGGGAATTCCTGTCCCTCCGCCTTGTGAACAGAGAGCGCTTGTGTCATTGTCCTCCAAAAGGGTCTGTGCAGGGAGGGGAGAGAAGTAGTGAATGCTAGGCAGTTATTGCTTGATGAAGTGTGCCTAATAACCACCGCTTCCTTAAAACACTGTTTTGAGTCCCCCCCCCCGTCCCTCTGTGTAATTAATATAATATCACTGGGCACCTTGTACATTGAATTCCCTTGAGAGTTGATCTGGTAAAGCTCAGCCATGGCTGGCATATCTCCCTCTAAAGAAATCAGCTCCTTGTTGGTGATAATGAAAAAAGGGTGGTGATGGAAAATGGGGCTGGAAAGATGCTGAGGATGCCAAGGTGAGGGAGTCCAGCCCTAAGTATTGCCTGTTGGCTGGTGCCTGTCTGCAGGCACATAGTGCACAGGCGCACCAGGGTGGGCAGAGAAGCAGTTTCTGTTGTTGCACTAGCATCATTTCAACCATGACGGAGTCCATTAGGAGTCAATTACCAACTATAGCCGGGAAATGTTAAGAAAAAAATTGCATTTTAACTAAGAATTTGAATCGGGAGCTGCATCAGCATCATTTCAACAAAGGAAAATCATTTACCAAAGAGTCAATTGAGGTTGAAGCGTTTACAGCATGTACAGGCACGCAAGGCAAAAGAACCCATTTAATTGCTTATGCGCTGAGTGCAGTCAGAGTTGTCTCGGCTAAGCCAACAGTGCTGATTTACCCTCCCTGCTTGTGTCAGGGTGTTCAGCAACAGGCTGGGGGGCAGAGTTCGGGGAGTCTGAAAGCCAGCCTTCATCCAAAGGAAGCAGAGAGGATTGGGTTTTGATTGCAGCCGCCTTTGTCTCTAATAATGCAAGCAGGGAGGCTACATCCTACTAAAGATCAAAGGGTTCCCTACAAGTTCATGAGCCCTGTTGGTAGTTAGAAAATACTTTTTCTATCATGGTCATGTTTAGAAATCTCTTCCTGGGGACTCTGTTTAGTGGATTGACCACAGATAACTGAAAAAAATCTTAATGCCTGGCCATGCAGAGTGGTTTACAAGGTGCCACCTCAAGACCAAGACATAGAGGTAGCTGACAGAGATGTGAGAGTCATTGGCAGGGAACTTGAGGAATTGAGTCACTGTCAGCATCTCTTACAATCTTGGGGCAGCCCTGGGTTGTTTCAGCTCTGTCTGGAACGAACAAAGAGCAAGCTGCAGAGCCTCTGCAGAGAAGTATGGGAGCAGCAAGGCGAACACTGTCTCCAAAGAAATCGGGAGATTTGTGGTGACTCTTCCTTTTGGAGAAGCATGACTGAGCATGCGTTTGCAGAGATTGTGGCTATTCTTAGATTTCAATCGTGAGTGTCGCTGACCCATTCAGGGGACCCCACACCATTCGGTGCACAGGGCCCTGCAGATAGCCTGGATTAATCATTTAAAAGTTTGTTCACCTTGTGCTTTGCTCAACAGCACAGATTTTTAAGGGAGTGCATTTTTTTTTTCCATTTTGTTGAAATGCAACTAAATGCTATACTGTCTAGCATCAGCATTAGACGTTTGCCACCTTGTATTGCTATGCTTAAAATGTGAAGTGGGGAAGAAAGAAAACTGTCTAATGAGTGGATAAATGGCAAAATGTGTATAAACAGCAGGCTTTCCTGGAGGGGTGCAGTCCTTACATCCTCATTAGTGGGCTCATGTCTGTACAGATCAGAGGTTTCTCAGCTCATTCCTTAGAGGACTTGCAGTCAGAAGCCAAGATTTAGGGAAGTCCTGGGCTGTTTTGATCAGTGAAATGGGCCTGAGGTAGATAAGGATGATATTGTGCAAATATGCCTATGTTCATATAAGGAGTACCATTTAGGGTTAGGGTTTATGCTTGTGTGGATGGGTGTAAGGCTCTGTGTAGAGGAGTGCATTTAAACCAACCAACCAGAAATGCTTGAACTCCCCAATGATACCTTGAGCTGCAGTATTTTTCTCAATGAATTGCTTGGGATTTTCCCACTGAATCCTATTGCTTGAGATTTTCCTCTTGCCTCAGCAATGACATGTGAACATGGCAGGTGGTTCTCTGTCATAGGAAACAGTGTTTCCCCCTTCAGATAGTCTCTATATGAAATCTTGTTTTTCCTCCATCAACACATCCTGTTTCGATCTCTTTCAGGCTGTTCCTGAGACTGCTGGCATCAAGTTTCCTGACTTCAAATCTGCAGGTGTCACGCTGCGAAGCCAGAGGGTAGGCTGTTGTCCTGGTCCCTTGGGACTTCTGTTAATGTCTTTCAGTCTGCCTGTCTGTCTCCTCATCTGTTCTCCTTTTATAGCTAAAGAAAGTCAAGTTCTTGCCTCTAAAATAAGAAAGGAATTCCATAAATGTGGAGACTCAGAAACCTGGAATGCTGGCTCTGTGAAAGCCAGCTCATCGCCTTGCAGGGGCACCTGAACTGGCTGGTGTTTGTTACTGGTGTGTGCCTGTTCTGCTGTTAGACACACGTGACAGACCCAAATGGAGCTGTCTAGTCCAAACAGAGCTCGCAGCCAAATGTAATAGGCCTCAGAGAGCACATGTGTTAGCAGATGAGAGTTGCTTTTAAGAACCGATGTTCAGGTTGTGACTTGGAAAAAGAGAGATACATAAATGCATACCATTTTTAGCCTTCCTATTTCCATTATCTTCAGAAAATATTTTGGGAAAAGCCCTTTCGTTCATTCTATTGCACAGATATCCCTGAGAAAAGAACTTTCTTGGTGTTTTATCAGCAAGGCTTGACGCCTGTCTCTTAGTGACAGGTTTTGGGGTATCAAGTACGTTAAACCTGCTTGGCCAACTGAATGTTTTCAGAGGAGTTTTGATAGAAAAATCCTGTTTGCCCAGTACAAGTGCTTTTTTTTTTTTTCCCCCTAGCCAAATAAAATAATCCTTAGTTGCTTTATTGCAGCAAAGGTGGAGAAGTAGGTTCCTTGCACCTCACCCTTGCTTGGCATAGTAATTTTCTAGGTTAAAAGACTGTTTTATGGGATTTTTTTCTGATGTCAGAATAGTTTCAGATCTTGCTGGGAACACCCCAGGGCTGTTAATGGAAATGTGTTTGAGATCATGCTGCTTCAACATATGGGTGCGTGTGTACATTAGGGGCAGTATGCCTCAGCAAGGTCACTGCTGGGGGACCCCTTTCGTGTATGAGTGCCACCATCTGCAGGCTACCTGTTTGAATGAGGGGCTGCAGCCTTGAGGAAGTCAAAAAACTCAGCAAGTGACAGGCAAGACTGCAGTGCATGTGTTGAGATTTATGGAGACGTGGCAGATGTGTTCTCCGGCACTAAGATAAATAGAGTAATTTATGGAGATTGATTTGGATTTTGAAAACTAATAAGTGATGGTTGATCTTTTCTATTTTTTTTACCCCCCTGGAAGAGAAGCTGAGCAATAACCTGTCAGTGATGGAACCATCTGGCAAAGCCAGCAGCCTTTTCATGTGCCAAACAGGCAATTCAAATCACAGCCTTTGTGAAGATGGGTGCTACATGCTTCTCCCTGTTCTCTTTAATGCTCACAAAAAGCAGTGATAAGCTGAGGCATGGCAGTCTGATTCAGCAACTTTCAGCCTGCAGTATCTGCGCTCCTGAGATGACCTAGAGCAACTTCCCATGCTCTGCTTGAAATTTTTAAGGAGAGAAATACTGTTATTAGAAGTACCAGTGGTTTGCAGATTGAAAAAGATTGCAAATCACTGATCTAGGTAAAAAACCAACACTTTGTTGCTTGGAAATGTGAAACCTGCCTCCAACCCAGCAAAATTAATTCATTTGTGGTTTTCAGTCAGTCACCTGGCTTCCTTATTGAAGTCTTCCCTGGTTTTAAAATGGGAGCTAATAGACTTACTTGCTTCACATATAGGTGATGGGGAGAATTAATTACATGAGGTCAGTACAGGCTTTTTGAACTGGTGAGAGATGCTGGAGTGCTAAGTGGTATAGAGTTGACAATCCATGCTAATCCAAATTATTTTACTTGTGGGATTTGTATGGCAAACCCTCTACACGCCAGTGATGTGGAATCGATAAGGATGGGAGCCGGACAGGACTAAGTGAGAAATTGGCATACTGTGCTGGAAACTTGTACTCTGGCAACATCCAGCGTAAGATGTTTTGCCCTGAGCACATTGGAAAATGATTTCTAAATGCTTGTGGCATCCTGCAGTAAGTTCTTTTGTCTGAGAACCTAAAGGGTTCCTCACCTAAAGGCTTCTATTGTCCTTTTATTTTGTACTTTGCTACCGCACTTTACACCTTCGTACTTAGGCAAAGTTGGATTTTGCACTGAGATCGGGGTCTCAACCTCTGTCACGTGTGAAAAATGTACCATGTCATCCCCAGGATAATCGCACTTACTCTTTGATTAGAGATATTTTTTTTTTCTCCTGAGGATTTACAATTAGTCTGAAAAGTCGAGTTAAAATTAATTTATAGAAATGAGTCCTTGAAGAAAAAGTTAGCAATCTGTATTCAACTTAATTTGTTCCCAGTAGATATTATGACAATAGCCCTGGCTTTTCAAATTTCCCCTGTCGTTAAAGCTTACACAATCTTATGCACAGGCTGAATTTGAAGACTTTTTTTTCTCCCCTAGGATTAATGGTCACTTACGGCCATTATTCTTCATAACCGAAAGTTTCTCCTTCAGCAGACGCTGAAGAGTAATCTTCTCCAGTGAGTTCGACAAGCTGCCTTCTATCACAATGGCTTCAGTCTCCCATTGTTCTCCATGGGCTGTGGCCACAGGCAAAGAAGGCCACAGCCCTCGTGCCCTTGCTCTGCATGGAATTTCCCCTCTGCCTCCCAACAGCACAGACTGCAAATTTCTCTAAGGCAGTAGAAAGCTGGGCATTATGAAAAGCTTCCTCTTAATTCAAGGCAGTGTATTGCCTTGGTGCCACTGAGAACAGGATGCAGTAGCAGATGTTTTGGAAGGGGGTAAGCCTTTCATGAGTTTCTTGAAAAGGAATTTTAGACTTTTTCCCTTTGCTGTTGGTAAAACAGTGTTATGAAAATAACACCAGAATGTATTATTAATCCAAAGTGTCACTTCTAGAAAACTTCCTGTTATACCAGGTCTGCTCAGCTGGGAGGACAGCCAGCCAAAGAGCCAGAGGAAACGAGAGATGGGTATGGAATTTGTACAGGGAAAGGAGAGGAAAGGACTAAAGGGAAAGCAGGGAGCTATGAGGAAGGAAAGCTTTACTGAGGACCTGCCTGAAGGAAAGGAAAATGGGAGCTGTTGAACTTAAATCTTTTCCAGGACCCAGACAAACCAATAATAACTGCACTTTTGTGATCTAGGCATCGTGTTGCTTCTGTAGTACAGAGCTGAGCTTGTTTTAAATTTACTGCAGTGTTTCTGTACCATGTCATGTTCAGCTTTCTTTTAAGTTTAACCTTTGTCTTTGACTTTATTGTGTTCAGAGCACTTGACTTTGGCATACTTAACATCTCTTCAGTGTGTTTAAGTTGCTCATCTTCTCTCTTGGCCTTATCTGCGAATTGTTAAGTTATGATTTTGTTAATGCTGTTGAATTGCAGCAGCAGTGCTTTTAAGAAGGAAGGCGATAGATGGAAAAGGGTGGATGTTTGTCCCCACTCCTGCATGTGGATGTGTAAGTCTGTGTCCTTGCTCTGTTGTCATGGGTTTGGAAACAAAGGAACTGGAAGAGAGTCGATTGAGTGATGTCTCATCTGGTAACAAAACAAAACTCCAGGATGAAAAGGAGTTTGTAGAGATCTCAGTCCGCAGAAAGGACTTGAAGGATGCTCCAGCTCAGTCATTCAGAGCCGGCCGCCTCCCCTCAGAAAAGGCTTCCAGCCAGCAGCCCGACTCCATCTGCTAACTGGGATCTTGTAGACAATTTGCCAGTTGGACCAATTAAAAAAGTAGAGGAAGGAAAAATACAAGTATAGCTTTAGTACCCATTGGTTTAAATATTCACACTTGCCAGCTTTTAAATATTTACTAGCCTGCTGAGCATTTTTTTAGCACTGATTGATGAACAAGAATTTACTGTGGTTGTGGGGGGAATGTGTGTGTGTGTGAATTCTTCCCTTTTTTTTTTTTCCTTGGAGTGGGAACTGAGTGCTTACTACAGCTCCAAGGTGAATGATACTTCTAGAGGAAGATGGGGTTGCATGTATGTGTTTAGACATGTTTATTCTCCATATTTGATCTGACCCTCAATTAAATGGCCAAGCACGCTGCCTGTTTACTCTGCATCAGAGGCTGTTGGCTCTGTTCCTTCCCTGTCATTAATGCAAACCCAGACCTCATTGGCTTGAATGTGTGAAACATCTGTCTGTCCTCCTGTGATCAATACTGTCCCTTCAGAGGTTCAGCTTTGGAAGCAGTTCCATAAAATATCAGTTATTTTTATTTGGATTTGATAAATTTAATTACTTGGTGCAATTAATAATTTATTTGCTTTGTATTGATTGCACTCCAAGGCATCCTGGCATCAATCTGATGGCGATCAGCGCACCCTTATTAGGGAGGAAAGTTTATGTTTCCAGATCTGAACATCCCATGGATTAGTTAGCTGAGATGTGCTTGTTGCTTCTGCTAGCAGTTTTTCATTAGCAGAGTTGTATGTTTTGCGCTTGACAAGAGAGTGGGTGAGAGTAATTTCCATGGGGAGCCTGACAGAGTTGTGGAAGGAAAGTAGTAGTCTCATTTCTGTGAATGAAAGTTATGAACAAATGATGCAGGCTGGATTGAATTCATGTGGCATTACCATCTTTTTGTTGTATTACCTACCCTTTAATTAGGGCCGAGAGAGTGCTGGTGCATTTCCTAATCAAACTCCTGCTTGTAAAGAATGAAATAAGATGAAAATATTGGAGTATTCATTTTTAAAGAGAATAGTGAAGGATACAAAATCTTGAATGAGCTAGAGGAGGTGAATCCAACACTTCATTTCCTCCATTCTCATTCTTAGCTAAACTGAAAGGCAGTCAGTGTTAAAATGCTGAAAGAAAATGCATCCATCACCTTTTTTGCAGAGCTCTTGGGTGTGGGAGAGCATCTGGACTAAAGCCTTAGTAGGGTCTCAGGTATAAAGGAGCACTCTGGGTACAGTAATAGGGTCTTTTAAAGTAAGTTGTAGTTCTGGAAAGGACACTCTGTGTTGCTGCTTCTGTTGAGTCATCTGGTACCAAATAGTGTCTGCAGTACGAGGCCTCGGGGACCTTTGTCAGTCCTGGACCAATTTGAGAAGCCTTTACCTGTGTGTGCTTGTGGTGACACAGTCTTAGGTGTCATTCCTCAGGTAATCTGATTGTATGTAACTTGTACAGAGCACCATATATATTACTTTTTTCTTTCATAGCGTAACCAATATAATGATCGGAGTGTAATTAGTCACTGTGGGTTTTTTGTATTTGTTTAAGTGTAGTTTCAGTTCAATTATTTAAGAGAAAGGCAACATCAATTCAAGAGTATATGCATGTTTTGCTACAGTTTCTTGGGTTTGTGTCTGATCTGGAAGTTTACATAATGTTCTTGTCCTGGCAGTTCCCCCTCCGGTGGCCTGTCTTAGGGCCCTCCCTGTGATCATAGCACACTCCTCCGTACTCTTGATTTGTTTCAGCCAGATGCAGCTCAGAGGCTGCAGCCATTTCTGTTCCCTGCAGCCACCTCTACAGGTCTCAGCTTGGTTTCCGCACCTGTAGTGAGAGGCAGGGGTAGGACTATCTGCAGATCTCCTAACGCAAAATATTATCGTGTCACACTGGTAATGTGCTTTTAACGTAAAACACCCTTCAGTAAAGACGTCCTGTGCAGTTCTTTCTTCTGCAGCATGTGTTTTACTATTTTTTTCCCTATACAAACACTTCCTGTAGTCCTTTTGAATTTGTTTTACGGGCTTGTGCTATATTTAAAGCAAAAGGTATTTAAGGGCAAGGAAACTCAGGATTGGTAAGTGGCAGATAACACTTTACTTGCCAGAAGGTGACCATCTTCTAGATCACAGGCAGTCCTAGCAAGGTGTGAATTGTTCTTGTCTTCTCAGGCGTCTCGTTTCTTGTCACATCCTGTATGTGAAATTGGGAAGAAAGCTGACTCTTTCCAGGTTATCAGCCATCATTTGTGTGGATTCCAAGTCATTCTCATTTTAGGCCACTTATGCAGGTTCAAAGCAATCTATAGCCCCTTCCTAAGTGGGGAAAGAGTGGGAGAGAATAAAAACTTGGAAAACCTTGTTACCTGCGCTGGTGAAAACCCCGTCACACTGAGACATTGATGCTCCAGGACCTCTGGTTTCTTTAGGAAGTATCTCTTAGCTTTACCCCTTGAATTAGTGCTATAGATGCATAACGAGGCATTAATGTTTGTAGGATCGGTGAGGTGCTACTTTGCTGTGTGCCTGAGTGTGCTGTGCTTCTCCGGGATCTGTTGTCCTCCCTCATCCTTGACAAAGCTTTCACTAGATATAGTCCACTAACAAGTAAAACCGTTTTAATTTACTAGGAGAATTCAAGTACAGAATTTATATTTTTGCACAATTGATTTGGGAATTTGAGGGGTATGTCTAACTTCAGTCTTAAAAACCCCTGAAATAACCATTTACATTAGTTAATATAGAAATGTTTTCTTCTTAAAAGATTGGTTTATTTAGCACTAAGCCTCATTGATGGAGCAAGTTGATGATTACATGCCATCCCAAAATGATTGCATTGTGTTTAATGTGTTCCACAGCATAGAAGAGATGGCATAGCGGTATGACTCTCTTTATCTGTCCTAAATTTTAGTCTGGCAAATCAGCAGGCACTGGTGTAAGACATGGGGTCTATGGCTGTAAGCTGGGGCAGGGGGAAGCATGTGTGGTCATTGAGACAGAGAATACCTGGGCAATTTCAAACTTTTCTAACTTTTGCATATATCCATTGCAGTTACCCATCCAGCTTTCGTTGTAGCACTTTAGTTCTGAGCAGTTAAGCACTTCAGATTTCCAGAAATGTGCACGTTAGTATCTGAAATTGAATTTTTCTGTTGGGGTTTTTCCAGAGCTCTAAGGCTAAAGTACTTAATATGGTTCTTTCCTTCTCTGAGTCTTAAAACTGTGCAGAAGTGGAAGCTCTCTGCTCCTGCAGTGTAGAGCCATGTAGCCAGGGAAGGGTTGACCTTCCTTCCCCATCTTAAGTCAGAAAATGCAAAAAACATTATTTATCTGAAACTTTAGCACTTCTTCCCAGAAACCCACTAAGCAATTCAGTACTCTAAAGATATCCATGAAGAAAGTGCCTAATGACAAAGTTTTCTTGCTGCTGAAATCCACAAAGAAGGTGGTTTTCAATGTCAGTGAGATGTATCATAATGCTGAGCAACAATACCAGTGCCAGTGCATAAAACCAGTTTATAGCTGTACAGACACAGGTCAGATATGTGGAGTTTTTAGGATTAACGATTTTAGGACAGTCGTATTATTTAGGGTTGGGGAGAGGTGAGTTTAAGGAAAAGGTTGCCTCAAAATTGAATTATAATGAAGTGCAGCATCAGGGAGGGTACATGTGAAATATCCAAAGAACCATTGATTAATTTTAAAAACCTTGTATTTTGGTGGGAGACCAAACAAAAGGTTTCAGCGCAGAAGTGGGATTTTTTTTTTTTTTTTTTTTAAAATTTGTGAATACCGGAAATGGAGCATTTCTGAAGAAAGCGATAAATTGAGAGCAGGACATTTAAGATGACCACATAGATATAGTCACACGTGGGACCTAGTAGATCCTGCAGACCTCTCCCATTCCTGGTGCAGATCCCCATGGCAATCTCTACCTGCCAGGTGGTGATGCTGTAAGACATAACAGGGAACTGTGTTGCAAGCTCTGCTATTACTTAGACTTCATTAATCTACCAAAATATACTCAAATACATTTACAACTATGCTTAAAAGTATTAGCATAAATCATGAAAACTGAATGGCACACAAAAATAAATGAACCAAGTCTGTTTGGGGAGGTTTTATCTTCAGTTATATCTTATCATGTTTGTTCATTTAATGAATTTTGCCAATTAGCAATTAATTTGCAGTAGGTCTCCTAGTCATTAGTGTGAATTAGCAAGGTTTTGTTGGCGGAATGTCTCGAACATTAAATAAAAATCCTGTATCATTCAAAACCTCAAGGGAACTCTGTGGTGAGACCATCTATAGAAATAGTACTGCTTGAGGCCGCCCCCCAGTCTCCCAGCCCCTGCTGTAGAAGTGCGGTGGATGTTCTCTTCATCTGTTCAAGCTGCAATCCCTGAGCAATGCCCTCCTCCTTCAGGGGAGAGCAGACCGGGTCGGTACCGGTGTACTCCGTGCCTCGTGAGCCGAGTGCATGGCAGCAGCGGCTGTGTATCCCAGGATCAGGCAAGGCTCCTCTCTGCATAGATAGGCTCTGGTACTGTGGCTTCATGGTGTTGATTCACACAATTTTCTGTAGCTCTTTATTTATTTTTCTCTTGGTACATGCAGTTCGTGTGTTTAATGCAGGTTGTTTATAGCAAGGACAAAGGATTGCAGTCCTTAAATCAAAAGTGACGTTGGTGTAATTATAAGCGCAGGCTGGTGTTGCAAAGAGGGCTGTAGGGAGAGGCTGTCAAAGGAGAAGAGCATCCAAAATATAGTAACCTCAAAAATCCTGGCTAATCAGTTTTCTGACTGGAGCAATCTGTTTCCCAGGTATTATTATTATATTGGGACTTTAAAGATAATAAATAACAATAGCAGTCTGGCCTAAGGAAGGAAAGAAAAGGGCAAATGCCATTCACCTCGGAAGCTGTGGTTGCTCACTGGAGTTGTCCGAGGAACATAATTTTTTCTCAGCCCCTGCGGAGGACTCGATCCATGACAACACCAAGAACATCCCAGGAGCTGTGGTGTAAGCAACGGGTTTGCCCTGAGTGTCGTTTTCATTAACGCAGAGATATGGCCTGCAGAAACCACATATCCCAGCACACACATCTTGAGCCAGAGAGCTGTTCTCTGTGCCGTAGGCCAGGACCTGTGGTCCCTGTGGGTTGCCTCATCGCTCAGGAATGAGGATGGGTGATACGCCACTTCTAGTAATCTGGTGCATCTCTGGACATCTACTTAAAAGACCAAAACAAAGAAGGCTTGCTGAAGTAAGTGTGGGCTTATCAGAGCTGTACAGGGCATGAAGGCTTCTCTCCTGCAACAGGGCAGCCCAGCTAACGGACCCTGGCTAACTGATTATCAGCAGCATTTGAGTAATAGACTGCTCATTTAGTTTTAATACATTTTGCATAGAGAGCAATCAGCCTTCATCAGTCTTAGAGATGAATTGGCTTAGCCAGCTAAATTCTAAAGATATTAGTCCGACAGCAGCCACATAAATCATAACATTTTCTTAATGATGGTAAAATTAAAATATACTCTTGCTTTGAGAAACCAATGAAGCCTTCCTGTTTGTAGGCCAGATCCTCCTGCCTGAATTAAAAGGAAGCTTAATTGATGTGTTTTTAAACTAAACTCATAGCCCCACTCCTGAGCATCTCTAGACTTCCTTTCTTTGAAGTTACATTAATTTGTCCTGCCGTTCCCTGCTTCATCCTCTAATCTTCAGGAATGTCAGTGAAGACCTTGGCTCGGTGTTCACTGACTAGACTCCTGTGGGATGTCAGCAGGACACACGTAACATTACAGTTGAAGGCTTTGCCAGGTTAGTTGTTTGTGTTGCTAATAGTTCCTTGAGCTAGTGGAAGCCTCCCAGGAGAAGAGCCTGTGCTCTTCCTCTAACCAACAAACCAAGACCTCCTGTCTGTCCACCTAGCCTTGCCAAGCATGAACTTTTCCTATTCCTTGTCCTTTGTTCCCGAAGTCCAGCATGCTTTTGCCAGCTGGTATTTGACTGAAGGGAAATCTGCCTTTAGCTAGAAAGACCATGATGTCAATGTTAGGGGTGGGGGTGAAGACAGACTCTCAGGGCTCCGATAATTACACAAATATTGTGTGTCCAGAGCTCTTCAATGAGGAGATGCTGGGCTTTGTTAACTCTTTGTGTCCTAGAAGTTAAGGATTAGCACAGCCTGACTAGGTCAGCCCATATATCCCTCAGCTGAGGCAGAGCTGGGTGCATTGCCCATCTTAAATGTTCTGTGTAATTCCTTGTGGGGCAGAACAGTTCTCTGGACTGAGGCCTCTTGCTCTCAGGAATGTCTTCCTGGTGCTCCAGGCTAACCGTTCTGTCTCCTGCTAAGCTGTGCTAAGTGATCTTTCCTTCCTTGGCCACCCAAGGAAGCAAAGAATGGCTCTTCCTTCAGGTCATTGCCAGCCCAGTGTTGCAGTCTCATGGTTGGTTTGGCCAAGGTTGGAGCCCCTGATCAGTAAGTGGTGTGCAGGATGGCTGCAGGATGCTCTCGCCTCTCAGCTATTCAATAGTCTGCTGGGCAGCTTGATTTGGTGATGGTGATCCCCGGGTGGAGGTGTGAGCTCACCCTCCCAGGGCTGGATATGGAGGGACAGACCACAACTGTGCAATAAGGTGTTTGACACTGCAGTGTTGAGAATCATCTCTTTCCTGGTCTGTCTTCCAGCATTGCTGAGGAAGGAAAGTGCTTTCATTCGTTCTTAGATATATCTGCAGGGCTTGGAAACCTGTTCTCCCTGCCATATTGTGCCAGCTGCGTTTGTGCTGCTTGTAATCTAATAAATGCTTGGTCTGAGCAGCTAGCACTCCTGCTAGAGCCCAAATGAATGCAGAGGAAGGACCCTGCTAAGTGTATGCATTCTTCCTCTCCTGGCCAGCTCCGATTCCCTTTCATAGCTCACATCTGATGCTTCCTCTCTCACCTAGCCCCTTAGCTCCGATGTAAATGTGTGTTCACACTTCCGCCAGTCAAGTAACTGTGCTCTCTCTGTCTCTCCCCTTTGTTATAAAGCCTGCTCTGTAAATGAATCCCACAGGTCTGGGGCTCAGCAGGTAAAAGGAGAAGTGAGTCTGTTAGCGCATGAGTCTAATCAGGCCGGCTAAAGCGAATAAAGTAGGGCAGCATTGCACATTAGCCGCTGTGTAAATGAGCCCTTTGATGGGCTGGGCACCGCGGGAGAGGGTTTGAAGCCAAGAAGAACTTTTGTTGTTAATTCAGTGACACATGGAAACTGTAAAACAGCGTGTCTTGCACACACACGAGAGAGAAAATAAAAGCCCTCACGACCGGGCTTTTCAATACCTGCCCTCGGACCTAGTCTGAAAACTTTCAGCCCCTGTCTCCCTCTCTTACCACTTGATTTTCCTTTCTCTCCCTTTCTTTTTTTGTTCCCCCTGCACTATAAAAAGAAAAGCTCTCTTGCCTTTTGAACTAGACGGCTGTGAGTGAGGGCTATCTCTGAGCTGTGTGGCTCTGTTACCTTTGTGTTTCAGATGAAACTGCCAAGCTCGGTGGGACAGAAGAAGATTAAAGCCCTGGAGCAGATGCTGATGGAACTCGGAGTAGGTGAGTAAAGGGGGCACGCGAGAGAGAAAGAGACACACAGAGCTAGCCTTTGTTCTCGAGATGGGCTATTTTTTCCCCTAGTAATACAGCCAGTTTCTTGAATAACAGTATGTGAATGGTTTTTAAAATATTTTATGTGTTTAAAAAAAAAAAGAAAGAGAGAGGGTAAAAGCCAGAACAAGATGCACAGGTTTTTTTTTTTTCCTCCCAGTAGAAAAATGTTTTAAAAGAGCCTTTGTTTCTCTCTTGTTTGGGCCTTTTTAACCATCAAGAGAGGCAGCACAGTATTAGGAAGGCAAATCTCAGCCTTGCCAGGAGAGGTACTTCTAAGTGTGTTAGTGACCACGGCACGCACATTGTTCGGGGCTGCCCTGTCTTGCTTTCATGCTTCGTTTCCTCTTAATTTACTGCTCACGGTGGCAAGTCCAAAATGCGCCTGGGACTGTTCATCCCCCCTTTATAGGTTACATGCTGTGTGAAAATCTGGAGCATCTCAGCTGAAAGGCGAGTAAACACACATCCCTCACTCTTGAACTCCAGTGTCTTAGCAGCAGAAAGAAGGGTTCACTTAACATGTACAATACCCGCTTGTAGCTAGAGAAGAAGTGCAGCCCATGGCTAGCTGCTGCCCTCCATGCAGTGGGTACAGTTTGCAGGTACTACAGGTCCCAGCATGCAGTGCCCCTTGATTAGACACCTTTTGATCCCTTTTCCCCCAACTGTGGCTGGGGGAAATTCTAAAAAAAGAAAAAATAATAAGAAGAAAAGCCTTATTGGTGATTTACAAAAGATTACTGAGCCTGCTCCCAGCACTGACAGTTCTGTTTAACTCTTGGTAGTTTTTTGGGCCAACTGGTTTATGGCTTGATGGCTTGGTTTATGGCTGTCTCGGAGACTGTGTGCAGTTCTGAAGGCCTCCCGTGGCTGGTGAAAGCAGCTCAACCAGGGTGTTTTCCCCATTTCTGCTTTAAAACTAAGGGAGTTACCGTCTTTGCTTGCTAGGGAAGCCTTGGGAAAGGATGTGAGTGCTGCTTAGAGCTCAGTTTCCACGAGGGTAAGGAGGGGTTCCTGTTTTACAAAATACGCATATCTCAAGGGCTTCCTGGTGCTCCAGCCCTGCTGTGTCTTAAAGGACAGAAACACACCTGGGCTTTGTGGGTGAACACAGTGGTAGCAGGATGGGGTCATATGGACAGCCCTGCGGACAGGGGGCCACTGCTGCACATCAGGGCAAATGTGCAGAGCTTCATCCTTTTCTTCTCCAGAACATGCAGCTCTTCCTGGCTCTGCGTGCATGTGTGATGGGCTGCAGCAGAATGCATGGTGTGGGGAGGCGATCTGCCAGCCCCTGCTACAAGCAGTTGAGGTCAGCATTAAAACATGTCTGTAACACAGCAGCAGGGCAATTCTCTGCCTCTGTCCTACCCTGGGAGGAGCAACAGGAGAGGCAAGGGAGCTCAGCTTGTCCTCCTGTGGTTAGTGAAGGTGTAGGGAACAGCAGGAGCTCTTCTGTCCTCTGCAGCAGTGTGTGAGGACTTGTTCCCAAGACTGAGCTCCCTTCATATGACCTGCTGGGTAGCAAGGTTCAGTCATCTGGTCTGATCAGCATCTTCCATCATCCCTCACTTGCTGAGTCCTGGACTTTGCAGGTTTACCCTTAGTCCTTGGCCAGAGCCAAAGGACAGCCTGGAAATTCAGGTCTCCAACCCTTAGGGGTGCCGATTGCTCATGATCCGTGTGATGGGAGCGAGGCTCCTGGTGTATCTTTGTGGGAGTGAATGGGCAGCCAGGAACTTTCTAGGGATCTTCCATTGTAGGGTTGCAGGTCTGGGTGTTCAACAAAACTTCTTTTTCTCCCTAGATCTCAACCCTATGCCCACAGAGGAGATCGTGCAGATGTTCAACGAGCTGCGGAGCGACCTTGTGCTGCTGTATGAGCTGAAGCAAGCCTTTGCCAACTGTGAATATGAGCTGCAGATGTTACGGCACCGCTATGAGGCCCTGGCCAAAGCTGGTAGTATTGGCCCCCTCAGCGCGGAAGGCGCCCATCCGGATGGCCAGGCAGGCCTCAGCATCGAGGAAGGCAAAGGAGATGCCAAGGACCAGATCATTGATGTAGTAGGAGCACCACTGACCCCCAACTCGGTGAGAAGGAAGGTTGTGGGGGCAGAACAGGGAGCACTCAGGTCTCCAACGCAGATGCCCTGACAAGCGCTGGGGATGCTGTCCTGCTCTCCCTCCAGGCGTGCGCGTCCAAGGGAGCACAGCACGCCTGTTCCCCCCAAGTCCCAGTGCTGCTCTCCGGGCTCGTCTCCTGTGCTGGACAGTGTTCTTGGTGCTAATAGGTGGGGTCAGCAGGGCTTTCTACATCCTGCATGCAGGCAGATGGTTTGACGTGGGTGCCACCGTGGACCAAAGCAGCAAGGCTTTGGGTGACGAGAGCTTGCGTTAGGGCAGCAACAGTGATGCCAGTACAGCTGCCGGCCTGAGGCATTTTCCTTCTAGACACAGCCCCATAAGGGTTGCTCAGCAGAGGGAAGCAAGTGGGGAAAGCAGTCTTGAGATGATGAGCCGTGACCTGCCCAAGTCCTTGGAGTCAAGCAGTAGCCCTGCCTGGAGCCAGAGGCTCGGGAAGGAGAGAGGTGTTTGAAGAGCAAAGGGGTGTTTTTATGCCCTACTTCCAACGTGAGAAAGGAAAGCCAGACCTAGGGGTTCTTTCACTGCGAGCCTTGTGACAATGTCCTGTGCGTGTACTTCCACAGGATGCAAATCACCAGCCTCTCCTCCCTGCCTCCGTGAGGGCAGGCTGCCCCCGTGAGGGCAGGCTGCCCAGCCCCTCACCACTGCCTCAGGGCCAAGGGTATGCCCGGAGATCAGCTGAGATTGCTTTCCCCTCTGTGCAGTCCCCTGGCACAGCTGAGCTGAACTGCCTGATGAAAGCTGCCCGTCTCCACACAGTGGCATCCTCGACGCCTTGAATATACTGCCCTGGTAGTGGCACAGACCTTTACTTTCTAAAATGTATAATGTATTGCAGGATATTGAGAACACCGTATTTGTCAACGGCAGAGGTGATATGTTAATCTGGACTTGAGTAATGTCCTATTTGATTGTGACAATATGGAGTCGTAAGGAAGCATTCCACTGAGACAGGTTCATGTTTGCAAAGGAGTCTTCTGAATTATTTTTATTTTCCCCTATTGTATTCAATCCGAAATCTCGCCCCTCCCTGTTGTCCGGAGTGTTCTGGTTTGCAAACTTTTCGGGCTGATTCACAACACATTTGCTCTCCTTTGAGACTTTGCTTGTTGGGAAGGTGGGAGAGGTGGTGGTGATGGTGGCCATGGCTGCAGGAGGAAGGAGCCCATGTGTGTGTTTCTGACCACATTGTTCCTCAGTGCCACCTCCTGGAATCAGAAACAAAGGGGTGGGCCCAGGCAGCACAGAGAGGGTTAAACTGACCTGGTCTCTGACATATTTGAAAGAAATATAATCAAGTTAATTCACTGCAAGGCAAATTCAGTACCTAAAGGGCCCCTATGTTAAATACAGCACTGACCTTTACCGGCTGATTACACAAAGACGACACAATTAGATTAGTCCAAGACAAAAGGTCAAGCACATTCACACTGTGACCATTTTATGCTACCTTTTGAGGGGGGTGGAAATTACATCCCAGCTGGAGGGGTATCTTGGAGAGGAGGGGAACGGGGCTGCTGTCCCACGTTCTGCCTGGCTCAGGTATATTTGGAGAGTCAGGCAGGGCCTGGCACTGTGCTTGACCTGAACCTTTCCTGCGGTTCTGGGCACTGAGGCGGTGGGAGAGACCAGCAGCCTGTGGCCCATAACCAGCTTTTCCAAGGATGGGCTGAGCTGAGTGGAGGCCGTGTGTTGGTGATGCTGCTGGCCCTGCCCAGAGCTGGCAGGAGCAGCCCCACTGCCTCTCGCTCACAGTCACAGCTAAAATTGGCCTCTGCAAGGTCAGTGGGCTGGGGTCAGCCCTGAGAAGGGAGGGGGGTGAGGTAGTTGCTGGCTCTTTGGCTGGTGGGGTGCATACACATGTCCCCACACTGCAGAGTGATCGCCCTGAGGTGTCCCAGGTCCTGGTGCAATGGGGACAGCGTGGGAGGCAGCGTGCCCAAAACATGGCGCTGAGAAAGCAGCCTGCCTCTGCAAGTACAGTGCTTCTCCCCCACCCTGGGGTGCTTGCAGCAGGGGTGGCAACTTTGGTAGCACAAACAAGCAGCTCTCTGTAGAGCAAGTGTTTTGCTGGGATGTATCTGGCCTGTCTGCTCAGCAGCGTGACACACGCAAGTCCAGTGGTGCTTTGTAGTGGCCTCTCCCTCCCTTGCCTCCTGCAGCCCTGGCCATGGGTTCTTGGCGGCTGACACCTTGCTCTTCCCCTCGCCGAGGCTGCTTCAGCGGTTTAACCCTGCCACCAGCCTTGAACTCCGGAGTTGAAGCGTGTGCTTTGCCACTGAGCTGCTGGGGACCCTGAGGGAATCATTTAATCTCCCTGCTTCAAATTCCTCTGAGTTGGAGAATCCCTTTGTGCTGTCTAGCACTGCCCATCCATGCCACTCCACATGTTGGATTAAGTATGGATTAGTTCAGCCTCCAAACCAGCTGCTCCCCTGAAGCCTGGTTTGTTTCCCTGGAGAGAAGTATCTTGCTCCAGATGTTGGAGGGAGTGAGTGGCAAAGCCAGGAATAGGACTAGGAGTCCTGACTCCTGAGCCCTGCCTGGCATGCCTGGATTCCTTTCCAGGAATTGGCATGAATGGGCAAAGGCACACCAGGGTCCTGAGGTGCTGACTGTGGCAACAGCAGGCTGCCGCTGGCCCCCTTGGTCAGCACTGGGGACGGGGGACATCTCAGCAGGGTATTTCAGCCAGGTTAGGAGAGGCGTCTGCCTGTCTCTGCAGCGAGACCCCGCGGGGCAGCGGGAAGCCTGGCACTGCTCTGCCCTGCCGTGTCCACCACATCTCTCCTACCCTGGCTGCCTGTCCACCCTCCCCGAGGGGCTGTGGTACCCATCGCTGACCATTAAAGCCGAGCTGGGATCCCCCCAGCGCTGTCTGCTGCTGACCCCGGTAGGGACTTTACTCTGGGCCTTCGGGAGGTGAAAGGTGAGCCGAACTTGGAACAAATTAGTTCCAAGCAGAAGTTCAGCCAGTTACTCCAGATTGGATCCTTTGATTTCCGCAACTCAGACTCCACTCAGTGATCTGTAATGAGTGACTCTCAGAAATCCTCACATTGCAGCACTTTGTTCCTGAGCTCACAAGTCAGCCCATTAATGGGTAAAGGAAAGGACCTTGAGTCTAAGAAGTCTCAGGTTCAGAGTCAGAATTATTTGACTTTTAAGCTTCCTTTATCTGAACTCCTGCTGACTTCTTGTTTTCTGAGCCTGTTTGAAAGCTAGAAGTTACATTGTTAAGATCAAACATTCTCTCTTTCCAGATGGAGTTACAATATCTGTCTTTTATATATATATATATTTTAATATATATATAGTGCATATATACCAGGGTGTATATATATTCCTCTTTTTTTTTTAATCGTTCTTTCCATTAAAAGAAACTAGACTTGTAGGCTCTTGTAAATTATAATGTAAAACATTTTTTTTAACCAGACAGTTCCCAATTTTGCCCAAGGCAACTGGAATAGCTGCGCCACAGAAGGCAATAGGAAGGTGATTAATATGAATTTGTGACATATTTGAAAGATGGGTCTTTTGCCATATAAAGATTATCAAACACATGTGCTCTTCCCCATTAATTCCGTAGCCCTCCCAGGAAAGCCACAAAGCCCAGCTCCTTTGTTTCCAGGGTGGGTTTTTGTTTTTTTAAATGTACCTTTCGGTCCCCTTGATTACCATGTATTTGATTTTTATAGGGCATCTGTTCACACTGCTGTGTGGGTTCTCTGGCCCTTTTATTTCCCCGTTAATCGGATCCCGCGAAGGCAGCCGTGCCAGGGCCTCTGACGAAATCCGTGTGTGTGTTGTATTTAACTTTTAGCCGTGCAAATTCCATGCTCTGTTTGCCGTCTGCCCGGTGCCCAGCGGGGACTGGGGGCCGCTTTCCCGCCGGGGGAGGCAGCGGGGCCTCCCACCACGCACACTGCCGCCAGGAGCAGACGCGTGTGGGACCGGCAGGGCCAGAGGAGCAGGGATGGGCTGGCCCGGCTTGTTTTGGAGAGTGTGTCGGTGCTGCCCTGTCCATCCCCTGGGTGCTTGCCAGCCGGGGCAGTGGCTCTACTGGTCTTTGAGGACAGGGGTGGCTGTGGGGCTGGGCATGGCAGGGACCTGACCGCGGTCACTGTGCCTGTGCAGCGTGTCCTGCAGTGCCAGCCTCCACTGCTGCCTGCAGTGTGCCGTGCAGCGGGGTCCCCAGGGCTCTGGCACTGCGCGTCCCTGCGGCACACAGTGACTGGGGTACCTGCTGGCTCTGGTGTGCCCTGTGGCACCCCGCACAGAGCCTGGCTTTGGGTGCTGAACCCGCCGCCGTCTTGGCCATGGCATCTGTGCGGTGCCTAGCACCAAGTGTCACTGCAACGCAGTGCAAAAGGCCCCATCTTTCCTAGGGACAGATTCAGCCTTGAAGCCTTGTCTGTGAAGAGCCCGCCAGTCTCACTCAGGTGTATCAGTGCATGTTGACCAGGAAAGTGGTGGGTTTTTTGAGGAGCCGTGGTTCTCTGTCAGTCTTCTGCTCTGTTCCTAGGCCACTTCATGGCAGGTCTGGGTGGTGGAGGAGCATTTCCAGGCTCTGCCCTGTCCTGTGCCAAGCATCCTGGCCAAAACTGGCCATAGCACAGAGCTGCTCTGCCCCTCTGTCAAGGCTCTGCTCCTTAGGGCTTGTTGCATGCCAGCTTGCTTAGTCAGGGCTCCTGGCACCACTGGGTCTTGCAGAGCTCAGCCCCTTTATCCTGCTCACTCCCACAGGCTGTGCACTGCAAAGATGACGACCCACAGCCCTGTCCGTGTCAGGGACGTGACATCCCCTGCAAGGGTGCCATCCCAGCCCCTGGTCACTGCTGGATTAGCTCTGTTCCTCCCATCATGCAAGGACCTGGCTGTGCCTTCAGCTGGGCAGGTGGCAGTGTGGTCCATTGGGCACTGCCAAATGTGATGCCGGAGCCCCGTGGCCGGCTCTGGGACAGGCAGTTGTGTTTTCCCTGTGACCTGAGCGCTCCCACCCACTTAGCCTGGGTTTTTTTTTTTTTGTTTCCCGTCTCCCTCTTGGAGCAGAGAAAGCAGAGGGAGTTCACCTCCAGCTCCTCCTCCATCAAGGTGAAGAAGCTGTGAGCCCCCTGTGCTGGGCAAGGAGGAGGTGTGGAGCCATGTGCAGGATCAGTCCCATCCTGCACCCCCCAGAGACAGCTGTGGTTTGTTCTGGTGGTTTTCGTTTTTACATGCCAGGTTTTTGTGAGCATCCCTGTAGATACAGAACCTGTCACTTGCACTGGAGCAGAGCTGTCATTAGCCCTGGCGAGCCTGTGTGGAGCAGGGGGAGGCAGTGCAAGCCAGCTCTCCTCCGCCCTGGGCAGGCCAAGTGCCGCTAGCCACACTGGGAGCCCTGGCTGCCGGTGGTTCTCCCTGAGCCCATCCGTCTCAGTCGCAGGGCTGCAACGTGGATTGCTGCCGCCCCTGCTGCCTTTGGGGCCACCAGGCCCTGCTCTGGGCTGCTGCTTGTGCCGGGCTGGGAAGCTCCCTCCACCATCACATGTCTGGCCCCTGTGCAGCTGCTCTCTGGCGGCTGAGAAACGTGTCCTTGCTGAGAAACATGTTGTCCCCAGCACATGCCGTCAGGCCCGCTTCCTCCTGCTGACCTGCCCAAGGCAGGTGGACACCTCTGGCTTCAGCCTGCGGTGAGAGGGGCCCCCGGTCCCTGCGCCCCATGTTTTGCAGCACCTTCAAGGGGCTGAGGCGTCGCTGAAGGCAGTGATGGGAGCCTGGGCCCATGCACTGTCCACCGTGGGTGCAGGTGGCCCCGGCTGTGTGCCCTGCTCTGAGCCGTGGCCCTGCTGCCCGCCTGCCCACCCCATGTCCCCTCCACCTGCCTTTCAAGTGTAACTGGCCATCGATCTGCCGTGACAACGTCCTCTGAGTCACATTCTCGCCTGCAGGAGTAAAGGGCAAAGGCCAAGTTCTTAGTTTTCATAGAAAACTAATTAGACGACTCCATCGAAAATAGGTCAATAAAGCTGATCAGGGGCTGCACAGAGGGAGCCATTAAAACCCCTGTGACCTTTGTTTGGAGCAAGTGGGCTGGGGCTGCCCCTTCCCTCTGGGAGCTGCCCACTCTGTGCCAGCTGGACCACTGCGTCTCAGTCACCCAGTGGCACCGTGGCGCTGGGCAGGGTCCCTTGGGCACCTGGACATGGCAGCGTTTCCTGCACAGCTTGGTATGGCTCCTGTGCATCATGGTGGTGCTGTGCTCACACTGGCTCTGCTTCCTGGGGCAGAGCCATGCTGGTTCCAGCCTGTAGCAGAGAGGCTCTAAGTGTGGTAGTGGCTGTGCGAGTACAGTGTGTCAGGCTGCAGGGCAGGGTGACAGATGCCAGCAGGAGATGGTGGTGGCTGTCACCCCACACCGGGCAGAAGGCTGCACTGGGGTGCACCTGTGGGTGCAGCCCAGCTGGGACGGGCTGGTGGCATCCTCAGGGTAGAGCCGTCCTGGGGCACAAGCAAACCCGAGGTGGTGGGGGAGACTGCTGGGCCCACCCACGGTGCCCATGCTGGAGAGGGGGCAGTGCTCCCAGCAGCAGGGAACCCAGACCTCCCTTTCAGAGCCAGAGTTTGCCTTTTTGGGGAGCATGGGCATGCTGGCATGACATATACCAGGGAGGGCAGCCCCGCTGATGGAGCACCCTGCTCCCACGTACCCAGGTGGCACACCCCCACCTCTGCCCCCCCCATACACACTTGCACATGCATGGGCACAGCCCGGGCTCCTTTACCCCCAAACTTTATTCATGTGGCACATTTACAGCAAGGATTGGAATAACTAGACAATGAAAATGCTGGGTTTGCATTATCGGTTGGTTTAACTGGAACACCACACACCATGCAGTCATGTACCGCCAAGTTCAGTGCCTGTATTGCCCTTCTGGCTGCCGTCACCGGCTTTGCTCCAGGCCATGCACGCACGGGCCCAGGGCTGCAGCCTCCCTGCAGGTCAGCGCCCGGATGAGGGCTCCATTCAGCAGGGCCCCGGGGCTGGGTGACACTGGGGGGGGGGACACACACACGCACGCCCTCAGCCTGCCCCACAGCTGCCCCCCAACCGCTCTGGCCGGCCGGGAGCCCACCCAGCCGGAGGGGATGTGCTCGGCAACTCTCTCAGGCAACAAGCCAGCTGCTGCTGAGCGTCCGTGGGGACCTGCGAGGGGCACGGCACGGCCTGCAGGGACCATGGGCACACGGGGGCTGAGCCTCAGTTCGGGAACTGAGGGAGGCCGGACAGGGTCAGAGGGGAGCGGGGTCAGGGGCCTGGAGCAATTTGCAGCTCCCCTGCTCGGGTACCTGTGGGCCGGGGGCCAGCGCGCGCTGGCACGTCCACCGCCGGCAATGGACGTGGTGCTGCGGCGGGCCTGGCCCCGGTGGAGCTGAGAGCGGTCGGCGGGGCCGGGGCAGGGCTGGGCATCCCACCCAGCCCCGCAAGAGGCACGAGCAGAGGGGACGGGGACGGGATGGGGCTCCGTGCGGACACTGTCACCTCCCTCCTGCCGCCTGCCCACCCGCCGGGCCCCTGCCCCACTGAAGGGAGCCCTCCGGGCCCCGCAGCCCACTGTGGGGCTGCCAGGGGCTCTGCAGCGGAGAATACAGGCACTTCACCTTGAACATAAAGAGACGGATCGCGTTTGTCACATACAGGAGTCAGAGAGGGGTTAGTGTTGACTCAAAAAGGGGAAAAGGCGCTCGAGGGAGAGGCGGGGGGGCTGGCGGGGAGGGCGAGGGGCCGTCTCGATAGTGCTGAGCCTCTGTCAGCGCAGCCCGGGCATGGGCGAGCGCCGGCCTCGCTGCAGCAGCCGTCGAGGCCTGAAAACATAAAACCAGAGAAAAGAAAGAAGAAGGGAAGGCGGGGACGGCCCATGCCGGGGAGGAGATGGGGGATGCTCTGGCTACGGGGTGGGAAAGGGAGGACGGGGTGGGATATGGAGGGAGGGACGGAAATTAGGAGCCAAAGAAAAAGAACAAACTACAAGTCTAAAATGTGGTGCAAGCGCCCTACGCGGCTGTCCGCTAGCATGGCATAATGTCCGGAGCAGCCCAGAGAGGGAGTCACATCAGGTCTACACAGATTTGCCTTCCCATATATACAACCTCTACTGGAGTTAACAGCTGAAATTGAGATTTTTTTTTTTTTTTTTTTTTTTTTTTTTGTATCGGTTCCTCTGGCCTCGGTTGCCGTTTTTATTTTAATGCTGGAGCCCGTCCTCCCCGCCTCACCGGCGCCGGGCGCATGCAGCCCTTGCCTGGCTTGCCTTGGGGATCAAAAGGGTTTGGAGGTCTGCTTGAAGATGAAGCCTCTATGGGCCAGTGTCTTCATGATGTTGGCGATGTTCTTACAGTCGTCTGCAGAGAGAGGACAGAGATGCTGGGTTAGAGCCATGATCCAACCAGGAGCTGCTGAATTAAGCCCCGAATCCCCATGCCAGGGCTGTGCCGGAGCTGCGCAGACCCCCGCGTCCCCCCTAAAGGGGGACGCGGGGGTCTGCGCAGCTCCGGCACAGCCCCTATGTCCCCACCAGTGCAGGCACTCTGTCCCAAGTGCCTTGCAGTGGTGTGGGGCAATTGTGGGGTCCCCGGCTCGCCGGGGATGGCAGGTGATGCCGGAGCTGCCCTTCCACCAGCCAAGCAGGGTCCTCTCTTTCCCCTCGCCCTCCTTGGGCAGGGTGTCCTCTTTTCGGGGTCCTCTCCGTTCCCCGCCACAGCCATCCCCCAGTGCAGGGCTGCGGTTGAAGCAGGCATCGGGGGCCGGCCGGCAGCACTGTGGCCGCCAGCGCGAGCGGTGGTGGGGCGGCGAGCCGGGGAAGGGGAAGGCTCCGGCTGGTGTTATTTACCTGGGACTAAACGCAGGCACCGTTTGCTAAAATAGAAGCCGGGTTTAAATTGATTCCTGGTGTCTATATTTCATGTTGAAAATTGGCTTGTAAATCCATGTTTTGATCTATGAGGGCCGTCTCCTTAAGAAAAAGCAAGAGTAAATGTGTAATTTCTCCCTTGACAGCACACGGCGCAGAGGCGATCCTTCTTCCCGCTCCCCTCCGTTTCGGGACAGCTCCACTCGTTCCGATTACCACTCTTTCTTCCTCGCCCCACGCCTTGATGTCTCCATTTCATTACCGCCCGCCCATTTATCAAGCTGTTACCGTAAGGGTGACTTTGCCCACTTGCGTGTGGCAGTGGGGCCCGGCTGACACGGGGAGAGGGTGCCCCGGGAGGGGGGGGCGGGGGCGCAGTCAGGGCCCCCCTCTCCTCGCCGCCGCTGGATGGATGTTGTGGTGGAGGGAAGGCTGCATCATTACTGATGTGTAAATGATAAAGAAGCCTCCACATCCATCTCCCAACTGTAAATCCAGGGAGTGCTTTATAATCAAGCTACAGCGATAATAATGTGAAATTAGGTCTCTCTATCAACGGGAGGAGGCCTTTTAATCACGGCTTAAAGGGTGCAAACGCTGTTTATCATAATTGAACTGTATCCGGGCTAATTGTGGCCATATTTCACTGTCTAGGAGACAGCAGGCTGCCTGCTGACAGTGCCGCGTGCCGGATTGAGGGCCCCGTGCAGACGGGCAGTGCTGCCCCGCTGCCAGGCGCCTGCCCGCAGGGATGGGGCTGCCCGGCCGCCTTGCCTCTCCCTGCCAGACCAGCAGCCCTGCCCAGCCCCGCTGTGCCCAGTGACCCGGTGGCAGAGCCATTGCCCGTCCCACAGCGTTGGTTGGAGGTGCAGGGGGCTTCCCCCGTGCGCAGCCCCCCAAGGGACTGCCCTGAGTTGCCGGGGACCCTCCTGGCTGATGGCCGGCAGTGGGAGAGGTAACGTTGCCGTCAGAGCCGTGTGCTTGCCTGGCACCAGGACTGGGTGTCCCCCCAGCCCTCTCGTGTCATCCCGTCCCCTGGCTGGCAAGGGGACAGCCCGTCAAAGGAGAGGTGTCCCCAGCCACACCAGTGAGCACAGGGGCAGGGACAAGCCCGTCTCGGTGCCTCTGTCCCCTCCGCTGGCCGAGGTGGCACTGATGGCTCCAGAAGGGCCCTGGAGATGACGGGTGTCCTGCCTGACCAAGCCACAGCGCCAGCTCCCGCTGACACTTGTTCCCACCCAAGCGAGCCCCTCCATCCATCTCACCCCCCGGGAACCCAGCACTGGATCTAACGGTGGGGCCTAATGGGGAACTGGTGCCTCGAAAGCCAGGAAAACCGCAGGGGGCACAATCATCTGGGACCACAGCACCTGTACCCCACAGCCAGCCCTGGCCTGGTCCCCCAAAAAAGTAACAGAAAAGCAAATTCTGGCCCGTGAGCTGCACGGGGCAGGCAGCGGGCGTGCAGCTTGGATTTGAAAGTGCACCGCAGGGTGCAACCCTGGCCGCTGCCCTTCACGGCTCCCAGGCATCCTGCTGCCCACCTCCCTGCCCGCAGCGTCGCCCTGGGCCAGCACGGCAGCTGGGCCTTGGCTATTGCTCCATATTCTGAAAGGGAGACTGCGCAGAGACCTGGGGAGTGGCCAAACTGGCAGTGAGACCCCATGGCACCTCCTGGGACCCCGAGCTGGTCCCCAGGAAGACCCTCTGGGACCACCGTCTGCTTCCTAAACCCCACCAGCCGTCTCCCCAAAGCCCTGACGTGCTCTCGTGCTGGGTGCCAGTGCTAGGAGCTGCACTGGACTCCGGGCTGCTGCCCTGCAAAGCCGGTGGGACCCCGGTGCCACCCGCACGCCTGTGCCGGCAGCATCGTCCTTGCCGTCCCAAACGATGCCAGGGCCCCCTGGCAGCAGGAGCGCCAAGCTCGTCCTAAGTCATTTAGTGAGACTCATTCCAAATCAGCGCTAAGGTAAACACGCTTATTATAATTATCCATGTAAAAAAAAAATCAACAACAGCAGAACAACTTTCTAATATGCAATTACAGCCATCTATTGATTTTACAATGTAATCCGCTCCGATTGATTTAATAACACAATTATAGGCTGGCTCTCGGGATATTAGAGTGGGAGATTTTCATAAACTCCAAAGCAAAAAACTAAGCGGCTTTTAAAACAACACAGTCAGATGGCTGTTTGGGGAATTATTAGCAATATGAAATCCTCTAAATCTGGCCGTCGTTACCTTGTGAAAGGAATTTCTATTACAAAAATGGCAATTGACAGCCTAAGAGAGCGCGAACGGGATTGCTTTGCTGCTCTTTCAGTGCTTAATCCATCGCAAAGGTGACCACGGGGCGGGGGACGAGCGGGGTCCGAGGCAGGCAGGGAGGTGCAGGCAGCCCTGCCCAGCCTGCGTCCCCGGCCCGGCTCTCTGGGGGGGGGGCATATGGTGGCGGGGTGCCCCGGCACCCAGGCTGGCACCCACCAGCCCTGTCCCACCAGGGTGACCCTGCCTGGGGCCACAGAGGCTGGCAGGGTGCAGAGCCCCCCCCAACCCCTACCCTGGCGTACGCGGCTTGCCCTGGCCCTGGCCACCCCCAGGGGCTGTCGGGGTGCCCACCCGTGCCCCCAAGCCCGAGCGGGTGTCGGGGTGAAGGTGGCCCCGTGCCGCCAGCCGGCATGGCTCTGCGGGTGCCGCACAGGCGTGCACATGCACGCGCGCCCCCACTCCCCTCGCGCTCGCTCCCTCAATGTATTCCCGACTTTATGGGCACATTTTTCTTGTCAAGCTGACAGGGTTGCTAAGTGGATTTCTCCCTGATATGCGGACGGATTATCACATTACTCCAATGTCCTACACAAACATATTACTTTATATTCAATAGCCCTAATGAATATAAACTGCTTTTTCTTTTTTGGGGGTGGGGGGTAATCTATAGATTTTTAATGAGGGCACTATTAACTCCCTCCTCTTTAAAACAGACTTAGGTGCAGCCTCTGAGTAGAAAATCAATGGTGTTATTGTAGGAATATTGTATATTGATATTGTAATAATAAGATGCAATTGATTTAGGGGTGTTGTGCGGTGTGTGTGAAAGGGGTCAGCCCGGGGTTATCCTGCCTCCTGCAAACGCCGCGGTGGCTCTGCCCTGCCTCCCTGCCCCTCGCCTTGTCATGCCGCTTCCGAGCATCGCCCCGCGTGCCCCGGCAGTGGCCGTGTGATGCCCAGGGTTGAGCTCGCCCTGAGGCGCTGGGTCCCGGCCACCTCTGGGACCCTCCTCAGCCAGACTGCCAGCGCAGCGGGGGTGATGTGCCGCCCCAACCTGCCCTCACCCGGGCTGCCTTAGCCTTGCTGGGTTTTAACCCTTCCACCTGCTGTTTTAGCGTTACCCGCTGCAGCGCCACACTGCCTTGACGCCCACGTCCCGGCCCTCTCCGCGTCTTGCCGAGGTCTTGGCTGCAGGGACAGCCAGGGACAGCAGCACGTGCACACAGGCAGGGCGGCAGGACCGGTCCTCTAATTAGGGCTGGAGTTTGCTGCCATGCAGCATCGCTGGCTGCCCTTGTCCTCGAGGGGGACAGACGTTCCTACCGCGCTTCTCTGCCGGGACGGAGGCAGAACCCCCTCAGCACTGGGCTCACCGCCCCGCGTGCGTCCTCCCTCTGGCCGCTGCAAAGCAGCACCGCTGCAAAATCAGGACAAGCTCAAGGATTTCAGCAGCAAGAGGCTGGCCCGCAGCCCGGGCACGATGCTGCCATGCCGCGGGAATGGGCTGCCAGGAGGAGCAATGCTCCAGCGGGGAGACCATCACCTCCACGGGCACGGGGAGAAGGGAAGGGGCCGCATCCCCACACACGCTGTCCTGCCGGCATTTCCCCCACCTCTCCCGCCTCCCCATGGGACCAGACCGCCCGGATGCCACTGCCACGGGGGCTTGGAGGGCCAAGTGCTGCCACGACCGCCACGTGCTGGGCCGAGATGCTTGCGGTGCAAGGAGCGAGCTTTTCAATCCTGACGGCAGCCCGGGCGGGCTGCGGGGGGCTGGGGGAGCCCAGGGCCCCCCTAAATGTGCTCATTTGGAGGCAGCCCCGCCGCACCTGTGCTACGGCTGGGAAGACAGATCACCCCCGGCCCAAGCTGAGCAGGTCCATATTTAAACTGTCCCCATGCTTTATGGGCTGTACAAGAACTGATGCTCAGGCGACGAGGGGCCATTTATCAATGTTCTAATGGCAGATTACTGTTAATGAATAATATCACTGCTGCCTTTGTATAACAGCTCTCTGCAAAGCGGAAACAGGGCCGCCCGGCCACCGCCGCCCTTCGTCTCCCCGCTGCCGACCCTGGGTGACAGCAGGTGGCCTTGTGACCGGCAGGAGCCGTACGGTCCCCACGCAGCCCGGCACTGCTGCCGGCGTCCCCGGCAATTGCAAAGGGGAGCGCTGGGTGCTGTCCCCCCTCAACGGGCTGTACTGCTCCCCCTGAGTGGGCACGTCCCCAGGAGAGGACAGAGCCGTCACGGGCAAGGAGTGACAGCACTCACCTGGCACGTGGAGCCAGGCTCTCGCAGCTGCTTGGCCTGTCCCTGCCGGAGCCAGGAGGGAGCTGTGTCTGGTCTGCATCTGTCCCCACCACGACACGTCCCATTCGGCTGGCGCCTGGGCTGTGCTCAGCTCTGCAGCAGCCCTGGGACAGCCCTGCGGTGGGGTGACCCCGAGAAACGTGGCTGCTGCTGGCCTTCGTGTGCTCCCAAGGCACCCCTGGCCCAGGGAGGGGGGCACTGACACTTGTCCCATCACCTGCGCCGCACTGGGAGGCAGCGGCCGTGCAGAGCCCAGCCCCATGGGCAGTGGCCACCCCCCCTGCAGGGACCAGGCACCCACCAGCTTCAGGGACGAGAGGTCCCACTTCAGTCCTGGGGTGACCTTGGCCATAAGCGTCCTGGGGGATCCAGCGCTCAGCGGTGCTGGGCAAGGTGGGGACACTGGGATGCCTGGCCGCAGCGGTGACAAGGACACGCAGAGCCCCGAGCTGTGGGGACGCCAGGGACGGTCCTGCCACGCTGCTCCCAAATGAATGGCTTCATAATCCTGCGTGCGGGGCGAGGGGCTCCGCATGCCCCGCACAGCCGGCAGGTATATTAGGTGGAGCTGACAGCGACGCGCAGAATATTAAGAATAACTTACCTCATTATCTGCAATTACGTTACTGCCACACACCTCATTTCTTCACGAAGAAAAGAAAATTAGTTTTATATTGACTTCATCCCAGTGCCTCCCCTGCCTGCCCCGCCACAAAGCACCCGCACGGGCTCTAAAGAGGGTTTGGACACAATTAATACTCATGTCCCCGCCCCTACCTGTTGCTGTCCCTGTCCCAAGGGGACGGGATGCCTGTCCCACCCCCTGCACACCAAGGTCAGGGAAGCCCCCAGTCCGGCTCACCCGAGCAGGGATGCTGGAGCGGGGAGGGCCTGTTCCTGGCAGCTCCCAGGTCTGCAGGGAGGTGACGCCACCGGGTGTCCCTGGGAAGCAGCCAGGCAGACGAGTGCAGCGGAGGGGACCCATCCTAGGGATCAACCTGCCACCTCAGGCGCCTGCTTCCTCCCACCCGGGCTGGCCACCATCACCCCATGGGTGACGGGCCGCTTCCTCCTGTCCCCAGCGCTGGGGATCAGAAGAAGGGTGACTGGATCTGGGTGACTGAGGGGGGACACACAGTGCTGTGAGACACCCGCCAGCCGCACAGGCTGCCAGACGGCCCGGCACAGGCGATGCCGTGCAGGGGCACCCCGCGATCGGGGCATCCTGGCTGGAGGGGATGGGCTGAGCTCTCTCGCACCATCCCCAAAGTTCCTGGAGCCCACGAGCCCGAAGGGCATCAACGCTGCTGGTGGCACAGGGTGCACCGAGCCCTCGGTTTGTCCTGCAGCCCCTGTGACCGTCCCCGCACACCCAGTGTCCTTGCAGGCCGGCAGCATCCCCGGGCAAACAAAGCAAGCGCTGCCATCACCCCGCTCCCGGCTGCGGCCGCTCACCGGCCGGGAGGGAAGGGGAGCGGCATGCGTGGCAATACAGGGAAAAAAGCCAATTTCATCTTTATTAGAAGGAGATTTCTCTTTTAGTAATAAGCACACTTCAAATAATTAGCGTGTTTTACGTAATAATGAAATTATGGAAATGCAGGCCACTTATTCAAACAAGTCACCATTACCATATTTTTAAATATTAGACTTAATTAGAGTTTATCACTTCAGAGAAGTACGAGGAGTGGAGATTTTTTTTCCTTTACAAAAAAAATCCTCATAAAGTGTTTATTAAGAGCGGGTAAGAAGGGGATAATGATCTGTTTGGAAATTAAGGCAATCAAACATTTAATGCTCTGCACTCCTGTAGGCAAAAGCATTCAAATGAGTCAATTATACATCCATTATCCAGGCACGATTAAACAAGGCAGGACGGGGAATTTGTCCTCCGCATCATGCGATTGTCGCCAGGACTTATGTCCACTTAAAGGCAGCTAATAAAACACTAAACTTGGGGAAGAAGAGGAAGGGAGGACTGAGAAAAGGGAAGAAAGGGGAAGAGAGGCGGCGGGTCAGTGGGACCGCAGAGGGGCGAGGGTGGGAGGTGGGTAAGGATGGAGCCGTGTCTGCATCCCAGCCCTTCATAAATCAATGTAATTAAGTTAACATGAAAATCAACTTCACCATCCCGTTAAATTACAGCATTTGCATATTAGGACTCAAATGAAGTAGGTAGCGGGCGAGTGGGGTGGGAGGGGAGGGGGGGGGGTCGGGGAAAAGGATGGGGGGGACTGTACACCAAAAAGGGAACCATTTATTACGGTGAATAACTAATTTCAGAATTTATAGCGCTGGATTTTCGTTCCCGTGCCATTTATATTACAGAAGGAAATTAAGGGGCGGGCAGGAGGCTGGCTGGACATCTTTCTGCGTTATTGCTTGTCTGCCATTTGCAAATCATTATTAATTGTGGCCCGTGTCGCTGGTGCAGCAGGGCAGGGTGCCTGGACAGCCGGAGCAGACACACATATCTCTTCATCAGGACCCCAGCCGCTAGCCCTGGAGAGCCAATTACCCCTCCCTGATTGGTATCAGATAAGGAGGGAATTTTTACAAATTAGGGAATAAATAGAATTTCCACACGTGGAGCAGGGAGGGCTTGAGAGGCAGTAATGAAAAACGATACATCACCATCAGCCAGACAACCCTATTCATACGCCGATGCATTACGCTCACTACTCATAATCCCGCCGAGTGACAGACAGCCGCCGGAGCCGGCCGAGCCGGAGGGGAGCGCATCCCGCCGGCCAGCCTGCTCCAAAGCACGGCCTCCAGCCACCAGCACCCTCGCGGCAGCCCGGGAGGTCTCCTCTCCGCTGGCCCCGTGGCGTAGCCTCTGCTGTGGCCCCGCCGGCTCCACGCTGCCAGTTCGGCATCGCTCGGCTGTGCAGGCGGTGGGGACAGACCTCCTGGCAGAGGTGACACCACGCAGGAGCTGTCCCTGCTCTGCTGCCCGCAGGAGAAGCCCAGCAGGACGAGCTTCCAAACGCGGCCGAGTTTGGTGGTTAAAGCTGGCAGCTGGGCACCCGGCGGCACCCCAGCCTCTTGCCCGACTCCTGTGTTCCTGCAGGTGAAGCACATGTTCTCCAAAATTATCCAGGTCAGACCATGCCCTCAAGAAGATTCCTCCTTCCCTTGGTGGCTCATGGCAGTATCCTGCTATTACAAGATCCCTACGTAATTTCCAGCAAGGATTTGCCTTTTTGCACTATTCAGCCCCCAAATCAGCCTCGCGGCTCTCAGCCCTGCTGCTCCGCTAGCCTTGGGTCCTCCGGCACCAGCACGGTCCCTGTGTCACCTTGTGAGTGGTGCTGGGGCTCGAGGACGGGGTAGGCAGCGCCGGCTCCAACCAGCCACAGGAGCAAAGGCTGCGCTTCTGCACGGCTCTGCTCCGGTGGGAATATACTTGGATGGGGCACCTCCATCCCCCCGTGAGCCTGCTGCCGAGGCAGCCCCAACGCCAGCCCTCGCCCAGAGCAGACCCCAGAGCCACCGGCCGGCTGCGTCCCCCCGAGCTGGGGCATCTGCTTTCAGACCTCGGCAGCTCCCCGTGGCAGCACAGTCCTTTGCCCTGGGCTGCGACGGAGCTGGATGGCCCCGAGGACAGGGCTGGCACCCAGCTAATGGGGACCTGGCATGTGGCCGCCTTGGAAAGAGCAAATCCTGGAAGTGCAGGGACCCCGCTGGCATTCGGAGCCCAGTTTGTACCATACGCCCCAGCGTCGGAGCCACGCGCCTCCGCGCCCGTAATTAGCTCTCCCTTATGACAAGCACGTCACTAAACAAAATGCTCGGCAGGAGATCAATCTTGCCTCTAAGTCACGCAGCCTTTAATTTATTCAGCATACAATGTCGCTCCACCGCTGGCTTCCTGTAATTTATACCGTACACTGTCGTGTATTATTTAACTCGCCTGAGTGTTTTACAGCTCGCCTGAAAGTCGCCGTGCAAAACAGTCACGGTGGGGCACCGGCGAGGTGCAGGGAGGATGCAAGCTGCCCCCTTGCTCCGGGGCTGGTACAGGACCCTGGCTTGGGGACAAGGTGATGGTGACAAGTTGCTGCAGAAGTTGGTGGCTCAGGACCCCCCACCTCCAGGGCTCTGTGGGTGGGAATGGAAATGGGAGGTGGGTCCCCACAGGAGCCCAGTAAACCACAGGCCCCAGTGCTGGTGCTTCCTTCGAGGAGGAAAGGATGGTGGCAGGAGGGAGAGGGCAGCAGGGGCTGTGCCTGGGGTGCCTGGGGAGACCCGGCGGGACTTGGGGCAGAGGTGCTCTCAGCACCCCTCCTCCCGGCTGTGCTGGATGCTGGGGATGGCCAGGCTGGTGCCCACCCCTCTGCAACACGGAGGGAGGGTCCGCGCCCACAGGCTCTGCTAGAACACAGCCAGAGATGCCAGAGCAAAGTCTGGCGAGGGAGGAGGCTGGGAGCCCCACGGGGTGTCTCAACAGATGCAACAGCCTCATCTCCTGGACTGGCCTGGGCAGACTGTAGGGCTGCAGGCAGCTGCCAGAAGGGGATGGGGCAGGCAGGGGAGGTGAGCGAGCAGCAGCACTGCCGGCATGTCCAGCCCCACCAGTACCAGAGCAAGAGAGAAGGCCAGGGGATGAGTGGGAGCCGGGATGCTGCTGCAGCAACGCTGCCCAGCCCACGGCCTGTCACCGCCACGGCTCTGCCTTTGCCCTGCCTGCACGGCCAGGACCACCGCTGCCACTGGAGCCGGTCCCTGGGGATCCCGGGGGGCGCGGTGGGAGCAGGCAGCCCCGCCAGGGTGGTGGGGCTTCATCTGACAGGCAGGGCACCAGGGCTGTCCCATTGCCCCTTCTCCCGTTGCACACCCCAGAGAGGGCAGAGGGCAGGCAGGCAGCGTGCGGTGAGACGGCTCCTTCCTGGCCTCTCCACCAGGACACACGGCAGCGGCAGCCGGGCCCTGAGAGCAGGAGGGAGGGAGGTCCTACCCCAAAACTGGGGTAAGGACTGGGGCTGGACTGGGCTGAGAGCTGGCTGGTAGCTGGTGTGGCCGCTCCGAGCAGCTTAGTGCTTGTCTTTGGCCGTGCGGCTGAATGGAAACAGTCAGTGATGTAGAGCTGGATATCCTCCGCAGGGAAGGTTAAAACCTCTGTTCAGTGTAAAGTTGCCATATCTAAGCACTTATGATCACGATATTTATGGCTAGTTTATTCCAGGCTGTTAAAGGCAGCAGTAGTTATCCACAGATAAAGGGAATTCGGCTCCCCTGATGCCTTTTCTCCCCGTGACAAAGGCATGCCTGGCCAGCACCGGGCGCTCGTGGTGTGTAACTCACCCGATGGTCCCTGCCAGAGCCAGCGCTGAGGCTGGGCACAAGGATGCTCGACACGGCAGGGACGGCGGCTCTGGTTCTGCTGCGTGGGAGCTGCAGGGACAGACGTGGGAGACGCTGTCTCCCTGCCCCTCACTGATGCCGCTGGGGGCCAGGACGTCCCCAGGCTGCAGGGAGCAATTCGGTCTGCCTTCCCGCTGGTCCCCAGTGCCAGTGCAGGTGTCCCTGCCTCCTGTATCCCCTCTGCATGCTGCCATGCCTCTGCCAGGCCCTGCTCTGACGGAAGGTTTATTTAGGGCAGCGGAAGGCCAAACCGCTCCGGGGTTTTGCAGGGACCCACAAGCTCCCCACCACTGCCCGGCCGTTTGCTCGGCTCCACATCTAGCTCCTGACACCCAGTCCCACCGCTGGGATTGGGACCCTAATTAGGGAGAAATTTCAAGGGAGAAATGAGAGAGTTTATAAAGCTGAGTTTTCCTGCCTGTGAGTGACACAAGATGTCAGAGAAAGGAAATAAAAGGCAAGGATGCAATTCCAGTGCCGCCGAGAGTGTGTGGCGAGTCCTAATGGAAAGTTCTCCTGCTCTTTAAAGCTTGGTCAGATGGCCTAGTTATTGCTTTAAAAGGACCCAGAATCAAACTGCGGCGCCGCACTCGAAGCCTTCAAATAAAGCGAGCTGTGTTTCTGCAGGTCCGGCGAGGCAGAGGCAGGCGATTACACAGAGAAGGGCAGGTCTCTTTATCTTGGAGGGAGACCTACCTATTTTTAAACATTAGCTCCAAATCAGCAGCTCACCTCTTTGTCTCACACAAACCCTCTCTCGCCTTCTGGAGGAGAGATCAAACGCCAGCCCTGCTGCCATTGTTTCTCTCCCAGCGAGATGGATGCGGGACTGTAATCTTCCCACAAAGCCGCACGCTTCAAAGGCATCAAAAGTGCTTATTAAAAGTCCTAGGAAACTAATTTAATAACATCCCAAAGGGCTGGAAAAATCAGTGCGGGCAGCTCAAAATATAACCTGGCGAGGGAGACGGGCCCCCGTTCGACACGACTCCATCTGCAGGCAGCCGCACACAGGGCCGGGGTGCTTTGGCACGCAGACCTGCCCCGCTCCCCGCGGCGTGACCGCCCTGGCACTGCCCGCTCTCCTGCCAGGGACACAGCCGGGCAAGCGGGAGCATGAGGCACCCTGCCCGATGGCACCCCAGCACAGCTCACGTGGGACTGTGTCCCCCCCAAGGGCTTTGCTGGGCCAGAGGCATCCTCGTACGCTGGGGACAATGTCTGTCTGTCCACCCTGGCTCCGCAACTCGGCTCCCCTTGTTGAGCTGAAGAGCCCTGCACCGTCCCAGAGGGAGGATTTCAGGCTTGCCTCTGAAACATGAAAAGCACCAGGCGGCCTTTGCCAGCCATCTTGGTGGCCGCTGAAGTGGTGGCTTTGTGCAATGCTCACCAGCCCGCCGGGGATGTCAGCCAGACCTGCAAAGCCACGTCAGAGAGACCCGTGTGCTACGTGTGAGACAGACCTGCACATCACCTGCAGGGCCTGGCTGGTGCACGTGCCTTCCCGCTAACGCGTACGTGCGGCAGGCACGTGCTCACAGCCGCAGCAGCACGAGGGCTGTGCTCCCTTGCAGCCCACAGAGCCCGTCCCTGCTCCCAGCCCGTGCTGGGCAACGCGCAGGTCCCTGAGGCTGTGTCCCGTCTCCACAGTGCGGGCTCTGGCAGAAAGGGGCAGGGGATGGAAATTAACGCTCCAGCCTCCGTCTCATCCTGCCCATTAGCGGGGCTGTTTTACTCCGGATCATTAAATATGTATATCTTATTACATGCCTTGTTACAGTATTGAGCTCTATTGACTGATAATAAATTCCAAGCATCATCCTGGTCATAAATTTATCTGGAGATGATGAAGACTCAATAATCTAGTCATGCAGATAATATGATAGGGCCTTAAAAAAGATCATTACATTATATGCCAAAATTAAAAGTGAAATACACTTTATTAACACTGTTTCCACACTTGGGGCCATTACTTGTTATATCCCCTCCTGCCCTCCCACCCACCCGCACACCGTCCCTCAGGTGAGCCAGGGAAGGCGAGACGAGGCAGAGCCGCCACAGCTCTGCCCTGGCAGGAGCCCGGCAGACGGGTACAGGGGGACGGCAGGCGGCACAGACAATCACACCGCGGCTTTCCAGCCTGATCCCAAGGATGCAAGGCCCTGCCTGGTACAGCACCGCCGCCCTGCACATTGGGCAATGGCCTCTGAGCATCTCCACGCGTCTCAACGAGCTCCCGCGCCCGGTGCCATTCGCTGCCGACACGCAGCTTTATCAGCAGGCTGCAGCCATCAGGAGGAAGGGCAGCCTTGTCCCCAGCCTCCAGAAGGAAAAAGTGATCCCCTGCAGCTAGAGAGCTGCCCACCCGTGGGGTTAACCCAACAGCTCCCACCCGACAGCAGCTCTCCCCCAGGCTCCGACAAGTTGCAGAGCCAGGACAGGGTTCCCCCTCGTGCCTGGCTGCCCTGCGGTGTGGCACAGACAGCCAGGGAGCAGAAATGGGGATACGGGTGCAGCGGGTGTCCCCTCCGAGAGAGGAGGGCTCCCGGCAGGCTCCAGGTACGCTGATGCCAGTCTCACCGAATTGTCCCTTGGCAGGATGGTGAGAGCCGGGCAGCTCCCAGCCACCCTCCCTGGCGACGGGGGCTTGGCCCCCTCCTCCCGCCAGCCCTCTGAAGCCATTCCTCTCCTTTAACAAGAAGGTCACAGCCATTTAAACTCCTCTGATGAGGGCAGGCAGCTCGCGCCCCTCCTGCCTGGCGGGGCCAGCCTGGCCACGCTCCCGCCTGCGGATCAATGGCACGCCGCAAGTTTAAAGCGTCCCCCACCCCGGCCCCCCTTCCCTCCGCCACCTTCCTCTCCACACACGCAAGGTGACGAGCGCCGGGGGGGGCCCACGGATCGATGCCGCGACACGGATCGGCTGCCGGGAAAAACCAATCGTGGATCAGATGGAAACCGACTTCTTCTTGTATCTGCCCGGCTCTCGCCGGGATAGATTGGCTGGAGAAATCCGATGGCGAGAGGAGACAAAGCAGGAGGTGATGGGGAGAGGAGGAAAGGGCTGATAATGCTCCTGCCACGTCCGCTCTAATCTGTGACAGCCCGAGGATTTGCTGAAAACCATTATCACATTGCTCTCCCTTCTCTTGTCCCTGATAAAGCCCCGGCTAATCTGTTTGTTGCAGGTATTGAACGAATGCATTTAGCGAAACAAGGGGTGTGTGCGCGCCTCCCTGCCTGCGGAGCAGATCTTTTTTTCCCTGCGCCTCCAGCCTGGCTGGGAGGCGACGGGGGAGCCGGGAGGGCAGGGATGGTTTTGGGTGCAGCCTTGCTGCAGGTGCGGGCTCTGCCCCACCGGGCCGTGCCATGGGCAGAGCTGCCGTGCCTGCCACAGGGGAACCGTCTTCGCCGACGGCCTTTTGCGTGTTTTGGGGAGCTTTTCTCTAGGCACTGTGTTTCAGCTTTGCAACACAACTCACGGAGAATGGCGAGCGAAGCCCTGGGGCCGGCAGGCGATGTGGCGGTGCCGTGGCACATCCCAGCTGGGACCACCGCCGCAGCCCACTGCGCAGGCAGGCAGAGAGCAGCCGAGACGGGGGGACATGGGGTCTGTGCCGCAGGAAAGGCTCTCGGGTCCCCCATTCTCTGGAGCCCGGCTCGTGCCTGCCTGTCCCGGTGCTGACCTCGGCCCTCCCCTTGCGAGAGGCTCTTTCTCCAGGGAGGAGAGATAATTCAGTGGCTGTGAAAGCCCAGACCCGGGGCTCCCGCAGCCGCCTGTTACAAACAGTTCTAGTGGAACATTAATTATAGTAATTTAGCCGTGGAACACTAACTGCAGCCAGTGCAATAGCATTCAGTACATTAGTGGCTATAACCCACTCCTTAAAAAAGACATTTGGCTACTGACAGCTGATAAAATGAGTTGTGAAGCATAACCAAAGGGGAAAAAAAAAAAAAAATCAGAAGCACGCTGGGAGCGAGCCGTGGGGCGGCCAGGCGGAGGGCAGCACCCCCACGGGGTGCCGGGGGACACGAGGGGTGTAGGATGTGGGGCAGGTGGCGGGGGGATGCAGCGGGCACCCTCTCGCTCGCCACATGGGCCAGCGGGTTCCCCGTGCCGCGGGCAGGGCTCGGCGAGGCGGGGGGCGTGGGGCCGTGTCTCGGCAGTATGTCAAACAGAAGGACATTTCCTTCTATCTCCCAGCCGCCGCCCCAGGGCACAATCCACCTACATTCAATCTTTACTCCACTACACATGTTTCCTTTCCAGCCTCGGATTATTTTTTATCATCAAATTACCGTGGCGATAAGATGGAGTAGATGTGATAGCAAGCAGAGCGCCCGCCCTCCCCTCTCCCCCCCTTCCCCGGCATCCCTCCTCCCTCCGCCACCCCCAGCCTGCTGGCTCTGAGCAGGCGGGGGGATTATCCAAATGTCAGGGGGTGAGGAGAGACCCCCCGGCAGCTGGATTCACTGGCTGGGACGAAACCGCGGCTGACAGCAAGTGCCCGGGTGCAGGCAGGCAGCAGCTGCCGCACAGCTCGGGTGCCCACCAAGGCGGCCGGGAAAACTTGTGAGGTGCCCGGTCACGGCGTGGGACCCCACCGGCAGCCGTGCCGCAGCAGAGCCGGAGCCGAGCATCTGCTCCCCGCTGCTCTGCTGCAGCGCCCCGGCTCCCCCACTGCACCCGATGCCCCAGCCCGGCACCGGAGGTGCGACAGGCCGGTGACACCGGTGAGGTGGCAGGGACACGGGGAGCCCTGGCGCAGGGGGGGCCAGGAAAAGCGCGGCCGTGCTGTTCCAAGCCCAAGCAGTGCCGCAAGGCCCTGCTGTGATGAATCCTCCCCATCTCCTTGTTTACTCCAGTCCGCAACAAATGAGTCCCTGCCCGTCCGGGGATAGCTCATCCGGAGGAATGCTCTTTCAGGCCTCTCCCTCTAATCCCTATTAATTTAAATAATGCTCGGCCACTCTTCTCAAACTATTTATTATTTATCAGGTTTGTTTATTTGTAGCTAACAGGTAGCACTCAGCATGCGTCCCCGGCACGGGGACAGGGGCCGTTCATCACACCGGCTCCCCCGCCATCCACCATCCGTCAATTACTCCTGCTTCCTTTAATTAGTAATGAGGACTAATATCTCTGCCTGGGATGGTGGCTGGAGCGGAACTTCCCTCCGGTGGCATCCAAGCAGCACAAGGGAGGGAATGAAAAATAAATACCTGCGCCAGGCTGCTGCTGCTGCTCCCGGATGAGCAGGGGTGCTCGCCAGCCCCCATGCACCCCCTCCCAGGGGGGGGTTCCATCCCTGGCAGCTCCCCAAGTGTCTCCTGTACATCAGAGGCTCCTACCCAGCAAGGCAGGGGAGGTGATGCCAGCCAGGTCCGGATCCACGGGTGCTCTTTCCCGCACGGCAGGGCCATCCCAAACCATGGGGGATCCCCTGCCGAGCCCCAGCTGCTGAGCTCCGCATGGGTATCAGCAAGGGGAAGTCTAAATTAAATGCCCATTAGAGCCTCTGGCCTCGCCTGTCGGTCCTGGGGAGCTCTGTATCAGAACATGCCATCCAGAGGCAGCCTAATAGCGAAGGCAGCACATGATATAAATGGAGCCCCTTTGATTTATTGACTGGGAGAAGTTTTTACACGATAGCCCATTAAGACGGACGGCTCTGTTTACAGCCAGGCCATCTAGCTATAGGGACCCTGAACTGGATGGTGTGTTTGGCTATTGCTCTTCAGGCAGACATCTCATTAAGGGGAACAGCATATGGAGCTCTCTGGATCTATACTTCATGAGTCCTGAGGGAGGCTTTTACCATTTTTAATAAGCGGGCAAGGTTAGCAAACCTGCAACGCGGTGACCTCCCCTCCCCATGCGATGGATCTCCCTGAAACGCAGAGAGCTGGACTCACCGGGTGTGCACGGGACTCCATAAATCACCTCCTCGCTGCCGGCCAGGGAGGACAGCAAGGGGGGTCCAGACCAGGCAACGCCGCTTTCCGAAATGCGGCGGCAGCGTGTGGCTCAGCCAAATGCGCCGGGGGCAGGCAGTTCGGCCATCACGCCAGCAGGGTCACGGGCAGCACGCGGGCAGCTCAGCCGGCAAAGGTGCTTTAAGGAGAGAGTGTTAACATGATAGCCGCAGTGCAGGAAACGAAACCCCCGGCTGGCTGTCGAGGGGGAGATTATTCCGTATTCAGTAACACGGCTGTTTAGGAGAACAAGTAATCTCTGGCAAAGACCTCCGGCTCTTCCCCGATCTGATAAAGCCCTGCAGTCTACAGGCAAGCTGGTCCCTGTGGGAGCTGCCGTGGATGGATGCTGTGGGCTGGGGCTGCCGGAGCTGGATGCCATGGGCTGGGGCTGCTGGGGCCAGAGGGCAGGAGAAGGAGCAGGGGGGCAGGCACGTGGGGCAAGCTGCCGAGGGATGGGGTGGACATGCTGCAAACAGCTTGCCTGGGACACCTCTCCAAAGCTCAAAGGCTCGTGCAAGGTTTGGGTGCCCCTGCTCAGGCACCGCTCACACTCCCACGTACAGCAGCACAGACGTACGGCTCAAGGCAGCGGGTTACACGCGCTTATGGGCACAGCGCCCACCATCCCCTCCCGGCCTGGGTACGCAGCTGTGTGCACACCCGCTCCCCGACAACGGCAATCTGGCTTTTGCCCATCAGCCAGCCCTTAAATCGCTGTTTTTCACTCCTGCGGTACCAGGTAAGCACTATAACCATCAACAATCATTGGCATTTAACTTACACACCTAAAATTCACACCATGGAAAAATCTGCCAGAAAAGCAGGAGGCTGAGAACAGGATTGTTTCCTTTCCGAGAAGCCTGCCTGGCTCTGGTTGGGAAAGAGGGAAGGCAGAGAAGGACAAATGGACAGACACGGTGGCATATTTGGGTCTCTTTCCAGCAATTCCCTCACAAACAGTCTGAGCATCTTTGAAATGAAATTTTGTAGGCGATTAGCTCACAATGTGAACTTAATTGCTTTTGGTATTTAAAAAACCCCATTAAATTAAATGGCTGAGATATTGAGGCTTAAGCAATGGCTGCTTCCAATGCACAGTAACTACCAGCCTCATTACTGGGATGCCAATTCCAGCGGCGGAAGGCGCAGACCCATGCGACGTGACCGGTGCGGCTCTAACACTCCCTCCCAGCTCACAGCCCGTGGGTGAGAGGATCATCAATAGCAGTGCGAGGATGGCTCAGAGCAAGGCTGGCACGGAGCAGCAGCCCAACAGCGTTCTGAGCTCTTGGTTCCCCAAAGCATCCTTGTTGGACCAGGCAAGCCAGACCTGGGCGACTGGAAGCCAAGGGAATATTGGGCACCTTCGGCTCAATGCGAGGAGCAGCTGGAGTGGGACAGTGCCACACTCCAGGAGATCAGGGTGACCTCCACCCAGCTGCTTCGGTCCCCGTTGCTCGAGGATGCCATGGTGCTCGCACTACCTACACTCGGAGACCCACGGGTGCGCAGCTCCCACGGGTAACTATTAAGCAACTCTGAACACAAGCTCGGCTGATACCTCTTTTCCCCGGGGACAGCCCCAAAGCTGGCACCTTGTACCTCTTTATGCCAGCACCGTGCAAAGGAGCTCTCCTCCGCCACAGAGCCGGCAGCACTGCCCCGCTTTGCATTTAGTGCTGTAATACAATAGAGCGGCCAACAGTAGTGCTTTCACCTTACTTTACTTGTTTGTTTAAATTATTTACACTCCTCAGATGCAAGATTGCTCTCCAAAAGGAGCATCCTTTTGGCTGCTGCAGCTTTAAAATGACTTGCATCCATCACTCAATCGCTTTCAGGTCAAACACACGCTCCCGACTTAATGACCACATTTCCGCAGCAACAAATCTGTCACTGCTGTTTGTTTAAAGCCAACAATCTGTAGGAGCACTGTGTGCAAGGATTGAATTAACTCAGCATCTGAATGACTGCGGTGCCAGATCATTCAAATTGCACCTTTCCTAAAATCTTCCAGCAATGTTAATTAATGTTCCTTAGGTGATGTGCAACATGCTGCAGTGCACAGGGCTGCCGGAGAAAGAAAAGCCCGATCCCTGCGGGCCCGGGGCCACTGGAGCCGGGTTCCCGGCTGCCCCAGCCCCAGGAGCATGTAGGGACGTGTGTGTGTGTTGGGAAAAAGAGGGGCTGGTGGCTCCCCCTTGCTCTGACATGACCTACCCTGATTTCCCCAAAGTTTAGCAATTCGGCTGAGATATTCCGTGCTGGATGTCTGACTCACGCTGAATTTTTTTCCCAGGAAATTCCAGCCCAAACCATTAATACATTGCCATCAACAAGAATGAAAAATATGTCCTTATTTCCCTTAAATTCTAACTACTTGTTCTTGGGGGGGTTTTTTTGTGTGTGCCCAGATGTTTCGGAACAAAGCCTTGAAGTCTGCTGGGAAGGTAATTTTGGGGCCAGGGAGCGTTTTAGATTTCCCATCGGAATCTCGCCAACTTTGGGCAAAGCCAGCCCTACCCGCGGCCTCGGGGCGGCCACACATGCGCTGACGCCCAGCCCTGGGCCAGCCCCCTGCTTCCAGCTGCTGCAAACCCCCTGGCACCCGCTCCAGGCACCTGCGCGGGGAGCGGGGACCCAGCTCTCCAGGCGCTCGATGACTTCCCCAGGAAGCAGGAGGGAGGAAACTGCTTCATTGAAACACTTGTGCCAACAAGAGCTGGAGTCGGGGGCAGGAGAAGCAGGAGGAAATGGTGACGGGGAGCTGGTGGGGCTGGTGGCAGGGGGAGCTGAGATGATACCAGAGAAATGGGGGGGACTGGGACAAGGAAACGAGGACAAAGAGCTGGGACAGGGATGGGGAGGCAGACTGAGCCTAGCAAGGTGTGCAGAGAAGGAAGGAGTGGGATTCAATCCAACACCAAACCACCGAGGTCTCCTCCTGCCATCTGCAGCCTCCACCTACTCCAGCCCTTGCCCACCAGCAAGTCCTTGGCCCAGCGTCCTTGCCCAAGGCCCCTGGCCACGGTCCCTGTTCGTCTGTGGCATTCGCATCTCCACAGAGAACTGGGGTCCACTGGGGGGTCCTAACCTTGAGAGCTAGAGCCCTCCCTCAGCCTCCCCTCAGCCCGCTGCAGTTAATTGGGGCACCGCTCTAATCTCTACCTGCCATTGATTTCAATCCAGCTCCAATTTTCTTCTTTGACCTTCTCTCCTCCAGACCCCACTTGCAAACAGAACACAAATCCTCAAAGATCCCCTTTGTTTTCCCCTGCAATATTCCAGTGTGCCCCAGTCCCAGGCTGGGGAAGGGCGATGACCAATGCCTGTTTGAGCCTACACACTTGTGCACAGGGATGGACACATCGCTGCCCACACAAACGCCCTCCCCTGAGCACGCTCACCCCAGCTCTGGCATGGAGAGGGAAGTGGTGATGCTCTGACACCATCCAAACCACCCCAAGAGGAAACCATGACAGATGGGTTTCCTCCAGGGACATCTGCCTTTTTTTGAGCAGCCTCTGGGCCCAAGGGGGCATGCAGGAGCACTCCTGACTGTGCCTGGGTTTCAGCTGCCAGGTTTGCATCCAGCACCCGTACCACTGGAGGGATCTTCTTCTGCCCATCTGAAAACTGGTCCCTCCGTGCCGAGCCCCAGCCCTGTGTGGCCTGGGATGCTCCAAAGGCAAGTGGAAGGAGATGAGCTGGCCATGAGCTAGGGGAAGATCTCTCCTTCACTGTGTCCCTGGGGCCATGGATTGAGCAGAGAGACCAGGAACGCCTGCCCCCAGCTCCCTGATGCCCCTGACGCTCTGTGCTGTGATCTGGAAGGGGAGCCAGCCACTCGGAAGCAGTTAAAATCAGATTGCAGTCTGCTGGTGCAGACAAGCAGGGGAGGAGAGGGCCCTAGACAGCGCCTGGGAGATGTCCCCCAGAGAGAGACACTGCCAGCATCAGGGGAAGGGGAGAGGAGCTGTCAGGGGAGTAGGGAATGGGAAAGGCATCATCCCTTAATGCCCACCCCTTCCTGGCACCCCAAAATGGGTGGGGAACCTCTGCCAAGGCTCCTTTCTCAAGAAAGCCGGGATGCCAGAATTTCAGCCCTCCCGGGTCCCTTCTTTTCCTGGCAGCAATTCACTATGTAAAGAGGCTGGATATTTATAATTATGCTCAAAGTGGCCACTTTGAAAATCTATATGTCTCTAGGCTCCCTGTACATCATAATGTCAAGTCTGTGAATGGAGGCATCCATCAGAGGCCTCACATCACAGACCTCGGAGCTGTGATAAACACTCGGGAAATGCTCACTGAACCCCGTGTCCCACCGCTGCCTTCCGGGAAGAGATTAGGTCTTTGGGGGGTGCCCCATGGGGGCTCCTCCAGGAGGGATGCCACTGGGTGCTCGTGAGTCACTGATCAGAGATGGGGATGGGAGCAGGGTCTGGTTCCTCCAGCCAGACCCTTCCCTGCTGACCCTTGCTGTCCCCCAAGAAGCAGGGCTTTCCTCCAGGTGGGACCATCCAAGCTGTCACCCTGTTTTCATGCCGTGGCCATGCCAAGGGCACACCACCTGCAAAAAGGCAGCTCCCACCCCTCCACCTCTGGGAAAGCCTGGGTGCCAGGAGGGTGGTGAGCTACAGGGACAGGAAGCACCCCTCAAACATCATCTCCACTCTCAGGCATCAAATCCCCATCCCTTGGCCTTGTCAGCCCCAGGATGTCCTGAGTTTGACTGAGAAAGACCAGCTCAGCATCAGAGAACCAGGCTCAGCACCTGTTCCCAGCAGGGAAACCGAGGCAGGGAGCTGAAGTCTTTTTTTCAGGACAGCAAACGTCAGAACTGACCCTGAAGCGATGCTCCAGCCTGCTGCCCCACCGTGCTTGTGGGGAGTTTCTACCGCACCTCGCCTGGTGTGGGGATGCGAAGCCCCCGCTTTGCGTCATCTCCTTAGAAGTGAGGCAGGCGCCCTGCCGGCGAGATGCCCGCGGGAGACCAGGAATGCCGCTCTCTGCCGACAGCGTGGCGAGAGGACGTGCAGGCTTCGCTAACGCTTTGCCCAGGCTGTTCTTAAAAATTTATTACTCTGTTGCAACATGAAAAATAAGACAGAGAAGTAATCATTAGTATAACTATAACTCCCCGTGCAATAGTCCCACTTGTAAATTGAGATTTATGATTGCAGCTGCCGATATTTTAGAGGCCGGTGCAGGCAGCGGTGGCAGTACAGCCCAGCTACACGCTGCCCCGCCGCAGTTACAGTTTATCACAATCTGCAGAGATTATTGCAATGAATAATACACAACAGGCTGGCAGTGAAGAACTATTCCCGATCAAACGCTTCTGTAAACAACTGAATAAATAATATTGCTCAGCCCCTCTTTAGAGCCCTCGGAGGCCCAGGGAAATCTCTCATTACTCAGCAGGAGAGGCAGCGGGGGGCTCGGAGGTACCACGAGGGAGGGACGCAGTGACTCTGGGCAGGCGCTGGACATCCCAGGTGCTGGCACTTCCCATGCAGACAGCTCACTCTGCCATTTTTTTGTCAGAAAAGGAGGCTGAGACACAGGAAAGATCCGCTCATGGTCCCACAAATCCATGTGCAGGGCTGTCACTGCTGTGAACGACCTGCAAGCCCAGACAGGCAGGTATTGCTGTCCTCTCTTCTGCTTGGCAAGGCTTTTGCTCGCTCCTGCTATTACCAGGGCCCCGTGGGTGAGTTGGCAGCAGTTAAAGAGCAGGTTCGGGGGCAGCCGAGCCCACAGGCAGCCGGCCCCTGTCCACGGCAGAGATGGGGCAGTCGGGGCTGAGCCCACCAGGAGCGGGGCTCCACGTGCTCCCTGAAATGTCAGTAAGTAATGGAAAACGATCAGGGTTGTGCGCCAGCAGCTGTAGAAATGGCATTTCTTACACAGCTCGAAAGGATAAAGTTCACCTCCACGACGCCCCGGGTTTCCCTGCTGCAGTGAGCTCCGGCTCGGCCGCCACGCCATGCTGCCACGGGCACCAGGGCTGCAGAGACCCCTGCCCAGAGGGTCAGCAGGGGGATTCACCCCTTCCCCAGCACCCATCACGCAGAGGTGCCTTATTAACTCTCCAAACATCTATGCTCAAAATGCAGTGAGCAGAAGAGGAAGAACCTGAAGGAGCTAAGGGAGGGTTATAACCCCCTCGGGCTATAAACCAGCCCTGCAGCGGCTCTCTGACGTCTCTGACGTTTCAGAGCCCTCGCACCAAGCTTCCCATGCAGTGGATGCCCATGTGCCTCTGCCCAGACACTGCCAGGCAGGGAGCATCCCTCTGCACCCGCATCCTGCCTGCTCCAGGACCAGCTCCCAGGGCTGTTCCCTGCTCCCCGCAGACTCTCCCCACGGCCGGGTCCCGGGGAAGGGAGAGAGAAGCAAAGCAGGAAAGTTTGCATCTCTGCATCAGCTGCTCTACAGTGTCTGCATGTGCAGGAATCGCCTCCAATTAATCCCTCCTCAGCTTGGCCCGCCCGCTTCATTACCTCCCCTTGATGAGAACCATCAGTGGGGCCTGTATGATTTTGCTAATTAGCCTCACTTCGTTTATCATTTCCATTTTCTCCCAGAGACGCTCGGCTTGCTGGGCGACAGCTTCATCTCCCGCTGAAACAATGCGGCCCCTTCTGTGCCTGTCTCACTTAGCGCTGTCACTGCAGCCATTATGAAATTGGGGTTTCATTTACACACTAATTAAACATTACAGCTTGTTCACAATTACAACATGGGGATGAGGAGGTAACTAATTACTTAAGAAATGAGCTAACATTTATCTCCAATTCCTCCCCCCCAGCCCGCCGCCTTCCTCTCCAATCAAGATTAGAAATTGTTGTTCAACGGTGGCAGCCCAGCGGGCCGCTGCCTACCTCTGCGTGTGCCGCCTCCCCTTTGGGGGGCCGTACTGAGACCCCAGCCCGGGGACAATCCATCAACCCCTAATTGCAGCCGGGATGACGGGGGGCCGTGGCAGCGGTGCGTGGCGCTGCGCCAAACGGGCTACACGGGGACGAGCTGCGATGCTAGGGATGCATCCGTCCTGGTCAGTCCTGCCTGCCGACGCGGTGTCCCCAGGACAGCCCGGCCATTGTGGCCGCAGGGACCGAGGTGCTCTCTGGGCATCACGGCTCCCCGCACCTACAGGGCTCTTGCCTGGCACTGCACAGAGGCTGGGGATGCCAGCACGCTCTCCCCAGCCCCGCTGATGGGCAACTCAGCCTGAAAAGACATTTTCTTGAGGGAGGAATTAACATTTCAAACTGAGAACCACTAGAGTAAATAAAGCAGGCTGTCACTCGGATCAAAAGGCAATGCAAAGTGTGGGCTTGGGACACAAATGTGACTGGGGAGATGGGCCCTGGGGAGCAGCAAGGAGAGAGAGGAGCAGGCGCCCCTTCATTCATCCCTCGGGGTGGGGTGGCTGGCATGGGCAGGCTGGCGCCCCGTGTGCAGCCTAGGAAGGCCGGGTGCTGCCGCCGAGAGAGCAACAGCCTCCTTGCGCGGGTAGCGCGGGTCTGCCACGTGCTGCTGTTGCAGGCGAGCGGTCCTCACCTTGCTGCAGCGCGAGCAGTGGATGGAGGGTGCAGGCAGGCTGCACCCACAGCTACTGATGGGTTAGAGGGCAGCTAAGAAGGGTGATGGCGACCAGGATTGTCTTGGGATGGATGAGTGGACGTATGGTTGCCTGCAAAGCAGCAAGCCGGCTGGTGGGAGAGAGGATGGAGAGGCTGGGGACACTGCTATGGTGCCTGGACACTCCTGCAGGCTCTGGGAAAAGGCAGCGCTGCTGCAGGGCTTTTGAAACACAAGAGCCTCCCCCATAAACAGCCCTAAGCACTGGAAATGCTCACAGAAAAAATACCTAGTTCAGCACCAGGCAATTAAGGTTCTTTTGCAACTCTTAACCTGCGATTTTGAGACAAAGAATTTGGCCTTGGCATAATTTGAACTGCTAATTGCTTTCCTGATCCACAGTCAGAGAACTGAGCCGAAGCGGACACAAAAAAAAAAATCACCTTCCCTGTCTGGGAGAAAATTCAGAGCCGCTCTCCGGGGGAAGAGGATGCTCTCTTCTTCTCTCTGAGTAGCTTAAAAAATAATGATCAGGAAACAGTTAAGCAAAAGGGGGGTGAACTGGCGGTTTAAAAAAAAAAAACCTCACACCACTTTATAATAATAGTAACAACTCATTCCCATAGTTTTTATCCTTCCTGTCTTTAGCCCACAAAAAAAAAAAAAAAGAAACCCTGAGCTAAACTACTGACACTGGCTGGGAGCTTAGAACTGCCGCATCAAACAGAGCCCTTGAATCTCCTGAACATAATTGTGCTGCCCTCTAACCTCAACCTTCAATCAGTGCAGTGTAACTATCTCATTTTAGCCTACAGGACACACCCCTCTGCTAACTAGCAGCCATATTCTTCTCATTAGGAGACTGCTCTGGACGGGAGCGTGGAGGCAAAGCCGTTGTCTCTCTCTTTCTCTCCCCCTCTGCCTCTCTCGGCTGTTATATATGTACTTCTGGAGGGGGAGAGCACTAGCAGAGGGCTTTGTGGGTGCTGGAGATGGCCCAGCTGCCAAGCTCTGAGTCCCCTGGGCATGCAAGCAAAGCCAAATTGCTGGTTCTCGGTTGGAAACACACAGGACGGGAGAGGGGTCCTGGTCCCAGTACCCCCGGTACCGGGCAGCTGGCCCCAGGGAGCTGCAGCTAACGGCTGGAGCCAGCTTCCCCGCAAGATGCTGCTGCTGTGCCCTCCGCGGGGCAAGGGGCCGGGGGTCCCACCCGCCATGGGCTCACCCCGGGGAAGGGTCCCGAGGCGGCAGTGCCGGGGCGCGGGTCCCCTGCCCACTGGCGCCAGGCTGAGAGGCGGCGGCGGGCAGGGGGACGTGCGTGCCCCGGCAGGCAGGGGTGACCAGCAGCACCAGCACCTTGCCTGCTGCTGAGGGGCTGGGGCGCAGCAGGGAGGTTTGCCCAGAGACAGCCCCTCTGGCTGGAAGGTGGCTCCCCCGGCACGTTACAGGGGCAGGTAATTAACAGCATGGCTAAATACAGCAGGAAAACTTACCCAGCGCACTGGGGGGTTTTGCATCACATCACTGGGTAGGGGTTTTTCCATGGTTAAAGATCAGCTCGGTGCCGCGGGGGGATGAGGCGGGACACTCCTGTAGCCCTCCCGGCACAGCAGCCCAGCCCCCTGATCCCGCTGCATCTCTGGGGCACCGCCTGGCCACAAACTGACAGGAGCTCTTCAGCCCCTGCTTCATGCCATCCCCTCAGAGACCTCTGAGCACGCAGGGCAGCCATGTCAGACCACAGCACTGGACACCTCAGTCCCAGAAGTGTGGACCGGCATGTCCACCCTTAGCAGTGACCATGACCGTCTTCTCCTGTCTCCCCTCCAGGTCCAGCACACCAGCAGCACCCAGTTCGGGGCCCAGGCTGGGAGGAGCTGCTCAGGCTCTCGCTGGGTTTGAAGGACCCGGCTGGAGCTGGATTGCCCACGGCAGGGCTCTGCCGCAGGACCGGGAAGAAACGAGAGCTCGGGTGGTTAATGGCACAGCCAGGATCAGCTTACGTAGTGGTGGCTGCGGCTTTGGGAAGAACCTCATGCTGTGGAGCATAAAGAGGAGAGCAGGTCCCCTCTGATCCCACTGCAGACCCACAACGTGAACGAGGCCACAGTGGGAAATGGCAGCAGTTGGGCTGGCACAGCCCTCCCCTCCTGCCAGAGCCCTTTGCCCTGGGATTTCAACACGTTAGCAACTTGGGAGAGGGGGAATTACACTGATTTGTGTAAGGACAGGGAAAAACACAGCACCGGAGAGATTTTGGACACCTTGGTGCCCATCTTCCCCACCCAGCAGCATCTTCCCCATCCACGCCTTGTCCCTGCATCCTCTGCTGAATCAGACCAGCTATTAACACGCTCCAAGTTTGTTATCTTAAACAGGCCATTCAGGACACGGGGCAGCGATCCTTAAACCAATTAATGTGATCCTTTGATTTCAGGGGAGAATGAAGAGGGGACTGTCAGCGCAACGACGAGGCAGGAGTTACGGGTCAGAGCCTAGCAGCGCAGAGGTGCCCGTTAGCTCTTAACAAGAGGTGGGGGCAGTGGGCAGCTGCCATACCTGGCTTCTGTCAGAGCCCTTCTCCGCAGCCTCAGCCCCGGCCCAAGCGCAGCTTCCCAGGCACCCGGGAGAGCAAAGGATGGGGGTCCAGATGCCAAAAAAGCCTCTGCCGCCCTGTACCTGGGTCAGGGCTGCCAGGAGGAGAGCAGCGATGGCGCTATGTCGCAGAGCTGATCCCGGCACAGCAGATGCACGGCACGGAGGGAGCTCCTCTCTGCCGCGGCAGGGATGGCCACGGTGCCGGCGGTGCTCGGCCTGAAGCCTCCAGGCACCCCGGGGTGCCAGGGGCAGCATCACCCCGCAGCTCAAAACTTTCCTCTCTTTCTTTCTTTGCTTGGCTGTTTTTTAAAGCAGAAGTTCTCTCTTAGTGAAGTCTTTCAGGGGAGGTGGAGAGAGAGTAGGAAGCCAAAGAGAATCGTCTTGCTAGTCAAAGCCTTTAACAACTATTTTTAATATCAGGCAGAGGAGCAGGATTTTGAAATGAAACAGCCGGTGCCTCTTTGATGGGCGAGCTACAGATCTTGAAACAAGGTCCATTCCCTCCTCCTTCACTAACTAACAGCCATATTTCTCTCATTAAAGACAATCTGGCCGTATTTTCAAACTTCTTAACAAGGCGATCACCGTAATTTGAGATTTCTATTATCCATGCTCCTATTACAGCAGTCTTTTAAGCAGCTAGCTTTTTTTTTTTTTTTGCTTTCTTTCCCTGACTTTGTCTCTCCCCTCAAACTGCCATCAGTGGTAATGACGTGCAGGAAACAAGAGCACCAAGAACCATTTTTTTTTTTTTCCCCTTCTTTTTGGTACTAGGTTGTGTGGGGGTAGCAATAAGGAATAAAATAAAAAGCAAAATGAAGTTTGGCTATCTCCTATCTGGAGTTTGGTTTTTAATCCGCCCAGGAGCGCAAACGGAGCCAATGCAGTACCTTATCTCCCCTGCCGATCATGGACCCCCCTCCCCAAAGACCCCCAGCTCTCTCCCCTTCCCAAAGGCGCCCGGCCATGGCCCCCTCCCTGCCCCATTAGTCCTTCGCTGGGCTCTGCCAGATGGATGCAATTTGCATAATATCACCGGCGGAGGCTGGCAGATCAACCGGGGTCAGGCTCTGACATCTCCAGCACAGTCTATCTCCAAGTGCTAATTTGGACTGCATTGATCTCTCTTTCTGATTTCTTTGTCATTTACGTCTGCAACGGGTTGACAGGAGATACAGAGACAGACAAGGGGGGAAAAGGAGAAGGGGGGGAGAAGAGGAGAGAAACAAAGATTGTAGTTACAGATGTCTTTAAGGGAAAAAACAGATTAATCCAAGGACTCCTCTGAGGGTCGCAGCTTTGAAACATCCTAATTATCCTATTCTTATGCATTCCTGTACAGACTTAGAGGGGGGTCTTGTCAGGGAACTCAGGGGAATGGAAACTTGTAAAATTGTGGTGGAGTCTCTCTGGCTGGCTGCTGCCCCTTCCCCTCCTGCACCTCGCAATCATTTCTCATTAGGTGGAGCGGGGCAGCTTTAAACCTGGCGTCCCTCGCTGACACGGCCTTCGCTCCGTACCTGCCACCACTCTCCCTAAAGGCAGATCTCCGGCAGAACCGGGGCAGGAGCCTCTCCTCCTCGCAGAGGGGAACGCAGCGCTCACAGCCACCAGCCCTGCGCTGCCCAGGGAGGCCAGAGACAAGGGCTGACCCGAGAGGGACAGCAGCATCCTCACGATCCCTCGGGATGCAGGTGCAGAAGGGCAGGTTTGGGGACACATTGTGGTTGCGGGACCGCACAATGTTAAAAGACACCTTCCACCAGAGTTTGGCACACAGCAGGACAGGCAATCCGTGCTCTTAATCGAGATGTTTATGTTCATTAACAGGAAACTCTCCCCCCTCACAGGTAGAGGAAGACGCGCTACCATTTAGCCTCGTCTGGGACACATCACAGAGACACCAAGGCACCAAAAGAATCCACAGGGAAATCAAAATGTCACTCAGTGTTTTACATCGCTACTTTCTATGGGAAAAGCTCCCTAGAAAGTTAATGATCTTCCAAGGCCTCTCACCTAACGTGTCTCACTGTGTCGGAGGATGCATCACAGTGCATGGGAAGTGCTGCTTTTTACACAGGCTGCAAACATGTTTTACCCACCCAGCACAACCTGGGACAGGGCTTGGTCAGTGCAAGGGTTGTCCCAGCAGTGTGTGTGTGTGATATTTTGCAAGGCTCAGCCACAGGACTGGACAAACAGCCAACAGCAGGACGGGTCCGAGGCAGCGCAAGGGTCTCTATAGTACAGATCAGTTCACATCTGCACGTTCCTGGGCTTGGGACTGGCTGATTGGTAAGACAGAGCACACAAAATACAAACCATCAGCCTCTACCCGTGCTCCCAGTATGCCAACAACACTTTAGAGTGGTATGAAAAACATATTTAGGAGGTTTCTTATCTGTCATTGGGGAAAGGAATTGGGCCAGGTGTTGGGCTGCGGATCACAACTGGCTTGGGAGGGAGGGACAGCAGATCTGCTCTTCTTACCAAGGGAGACAGTCCTCACCACTGGTGGGATGAGTTTGGGGAAAGCCTAAAACCAGAAACCAAAGGAAGGGGGATACAGCAGCAGTCGTGCAAAAGGGCGGCTCCAGGACGACGCAGCGCTGTCCTGCTGGGGGTCAGCCAGGTGTGGGGCTTGAGACGGACCTGCCCTGATCTGCAGCTGGGCCTCCCAGGCATCACAGCACGGCAAACAGCAGATAATCCAGAAATCCCTCTGAAATCTTCAGCATGACACCTGTGCTGCGCATAACTGCTTCCAGCCAGAAGAGAAGGGCTCACGCCTATCTTCCGCACATCCCAAGCGAGTGGACACTGTCGCTGCCAGCCCCGGGGCTGGGAGGAGCGCTCGGTGGCACCCTGACTTTTCTCTGAAGCCCAGCAGCCTGTCTCAGCCTCCCCTCCAAATGCTGCTCCCTCCGGGGACCACGAGCCCTCAGGCGAGGAGCAAGGTGTGAGGAACCCATCGCGCCCCCGGCAGGCAGCGGGGTCGGGCGAGCGCGTGTGCCCCCAACCCAGCGGGCGGGCAAGCGACCAACTTTTGGCAGGGTGGGACGGAGGGGTGAGTGCAGTCAACACAAACACTCAATCATCCTTCCTTTCTTTCTTCTGTGCCTCCTTTGTTAACTGCAGGAAACAGCTGAAAGACCTTGAGTTTCCCATTGTAGCGTGTATGGGAACAGAGCTGCAGTGATCAGAACATACCCCCCGCTGCTCCCGGGGAAAAAGGGAGAGCAGAATCCTTTCTAAAAAGGGTTTACGATTAGAAGAGTGTTCTGTCACTCTGGCGTGCAGTAATCCACTGCGCCACCAAGTCCCTTCAGAGAGATGTCGAAAACTTAAATGACTGAAAGCAAAAGAGCCCCGGCTCAGGTTCCCAGGCAGCCAGACATCCTAATTATCTTTAGATCCACTCCCACATGGAGGGGAGAGAGCACACAAGAGTAAAAAAAAAAAAAAAAAAAAAAGAGGGAAAGAAAAGAAAAAGAAAGAGGGAAAAAAAAAGAAGACTGTCACATTGCTTTTTTCTTTTTTTAAAAGCTTGTCTCCGCTCACTGCTTTTCCAGCTGTGACACCTCTCACGGTAGTTAATTAGAATCATGTCACCGCGTTAATGTGCTCTGACTGGACTCTGACAGACGTGTGTTCTCTAACCGGCCGCTCCGGCCGTCCCTCCCTCCCCACCCCTCCTCGGGGATGCAGGGCCCGGTGCTTGCGGCAGGACCCCTTGCCACCCGCCTGCCACCCCGTCCCCGTGCCTGTGGTCCAGCGGGTGCCCCGGCGCAGCTGGGCCGGTCCCTGCACCCTGCCTCCCTGGGTGCCGGGATGTGCTGCCTGGCCGCGACACCCGGCACGCAGCCGCTCCACCTGTTCTGGATCCGCCTGACCTTTACAAGCGCTAATTCAAAATGACACTGCTCATTTGATGACATTTCTGTTGATTTTTACTTAAGTCTCTTTTAATTATTTAACTTGGAGTCTTTCCCCTTCTGCCTTGGGAGTGTGCGGGGCAGCGGCCCCGAGGCAGCCCCGTGCCCTGCTCCGCAGCAGTGAGCCCCGTGCTCAGCTTTCCCTGGCAAAAGGATGCCACAGTGCAAACGGCACTGCCCCCGGGCACGGCACCAGCTGCGTGCCCCCACAAAGAGCCGAAGAACAGGGTTTGCCCGCTCTGGGGGCGCATGGGGTTTTCCAAGGCTTCTCCCATCCCCTGGGAGGGATGGGGAGGGTGGGACTGGCTCTGCCAGCCGGGGCCATGTGGGCTGGGATGGAAAGTGGTCAATAAACCTGAGGGGAGTTTCACAAAATGTTGTCCCTATCTCCTTGCTCCTCCTGCCCCATCGAAGAGGAGGCAGGTGGGCACCAAGAGTGACCAGGGATCCTGCAGATGCTGTGGGGCTGCAGGCTTCCCTGCACCCCTGGGAGAGCCGGGAAAACGCAAGAAGGGAAAGAAAAGCAGGGAAGAACGAGAGGAAGCTGAAATAAAGCCAGCAAGCTCCCAGGACTGCAAGCTGCCAGGATCACAGGCTCCCAGCACCTCGCAGGGCGAGGCGAAGCCTCATCAGCCCCTGGTGAGCTCCTGGGGGGAGAGCCGGCGCCGACAGCCAAAGGCACCCATTACGGCGGGTGGCCCACCACCTGCCACTGCACTTAGCGAGCACTGCCCTCGCTGCCCTCTCCTTCAATGTCAGTGCGGAGAGCAGCCCAGCACTGCCGGGACACGAGCAGGCAGAGCGATGCGGGGAGAGGGACGGCTGCGCTGGGCAGGAGGCACCCCCGGCAGGCGCTGGCCCGGCTCCCCGCGGCGGTGGCAGCTCACGGTAGTTAATTAGAATCGTGTCACTAAGTAAATGCGCTCTGACTGGACTATGACAGACGCTCACCTATGACACTGGGGGCCAGGAGACAATCCACATCAAACTACTGCAGTGTGACCCTTTTAACACAAAGAGTAAACTCACTGCACATCGAGTTGAAGCTCATTAAAACTGTCTACTCTGCGAGCATCCCATTAACCTCACTGTTAAAAACACGCAATTCCTCTTCTTCTTTCCGAGGCCTAATTAATGCTCTGGATCAGGAACAATATCACACCCTAACCTTCCGAGATTTCCAATCAGTAAATGAAAAGAGAGAGATGGAGCCGGGAAGGCACGGTGGCTTGCTGGGTTGCTCACCGCATGGGCAGGTAGGGCTTTTCCATTTGGCACGGCAGAGATCCCCACGGAGGGAGCACGGCACAGCCCTGGCCGGAGGCACCGTGGGCACAGGGAAGATGGCGAAGCCCTGTGTGAAGGCTCATGGCTCATGGGATTACGGCAGCTGGCGTAAAACAGCGCAGTGAGGGCATCGTGTCAAGACAGGCGCTACGATGGGACCAGATCTCCTGGGTCCTGCAGGTTCGTTAGCAAGAGGCACAGCAGCCTGGCTACCCTCTTCCCTCAAAAAAGAAAAAAAAATCCAAACCAGGCATTTAGAACTTAATCTAAAATCATAATAATCTGTGTGCTAAAGTCTAAACTTTAAAGATTCTATTAAACTCAATTAGATTCAAAAAAGACCAGTAGCAAGTGGTAACAGCATGTTTTAAGGGCAGTCAGTGCACTGGAGGTGGAAGCAGAGCTGACAAATGAGAAACAAACTTTCCCAGCAGCAGCTACGTCTCCAGATTTGGAAACTTTTAACTTTTTTCGGTATATTTTCAGTTCAGTAACTGGCTCGTTCAGAGCTGAGAAAAAACAAATGACTGGAAAAAACCCCAAAACCAAACAGAAGCTGTGCCTTTTATCTTTCCTATGGTCAGGGAAACAAACCAACCAATAGACTAAGGTGGGAGAGGATGACATGTGCCAATTCTAAAATTCGAAAGGGATAGTTTCCAGAAACACTCCTTCAACTCACCAATCACTTCTTGCTTCGCTTTCACGCACCAGGTAGTTTTAACTAAAACATATTCTGAAATTTACTTTTCCTTCTGTATTGACTATATGCAAGGGAAACAGGATTTTACTAATAAAACCAATTCAAACTACTGCGGGGCACTTTAACATGGCATTCCAATTTTTATCCAAAAGAATCACAACTCAAATCAAGAGTAATAATTTAATCACCACCTCTGTAAGAACAAACAGTAATTCACCATTTTTCTAATGTAACAAATATCTAAAAATGAAGACTAAAGACATATTATGTTACATAATTGATCAAAATAAATAGTAGCAAATATAGGGCATTTGATGAATAAAAGAATAACCAGATTTAACTACTGGGCAGTGGTAAGGAGAGCTGCACTCAGTTTGACGGTTGCTGGTCAGTAAAACTTGACCTTTTTTCAGGGAAAGAGGTGAAAAAAAAAAAAGAAAGAACAGCAAAAATAGAAGAAAATCAATTACCGAATCTACGTGATCTGCTGGCTGATTTAAATCCCAACTGAAGCTTGGGATTTTAATCCTTCTGATTTACATCAGTCTCTGAAACTCAGTAGAGAGACCCCAATGCAAGAACCCAGCGAATGCTGGTCTTTGCGTGAGAGTGCCAAGACCCCCATTACAAGCTGCAGCTCATTTTTGGCAATCAGCGCCTCAAACACGTTTTAAGAACCGCAATGTGCACACATCTGTAAGATGAGTAACTTCTTGACAAGAATCAACTTCATTTTCTTGAGGCCCAGGAAAACACCTGACAAAAAGAAGGTCCTCACCCCAAGATCCTACAGGCCACACTAGGGCTGACACACATTTAATCCATGTTCGAGGAGAGATGGAAGCTGTGAAAGAAAAGTCCTCTCTGGTTCTCAGGGCCACATTCAGCCCAGAGGGAACCCTTAGAGCTGAAATACCAAAAGGTATGAAAGAACAGGTTTCACTCCCCTTTTGCTCCTTTCCCATCTCCCCAAGATTTTCTGCATCCTCACTCTCTGGAGCAGGACTTTCCAACCTCCTTATTCTGCTCAGCACTCCTCAGCGGGCTGAAATATTGACATTTCCCCCCTTCCTTTTTCTCTTCTCTCCTGTGAAACAACTGCAGCAGACCCCTACCCGTCCCACCCCAAGGCAGTGTATACGAATACACTTTGCACTTTGGTGTATTTGGTGACAAAAACTGCTTTTCTAACCCCTCAACAAGATGTGCAGCTCACTTGTTCGCGAGTAGAAACCAGATGAAAGCTAGAATGTGAGCTCTGCTCAGCAACTTGCTGTTTGCACAGCCGTATGTCCCTGGGCATGTGGTGAGACTTCACTGTGCTCCACCACGAGCCCCTCCTGCCCACACGCACCAGCTGCTAAAGGTGAGGTTCCCATCCAGAATCCAGCCTTGGACCTGCAGGGTGTTGAGCACCCTGAACTCCATGGATTTTGAACAAATCGAAGGAGAGGAGATGAAGCACGGAGCAGGACTGGTCCCAGAGCATGCCAAGTGCAAGGATTTGGAGCAGATACCTGCTGAGGCAGTGAATCTGAGAGTGATTTGAAAACAAAGCAATACACAACCAATCAGGCGAGATGGCAAAATTCCTTGCAAACAGTTTGCAAAAACAAGTGGCCATCCACCGCAATTTTTCTGTCAGATTTGAAGGGAAACATCCTTGTTGCACATCCCTGCATAAGCAAGCTGAGGCTTCACAGGACTGCCTGCATCCGCCCGGACTGTTCCCCATGCTGCTGGGAAAAGGGCCGTGCAGAGGCACTCCTGCAGGCACGATATTCATGAAAGCTCTGTGGCTGGTGAACACATTGCTTTGCTGCTCCCTCCTTAGCCCTCTTTGGTTTGCAGACTTCTGGATATCAGCAACCCACGAGGGCCGTGAGAGTCAGGAGCTGACCCTGCTTACACCCACTTCGGGCAGCCCTGGGGACCCCTCTTCTCAGCTCCCCAACTTCCCTTGACCTTGCTGCACTCTGGGAGCAGCCACAAAAGAGAAGGGAGGCTTTAGACCACATGGGAGCATCCCCAGAGCCACGGCCAGCTCCTGTCTCACCACAGGCAGCAAGAGGTGGGCAGGCAGTGTGCTTCGCCATTCTCCACTCTCTTCTCCAGCAGCAGTCCTCGAGAAGGGACCATTGATTCGGCTGAGTGGGCAGGGCTGTGTCAGGAGCAAGGCTCCCTACAGCCAGGGAGGGAAGGGGAGGGCAGCCCTGGGCAGGGAAAGGGATGGCTCCTCCCAGCCCTGAAGCAAAAGCAGTTGAGAGCATGAAGGGGAGCGGTGAGGACTGCTCAGGTCACAGGGCGATCATCAGCAGTCGAGATGATGTGCCCAGTCTCAGTGGCCGATATGGAAGGACTTGGCTGTGGAGGACCGAGACTTGCTCCAGGACAAGGCAGCAAAGCTGGACCCAAGGAAGCCAGCTGAGCCTGCCTCTGCAGTGAGCAGCCTCTCCTCGGCCCTTGGCCTGGGGACCTCTCAGGCTGTCACTGCAGCCAACGTTTGATCCATGGCTAGGACCTGAAAAGCCAGCAGGCTGGGAAATGAAGTGGCTAAAAGTCCAGGAGGCTGGTGCCCTAACAAAATGCCAGGCAAGGCATGTCTCCAGACACCAGCATCACTCCGAGCATTCTCCCAGGAGGGACGCTGGGTTATCAAGCCCTAAAGCCAGCAGCCCTGACACTGCGGGCAGCAGCTGTGCCTGGGGCTCCCAAGCTGGCCAGGAGAAGAAGCCATTCAATGAGCCGTGCCCCCAGCTCACTCCTGGGGGCTCAGCCTGCGGTAAAGCCACTGGCACGGGGTGCCAGCAGCTGCTGCCTCTGCAGGCAGGCAGAGGATCACAGACGCCCGGGGGCAGAGCTGCTCCGGACCCAGCCCAAATGGAGCAGCCAGCAGGCTGCAAACACACAGGGCACGTGTGCACCGTTGGTGGTGCCAGGGAGATGGAGACCATGACACTGCTGGCCTGGCATCCTTCGCAGCACCCACGCAAACCCCATTCCCAACAGCGTGTGGAAGGCAGGTTGGCCACTGGGACGGAGCACTGCACGTGGCTGCTCGACCCTGACATGCTGCTTCTCTGTGGGCAATCTGCCTGTGGCTCACCCTGTACTGGGAGAGCTGGAGTGGGCCCCCACAGAGGGAGTCTGGCAGAAATTAAGAAGCAAAACCTTCCTAAAGGATTGGAGCGGGGAGGGACATGAACAGCATCTCTCTGAACTCCATCAGGCAGAGACACCTGTGCAAGACAACAGCACTGCTATAGACACAGGCAGAAACCATCGGCAGACAGATGACACTCCAGAGCTGGGGATGTTTTGTCAGAGTAAGAGATGACAGCAACGGAGAGCTCTTGCCATAAATAAAATTAGGAAAGACAAGGCACAAACCAACCCTGCATCCCCCAGGAGACCCAAGGAAAAGCCCAAGCCCCCAGCGCAGGACACACACACACACAACTCCTGCGGTCCTTGCTCCCTCCCCGTGATCCCCCCAACATGGTACACAAGCAAAGCAAATCTGCTCCCAGGCAAGGAAACAAATTTTAATGCTATGTCCGTCGATAATGCAACCAGATCCATAGTTCAAAAGGAGCTTGCTAATTAAAAGCTGGTGAGCTTTAAATAATTCATCTCCTTAACTTGGATTGATTGGAGAGTTTAATGGTTAGAGTCTTGAAACAATATTAAACAGCCTCTCAAGGCCCAAGTAGCAGGTGACTTTTTCAAGTAAATCTTACCTCCTTGCAAACTTTAATGCTCATGAGTTACCATCGATGAAGGGATGGGTGGCAGAGGGAACACCTGACCACTGGTCTCCAAGAGGTGATCCAACGCCCCGCAGAAAAACAAGACAGGCAAGAGCGATGCAGCCCTGTGTTACAGCCCTGCCTACAGCCCAGTAAATCTGCGCTCCTGCCCGTACCGCAGCTTGCTGCTGCCCCAGCTCTGCACCCCCAGCATTAAGCAGCAGGGAGATATATGGCCTCAGTGTTCCGGGCCAGGTCTCCCTCCTCATATCACTTTGATCCCTGGTGCGGAGGAGCTAGGGGAAACATGAAGCTCTGCCACTGTGCATGGTAGTCTCAGTTGTTTATCTTGGAGCAGGCTGTGGGGCTGTGAAACTCATCACACGTGTGAGCAAATGGGATGATGATTTAGTTCTCCAGCTGGGGCCATGCATCTTCACTCTGCAGTGCATTTCCAGCCAGCTCCCAAAGCTGCACTGCCTGGCAGAGCCTCTGTTCCAAGGAAAGATGCAGCATCCAGAGCAGTTGGAGGACTGGCCCAACAGGGAGGGCATCCTGTCCAGCCTGGGGACTCCTGTCCTGCGCTCCAGGCACCATGCAAGCCCTGGTGCTGCCCACGTCCACCCCCAGCCCGAGCACTGCCAGAGCAGCCGAGGAGGGGAGCGCTCCCTGGCCAGAGGGACAGGCAGGTGTGTTTGCCACACTGGGATGTGCCAGGGACCAAGAGCTCATCCCAGGTGCCAATCCTGCTCTGACACATCTTCGTCCCTTCCACCAGCCAAAGACCCCGCAGCCCTTCGGCTGGCTCTCAGCACCCCAGCCTGCACCAGCTCTGGAGCCGAGGCACATCCCGCGCACCTGGAGCAGCAGCTGCAAGGACAGGAAGGGCGCGGGGCGGCAGCACTCACCTATCCCGCTGTGAGGCCTCCCTATGTGCTGTAGGTTCAGTCCTTTGTTCATGTCTAAGAGCCCGTTCTTTGGCCAACTCCCCATGGCAAAGCTGTACGCCTGGAAGAGAGAAGCAGAGGGTCAGACCGGTGCACAGTGCACACACGTTTTGTACTCGCCCAGGCCTGGCTGCTCCAGGGGCAGGCGTGGGTCTGCGTTCCCTGTGTTCAGTGCGGACTCACCCACGCATCACCCTCGCAGCAGCTCCCCTGGAACCGCCTGCACAAACCATCCTCATACTGGCCTGTCCCACCTGATGCTCCTCAAAGAAGAGATGTCCAGGACTTGTCCTTGTATGGGTGACAACCTTCACAAGGTTTGCCGAGCACCGTGTCAGATTGGCATCACCGGAGGCCACCTTCACCATACCGGGGTGAGCCGGGGGCTGTAAGCTCATCCCACATGTCCCTGGGTTGCTCCAACATCATTTCCCCATTCCTGTCTCACCAAGGATGGAGTTGGCAGCAGGAGTCAGGGCGTTTGGAAAGGGGTGCTCATGTCCAGGCTGGCCTGGCCAGCAACCCCCTTCCCCTCTGGCAAGTGCAGCCCTCCCAGCCTCCCGTCTCCTTTCCATCCCCAGACCCCAGTTGCCATGGGCCTCTTCGTCACTGGGAGCCAGCGCCGCTCCCCCCACCCAGCCTGCCCAGAGGGACCCTGCTTCTTCCCCGGCAGGGCTCCCGGCAGGAGGGAGGCAGCCGGGAACCCGAGCAGCACAAAAACCCACTGGAAAACGCAGAAGTGAAAGCAGCCGAGCCTCCGTGTCACAGGCACGGCTGTAATAACAGCCTGACAGCCACGTATCTTCTTCATCTTGAGGAATTAAGCTCAGCGCCGCATTGTGAGCAGTAAGAAGGGTGCGTGGGCTTAGCGTCGCTCACGCTGGCGCTATCTGTGCTGCCGCGAGGGCCATTGTCCCCAGATGAGATCAGGTCAATCCCGCAGCCCTATCTCCCTCCTGCAGCGGGGATCATCGCTAACTGCAGCCACAGCACAGCAGGGCATCGCCGACACCCTCCGTGGGCTGGGAACGCCGGGGGAGATGCTCTCCGCAGCGGGAACGGGGCCGAACTGGATAAGCAGAGCTGAGCGGTCCCCCCCACCAGCCCACCACCCACCTGCCTGCCACGGGGACCTGCTGCCAGTCCCTCTGCCCCCGCTACCTGCTGCTCTGCTCAGCACAGGCAGGGCTGGCCCCTATGCAGCCCCCGCCACCAGCAGCCCCCCGAGAGCTACGCAGCTTGGGGGAGTTAATTTATTACCGGCCTACGTAACCATTCATGCTGCTTTGTTACTCCTGCCTTAGCAAAACAGAGGCCTCCACAGATAATTAATAGACAGCATTGCTAATCCTGTTGGGAGATGATTAGCAATTAAAACTCCTAATTAAGTCTATGCATAATTCACTGAAATTACACTTTGTGTACACAACGGGGAGGTTTCCTTTGCATTCAACAAACATGCTCTGGTATCTCCATCGCTGTGGCCAGGATGCAGGCTGGCTGGCTGTGGGCAGGTGGGAGTTGGGGGGTCAGGGTGCAGGATGGGACCCCGCCACCCGCCTGCTGGGTGGCCCTGGGTGATGGCAGCAGCGGCTCCACGTGTGGCTCCCTCTCCTGGGCTCTGTCCCAAAAAGCAAGCCCAGGCACAGCACAGGAGCGTCCCTGTGCTCAGCACCAGTGGATCCAGGCCTGTGGTTGCCAGCAGTGGGGGGCATCCCTGGGGAAGGGGTGTCCCCGCACGCTTTGGAGGGAGGATGCATGGGACAGGAAGGCAGCAGGGCTGTCCCTGCACTGGGCAAGGCAGGCTCTGAGCCACCGTATCACAGGCTGCCTTCCCAGCCCAGACACATCCCTCGGACCCCAGCCAGGAGCAACTGAGGGAGCACAGCGGGAGGCTGGCAGGATCCCGGGAAAGCCACGGGGACAGTTCTGGAAAGCTCCTGACGGCTGGGCACTAGTGCCAACCCCAGCTTGCCTCCCCCAGCCCCACAGCAGCAGCGTCAGCAGGGAGCCGGCGGCGCGTGCCCGGGCCCTGGGATCAGCACCGGACCCATCTTTGCATCACATTTTGCTTTCCTAATCAAGGTCATTCGGTACAGCAGCAATACCTGAGCAAACTAGCTAAGCAGCCGGGGTGGAAGTTGGCCTGACCACTGAAGGTCAAGTGTGCACTTATGCATATTCAAAGCTGCCTGCAGGATCGATCGGGTTTTAATTGTTTTTCCTGGGGTTTTGGAAGGAAGTGCCAGGGGCATTGATCAGTCCCAGACGAGGCCGCTCACACTTCGGGGCTGGCAGGGACCGTCACTTTGCTGCAGGCAGAGGGAAATGCGGGCAGAGACAGAGATGAAGGCAGGCCAGGGGACAGGCCGACCAGCCCCGGCCAGGAGGAGGAGCCATCGCTGGGCTGTGTTGGAAAATAAAGTTTTTTAATTAAAATTGGCAATTCTGAGCCGCCTGCTGGCAGCAGCCACGCAATCAAAAGCGAGGAGCTTTGCTGTTTAATATTTAAAGACAACGTTTAATCTTTAAACAGGAAAGTTCTTCTTCTGACTGTTAAAGTGAGGTAGAAAGTGCCGGAGGCTCCCCAATGCGGGGGTCCCCAGCCCGCCACGCTGGCCATGGCCACTGGCTCGCTGCCGGCTCACCGCAGCCGCCGGGACGCCAGCGTCAACCGCAGCCGCTCTCCCGCCAGCTCCGCTGCCACTCCAGCCCCGCACAGCCGCTGGCAGCGGCACAGACCCCTGCCCCTTCAGTGCTTATCCCTACGGCAAACCGTGAGAAAGTCTGAGACACCCCTGGTTCACACGCCTTCACTGGAGGATTTAAAAAAAATGCCATGAACCCCTTTTTGCGAGGAAATCACACTAATTTGTCCCTCCCTCTAGGTCTGTCCTGGTGTTGCAGGAACTGGATTGCTCCCTTCTAGGTCAGACACTGAAGGAGGGCCAGGATCCTGTGGCATTTTATTCTCACGTGCATTTTAATTGGTAAAAAATGCGGGCATCTTTTAAAAAAGCTATTTTTAAACGGTTTTGGTCAAAATTTTGATTTAAAGACAAACTCAATGCCTCCGATCTGCTAAAAAACACCCAGTGTTTGCAGAATAATTTTCAAGCAGCTTGAACACAATTATTCCCATTCATACCAGCCCCTAGAAAGGTCTCCCTTTTCTACTGATTTTGTTTGTAATTCTATGAAGGCTACATTTACCTCCCTGCCAATGCTGCTCTGAAGTCAGATGATTATTAATTATATTTATTTACTTATACAATCCCATAGGCATACGCAGCAGTTCACAGACAAATACCGCCCTGGGTCCCTGATGTAGGGATCTCGAATCAAAGGTAAGCAGATACTCCTGTGATAAATGTGAGCTAACAGCAGCAGGAGATTAGGAACATACTGTGTTTCCATGCGTAGAGCCAGCATCGCGGATAATCCACACCCTGTTAAAAGTGCCAGTGTGGAGAGGTAGGTCCTTAGGTAACCTGTACCTCACATAACCTGCAGAAAATCCAAAAAACAGAGGTGGGGAGCTAGTAGGGGATAAGACATGGAGTACGGCAGCCTGGGGCAGGGAGATGGCTTTTTAATAAAGCAAAAAGGGTTTGAAACTGTCCTCCTCTTGCTCTGGGTCACAAAACTTCCTCATGGCCATGATGCATCTGTCACAATCTGCAAAGAGCCTGAAACAAGAGCTCCATGGATCACTTCTAGTAGAGAGGGTCAAAGGATTTGTCCAGTTCTTGTAAAAATGCTGCCCGGTTTGGCACTGAGTTCACCTCGCCTGCCCTTGCTGCAATCCCAGTCCAAACCAGTCCCCGTCCCCAGCAATGGGGCTGGCAAGGCGGCAGCGCCAACACAGCCGGGTCTTGATGCTCCGCTCACCAGAGCTTGTTTGGGCTACGCATTGTGGTTTATAAGCAGCACAGCTGCAGAGAAGATGTTCCAGGGGGTCAGAAAATTCCCAGAACTGGAACTTGTCAAGCTGATGTATTGATCTAAGTGGACTGAATAATGCTCCATCATTTATTTATGGGGAAGTGCCCAGCACACTTCACAAAAACTGGTGTTCGGCAGTCACATTAAGGCAAGATTTAACGTCCCGCATCATGCAAACAGGGCACCTGCGCAGAGGTCAGGATGCTCACACACACGGGGAGCCCCACAAATCCTTCCCGTATGCGCAGGGAGGGATGGGGCTGGTCCTCATGGAGCTGATGGAGCTCTGCTAAGGCAAGGCACCGATGCTGACAGAGCCAGCCCCGTCCCTTCCACGCGTACCGATGCTGTGACCTGCTCGGTCAGCCCCCAGCCCCTCTATCCTGCACTAAAGCTGCTGGGGTTGCATTGCCCTGGGTGCTTTAGCTGAAGGGCAGGAGGGAAGAGGGGCTCTGTGATTTGCAACAGCAGAAGCGTGTCCACAAACCACAGCAACAAGAATTGCCAGACTAGAGCCTCCTCCTGCCCTGCCCAGCCCAGCAACGCTGTCGTTTTTTATGTCCTATCAAGAGGTTTTAAATGTTTCACCCGCTAATTGTAATTTTAATATTAATACGGACACTTTCAGGCAGGGAGAAAATATTTCCTTTTGGAAAAAGTCCTCCCAGGAGCAAAGGGGCTCAGTGGTTTGAGAAGATGCTGAAGGGTGGGTACTAAGGAATTAAAAAAGTGGTGGCTTTTGCTGAAAGTTTCCATTAAGACTTTCAGAAAGATACCTGAGAAAAACATGTTTTAATACAGATAGACAGCGTCAGAGAGATCTCCCCAGCCGCCCTCAGCTCTGGGAAGCGGTGGGCGCTGGCTGTGCTCCCCCAGGATCAGGCTGGGCACAGCAGCCTGCCGATCGGAGCCGACCCCCCTGACATTTTCGCAATGGAGAAAATGACTTCGCGACAGCAAAAGTGTCTTCCTCCTCTTGTCATGTCAGCTGCGTGCCGCATCTGCCCAAAATAAGCAATTCCTTCTAACTCCCCTCATTCTGCTGCTGGCACGATGAGATGTCAAGGTTTTATATTACTTTGTATGGTGGGAAGAAAAAAAAGGAGGTCATGTCTACAACTAAGTGGGCTTTTAAACACAGCTTAAAATACTTTCAGTGCCACCTAGTAACGGTAGGGTTTTGGGACTGGGGGGTGCCATCCCTGAATAGCAGCCAGGACACTGGGGAGTCCAGGGTGGTCCATTGACATCCCATTTTAATTGCATGCCACTTCAGGGATGGGAGGTGGACATTTCTTGCTGGGATTTCTTGCCACACAAACTTACCGGCACGACAGAAGGCAAATTTACCACCACTGAGGGCCTGACCCCAGCACCAAATCATTTAGTAGCAAGGCTGCTGGATCGAGGCTGAATGCAATTAAAGAAGATGCAGGTAATGAATAAGCAACTTGCCAAGCCCTAGCTGACATCGGCAGAGCTCCTCTGCCGCAGGGAAGGCACGGAGGAAAGCTCATCTGGCAGGACGGAGGCACGGAGCCCGGGCTGGTTCAGCCCCGGCAGCGCTGGAGCCCGCTGCCCTCGCTGGCTGTCGGAAGGCAGGAGCTAAACCCAGGTGTAACGTGCCCCTTTTGAGCAGTTTAGTTAGAAGTGCTGCTGCATTCACAGCTTTTCAAGTATTTTTAAATCACTTACAAAAGCAGGATTAAACAATCAGGAATTCCATTTAATAGGACAAATAAAGAAATAACAATCTAGTCCATCAGCCCTGTGAAAGGCAGGTTTGATTTAAGAAAAAAAAAGTATAAAAGAGGGAGAGAAAAAAGGAAAGGAGGGTGGAAAAAAAAGGATAATGTGTGTTTACTCAAGCAAAGAAAAAAATATTTAAGTGATGTAGGGGAGAAGATTGCGGTAACTAGTGAAGAATAACATCGTCTGCTTTGCTGTCAAATCACACAAGAATTTCAGTAATAGATTCTCATTCTGACACTCAATTCAATTCGAAGGTGATCCTGCTTTATCCCAACACATCAAATATTAAACACTCGTATTAGCCAGGGTGCCGTCGCCTTTCCCAGCTTAGACGCGGCAGGAAGCTTTTCCCCCTACTTTCTCTCACTCGCTATAATATTCTCAATGTTATCTAAACATGCCTTCATACACTGGGGTTCCTTATCAATCCCATTTGGGGAGGGAGGGGGGGTGTACTTAAAACGGTATTAGTTTGGGGGGCTTTTATTATTATTATTTCCAAAGCTTTTCAATTTTGTGTGGAAAAAGCTTAGAAAAAAAAAAGGCGGAGGGAGGGGAGGCGGCGAGAGAGGGAGAGGGAGCGCGGGAGCGAGAGAAAGTCTAAGAAAGGGAAAAGCAGCCAGCAGCTCTTGTTTGACTGATGCCTTTCAACAAGGGCAGTCTAGCTTGTCAAAGCCCGGGCTCGAGATGAATTGGCATATCTATTCAGCCTGCCTCTGGATGTCATGCAATACAGTTTCATATTCCCAGATAAGGCATGATAAGCAATTGCTGCCCTGACACCAACTCCATCCATCCCTGCCTTTCTGTCCACGCGTATTACAGATCTCTGCTGCGCCGCTAATAAGAGGCATTTAATTTTTACAAACGCAGCGGCAAGAGGGGCCTCCAGGACTGACCAGGCACAGCGTTAACACTGTTCACGTTTAATTACTTTTTGTCGGTGCATCGAGCTCCCCAAACACTCACGAGTGGCACCGTGTGCATGAAAACAACTTCTGCCCAACGTGGCACCCGCCGAAACCTCGGATCTGTGCTAAGATTAAGGGGTAGAGATGACGAGAGTAGAGGGCATTTGTCCTCTGCCAAATAAATCTGCAGTGCCACCAAGCAGGAGGTGGTTTGGCTGGGGTTTGGACATGGAAGGACGCAGGAGAAGATGTGAGCGGTGCCCTTTCCCAGGGAACGTCCCTCTCTGGAGCACAAACCCCCGGAGAGCTGTGGAAGAGAGGTGCTGACACACCGAATGTGGGGACACCACAAATGGGTCTGGGCCCACTTAGATGGAAGCAAGCACTGCCCTTGGAAATTCCTGCCATTGCCAGCACCCTGCAGCGGGAGGATGGGATCCGGACACAATCCTCCCACATTGCCATAAAGGTGCTGGGACCCTGCCTGGTGCTCTGCCCTCTTTGTGCAATGGTACGTGAAGGTTTTTTGGAGAACAGTGCCACACAGCCACCTTCTCACATGTCCTGGATGAGCAGGGAGCCCTCGGCACACGAGCCACCTTCCCAGCCCTACCTGGCCTTGCTGAGCAACCTTCGGCAAGCCCAGCTGGCGTCCACCTCAGGCCATTTGCAAAGCTGCTGGTTAAAACAGCCACATCTTTATGCCTCACATCAGGCAGTAAATGAAAGAAATAAAAATATGAATGGTCTATTTTTGGAAAGGTGAATGCTGGGCACACAAGAGCTGCCTGGCACTTTGGGAAGTGCTTCAGAGAGGTGAAGTGCCCCCAGTCCAGGGGAGGAGGACGGGCCAAGGTTAAGGGAAAGCAGCATGGTGTCAGATAAGATGTGGAGGATGCAGCATAACTGCACGTGCTTTCTCCTTATTAAAATAAACAGCCCATGCCATCGATCTCTGTCCACTGCAAAAGGGAAACTGAGGCACGCAACGATCTCATGCCTGACCCTTCTTCCCCCCCAGACACACGCCTGCGCAGCCTCAGCCTGCCCATGTCCCGACAATACCCCCACTCAGCCACAGCTCTGTAAATTCACTGTCAAAACTCCTCTTAACTTCAGGAGGGGCAGGATGGACCCTGCAGCCACCGACAGCCCTTCTCCAGGGTGCATTTGGACGCTGTGACCCTGCCGGGCAGCGGGGAGGTGGCCCGGCCACTGCGCAGGATTAGCACGTGCCCTGGCTTAGGCTGCAATAGAAACACGCCGGCGTGCCTGACTCCGGAGTGTCAAAGTGCCAAGCGGTTTAGACTTCACATTTCCCTGTGTTTGAACAAGAACAGTCTCTGCCTTGCTCCCAGGCTAGGGATTATCCTGGATAAAATGTTCTCGACTGCTGTGTGCTCTGCAGCTGGCGACACACTAGGTTAATGCCGTGGAGACCTGGGTCCAAGCCCTGGGTTTGGTCACAAGCAAAACAAAGCTACAGGTCTGGGTCCCTGGAGGGCTGGGAAGTAGAGCTGGAGCATGCACGAGCCAGCGCTGGCCCAGGACAGGGGACAAGCAGAGCTGTAAACTGCCAAGAAAGCAGCTCTAGGATGGGGGCTGCTGGCAGGACTTGGGGGTCTGGGCTTGGGGTCAGGCGGCCGAGCAGAGAGCTGCGGGGGGGCTGTAGCAGAGACAAGGGGCTGGATGACACAGGTCCAGTGCCTTTCCTGGTCCAGGACAAGTGGCCCTGACCTTGCCTCAGCTGCAGGTCACATCTGTTTGAATGGGGCTCCCTTCTCGTGGGGTCCCAGCATTTCTGGCTGCACCACAGGCCAACCGAGACCCAGACTGGGTTATGCTGATATATGCAATGAGTGCCCAATGCCGAGATACACAAGCAGATCCTCGGTTAGTGCCTGAAAGGCAGAGACACATGACAGGGAGCAACTACACGCAGCTGATTTACTCCCCCAGCCCCGGGAAGGATGGGCTCACGTCCTGCGGTGCTATCTCCCAGGGACTGCCCTGGCCCCTGCGGGGCCAATTCAGGCAGGAAAGCGGCGCTAAGCCTTCCCCCACCAAAGCGCCGTGGCAGGCAGAGTGGGGAAGCTGCGTATGACACCAAGGAAAACCCGCAATCACACTTCATGGATGATTCACCACAGCCACGGTCGTCTCTCCACGCAGACAAGAATGGACCAGTCCGATTCTGGCTGCTCCTGGGGAAACTGGGGGTTCAGGGGGAAGGGGAAGATGCTTCCAATGGTGGTGGAAAACAGGGAGCCACTGTCAGCCCCTGGATACATGAGGACAGAAAAAGGCATGACGGGGCCCCAGCAGATGTGCTGCAGAGCTGGGTCGCCGAGGCAGCAGTGAGGTGGACACATCTCCCCCTCCTTGGGTTTAGCTGGAGAGTAACAATCACCAGAGTGAGCTGTGGTTTTGCCATATTACATGAGGATGGGTGACTGTATCCACCGATCCCACCCTTCTTCTCTTTCCAGGGCCACGAACAACGGCTGTGATGCTCAGACATGCCCCACAGTCCCCCAAACACGCACCCCTTTAATCTAACCCCATGCCTTCCCCAAGCAAATCCAGCACCGGGCTTGCTGTCAAAACCTTCAAGCCCCTCCGAAGGGGGTATTTTCCCCGCTTCGATTTCTATTTTTACACACACACACACTCGCCTCTCCCTCGCTCGCTGTTTAATTTCCGTGTGAGAGGGAAGCAGGTGCCCGTGCTCCCGTGAGCTCTCCCTTCTCTAGGTTTTTTTTCCCTTCTTGGATCCTGCCCCATTAGTTTAGTGCCCAGCCATCTGCGACGTCTCCTGTAATGCTGTCCCCCTTGTGTACCAGGGAGCTTTTCCATTAGCGCCTTTAATATTCTGACACCTTAGCACAGGCTGCTATTACATTCAAACACTGATCGCCCTGTGAAATTACATCGCAGGGCTTGCTAAAATGGAATTGTGTATAATCAGGCTCCTCCATGCACTGTCAGTCCCATCACAAATACAACGTAAAGCAGGCTTATGGATGGGCTTAGCAGCTGCTACAAGTGTATTTTTTTTTAATAGATGAAGTATCCCTTATTTAAAGCATTTCCTTAAGAAAAAAAAACCCAACAGTGAAAGACAAATCAACAGCTGCTGCACTATGTTAACCATACCACCGGTCTCTTAAAAACATGTTATTTACTAAGGTAGCTATCTGTTTATCTATAACTATATCAAACAGAGAAGGAGGGTGAGATAAAGATAGTTAAACAGACAGCCGAGGAGATATCTGCCACTGGGAAATAATAGCTAAATAAAAAGTACCATTATTTACTCCAGAGAGGGGAGGAGGGAGAGCCGGTGCTTTCCTCCCAGTGCCGCACAGCCGGTAACACACGGCACGGAGCTGCCGTGGGAGCCTCTGGTTCGTAAGGGCAGCCCATGCCAGCCTGCACATGCCCCGCTTGCCTGGCTCCAGCCCACCCATCTCCCCACGACCACGTCAGCGAAATCTGGGGGAAAAAAACCAGCTCAGGACCCAAGTACCGCACCTCTCCAGGGAGGCTGCGATGCGGGGAAGGTGAGCGAGGGCAGGGGAGTCGTGCCGCTGCTGGGGGCTGGCTTGGCAGGACACCCCCCCACCTCCATGCAGGCTGAGGGCGGCTCAAATTAAGGCAAAATTGACCACGGCAGAGGGGCTGGGTGTGTTCCCGCAGGGTAAGCTGGTCTCTGCGTGGCTGGCACACAAGGGACTGACTCCCCAGCTTTCTTTTTTTTTAATTCCAGCTAAGGAAGTGATGGATTAGGACAAAGGTATTTCAGGGGGATGCAGGAAGCGGCAGGGAAGCAGATGATGTGTCAGAGAAATGAGCTCCCGAGCTCCCCGGCTCGGAGTTCAAAACGCTGCCTCTTACCATGCCCTAAAGGTTATTCTGTCTGTCTGCTGTGAAATGCGACAGCACATCGCCTGAACGGAGATTTCCAGAGGCACTGTGACCCTTCCGCTATCTCCTCCGAGAAGCCTCTGCAGGAATGATGAGATTGTAGCTCATTTCCACACACCTTGAAAGAGCCAGGCTGGATCCAACGTGCTGGAAGCAGAAGCAGCACATCCCTGGGACTCATCCTCACCTCCTGGCAGGGAGCGTGCTCTTGCTGTAACGGGCTGGGAAACCACGTCCACCCCACCGAAATACCAATGCTCTGACATTGGCTTTCATCCTGAACCAGGATGGAAAAGCCAAAATATTGTCTCGTTTCACTGTGTGGGAACAGTTCTGCTTGTGAACCACAAAGTAAAACCCAGTGACAGAAATGCCGCCTTCTGGAAAGGAGCAATCTATTCCCGTGCGAAACGGTGACGTGACATTTTGACTCCAGTTTTTCCAGTGCAAAACAAAGCCATTTGTCCAGAGCAGACACACCGCTCCTTTGCACCACACATTTTCGGAAGGGATGCATCTGGTGATGGTTCGGCTGTTGTGCCCGAACATGCCAGACTACCAAGGCCAGAGACCCAGGGACAGGTTACCAGGAGAAAAGCGTAGGGGAGGTGCCGTACAACTGCATGTCTGTTCACATTGCCGGTGTGAGAAAAGGCAATTCAACCCTTTGGTTTTCACTGCCTGGCATTGTCAAGGTTACGTGCTTCCAAGGTTGCAGCAAGGGAGGGGTGCTGGGCGACCAGCAGGTTCATGTCTCAGTTTCACAATCTGTTCCTAAAACCCAGGCCCGGGGGGGGGTGGGAAAAAAATCAGAGCGCGATCCTGCAGGACCATCTCACCACTTCTATGCACTTGCCTGCACGTCTTATCACATACATCTCTCCCTCTGCTCACATCCTACAACTCCTTCCACACTCTCATGTCCACCACACCTGGCCACCACCATGACCTTCTCCAAAACTCACTTCTGGCACCATGCAGAGAAACTGGCCCATATAGCACAGACCAGAGGGGCATGGAAAGATGTGCCCTGCTCCCTCTTGCCTCCTCGTCCCAGACAGCAGACTCTCAGGAGCAAACCCCAACCTTTCCTATTTGGCACGGCACCCATCCGACAGAGCTATGGGGGCCACCGAGCGTTACTGCTCTGCAAGAATCGAATAAAACAGAGTTTCTCAGCACTCCCACAAGATGCAAAGCCACTCAGAGGAGAGACAGCTGGAAGAGAAGAGAAAGGCAGGAGAATACAACGCATGAGGCATCAGGGAAAAGATCGATAAAGATTAGGAGGGCAGCGGCTGTGTCTCTCGCCCGCGTTGGAGGCTCTCATGGCTGCAGTGAGGGAACACCAAGGAAAGTTAACAAGGCGCTGCTGTGCTGGTTCCAGGGGATGATACCTGTCTAATCAAAGGTAGAGTTTACACTGGATCATCTAAGCAGCAGCTCTTCCCCACGATTGTTGACTCAGGTCAGGGTTAAGACTGAGGAGGTTAAAGCAGAGGCGCCTCTAAGAGCTCCGATGGATGCAAACACCAGGCGAGCAGGCAACGCACGCGGGCCCAGCCAGCACAGACTACCAGGCAGCAGGCAGCAAAATTGAGGGTCCCTGATTTTGATGGAAGAGCAAACAGAAGGAGATGGTCTGAGGGGCCAGCAGCACGCCATGAGAGAATCGATTTGGAGACAGGTCAGGAAAGCAGCAAATAAAGGGACCTGAGAGGAGGACATGGCGCGGTCCTGAGGAGAGGTTATTAAAGGAGGCATGGAGGGATGAATTGCAGCAGCTACGGTCAAGCAAGAGTGACGGACTGGCTACCTGGACTGGGAAGAGGAACCAGCACTGTATTACGGTGCTGAGAAGGTCACAGAGGAGATCATGACATGGATGATAGAAAATGAAGGTCTTTGGGTCCCCAAGGCCTCAACTCCCGTCTCCCAGGGGAGTGAAAGGTACCTCCACGGCGCTTTGGTGCCACCAGGCTCACCGATCGCCAGCCAGGCTGGGCTCCCGCAAGGACATAGGCAGCGACCACCCTCTCCTGCATCCACCTGGGGTCTCCTTACCAGGCAAGCTGGGACACTCTGGCTATGGCTTTTAGCCATGCCTGCAGTTCTGCCCATAGAAGGGCGCTGGGGAGGGCTGCGACACCCAGCCACAGGGACGCCCCTGGGCCCCGTTCCCTTTGGAAGGAGGCATCATTGCCTTGTCGCTGCTGAGGGCCGGATCCAGTGGCTCAGCGGGCCCTTCCCTGTCAGTGTGCCTGCGGAACACTATTAGGATTTGCCTAGTTGCTGCCTGCTGATGATCAGGAGGAGGAGCAGGTCTCAGGAGCATGTGCCCAGTGGAGCGTGGGAGCAGAGAGATGGCCCCCACACAGCCACAGCGTAAGAACAGAGCTGTGGGTTCACGTAATGCTCATCCCACCCATCTCAGCATCCGTCAGCTGCCCCATGAAACCGTCCCTAACCTACACGTGCCGTCTCAGCTCTGGCTATAGCTGGTGGAAACAAGAGCAAGCGAGAAGAAAAGCCCCCCCCCGTGGGAGCAGCTGGTCTGCAGCAGAGTGCTGGAGGGCTGAGATGTGACGAGGAGGTTCATGGGCTGTCTAGAAAGCGCTTGGCCGTGGACCGCCTGGCTTTCCCAGCCACAGAGCCGTGCCAGGCAGCCTGCCCACCACCTCCTGCCAACGTGCCAGCAAAGAGCGAGCGGCTGGTGTGGAACAAGGTGTCCCAATTAGCTCTCCACTGATCTAATTAGATCTCCACAGGGAGGACTGGATCTGGAAAAACAACACGGCTGCCTCCTTGACCAGACACTCAACCTTTCCTGCCTGCAGCATTTTATTTTTCAGATTTTTAACTTGTAGTACCTTTTTGTCCGGCTCAGCAGAACCTGCCCTGCCTCGAGTCCTGCCGCAGCTCCTCACCAGCAAAGAGCAATTACGTGTGTACACAAACAGGCGTTCAGCGACCACGCACAGCATCCAAGCTCTCTGTTCCTGTGTTGGGGAACAGCTGCTGGGGTTGCAAATCAGAGGCGTAAGGAGAGAGAAAAGGAGCACCAGGAGGCAGAGCCGATCGGGAGGACATGGCAGAGCACACCAGGTCCCTCTCACTCCCCCTCCAAGTGACAGCAAGCCGTGCAAGCGTGCCTGCCCTCCCCGCTGCTGCCCCGCACCACCCCAGAGAGCTGGCAAACGAGCTTCAAACCAGCCCGCTCCTTGTAATCGGAGTCAGTCAGTGTGTGTGTTACGCTTGAGTTGATGGCTGGTGTTAAATTCAATGCCTTGAGTATTGATTTCCTTGCACATCCCAGACTTTGTTAAAGGGTTAGCTGTGAACCGAGATCAAAGGGAGGTTAACTCGTTTCTCGTAAGTGGTAAAGCAGACCTCTAGCAAAACCGGGCGCCGGGCCTCCTCCGCAGAGGATGCTCCATGCATGTTGTTAGCTACCCTGGTCGCCTCGAAAGCCAGATAAAGCCACAAAGCTGCCTCAAAGCAGGGAGATAAAATGATCCCGACAACTTCCCGTGGGTCCCCAGGCTATTAAGAGTCCGCACTGGGGACAGGCAGCGTGGGCCACTGCGTTCCTCCTCCCCAACCCATCCCCACACCACGGGGAGCTGCTCCCCTCATTTGGCCATGGAAAAGGGGGGCAAGTCTTTCCCAGCTGCACCCCAAAGAGGCTGCCCCCGAGGGGCTCGAGAGAGGGTGAGAGCCCTCCCCAGGAAGACTAGGGTGTCCTAGAGCTGCAGGCAGGAGAGGGGGAAGGCAGAGGGCTGCTCCTCGAAGGGCCATCTGGCAGTGACACAGCTCCCTCCCCGCCATGGCCAGGTGGAGCAAACACCTTCACTTGTGCTCACATCGCCATCAGCACCATCTCAACCTGCATGGCACCTGCTGGCTCCATTTTACTTTACTCCTTGGCTTTCCCTGCCCCAAACAAAGTAATTTTGACACTGATAGCACCAAGATCAGCAGGTTTTGCCAAGGCAGTAAGAGTTAAGTGCACGAATAACGTGGCACTAACAGGGTTTTGGCTTTACCTTTGTAATTTTTAAGGGATGGAAGCAGGGAAAGAGGTGTAGGAGACAATCTGGAATTGTTATCACTAGTATTAATGAATGCCCAGAGGCACCAAGCAAGAAGCATCTATTTCAGATGAACATCTGTCAACAATAAGAGGTAAAATTTCAAAAGTAGCTAAGGTACTTCGGAGCCTTGATTGCACCAACCTCCCGGGAGGCTTAAGCACCCAAGTAATTTCTAACAACAGGACCCTTGTCCCCTAAGTCATCTTGTCACCAATGCTATTTCTCAACCCCTCTCCTCTACCCCAAGAACTACTTACAGCACAGTCCAGCTTTCCAGCAGCCACGTTGTTCTTCAACCAGATTAATTTGGTTTCAATGGCACTGTATCCTCCGCTCCGGGGTGACACCATGACCGGTCCCCACCCCTCCCAGGAGCCATGTAGCTTCAGCTGCAGAAAATGCAGCACACTCTGCCCTCCCACCCCTAAAAAAACCCAAGTCAAAGCAACCCATCAATACTGGTGGTGTAACTCCTCCTGTCCTGCAGCATCTGTAGGGAAGAAGGCTCCATCACAGCCCATCTTGGGGCTGAAACCCTCGGTGAGAGCTTTATTCCCAAGCACCTCTAGTCATGTTTGACTATGAGGCTCTCCCTAGGGTACTAAACAGGTACCCCCCCGCCTTCTCCCCTCTCCCAAACTCCTGCCACCCAGTACTCCCCCCACAGCCGATTTGTTTTTAAGTGAAAGGTTTATACCGAAGTGCTTAGGGAATATCTGCTCAGTGCCCAGCATACCAAGCGCTGAAGATTTCACTTAAACTCTCAGCATCTGTGTATCTCAACTAAATTAAGCTATTTGCTATAAAAGAGCACAATGACAGTAATGGAATAATAACAGCATTAATAAAACACAACAATCCTCGAATGAGAAGCGGACGCATCAGTTAGCTTCAACCAAGAAAGAAGGCTATTTTAAAATCACACACAAAAACCATCTGGGGGTGGAGAAAACCAACAAAAGCTCCGAAACTCAGAGGTCAGACTGAAATTATGTTTTTAACCTCGAAAGAAAGATGCTTGCCAGAGCATTCCCAGCCAGAGCGCTCCCACACCAGCTGGAAATGAATTTCCACAGCTCCCAGCAACACAAGGGCTTATAATGGGAATGCTGAAAATTTCCAAGGGGGGCATGCTGGCTCCACAAAAGGGGGCTGGGACCACTCGTAGGACGGACGACAGAATCGAAAGCCTGAAATAGAAATGACCCCTCAAGCATCAGCAAGGTTTGTAACCCAGCTCCTGGGACAGACGCATTGGAGCAGGGCGTGATGCCGTGCCGGATGTGTGAATGCCGAGCTAGCGACGCAGGGCCAGATGCTGGCGCATCATTATGCAAACATCCAGATGTCTCAAAGCTCACCACACTGCCATTCCCCTCCTGGTTGGAAAAGTCGCCTTCACTCCATCCACAAATTCCTCCTCCTTCCTTTGTTTTGGATGAGGTTGAGACTAAACACAGCACCTCCAGTTCCAAAGTCACCTATGCGCTGTCTCATGGGGATAAAATAACCGTGGGGACCTGCAGTAGGGTTGGGGACAGGCGTACCTGAGTCCTAATCACAGCTCTGGGAGGCCACATCCCCTCGCTGGCCCTCTTTACAGGAGGAGACTTAGCACTTCGTCACCATCAGAGCAATTAATGTGCATTAAGCACGTCATGCTGTATCTCTGAGGTCTTGCCACAGCCCAGTCCTGCCCAGGGCAAGACCCCAAACTGCCACTTGCCTTGTGGGGGACTGGGAGAGTGGGTGACAGTTATTTCCCTGGAAGGGGAGGAGATGGAGGAAAAGGAGACCTTCGTGTTCATCACCAGCTTCTTGTTCACCACCGTGTTGAGAAGGACCAGTAGCAGGTTTGTGCCACCAGCAGGTAGGGTCTTCGTGCTTCTCCCACAGGCACGTTTCTCTAGCCCAAGCTTTGCCCCAGCCACACGGGCAGAGAGAGCAGAGTCCCTTCCCTGCCCAGGCTCTGGTTTAGCTGGCTGCCTCTGCAGAGGGTACACGATAGCTGCTTCTCTCCTCGCCCCAGCTGCCCAGAGCCCACGTGCAGATCCTCCCGAGGATAATGCGGCAGAGACAGATGTCACCTCTTCTCACTGCTATGGAAGGAAAAAAGACCTGGGTCGCAGTGCTGCAGGCAAGCTCACCGCTGCCTCCCTGCCCTCTGCGGCATGGCCCGAGCCAAACACGGGCAGCTGAGCGATCCCTGACTCCAAAAAAGGCAGAATTAGGCAGAAGGTGAGGAGCAGCTGGCTGGCTTTCCCACAGCACAAAGTACCATCTTTGGGTCCACTTGCCTTTTAAAAAGGAGCCAAGAGGGGCTGGCAGGTCAGTGGTATAGCGTCCATAGCACCCAGGCTCACGTGATGCAAGATGGCTGGAAACCTTCTGGGGACAGGTCCATAACACAAGTCCTCCTGCTCGTCCCCTGAGCAGACAACTTCACCTTGGCTGATCTATCTCCTCCAGCTGATCCACAAGACTGTGCTCCCGACTTATACCTTTCTAAATTCCTATGGAGAAAAAGTCAAAGCAGCAGTGGCCCCAGACTTGAACAAGCTGCAAGTTTCTTTGTTTTCATTACAATTTCTAATCCTGATGCCTTTTTTTTTTTTTAGCCATTTCTGCTCTGCCCCCGGAGGTGCTGCTGTGATTGAATGAAACACGACCCCAGGCTCCAATAAGTGTATTTCAATTACATCTGTCACCATGTAACAATGTAATGATATATCATGTGATATTAAATCCATGGTAATCATATCAGCGATTTTTTTAATAGTGCACTAATCACATTATTACATCTCAATAATTAACAACAGAAGGCCTAAAAAACCTGGGTATAAAGCAGAAAGCTCAGAGGGTCCCCAGCTCCTGCCCAGGAGAGGCCTAGAGGAGAGCAGGACGGCGAGGTGCTGCCAGGCGGGCACAGCATGACAAGTAGCAGGGCACAGAAGTTTTGCACGAGCAGCATTGTGCAGAACAGCCAGGTAAGATCAGATTCTTCTCCAGTCCCAGATTAGAGGAGAAGTGGGTATTTTGGAGCTGGGAAGAGACAATTGACACGTCCCATCTTGCCCAGCATTACTCACTTCGCTGCTGCTGCTCCTGTACTGCCACTTTCCAGCAGCAAACCAACCCCTCTGCTCTGGAAAGTGCCTTGCAAAGGTGCCGTCCTGCTGCAGAGAGGCACTGCCGGTGCCCCACTGCAGAGGGAAGGACGGTGTCTTGAAAGGGAAGGACCAATCCTACCAACACATCCTTACCAGGCTGCTGGAAGAATTACGTTATTCTCCTTCTCCCCTTGCACCAGCTAGGGAGGAAGCTAAGAGAGCACCCCACCTCACATGCAAGGCTGGAAGTCACTCTGATTTTTGCAGCAAAACAAATGTGTCAGCTTAAAACTGAAAACTGTTGAGAATCCTTTGGAGGGACAGGGGCCCCCTGGGTTGCCGCCTGCGCCCCAAGCTCTTACCCGCATGCCTGGAGCAAACTGGGGCTGGATTCCAAAGCACTGACTGACACACACACACACACCCCCCAACGCAGAAGGGAGTCACCCCGTTTTGGGCAAACAGGCTGCTCCCCCCCAACCTCCCAGCTGTGTTTTACTCCTTGCGGGATGAGGGTGAAGACGGGCGCAGGCGGCAGGGAGCCATGGGCGGCAGCAGGCTGGCGCAGAGTGCCAGGGCGTGGGGAGTCCCGTGCCGCACCGTCCCCGGCTGTGACAGAGCTTTCTTCCAGTTGCAGCCTGGTCAATCTAGCAGTTTCCACATCACAAGCTGATCTGAAGAGAGCCTCATTACCTGCCTTAAAGTTCCAGCCAAGCACTTAGCTCTTAAAGACAGGATTTAAGAAATATTTGACTGATCATTTCTCTCCTCATTTAGTTTGGCTGCTCTGAACCAATTCAACCTGTGAAGTTGAAACAGAACGGGAGGAAACGTGTGTGCAGGCAGTCACACCATGCACCGCACACAACGTCCCAGCTCCCCCACCAGCTCTTCCCAAAGGGCCAGATCCCGGCTCAGCCTGGTCTGCACAGCATCTCCTGCACCAGGAGTGCCCAAGGGGCATTTCCTAACACCAAAGGGGAGCCACCTCTTCCTTCCCCCTGCAGGACAGGCATCTGGGGGGTCACGAACTCCCCCGCATCCAGACAGCACCTCTGTGTATGCTTGGAAGTGTCAAGTGCAGCATCCCAGACCTGGGAGCAAGGGATGGAGAAAGGGATGAGCCAGCCAGGACTGACAGCATCACCATCCCCACATCTTCAACTGCCGCAGGACAGGACATTCCTGTGTCCTTCATCTCCTTGCATGCCTTCCTCCTATTCTGCTTTCCAGCTCCACTGTCCCCACAGCTGTGCCGTACAGCAGCTGGGCTGCCTGCCCTCCCGCTGCCTGCCCAGCAAAGGTGCTGCCTGCCACGCTCTCGCACGCCCAGAGGTGCCCTGCTCCTGCGCCCTGGGGACAGAAGCCTTTGGAGGGGCTGTGGGGGGGGCCTGGGGGAGACAAGAAGGTTCCCAGGGCCAAATGGGAGTTGCAGCAGCAAGCAAAGAGACCCTGCTAGTATACGGACGCCTCGCTGGCCAAGGCAGCGCAGTTGGACTTTCTCTCCTTCCCCCATCCCTTCCTTTTTTTTTTTTTTCTTTTAATTTTGTCTCGGAAGCCACGATCCTTTAAAGATGTGCACGTCTCATTAGCTCTACCTTGACAATCATTACCGTTCCTGCAAAGGCAGGAGGAGAGCTCAGCCCGAGCGTGGGGGAGTCCATTACCTTGTAGTTAAAGGGACATTGACAACGCTGGGCTGCCCGTGGTCTGACTCCCCCTTCGAAGCACGGTCCCTCCCGCACACCGCTGCTCCCCCTCCTGTACTGAGCAATAATCTCCTGCTCAACACGGGCGAGATGCAAACCTTGCAGTGATGGGTGGTCCTGCACTCACCACCAGACACTTAGTGCTCCCCTGGAGGGGGCTGTAGGGCCAAGTCCATGCCCACAGCCCCTGGGGTGAGGGGCACTGAACCACCCAAACCTTCCCAACACATTGCACATAGTCTTCACGCAACCACATCTCACTTCAGCAAATGCACACTCCGGAGCTGGACCACAAGACCCAAACCTAGCCATGACAGCAAGCAGCGAGCCCAAAATGTCCACAGCAGAAGCCATAGCGCAGCCTGGGGTAAGGACCACCATGAGGGCCCTAGGACAAGGGCACAGTCCCCATGTATGAATGCCTGGTCCACAAGTGCAACAGGGCAGTGAGCTCTGTGCTCATGAATCAACTTCAAAGTGCGATGTACCCTACACCTACAAGTCTGCCCCTAGCTTTTCTGGCTCTGTAGGGTGCAACATGGATCACCACACACTCAAAGACAGGGATGAAGAAGGGTTCAAGTGGGTGAGCATGCAGTGGGGTGATCCCAGGAAAGGACCCCACTCACTAAAGATGCTGGTCCAGACAGTCCTGCTTTGCCCTATAGCTGGGGGCTGTTGCTCTGCCTGGCTGTCCAGAGCCTGCGTTGCTCCCCAGAGCCTGCGTTGCTCCCCACAAGCTTGATAAACAGGGGACCTGACTCACATTATGCAAGGACAGGACCCCTCATTCAGGAGATTTCAGGGCAAAGACCCCAAAGCAACTTTTGATGAAACACCCCCTGCCTTCTCCCAGCCCCACGGGGCTTTGAAGCCGGGTGCAAACCTCAGGAGGAAAACGCAGCAGGGTGCAGCCCTACAGAGGTGTTCCTGCTTTTTTGTGCCTTGCAGGACTGGAGCTCTGCTGCAGCCACGCTAACTCCCCTCTGCCCTCCGCAAAGCCACGGCAGGAGACAATAACGCATGGCCGCGGCTCCGAGCCATACTCCAAGGAAGGATCCTACCTCCACACAAGGCTGTCCAAGAACTTGACAGGACTCTGTTTGAAAAAGATGTTGAAAGAAATGATCTCTTTAAGTGCAATGGGAGATATTTGTCTCTGATTTACCCTTGGCTTTTTGCTCTGGTTCAGGTAGGAGCGGTGTGGGATGGCTGGCAGATCTGAGAGCATGGCACGCCCCAGCGGGCAAAGCGAGCAGTGCGGAGGAAGGCGCGAGTCAGTTTGGAGTGCTCCCCATTTATCAAACTCACGCAGCCCGCCAGCAGAGCGAGTCTTTCTATCATTACAGCTCTCAAAATCCGATTCATACCACTAATCCTGCCTTCATTCTCCCAGATTAATAACATCTCTTTCAACCTTCACAGTGTGATAAATAGACAAAGAGAGAACAAAAGGAGAAACAGAAGTGAGAGAAAGAGCCAGAGCAACTCCACATAATAAAGAGAACCAAGAAAGGGGAAAGGAAAAAAAAAAGGGAAAAGAAAAGAGAAAGAAAGGAGCCAGCACACTTGACTCTGCCATTTACTTTAGCAGATTCTCCCCAAGAGCTCCCTGCGATCTTTAAAGAATGTAAAACATTGCTCAAAGGAAAGGCTCGTTAGCGACCCTGACCAGCCCAGGTTTGCTGGAAATCTTTTCACTTCCAGCCTCCGCTCAGGTCAGCGCTGAAAATGAGTTTGTTGGTTGCTTGTCCTGCTCCTTCCCAGACTCCTGCAGAGGCAAAGCCTCCAGCACACGCTTGCTCTCTCCTTTACTTGCACCAGCTTCTCGAAGAGGAACGAGGGGGGGGTCTCGGCTGGTGTCTGCTCCAGGGGTACCCCAGCAGCTCAGCGAGCCCAGAGCAGCAGCACCCTCAGGCTGGCACAGCAAGGGCTGTCCCAGAAGCCGGTACCACGCATTGAGCTTGGGATGGGGATGAAGACCAAAACTGTGGCAGCAGCATAGCAGATGTGGGGCTCTACACCAGCAGTCTGGCTGGAGGGTGCCCAAGGGGCCAGAGGAAACAGGGAGCCTGTGCGGACACGGCCATACTGTAACGGGGGTGTCACAAGCCCTAGCTCCCTGAGCTGCACCTCTCTACCCCTACCTTGTCCCCTGCCCATGCTGCACAGCCTGGACCCACATTTGGGGGTCCACCCAAGTCCCACTGGCCATTGTGGAGGCTGGAGCTCCCCTGTATGTTCATGGAGCTCAGCCGTGCCTGCTCCAAGCAAGGGGGTGGCAGCCACAGGCACCCCCTTCCCAGCACTCCTCTGCTCTGGTCCGTTTGGAAACAACTGAGCTCCAGGGAAAGGTGATCCTGCAGCCCAGGACCCCAGAAAGCCAGCCCCACTGGCTCTGGGGCATGTGGACGGAGACAATTTGCCATTTCCCACCCACAGCCTTCACCGGAGCTGCGCTGTTCAGCTTTTTCACTCTGCCATGCCATACTGAACACTCCATGCAATCTCTGAGTTATTTTAATAATTAAATGTTTATTGGCACATTTTTCCCATACTGCTTCCAGACTTGCCTGATTTTCTTTCCAGCGAGTGACTTCCCTTGGTTCAATCCTTCGATAGGACGCACACCAACAAAACGCTTCCTCCGCTCCCCCCCCTCAATGAGCACCCCTCTTTGAGCCCATCCCCGTGGACTCCTGGCCAGGTGCTGTGCACACTGAATAACGCTACGCCAAGGCCAGACGAATGGCTGGGGCAGAGCGCTGGATTTCTGCCCAGGATGGTGCTCTATTATGGCCCTGCATTCACAGCCCCCGTGCAGAGGCTGGGCTAGGTTGGGTTTTTTTTTTTCTCTCTTTTTTTACACTGTTCCATATTACTCCAGGCTTTGAAGTACAGAGAAAACCAACACTCAATGTGCCTTTTTTTTTTTTTTTTTAAAGCTACCTTTATCATAGCAAATCTTTTCCTTCTCCGCTGTGTCGCTGGAGATAGATATCAAGCAAAAAGAAAGTCTCCTCTTCTAACAATGGATTTCCCTTCCCTTCTGAACTTCAAATAGAAAACTCTTATCTACAGCCACAGTTGACCAGAAGAAGAAAAGAAAAGAAAACAGACATATGAACTGAACCCGGGCTCTCTTTCTATTTACTCAAAAAGGCTGTGCTGGGTTCTTCACGCAGAGATGCTCTGAACGTGTTCATAGCACGTATTTACTCACTTCACTAACTATCCCCCCACCATCGAAACCCACCTGCAGAACAACTCTCCTCTGCTCCACGTACCCTCTGCAATCTGTTCTTTGCTTAGCAAGCTCCATGCACGTGGGCCGTGCAGCACAACAAAGCCTACACCTAAAGCTGGGGACAGCAAGAGCTCTTCAAACTCAACTAAGAGTAACAGCAGCAATGCCCCTGGCTCACATAAAGCATCACTTCTGTATAATGCAAGTTCTTCAAGCGACAGGATGGACTGCAGGTCAGACCTTGCTGGCTGTACTCGCACAGGGTGTCTTGAACAGCTCTGGCTGAGAGCAGGGTGCTTCAGCTGCCCATGACCTACCCCCACGCACACACTACGTAGCACCCACGTGCTACTGCTGGTGCCAGCCAGCTCCTCTGCGGGTTTTAAGATCTCCCTTTGAACCATCTTCTTGCCTTTGATGGAGCCGCTCCAAGGAGAAACGTACAGAACCATGAAACTTCTCTTGCCCACTTCGGTCCCTGGGTGCAGCCCTCTCCTGCTGGGTTGAACACCCACCTCCTGGGACTCTGTGAGGTCCAGCCGCTGCCAAACCACCCTTGCTCCCTGCCCAGATAACAGAAATTAAAATGTGAGCACTGTGCTTAAGAGGTAGTGCTTCTCTTGAAGTCACAGTGCCAGGACCAACATACACAAGAAACTCAAGGAAGCAGGTGCTACTGCCTTCCCCACCTCCCAGTGTGTCCTGCCAGGCGACGTGTGCTTCTTGAACCATTCTCGCTTTCAGCCATGACAGACATGGCCTTGGGAAACCTGGACTCACGGCCATGGAGCATTTCCTGACCACAGCCACAGAGCTCCCATTCCTCCTTAACCTCTCAAACCCACCTTGAATTCAGACATAAATTTATTCACACGAGACGGCTAGACAGACAAACGGTCCTCCCCACCACTTGTGGCACCATGGGCTCTGCCATCCCACCAGAGATGGACATGGCTACTGCCACGTGTTGTCCCCCAGCCTGCGAGGGGGACTCCCCAGCCAAAGAGACTCGCTGCTGGAACTGGAGCCAGAGTCCCAAATCAATCGGGGCAGAGAGGGCTGGAAACTTTCCAGATCATTTTCCATTAGAAATAAGAAGTTTCCTTCATCAAAAGCCAAATATCATTCTCATTAGGAGAATTTGGAGCTCCCAGCCAAAGGGAAGATGAACTCCCACCTGAGACACGGCCAGGAATCCTCCGCAGTCACGCGTAGGTACAACGTGCAAGTCCGAGCTCCACCTCATTCAGAGCAGAGACAGTTTTGGTAACTCTGTCCGGCTTCAAAGCAGCCCCCAGCCAGGACAGCCCGCCCACAGCCCCAGCTGTCCAACAGTCTCCTGTGGTCCCCCACAGAGCTTTCCAGGCAGCAGCATCATTCCCTTCATGTTAAACTGCACAAAAGCCCCAGTGCTCTTCCCTCGGGGCAGTCCCAGTGTTGCAGGAGGCTCCTCCCTGTGGAGCCTCAATGGGAAGATCCATCAGACAAAGCACCTTCTCTTCAAGCTGTCTGATGACAGATGTTCAGCCAACGGAGCGGTGGGATTGGCGGAGCACCGCATAAGCGCTTTATAATTCCTGCTCCTCTCCTCCTTTCTCAGTGTCTCCCGGGAGAGACGCGATGATGGACGGTGACATAACTGACTGTTCCCAATCAAGGTAATGTAAGTAATGACAGCTGACGTGATTCCTGGAACGTGCAGGCACTGCTGGTCCACGTGCCTTGCCTACCACCGCCAGAGGTTGTGGAAGGAGAGGAGACCGGAGCATGGAGGCTTGGCTGGGGGACAGGGGAGGAAGAGCCCCAAGACACAGAGGCTGCCTCCAAACCAGCTGCAAATAACTCATTACATCAGCCTGAAAACTAAGCAGGAGCCGAGGAGAGGTGGGTAGCACATATCTCCTGGAGCAAACACCTCCTGGGTGGTGCACAATGCCTGCCCCAGACCTGGATGCAGGGGTATCACTCTCTAGTGTCACCTGAGACTGTAGTGCCTCCATTCCTTGGGAAGTGGCTTGTTGGGGCCTCACCTGGCCCCTCAAGGTTCGGCAAGGCTTTTACTGCTCTGGCCCTGCCCCTGCCCCTGCTCCACCCCTCCCCACCACCAGTGACTACCTGGAAATGGGAACATGAGGTCAGTAACACAGAGCTCACTTTCCCATGTGGCCGGCACGCAGGCAGCACCGCGTCGTCTGAACGCAAGGCAAGGGGCCGCAGCAGCCCCAGAACACACACACGGATACGGAGACTCACGGAGGGAAAATACTGTGCAAGCTCACAGCCGCAGCCTTCTTCCAGAGCCTTGAAATTAGTAGGCAAATTTAACATGCAGAGAAGCGACCGATTAATAACCCAGCATTGACTTAAGAAGACCTTGAATAATACATAGTGCTTGTACACGGAAGGGGAAAAAGTCAAGTCCTTCTGCTTGTCAAGTGTATCCGCCTCCCAAGCACCGACACTTGACGAGAAACCTCCCTGCCAGCCACAGCTTTAAGCAGCTCTGCAGAAATGCCTTTTGCTAAGATGAATGGCAAAACTTTGCGCCAAGTTAGACTGGCGTTTGGACAGGTCCAAGTATGGTGTTGTTTTAAATGTAATTAGCACTGCCTGTTAATAAAGTCCCTTTAAACCTGCCAAGCAGAAGATGACGCTGAGCATTTGGAGCCCACAATGATGAGCCATGCAGATGCCTCATGTTGGCTATGCTGATGGGCGAGAGAGATGATCTTACCACGAGGCCGCCCCAACCTCTCCTCCACCCCGTCTGCACTGCAATCCTCCCAGCAGCTTGGCTGTGTCAAGGAAAAATCAGACCCAAACAGACAAAAGATTGGCAGAAGCTCAGCTGCAGGCGCTGGGCTCCACCACATGATGATGACAGCAGATGAAGCTATGAACGGAGTATTCCCTTCCACAGCTTGATTCTGGCTTCTGTTGTTTAATGCTGACTTTGGTAGTGAGACACTGAGCAGTGCTATCAGCATCCCTGTGTAGTGCTGTCTACTTTCCTAAATAATAATGGCTAGAGAAAAATTTTCTCCCTTTTGGGAATATTCCAAACTAGAACTACCAGGAAAATGGTGTTTACCTTGACGACAGCCACTATTTCTGTATAGGGACTGCAAAGCAATTTGAAAGTGAAAAGCCTTGCAAACAAGCCTTGTGGCTGAAGCCCAGGAGCAGGAGAGATGAGACCTAATTTCTGTTCCAATCTCTGATATGGATTCACAGGAAAATCCTTCCACCCCCCCATGCCTCAGTATCCCCACAATAATAGCTATTGAGTGTTATGAGCCTAAATGCACTCATGTCTTTAAAGAGCTTTAGCATCTAGTGCGTGAAGACCAAGGGACCATCATTACGCAAAACATGAGCCGTGTACGACATAAGGTCAGAAGGCATTTAAAAAAGCAGCCACCTAGTGCAAAACACAAGGGAAAAGATTTGAGCAGAAAACAGGATTTGTTGTCTTCAGATGTAAATGAGTGCCAGCTACCAGCAGAGCTCCAAAGACATACATTTTAGTACCGAAAAGTGTTTCTACAAAAGGAACCAAGAAAAAAGATGCGATAAACAGGCTCAATTCTTAGAGTTCGATTTCCAGAGCAATAAGTGCAGAAACTGAGTCCAAAGAAAAGATCCATATTAGCAACCAAATCCAATCATTCCGATAATAAAGAAGAGACATCTGGACTGGTGCAGAACTATTTCCAGAGAGAAGTTTGTCTCCCCAACCCTTTCACACCCTGCAGTGGCTCAGTGGAAGAATACTTAAGAAGTTGCAAGTTTGGTCATAATGTGTAAAAAGCCCCTGAAATGCGACATCATTTACTCTTCTGTGGTATTGCTCAGCAGAGCTAATAAATCTTGCATGAGCAGAGCTGATTCTAATTTTCTAATATGAAAAGGCATTTGGATTGAGAGAGGGGAAGATAAAAGTGATTGAATCTCCAATAGCCCAGCGTCACTGACAAGAAACATCCTGCTACGGACCCCAAGGAAGAATGGCTCCCCCTCCTCCCCGAACCACAGGCACACTCACCCACTCGCACATCCAATTCTCCCTGCTTACTGCTCGCCACGTCTCAGTCTCCCCTATTGACAGGACGTGGTTTTAAACACAGTTACACAAGTTATCATTTCTGCCTTTTGATCAATCTGAATTTTCAGGACAATTACCCTCTTAATCAATGATTGCTATCAGCAGCCCCTTGGATTCTTCACCAAGGCAATCGTGCCGCCGGGGCAGACGGCATGTGCATATGCAATGAAGCTGCGGGGAGGCGCAAGTCCATCTTCCCCTGACGTAGTCGTCAGCTGAAAGGGTGGAGAGCTGTGAAGGCCACTTCAAGGAACACCTGACGTAAAAAATAAGCGAAGGGAATTAAAAGGGACGTTGTGTGAGGTATCTGTGGCAAAGCTGGGCCGGGGGGACCAGGGACCTGCTGAAAATATCGAGTTGAAAAATAAGCCAACTAAAACAACAGATTTACCATCCACCAAAACCATATATTTAAGAACTATCTACAGCCAGCACTAACTGCTCCTAATGAGGCTAATAAAGTCCATTTCCAATTAGAGACTGAAACTATTAGAAGAAGAAAAGGTGGAGAGGCAGCTTTTAACAACCACTAAAGATGTGGGGTTTGGATTGGGGGTTTTCTGTATTTTTTTTTCCATCAGAAATTATCTAATATCACCAAAATGCCCCTAGCACTTACACACACAAAGCAAGCCTCCCGCCGCTCTTCCCCAGCAGGAGTATGTGTTTCGGTAATTGATGTTTGCACAGAACCTCAGCTCTTAGAGGATGCAGCTCCTCCGAGGCATCTCTCACCACCACAGAAACACGGCCTCAGATATTTAGATGCCACAAGAAACACCAAAGCAGCCGAAGGCCATTTGCAGGGGCTGTGGGTTAGCTGGGGGACAAGGCTTAGCATCCCTGCTCTCACAAGAGCACCACCAGGCCATTGGCAGGTTCATGCCGCTTGGCTCGTGTTTTTGGCACTCCAGACAAGGCAGGGCGAAGGAGCACACTGGTCCCACCCGCACATCGCTCTGCACTGCTCCCTTGACTACCTTACAGGTTTCCCCCAGGCACAGGACTCCTTGACACAGCACTCTGTCCAAAAAATAGCTCCGCCGGACCCAGGCACTGTTGTGTCTTTCTGAACAGCTCCAGCAGGTAGAGAGGCTTCATCTTCTCCCAGGCTTGGAAAGCATCCCACACCTCTTGGGCACTGTGTTGGCAGGATGGGAGCTCTGGGACATGGATGGCAGCAGGGAAATGCTGCCGGAAAGCAGCCGAGCTCCTGCAGGGGAAGGGCGGTGTGGTGGCAGCGTGGTGGCTTCACCATCTTGACCACCAGATCGGGCTGGCAGTAGGCAGCAGAGGCAGCGCCAGGTGAGGCTGGCGGGCCAGCTGCCTTCGCAGGCTGCTGGCTGGAGGAGCTCTGCGAAAGGCACAGTATTTCACTAGCTATTTTACATGGAGAATTGCCGATCAAAGATATCCCCACTGTGTACTCCAGAGCAATAAAAATAAAAAAAACCCACAAGAAGAATTCTTTAGGCGGGTAATGGGCATTTTATTCCTTTTTATGACACTAAACATAGGCAGCTGGCATAATTACACCACAATAAAGGCATAATGTGCACCTAGCAGAACAAACTCATACTTTTGATAATTAGGCAGAGCAAACACAGTCTGGGATTGAGTCACACCGCTTCACTGTCTCCTGGATCTGCTGGAGCCCCCGGCCCTGCAGCACGTCAGCCCCATTCCCACAGCTGGATTTAGCCAGGCCCCATGGGGAAGGCTGAGCAAGCAGAGCATCACCAGAGCTCTCCCGCACCGAGAGGAATGGCCACGCTGCTCCGCTGTTTAGAGTGGACCGAGGGCAAAGAGCAAGGCAGGGAGGTGCAGGATGGGTCCATATGCAGCTCCTGCGAGGCAGCCGGAGATGGTGCGCTGCAGAACACTGACAAAGGATGTCAGTCACCTCCCGATCGGCACCCAGGATGGATCTGGGAGCTGTGAGGGCATGGGTGAACTCTGCAACTTGAGCTTAAAGACTGACCCCACAGACAAGGCTGCAGTAGAACCAACTCCACATGGCCACATCATACATGGTGTAATGGTAAAAGGGGACCCAAAACACAGGAGACATGCAGAGCTCTTTTGGGTTTGGCAGCTCTGCTGAGGCCAGCTCCAGGAACTGGAAGGGCTCAGCAGAGGCATGGGTACACCCCTCCGCAGCAAGGAGTTGGCGAAATGCAGTCGGTGGGACAAGGTCCAGAGGGAAGTTGGCCCCTTTGCCAAAAGGCAAGGACAAAAGGGAATGTCCCAGGGAGGCTGAAAGACCCTCATCTACACAAAGGACCAGCTTGGACCTGCTAGAGGCTAGCAATTAGCTCTTTGAAGGCTTTGCGCTCCCATTAGTGTTGGTGGCCCTGCTAAGTTGCTGACCTGCCTCCTCCAAAACACACCGGCAGGCAGCAAGCGCGCTCCTCTGGCAGCTGCAGGCATCTACACAGGACAGCTCTTCCCTGAGCGAGGAGCACAGCCAAGGCGGAGATCCTAAATGATCTCTAAAATATTAATAGCATCAATCAGAGCCAGGCTGACAGAGGTTACAACACTGGGAGAGCGCAGAGAGCGGGCTTTCCTGAAGTTGGCACAAGACCACACACTAAATATCCAGAGTTTGTTTAAAAATGCATCTGCAGGATGCACGCAGGAGCAGCGCTGGCAGAAGGGCACGCTGAGGTTTCATATCCATGCCACTGAAACCCACTGGGGATGCCCACCACCGCACACATGGACCAGCTCAGCAACCCTCCATCCTACATAGTTTAATGGAAGTTGGTGGCTTTAAGATATATTGAGTGCAGTCCAGAAATGGTAGAATACCTTGACTCAAAGAAAGGTGAGGGAGGTGGAGCTGATCCATCAGCCATGAGTGAGACCTGCATATTCATCTGTGGATAGGATGCCCAAGAAAACATTAAACAATATCATTATGAGCTTTTTCAACACAAGATTCAACATGAGGAGGGGTAAGATGTGTGCTGTCAGCAAATATAAACATCTCGTCCCCATACCTACTGACACCCAGAAGGGCACTGCTGAGAACTGGATGGGTACTGAGCAAGCTTGGGAAGGCTGCAGTGCAGCAATCCAGACTGCGACTTCAGGACGGCCATTTGCTCGGGAGCTCTGATGCCCTATAGAGCTGGGAGCAACATTCATGTCAGAGCAGCCAAGGAGAAGTTGATCCCAGTCTGTAGGAGACAGTGCCCAGGCAACTGGGAAAACCAGCCACCATGGTTTTGGGCTCACACTTGATAGCTGTCCTCATGAACAGAGCTGCCCTCCCTAGTGGGCCACAAAATAGGAGAAGTTTATGCCTAGACGAGGGCAAAAGATGGGTTGTTTCCTAAACAAAAGCAGACTGTATCTGCAGACTTTCCAGCCAGTTCTTAGTAAGCCACTCTGATAGATCCAATCCACGGGCTGCAGGCAAAGAGCTCAAGCAAGGAAATCTGCAAGTGGAAAGAGCAAAAGCCAGGACGGAGCCAGAAGTAATGTGCCAGCGTGGGGGAAGGGCGGCAGAAGACTTTTAATCCCAACTCTGAAATCAACTTTGCTTAGTAGCCTTGGGGTTCTGAGGGATTTAATTAATTAATTAAATGAGCGCGAAGCACTCTAAGTTATTAACATACAAATTCCACTACAGTATCTCCCATCTCCCAGTTCAGCATCTCTTGCTGCTTTGTGTCGAGCCCATGAGAAGCAAAAGCCAAGGCACGGGATGCCTCTGTGCAATGGGGCAGAAGCTGCACACCCACACATCCCCAGCCCAGACAGCAGTAGCAAAGTCCCATCCCTTTGAGCAGGATAGTGCATCACACTCAGCACAGGGCACCAGGAACACCTCATACAAAAAAAAAAAAAGCTCTTTCCACTTACCAGCAAGCCAATAGCTACCATAAACCAGCCTGCTGCTGCTGTTGGAAGCAGCAGGCAGTCATTCTCCCTCCTGTAGCCACGCTGGCTTGGTGGGACAATGAGGACTAAACCAGTTTATGTTTTAATCCCCAAGGCTAGAAAATCTGATTAACCCCACATCCCTCCCCAGAGAACTACACAGGTCTGTTTTCATGCTCCAACATGGAGCTCCTGTCTTTTAAACACAGAGAAAAGAGGACACGGCTCCTTTCCCAGGCACTAGGCAGCTGTGCTGGTACCCATGTAAAGCTCCAGCTGGAAGGCTGGGATGCAGGGATGCTCAGCCCCTCGTCTAACCCACGGGACTCTGGGAAAGGCCATCTTTCACGCACTGCGCCTTCGCCTCCCAGCTCCTCCTGGCCTGGAATGCAGCACACGTTGCAGGATTATTGTAAAACATGCCCTGCCTCTAATCCCTTCTCCTCTTGCCTTGCTCTGGTATTGACTGCTGGGAGCTGTGTCAGGCCCAGGGTCAGGCTTGCCTCTCGCAGTACCAGGGCGGGCGGAAGGCTCCAGCCTCTCCAGCTGACCACAGCACGCAGGAGACGTGGGGAAACACAGGCTGCCCCGCGCCTTCATGTGAGCAGGCACGTGAGACTGGAGGCCCCCAGCTTCTGCCGGTGCCTCGCAGGCACAGCCGCAGTGCTGCACACAGGGGACAGACCTGTGCCAGACAGACACCCGCAAGCTGGGAGATCGAGGGCCTAATTCTGACCATCCTTATAGTTTCCCTGGTTTGCTCCTGGGCTGCCATGCCAAGGGCACATCACAGGGCAAGTCTGGATGCAAGCGTGTGGCACATCAGCCGTGCTGCGGTCACACCGTACACACCGTTACGCCCAGCTTCAGAGAGCGCCCAGCTGACAGGTCCCAGTCACACCATGACCAGCCCTGCAGCAACTCCCTGCCTGTCCAGACCCTACCGTGGGGACCATCAGGCCACCTCGGCCTGCATAACCCTGACATTGCAGAAAGATTTCTTGTCAAAAGCACAAGTTGCTTAGATTTCCTTGTGGGTTATTTTGCTTGCTTTTGAATGCTCTTTCCAAAACTTTGTCTTTAGCACCTACAACACACTGCCCCATAAACAGGCAGGACCAGGAAAGCCAGCGTGGCTCCTTCCTCAACCTGCAAGTAGCAACCACACTCGTGGTGTAAAGGCCCGAGCAGCACATTTAACCTCAGCAGCAGCACGCACACAGCCAGATGGGAACCAGGAGGCTCCTCGGTGCAGGGGACAGATGTTCAAATCCCCCAGCAAGGGGAGCGCAAGCACAGCGAGGTGCAGCCGAGCAATATGGCACTCAGCAGGAAGAGCAGCACGCAAGGTCTGAGCAGCTGCCTCTCCGCCTTTCGCCTGCAGGCTACGGCGATGTGCACGTAGAACCACAAATGCCAACCTGCCTCCAACCACTTGCGTAGACAAGGATGCTTTCGGTAAAGCAACCATTGCAGTGCTGAGCAAACCGCTGCTTCAAATTTCATCTAGAAAGCAAAGCTTTTGCACTGGTTAAAAAAAGCACAAAAGCAACAAATTCTGCTCTCTGCTTTGTCCTGTACCTGCAGGCTGCATGGGGCCAAGTAAGACAACTGCGCTCCTCAGTTTCTCTTGAATCACCACCTTCCTGCCTTATCCGAGAGCCCTCTGTACCACACGTGGCACCAGGAAGCCCTAGTCCTTGCTGGAGCTCGAAGGTGCTGCCAACTAATAAAGGCTGCCTCTGGATTTTCCCAGTACGAACATCCTGATCAGGGCATGCAGTGTCAGGAGGGGAGCGGAGATAATACGTGGCACCCAAGGTGACCACCCCTTCTTTCTCTGCTCAGGTACTCCAAGTTTCAGCGACGTGTCCCAAGGAAAGCAGACAGCCTGTGTCCAAGTGTAAAGGAGCAGGAAATGTCACAGAAAACAGGGTAGGAAGGGACAAGTGATGACCCATACTGTCTGCTTCAAGGCAAGACCATTTCCACCCAAACCATCCCCACCATATTCTTCCAAACTCTGAAAATCTCAAGAGCTAAAGGTCCCACATCCCTGTCCTCACCCACAGTGACTGTTTACTGATCTCCTCGCAGCAGGTAAGGACATGACTAAGAGCTGTCCACTGCAGCCACCCAGAATAAACCTTTCCCTTCCTCTGAGCACTTTCATTCCTACAAAAACAATTTCTGCTTAGTCTTCTCTAAGCTGAACATGTCAGATCTCTCAAACTTCTCCTGGAGGTCACAACTTCCAGCTCTCTGATTCTTCTTCTGTTTTCTTCTGGGCTTTCTCCACCTGTGCCAGGTCCTCCCCGAGTGCAGTATGCAAAACTGGTTTGCCCCAAAGGGTAAAAGTAGACTCCAAAACACCTTGCCTAGGAAAAGAAGTGAGATTTTAACATGCGCCTAGCGCAGTTTTAATATGTATTAGCAAAAGACAGCGTAGGAGAAACCCTGATAATAAAGAAGTTAATTGGTGTGTGAAATGCCATGAGATGAATGTGTGCTAAAGCACAAGCAGGATAGCTATGGGAAGGAAGGAAAAGCTTCTTGTTAATAGGACCGACATTCTGACATGTCTCCTTTGCACGGGAGTATCTCTAAATGGCTTCCACGTAACAGGACGTTGTTGGAGATTGTCTTTGCGCACCCAACAGAGTCTAAACTGCAGCGAGAGAGGAACTGGCTGCCTGTGCCCAGCCCACAACCTTCTGCTTGGCATGAGTTTGGCAGCAAGAAGGGTGCTCTTTCACACAGTTTGGATTTTATGGCCAGAAGGAATTACTGAACTAATCCACTATCTTGCAAGCCAGGAAATTTAGCTACTTTCTGGTGAACCAAGACCAAGAACTCACATTAACCCTCTGAGGATCACGTCTTTCGTGTCTGCTCCCAGAACAGTTCATACAGACACATGCTGTGCAGAAAATTGCTCCTGTGCTTTTAGGATGCAATAAAAAAACACAAAAAAACAAAACCACCAACAAAAGCCAAAGGAGAGGGAAACACACAAAACCATTTGATTTAGGTGAAGATGGACACTGCTCTTTTTTGCTCTCCTGGGATGGGCACATATGTTACCGCTCAAGTCATCCAAAACCAGTGAAGCCTCCAGGCTGCATCTAGAGCCCCTCTCAGCTGTAGCAAGACCAGCTCCTGAGACTGTAAGAAAAGGAAATGAAATGCGAGGCTGGGATCATTACTTTGAAACTATAAGCTCGTGCCACTGAGCCAAAGCCTGTTATATCGACATGGGTTTGTGTCACCCCAGCAGCAGAGATCATTCTCCATCTCCGCTTGCTCAGCTCCCCTCCTCCCGGGACGGCTGCCGCCACGGTATTCCGCAACGCTCTGCAAAGTCTAGCTACAGAAAAACTCCCAACGCCTCACCCAGCAGGTTAAAGTTATAGGGCTGAGCTACTGCAGAGTGAAAAGTACTCTGCTGACTGTTCCACCATGCTTGGAAGCTGCCGGCAAAGCACCAAGTGCCACTTGCAGAGAAGCAAATAGCAAAAACCCCAAGTTTCTTTCCCTAGGGCAGACAGCCCAGAGGGGGGGTGTTGCTTCTTAAAGCCTCCAGTATGTAAAAGGCACTGAATTTGCACTTAGCTGTCACACAGGATGCTCCTACTCTGCGTCTCCAGGTACCAGCCTGGGCAGCAGCTCCAAGGGAGGGAGACAACCCTGCCTGCCAGTGACTCTCGGGTTGAAGAGCTGGAGGGCAGAGCCCTGAACAACAACTGGCCATGCAGTCCATACGCCATGCCTTTGCTTCCTTCATTTTATGCTAAAGTAGATACCAAAACCAACCCTGATGGTCATTCTGCTTTAGATGAGCACCCTGCCTTAGCACGCATTGCAAACCCACCGCACCAACAACCCCTCTGTCATCTGGTTATAGCTGCTAGGGAAATGGAGGCAAAGAAGTCCGTTGCATCAACGCATCCCATCTGTATGCCCTTCTCATGAGTCCAGGAGGAGAAAAGGGAAAAGGCTGCCAAGAACTGGCAGACTCTCACCCTCTCTTCCCAGCACAACCCCCCGCTTGTTGGTTTTCCTTGGAAATGTGTTTTTACTCAGCGCTCCTTGTTAAATAAGAAAAGGAGGACAGGTCCCCCTGCAGCGGGACAGAGAGGGCTGCTCCTTTAAGGCCTCTCCTGGATGCCCTTTCCCTTTGAGATGACTATCCTCAACTCCCTCCTTGTCTCCCTCCCTTTGATTTAAGAGTTCCTCTCCTGGCCCTGACAGTAAGGTATTTCTGTCCCACAGATTATAACTCACTCTGGGCTATTATTCAACTCCCAAGCCCTGGCCCTGCTGCATTTAGTCCAAACATAATATCCTTCATGCATATATTATCTGTCTCCCTATTATCTGGAATCATTTCGGAATTAAATTTCAGTCCTGCAATATTGGCTTGAAGAGCGGCTCGCTTTATGGGCTAGTCAAAGGTTAGAATACCAATCAAAATAACACTGCCGATGCAGAGAGACATTTTAATATTCCAAAACCCGGTAATTGTAAAAGGACATAATATTTTTTCCCTGATTACCCCAAAGGCAACACATGTTAACAAGGCGAGGGAGAGAGTGAAAGAAATTTCAGAGTTCAGACAGCTGCACGACAGATTTAAAGGAGAAGTCGTGGACGGCTGCCACGCTCCAGCCCTCGGAGCAGGAGGGCTGCCCTGCCCGCACTGGCAGCACCACGCTCCCCGGGATGCCATCCCCCTCGTCCCCAGCCTCGTGGCGTCCGTGCCACCCACGTTCCCCCAAGTCAGGAGCCTTCGAGGGTGCTCTCACCGCAAGGAAATGGAGCAGCCAGAGCTACGCCGAGACAGACAGTCGAAGATTATCACGGCAGGAGAAAACACCGCGATCGGCTGGCCTGACCTGCATAGGCCACGAGGCTGCCCCAAATTAATTCCTGTTTGAACCAGAGCTGATCTTTGTAGGAAAAAAACCTTCCCTCCTGAGCTGCAGAATCCACGACGGCCCTCGGTAAGTTGTTCCAACGGTTAATTACCCTCACTGTAGAAATCTGCACCTGAATTACGTCGCTTTGGCTTCCAGGCACTGGAACTGCTTATGCTTTTGTCTGCTAGACTGGAGGAGCCCCTCGCCACATTTCAGCTCTCCCTTTAGATGCTTCGGGACTACAGCCAAGTCTCCCTTACGCTTCTCTCCAGTTCCCTAAAAGGCTCCCAGGGGCTCTGCAGCATGGTGAGTGTTTCCGTGGGTCCTGCAGTTCTCATCCAGTCTTCAAGTTTCCAGAATCCTATCTGATGCTGAGATGCTGGAGAGGGATCCAGCATCCCATACCGGTCAAGTCAGTCCCAAAGAAAGAGATGATCCAGCCCCTCTGCTCCTACTCACCATTGCCTGTTTATAAATCCAACAGCAGCTGCCTTCTAGATGTGGTATCTGCACGCTTTATCGAAAATGATTTTTATGTTTTCTTTCAGGGCATTGATAAAAGTGTTAAATACAAGAGGTCTGAGAAATAGATCCCTGTGGGACCCCACTAGGAAGACATGCACTCCATGATGATTACCCATTTACAATTAAATGCTAGGAGCTGTCAGTTTGCTCGTTCTTAATCAATGTAATGTGTGCCATGTTGATTTTGTATCACTCTTGTTTCTTAATCAAAATGTCATAAGGTACCAAGTCAAATGCCTTTCAGAAGTATATTACATTGACATGGTTACCTTTATCAACCAAACATGTAGTTTCATAAAAAAAATATCAAGTTAGTTTGAAAAAGATCTAGTTTCCATAAATCCACATTGATTGGCATTATATTACCCTCTTTTCATTCTTTATTAATCAACTATGATATCTGGCTTTTCATTACTTTGCCCAGAATTAATGTCAAGCTGATAGGGCTATAATTACTTCATCGGTCATCCCATTTGCCCTTCTAAATTACTGGTACAACATTAGCTTTCTTCCAGTCCTCTAGAACTTCCCCCATGTTCAAAGACTTATTAACAGTCCAGGGCTTCTCAGCCAGTTCTTTAAAACTCCTGTAAACCAGCTATGCAAAATGCCAACTGAAAGCTACCACTTAACTTTATCAAAAATTGTGTTCTAACAGCAAACCTCTTGCTCAGCGATACGGCATCCTCTGCCTTTCTGTAAATACAGAGCAAAGTATTTATTAAACATGGTCATTTTGCTGTTACAAGCAATTCTTCCACTTCCTTACAATTATGAACCAATGCCATTGGCAGAGGCACTTTTCTTTCCTAATCTCCATGGAAAAGACACTCTTACTCTCCTTAACCCTGGAGTCATAGAATCACAGAATCATAGAATAATTTGGGTTGAAAAGGACCTTCAAGACCTCCAACTCCCCTGCCATGGGCAGGGACACCCTCCACTAGACCCGGTTGCCCAAAGCCCCATCCAACCCGGCCTTGAACACTTCCAGGGATGGGGTATCCTCAACCTCTCTGGGCAACCTGTGCCAGTGTCTCACCACCCTCACAGTGAAGAATGTCTTCCTAATATCTAATCTAGTCACACTTCTCGTTTTGTGTCCTTTCACAACCTCTCCCATTCCTGCCTTCTCAGAGAGACTTTCTAAAGCCAAGAGCTCTGCAGCCAGGCATGAGGAGCCCAAGAAGGCACAGCTCCCACTGAAGGAAGGTGTGACAGGGTCTCAGAGCACTCCCCCATGCTGCAAACCGGCAAAGCATGGAGCATCGTGGGCGTATGAGCAGCTCTTTGCATTTAAGTGGCAACATCTACTCACGTGCTTGATGCTTTGGCCGTGAAGCACTCTGTCTGAGGAGTCCTCCTCCATCGTTTCTAACTTTACTAGGCATTTTATATTCCTGATAGGCAGTAACCCAATAAACAGGCAATTCAAAACAATCACAGTAAGTCCTCAAGAAGTTAGCAAACTCCTCATGAAAGCAAACTTCAAATAATGAGCCACTTCTCAGTCGCACCCATGTCAAGCTCTTAGTCCAAAGCACTCCAGACACTTTAGCACCAAGTGCCTGAGAAGCACTCAGAGCTCCTCCTCCCACCCCTGAAGGCAGAAGAAATTGTTAATTCAGAGGAGAGACAAAAAGCTGTTAGCAAATCTTTGTTTGTTTAGGATGTGTTTATTTTTAGTTGCCGAATATTAACAAAAACATCCTATTACATGCTTCCTCTGTCAGATTTCACAATGTGAGTAGGTGACCTTAAAACATTTGTGTATGTGTATTAACAGTTTGCTTCCAACTACGAGTATCTACAGATCAATAAAGGATGGGCCTGGAAAAGGCCAGCTCTGCACACAGCCACGGCACCCCAGCATGGCCACACTGTGCTCCCCAAGGCTCCATCAACTCTGCTCCGTGATGCCCAGAGAAGGAAAGTTGCATTTGTCTACACACATCATTCAACCCTTGCCTTTCATAAAAACTCTCCCAAACTTCAGGAGGATGTCAAACCAGGACCAGTTTTCTGTCACTTCTAAAGCAACCACTATTATTGTATCTAAAGTCATGCTGCCCTCTGTGAACACAAATCAAAGATGGTCAAACACGCCAGGACAGCTGTCCTGAGAAAAGGGCATCTCTGTGATAGGTATGAAGATTGCCTTTTCTAAGAACTAAATAAAATATCATAAAACATTCCTCTGTTATCTTTGAACTGCATAACGTCCAGAGATGAAATGGAAGATCAGGATAGCGTATACAGTGTTAAAAACAGCTTCCAGAACCCAGTTCCAGAGTCACAGAGCCTGCGAGTGCCTTTGCGCCAGCCCTCCGAGAAGTTATGCTGCCCTGGAAGAGAGACAACTAAGCAAGAGCATGGCAGAGGTCTCAAGTCAGGAGTAACGCAAGGGAGAAGAACTGGAAACGCTTATTTGCTCTTTCACACAATGCAAGACCTAGGCCCAAGAAAATGATCCTACAGTGGATTTAAAAGAAACAAAAGAACATGCACTTTTGCACAACATATGAATACACAGAGTATAATTAATGCATAATTAAATAGCAAAACTCATTGCTGCAGGATGCTGTGGAACCGAAAGCAGATTCAGAAAAGGGCTTACAATATCCTGGTAGATAGACGTGGTAAAAACAGTGGGTGCTAGACACATTGGTCCAGGGGCAGCTGCCAGCTCACAGTCCTTGAAGAGACGGTGGGAACCAGAGAAAGCTGACTCGAACCATGCTCTCCTTGCCACCCCTGCAAGCATCGGTTACTGGCCTCTGGCACGGAGAGGATCTGGGTTAGACCTTTGCTGTTTTGACACCTTCATCATCCTTGTTTTTCATCATCCCATATTTTTCTTGCACAAGCTCACTGTAAGAAAATCTAGCTTCAGCACCCTTCTTCCACCTCCTCCCTCCATCAAACCACTCTCCCCTTTGTGATGTGCTCCCAAACCCGGTGGTGCTGGCACTCCTGCTGCCCACCGGGTTTCCCATTCCCAGGCTCCTGGCCACCCTACAATCGTAGGCACCGTGTCCTCAGCCTAACACAGCGCTGGCTCCATCCCCGCAGGGTGAGGATCCATCACAGGACCGACCATGTCGCTAACTCAAGCGGGACCTGGAACGATAAACCACAGAAGCTCCTGAAAGAGCAAAGGGAGCACAAACGAGAGCTGATCCTTGTGTTAGAATAAGCACTAATGAATTTATCCAGGCTACCTGAAGATACTCTTGGGGCAGCAGCTTGGTTGCAGCTTGTTAACTGCAGCAGCTTTCCTTTTCACATAAATCTTGACCCACAACCTCCTGCTTTCTGCACGTATTTCTCCACTGGTGCCCCTCGCTCCTGACACGAAGCACTCTCCGCTATTTACATCCTGAGCATCCGGCTCCAACGATGGAGCTCAGGTTCTGCACCTCCGTCCTAACCCATGGGGCCCCTGTGGATCAACATGACAGGCATATAAGGAGAACTGGCAGACAGGATGGTGGCTCTCTATCAAGATGGTTTAGGGGGATATCTGAAATGTTGCAGCATTCAAAGAAAGCCTCCTCTGCTTTCTGCTGCCCTCCCACAAGGCTGAGCTAATCGAAGTGAAGAACATGATAAACTCTCTGCCCCGAGTCAGCTCTACACTGACAGTTCACCAGAGATACAAGATCGCTCAGTGACATTAAAAATGTCAGCAAACACCGATCAGGCTTGACGGAAGGGATGCATTAGCAGGCTGGGGGGGCATAGGGCAAGGCAAAACTTCAGCAAACGCGGTCAAGTGCACAGGCAGCTTTTTTACTTTTGTCCTCCGCAGAAGGCTTTTTCACAGATCCCAAGACACTGTGGCCACCATCGCAGCAGTCAGGTGTGGAGCTCACCATCACCTCCACGGTCAGATCAATCCAAAAAGGTTTCCTTGGGCAACACAAGCGTGGCAGCTAGCAGGGGCTGATTCCCATCTGCAGTTTGCCCGAGAGGCAAGTCTTGGATACTCCGAAAGAGGCCTGGAGGCACAGGGTGCTCACCTCAACTGCTCCTTCAGCACAGAAGTGACAAGCAAAGGAGTTTATTGGAGAATGAGGACAAAGAGGAGCTGAAGCCATGTGTGCATAGGCAGAGGGAACGTGGAACATATTTTGTTGCTACCGCACTACACACAGGTACACAAACACGTCTGGCCCAGGCACACACCTTTCTGTACGTAGTGCCACTCTTTTGCATTGCCTTGTGTTTGCAGCAGCAGTTCCCTAACTCAGTAGGGTCCTCTTGGTATCACTGGTCACAAGCAGAGACCCAAAGGACAGACAGCAGATGCAGGTGGGGCCATCCTGCAGGAAACTGCTCAGTCACATATACCATTTACACTCACATGAACTGTTTTCTCAGCATTTGAAACATCCAAGTCTCTGCATTATCCATGACCTAGAAATCAGCAGTTTCACACCACCCCTTCCCCAACACCTTCACTTCATGGATCAGATCAGAGGCAGACTCAGCCTAGGAGGTATTTCTAAGTCAGGAACATGCCAGAAGGAGGGGAAAAGGGGCCACCTGAGCTATGCAGGGAAGAGCAGGGGGGCTAGATACCTGTCCAACCTTATTTGTCTCACACTGGGAGCTCAGTCAAAAGAGACTGAGGTCCCACTGGGTCCTGCTGCTTGGCCAGAATTACTAATCTAGGCTGGAAATCCTCTCTCGTGACAACACACAGGCAGTTCCCCCACGAGCACCCCCAGAGAGCAGGGCAGTGAGTATCATGGAAAGATTCTCACCCTGGGGTAAGAGCAAGCCCCAGGGAAAGCAGCTCTTTAGCAACAGGCCAGGAGAGGTCCTGCTCTCCTCTTCAACCTGGGTCACGTCCCAGAGGGGTGCAGGGACCCTGGAACCACCCTGTATTGCAGGGCATGAGAAATTAAAGAGTCAGAAAAACTTCAGATGTTTAAGGGATTAGAAGGGTTGCAGGAAGATGAAAATTTCTTCCGCACATCCTCTCCCCACATGATCCAAAGGAGATTGGAGCCTTACTTTCTGAGTAACACATCTGCAGAGGGGTTCAACTCCAACCCATGTGCCCCCATCCTACATGCACAGCCTGTGACCCCTTCGGAGAGCTGGGCAGGGGAACACTTCCCTGCAACACCTTCACTCCTCCTCCTCCTGCCTTTAGCTCTCTGCTTGGTATTTCATGGATGCTCACCAGCCCTCAACTTAGTATCACAGTACTTGCTGAAACTCAATACATGAATGCCCATCCTGAAGAACAGGCACTTGCCTGGATGTCCACATTACAATGAATCCCAGCTCCTAACACGCTAAATCCAGGAGCCTCGAGCCATGGGAAAGAGCCATAAATCATTCATCCTGAGGCCCAGAGGAGGAGCGTGGCTGGATCAACCTACTTCTTAGCGAACATCACGGAACACAGAGATTTTTTTTTTTCTTTTTTAAATATTATTATTCTGCAGCCATCAACCTGCTGGTTATATAGCTGCTATCCATTCACCGGAAGTTTAGTGAACTTCAAATGGCGCTCATTAATGGTCACTGAACTGCAGAATGCCCCAATGTGCTTTCAGATTTCATTTACCAAGGACCAGCAATCAGCCAAAAGATTTGCTCTGACAGCAGGGAAATACAAGACCCTTTGACAAGTTCAGCCGGGAATGTGCTGCCAGCATCCCTTGTTAAGTTCATGTTCTACCCTATTTGACGGAACAGATCATGCAAATTGTCCTTCTGCGGCTGCTCAGCCTGTCACTCATGCTTCCATTTAATACAATAAATAAATAAAAGAACAAAAGAAAAGTCCACAAATACAACGAGCTGTTTACAAGCAAATTTCACTTACCGAGACCCCTAATTATCAGGATAAGGAGCAGAAACCCAAATAAAACGTTAAATTGGATGGGGGAAGGGAATCTTACTCATCCAAAGGTTTAACCAGGAGGGTCACCCCAGTTTCTCCTGGGCACAGACCCCAGCCTCCCCCATCATCCTGCTACTGCTTGTAATCGTACTTGTTCTTTTCTTCCCACTTTGATTTGTGGCTTATGGCATCACCATATTTTTCTGTGCAGATGGAGCAGCTGTGCCAGGAGACCCTGCGGATGCACACCAGGCTGCTCTTTAACCACCCAGGGAATGTGTGGAGCAACACAAGGCACCAGACAGTAAAGTCCAAGATATTTTGCTTTGCAAAGTGACCACTGGTTTCTCAGGTGGACATGCTGCTGAGACAGCTCCCCTTCCCCACAGCACAAGAGGAAATACTGATTTTTATTTGGGAATATTTCCACATGTTTATCAAGCAGAATTTGATCGGAAGGGAAATGAGCTCCTAGGAGCCTTAAACGGCTGCAAAACAAAACAGAGTCAGCAATGCTGGGGCCAACACAACCTTTGCTGAAGAGGGGCCTCACAGTGTCCCACTATTATGCAGAGACACCGCACTGTGCCTGCCACAATGGGATTTCTCCCCAGCTGCAGAACACATCCCATCAAGTACAGTAAGACTCTATTAGAGGAGATACAATAGGGAGCCGGAGGACTCGCTCAGCCCAGCTTCTGAGAAAATAACTCATTTCAATGCAAAACAGCAGTAGTTATTAGACACCTCCTTAAAGAGGAAAGGAGGAGGACAAGGGGAGGGGGGAGAGAGGGAGACAGGGACCATGGCAGTTTGCACAAAAGTACCTTTTTCAGATTAATCCACTGTTTGAAGTAATCAGCAACCGGCAGCCCTAAGTACTGGCATTGTCCTGGTAACCTGTAAGAGAGAAGAGAGAGCAGGTTTGATTCAATCAGTGTCCTGACAACACAAACTCTGTTTCTTAAGTGCATTTCGTTCGGAGATGGAAGAGACCCTCAAGTCTGCTGTAACATGCTGCACGTCATAAGGACTGTAGCTCTTGGCAAAAAAACCTCACAAGAGCACAGCTTGGCTGAAGACTTACATACATCCAGCCACATCCAGGCTGCTGACACCTTTCAGGCTGAACATTTTGAACAGGAGCTGTGTGCAAGCGCAGCCTGCACCTCTTTTCCGTATGGCTAACACACAAACACGACTGGAGCATCCGGGCTGTCCTTAGCTAAGTGAACTCATCACAAATCCCTGCAGAACCATCCTGCTCAGCCGGTGGCTTACAGGGCAGACAGAAGGACTGACAATGCACCTGTCATGCCCTGGTGCTTTTCCACTTGGCCTTTGCGGTTAAAACACCGAACGAGACATGAGGGAGGGAAAGGAGGCACCAATACATTTGGGTTTTGGGTTGTAATGCGGCAGGACCATTTTCAGGGCTAAGAAAGCAGAGGCTGTTTTCCAAGTGGGTGTTCAGAAGAAGAGAGCAGTCACAACGCTGAAGATGCAAGGTGCTGCACACTGTCTCACTACGGGTTTCAGCACCAGCAGCCAGAGCTGCAAGCACACGTATTTAACCTCTCCCTTCCTACAGCAAGCTGCCAGAACAGGGCTCACAAAACAGCACCGGTAAGGGAGGCGGATTTCCTGAAGGGACAGCAGGACCCCAGGATTTGGAAATCTGTTTCTCTCACACGGTGTCGACCCCAGTGTGTTCACAGGGGAGCTATGATGTGCCCCTCAGATGGGGAAGGCTGAGTTGCAAAGCCGTGCGGCTCCAGTCGAGCCTGTGCAGGGAGATGAGTTATGTGAGTTTTCCCTGGCCAGTTTGATCTGATCAAGAGTAATTGATGGATCTTGTTCATTCACGTACTGCTGAGCACGCCTGGGGCACTGGTCACAGGATCTTTAACTGAAGCAAAGGAACATCCCAAATAAATATGTCAACTAAATAAATGACTAAATTAGACCCGTTTGTGCATGTTAAAAGCCACAACCCCAGAAATCAGCTTTTGCAGAGGGGGATGGGGATTCTCACAACTTCCTCAGGCATCTGGGGGCTGTCGGGGAGGTTGTAGGGGAGAAGGGAAGAGCTGCGAGTGCCAGCATCAGCTGCTGAAACATCCCAAAACAGACCATGACCACAGCAAAGTCTTCTTCCACTCTCCATAGGGGAAAGCATGAATAATCCAGACTTCAGACTCAAGGCTGAAATTCAGGAACAAGCTCTGCTCAGATGTGGATATGAGCTAGATACACCGCCTTGAGCCGGGGTGCACCTCGTGCAGTACCTGAGTGCTCAGCGCAGCTCCAAACCCTCTGGTGAACAGGGCAGCATCGCTTCAGCCCTGCAAGCAGTTTCCCAATAAGGAGATGAAGGAAGGACACAGATAAGGCACTTGTGGATAATGTGAGACTCAGGGTAGTGCAGTACCAGAGGGGTTTGGTCTATGGGAAGAAAAGGAAGGAAGCTGGCAAACATTTCCAGGGGATTCTCCCGGGAATATGTGGCCAATGGAGCCAGCACACACAGCAGTCTATCGGCTTTGTGAGCCCTGCTTAGGCTAAGAAAGGAAAAGACTCTCTGTGTCAAAACCAAATGCCTCATCCTGAAAAGATGTACATGTCATTGTTTAGGAGCATTAATTTAAGTCTTACAAACACATTTGAATAAGGAGGACCAGAGGAACCTCTTTGGAAGTAGGAAGCCTGTCAAAAGCATGAGCTTGCAAGCAGCAGGGCTACGGCGATTTGCAGGGTCAGCAATGTGACTTGACAGCACGGTCTCATCTCTGGGCACGGCTCATCTGATGCTAGCACCATCACGCTGAAATAAACCACCTGGAGTCACTCCTCACAACTGCATAGCCGTCACATAAATAGCAGCCTGGTCCATGCATTTTACAGCCACTGTACATATATCCATGACATCCCATAGTTGAACAGACCCCACCAGCCCCAACCAGCATGCTAAGAAAGCTCTTCCTCCAGGAAAGCTGCTTCCTGTTCGTGTCCAAATAAGAAAAAGATCACAAGAAAAGGAACCATTTAAAACAAACGACCACTCTAATACGGACACATCATCAGCTTAACCTCTCCTTACACTGCTCACATTTAGCTAGAGAAGATGATGACAGTGGTTTGCAAGAGATATGTTACTAAAAGCTGGGTTTCTCCTCCCAAACCAAGAGCTTTTCATTAATACAGGTCTCAGCCTAGCTCCAGTTAGAGGAATAATCATCATCTGGCTTAACATTTGGATAGGGCCCCAAAGAAGAGAGTACAGCATCGTTCCTGTTAGCCACAGGACTTGACAGCTAACCACCCAGTGCAATGAATGACATCTAAAGCGTTTCCATCCCTGTGGGACCAAAAGGCCCAGCAAACTGGACAGCCTGGTTCTGCTTCCACCCCGAGACTGATGGCAGTATGCCCTGGGCGCTGGACAGTGGGTCTTTAATTGGAGAAAATAAATGCTCCAAATAAATATGTCAACTAAATAAATGACCCATTTTTGCAAACAAGTAACAACCCCAGAAACTGCCTGTGAAGCAGTGTGACCTAAGGACATTCCCCCTCCCCCTCTGTGCTTCTGCTCCCCTCATTCATGGTAGCACCAGAGAGACTTCACCAAGTTTTTCAAGCCCTACAAGACCTATGCTCATGCTATAACCTGGGTGGGCTGTCAGCAGCACGGACCAAAGCATCAGTCTGCTCCCTGAGCAGGAGTAGACAGCAGGGATACAGCCACCTAATGCACTTGCCTTTAGGAAAGGATTGTCCTGTGGGTCTGGTCTAGTCAGGGTTACGCAGCGCTCCCTGGCTTCAGGTTGGACTGCACGTGATACAGAGAAACTTGGAAAGCGGCTGTGGGATTCTCCCAGCCTCCAATGCAGCTCTGGTAAAGCCTGTCCTCCCAGAAGCAGAGATGCGAGCGCACAGCCTCTGCCCGCTCCCAAAACACAGGTCCCCGTGGGACAGAAGAGCAAGTGACAGCAGGTATCACGCTCTCCTCTGCCAGCCAAGCGAGTCCAAGTCCTCCTTGGAGCGTGGTCAACAGTGGCAGCTCTGCACCATTTTCAGAGAGCTTCATCGCCCCAGGCTCTGATTTCCATCCAGCCCCGCTCCTCCACTCTGCAGGGTAAATGGGGCCTGGAGATGAACGGGATGCAAATGGGAGGCGAGGTGACATGGCTGCATTTCTCCCATTGAAGCCGGCTCTCTCCAAGGCGGCAAGAAGCGCACAGCTCGGTGGTGATAAACGGCCTTGCTTTAGTTATCACTTTCCTTAAGTTAAGGAGAGCAGCCTAGTGATGGATGGGCTGGAATTCGGTTATCAGGGAAGGCTGTCAGCCAGAGTTGCCTATCTCCACACACATTTAGCAGGGCGTCATTATGCGATGGCATGGAGTTAAAATATGACCAAGGGTATTGAAAGAAAAAGAACAGGATTAAAAAAAAAAAAAAAAGGCAAATTGAGCAACAATAAAGGAGCATGAGGCAAGAACGTTATCGTACTAGTGACACCTTTTATCTCAGTCTGGTTAGCTAGAGCAGGGCACAAATTGGTCCTTCCTCCACTATTGTATCCTCTTGTACAAACAGAGGCAGATAAAATGTGTCACCAGTGCGATAGCATATCAATTTAACCCTAATTATCTAGGGGGTCACACTAAGAAATAGGGGTTTCTCATTTCAACAGGTTCCTCCGTCTCTGCTCGGAGCCACCACATTAATATGGAAGGGGGAGGGGCAGCCGTAATTGATTTCCGTCACTCAGGTGGTCCTGGCGTATAAAAAATTAATGCTTGATTCTCCCAACTCATCAGAGCTGGTTAACGTCCATCTGCTTCTGGGTTCAGGATGTCAGGAGACAAAGAAATTGGGCCACTTTCTACACGCTGGGTATATTGATATTGAGCCAGTTAAAAGAACAAGTCCCTCTACGGGAAAGATAGAGACATAAAATCTTGAGTTTTATAGACCTGGTCTAAGCCTCCCAAAAAGTCCATGGCCTGAAGACCTTGAGCTGTAAGAGATGCAGAACATTTTAATTGCCTCTCGGCCAACCCCACTGCACCGGGCTGCAAAGGAGAGGGCAGGCAGGCTCCCACCCTGGAAATCCTGTGCTGAAGGAGGCTGCTTGGATGCTGCAGCACATGACAGCAACAAGGTGATAGCTGAAGAGAGGAGCTGTCAAACCATCTCAGCCTTGCACCCTAGTTCAGAGCAAGGCTGGTCAAGACAAGGCTCTGGACCACATGGCGCAGAGGTGCTGCTCTGTTTTGACGTAGAGTGGGATGTCTGTGAGGCCAAGAGGAAAGCTTGGGTGCCCTCTCCTAACAGAGAAAGCTAGCGAGGGAATAACGCCCTGTGCTAAGGCACCTGAGATGTTTTAGCAGAGAAACAGCACCATGACAGGCAAAGCCACATGTGTCTGCACTGAACCTTGCATGAGCTGGAGCCAAGCTAGGAATTGAAAGTAGTTTAGGTAAACCCACACCCTCCCAAAGAGGCAGCCTTAAGTTGATCCATACTCGGTTAAAACAGTAAGTCCCAGCAAGCAGTGTTCAATGGCCTGGGATGCAAAGAGGTGAGACCTTGCTCCAAAGTGCTGAGGCTGCAGGAGCATCCCACGGAGGCGCAGAAAGCCTGGCCAGGCTTTGCCAAAACCACTGTGCCAGGCCAGGAGGGCTCTGACGGTGTGATGCCACAGCACCCACAAGCGAGCAGAGCATCCCAGGCACACAACACGGCCCAAGCCACGCTGCAGCCTGCAGAAATTGAAAACCGCTGACCCACACCTCCAAAAAAAACCCAACCCGACAACCCAAACCCCAACTCCCCCATCCCAATAATTCAAGCTAGACTGGAGCAGTTTTCCTGCGTAATCCAAGGCTTTGGCAGGTAGATGTCTCCTCCGCCAGCACTGGAGTCACCATGCCACTCAGTGCAAAGAGGCAAGAGCAGAATTAGTCTCCCCTTATGCTCCTGTCCAAAGCGAAGAATGGAGGGATGAACCCCCGCCAGACCTCTGGCACCCCACTCACACACTCCTCAGCCAATGAGCTAGAGGAGCCCACCTCCCCTTGCTTCCCGCTGGATAAGCCCTTGCTGGGTGATTGCACCCCACTCTCACCAGGCATACCCATGGCACCATCCCTCTGCCCTCCATCACTGCAGACCAAACCACCCCAGCACGGCTGTACTTAAAATTCATAAGCAGTAGCTGTGGAAAGACAATACATTTGGAAAGGGTCTGAAAAGCCCTGGGCTTTCACAGAAACCCTGAGACAGGTCCCATCTCCCTCCGTCTTTGCTTTCCTTCCACCCTCTCAGTTCTCTCAACCACCCCCAAACTTGTCACAGTGCAACAAGCCTACAAGCCACACATCAGCTTTAAATATCAGAATGCGTGAAGCAGGGACATGAGAGCAGGGAAGTGGGAACAGACAGAGCAAGCCTCCATCGCCTGTCAGGAAGCACTAATGAATTTCAACACCAGCAGCCATTGCCTCAGACGGGCTGGTGAGAGGAGGAGACGGAGTTATAGCGAGGAGCCTTTGCAGGAGCAGCCTGCCTTTTTTTCAAAGCCCCCTCTGTTAATAAATGTCATTGCCGAGCGGGCTGCAGCAGTCCTCGAGCCAGGATGGGGTGGGTCGAGGGAGAGACAGGCGACTGACAGCACTCAGGATGCCTGGGCAGCGCAGCCTTTTCTTCTGCTGCATCCCCAGACAGGAGCCAGGAAAAGGCAGCAGACGGGACATCGCTGTTGGCATGAAGCTGTCTTCCATCAAGGTCCCAGTACCTAAATAACAACCTCCACGAGTGCAACCCCAACACCCCCCAGTCCTGTTCACTGGGATGGACAGAGGCTCTAGGCTCTACAGGGAACGGTCCCTGGGACGGGCAGAGGGATGCAGAGACATCCAGACACACTGCCTGCGTTCCTGGCAGCAGCAAAGGGTTACAGAGCAGCCTGTCCCTTTGCTAACACAAATGCACTCCCGAGGCAGCGCAGGAAGAAGCATCCAGCACAGGGCACCGCATGGCAACCGCACCGATGCACAACATGAAGGTCAATGCAAGTCTTCTTTACAAATGTCAACCTGTCATCTCTGGATATTAATGAGGGCTGACCAGCAGCTAAAATGCATCCATGCTCCATTAGTAATAAGAAAGACACGATGCAGGAGAAGAGCACACACCACGGCATGTAGAGGCACCAGTGGGTCTGCAGGGCCCGGGGAGGTGTGGTGATGCACAAGATAACCAGGGCCACTCCAGCTGCCCAGGAAGGAAAGCAGTCACCACACAAACCCTTTCACTGGAGTGTGTGTTATCTTTTTCCATCAGTCTTTAATTGGATTAGTGTAATGAGGCCAAAAAACCCAGGCTAAGCAGCGAGGCTAATACCTGGCACTTTCAGACCTTCCTTTCTTTTTCTGCGATGCCCATTCTGGACAGCGTTGCTTTCTCTCTACTAGGCATATTCCTGCCTAGGAAGCTTAAAAGGTAAGCTGCAGCCTTGGGACTCACAGCAGCAGTGGCTGAAATGTCTGAACACCCACCACCCATCATGTGCAAACAGCCAGATCCCTCTTCTCAAAATTTTTGCCAGGCACTAAGCAATTTGGGAGCACCTCAACACCCATGCTTTTCAAGCAGCTAGCCTGCGTATGGAAAAGGCTGTTAGCCCAGACTGCAACCAGAGCAATGTATACACTAGGAAAATAATTCTGCCACAAAAGCACACAGGGCAAGTGGCTCGTCGTGACTCGCTCGTCCTGCAAAGCACTGTGTGCCTTCCGCTGCCATCAACCTTAATGAAACATGAAGGCATTTAACACCATGCGAGATCTGGCCCTTTTATGGGTATCTGTCTGTGCGTCAGCTAGATGCTGACAGAGATGCTATCTCAACATTAAAAGGAGGCTGTAACACAGCAGGTATTCAGCCTCCAACAGAAGATGTTCATCAACAATTGCACACACATGATGCTACAATAAATCTATGTGCTACTGCTTAACAGCTTTTCTTAAAAAGATTCATAGCTCTATTTACTGGGCCTGATTCTGCCGCTGTGCATGTGGGAGTAAATCTAGAGTAACTCTACCTGGAGTTAGTAAGTAGCCAGTGAGAGTAGGATCAGAATTGAGCCTTATGATTTTTAAATAACTACTTAATTACCATGCAGGAAACCAGAGCTTGCTGGCTCCACGGTTCAGCTGAGGTTAGGAGTGCAGCAGGCAGAAACTTTGCACTCCTCCATACTGAGTCTTCCAGATCTGTGAAGGGGTAGAGCAAGTGCTCTCACCAGCCCTTCCAAACAGGGAGGACGACTGAGTAGGCTTCCCTTTGACATGAGAAATGCATCACCTTGCTCCCAAGGAAACAGAAACTGGAGAGTCTCCAAGGATGAGGTTGCCCCCCCAGCCTTGGGAACCCGACACTATGAAAAACCCTTAAAAACAGATTTCTACACACAAGCTTGCTGTGACAGTCTGTCTGCTTACTAAATACAACATCACACAGCATCTAAGGAATAGGAGTGTATAAAATTGGATACCGTGTACATCTACCACACAGGCATGTTCTCAGCAAAGTCACCCGTAATGACCGCGGGCTGCAGCAGGTGAACTTCCACAGGAAAAACTCTTCACCATGCAGGTAATAAAACACTGGAACAGACTGGTGGGGGAATCTCCTCCCCTGGAGACATTCAACTCATCTGGAGAAGATCCTGAGCAACCTGATCTAAGTTTGAAGCTAGCTCTGCTTTGAGCAGGGGGCTGGATTAGAGATCTCTATTTAAATTATTCTGTGATTCACACTGCACTGGAGCCTGATTACACAGACCGCGTCCATTCTCTGCCTATGTGGTCTCTTATGAAGTCTTTCATATAGACACTAATTTAGTAATCACCTGGTCCTCTGCATACTAGCTGTTTTAAGAGGGAGCATTCAGACTCCTGCTGCAGAACGCTGTAATTACGCACTGAGTAAGGGAGCATATGATGCAATGGATGCACCCACAACACATCGTGTCTAAGCCCCTTCAAAACCAAAACATGCAGAAATAAAGCTAAAATTAAATGTGCTTCTCCTCCCACTGCACAATTCCCATTTGCAGAAGCATTTCTCCCCAGCAAACCAGAGCACACCAGACTCTGCTCTAGGACTGAGAAGACACATCCTGTCCCAGTCCTTCCTTAGACCTGCTGCACAACAGGCAGGAGGAAACCTTGCCTCTTTCATGCCTCGCCTGTCCAGACCGTTTAGCGTATAAACTCTTCAGGACAAGGGCTTCTCTGCTATGAGTCATAAACTGCTTAGTGCCTAATGGTAAAGCCTATAGACGCTTAACATAATACAATCATGTCACTTAAAGGCCATTAGTCTCCAGTCTAAACAGCATTTTTCCAGTCACAAAGGGGACCTGCCAACTCAGGAAGGCAGCAGAAGGGACGTGGGTGGCCAGTCGGGTCACTGGACTCACAGACACCCGACGTGAAGCCCTAAGCAGGTTGGAGCCCAGCCGAACAGCGTGGGGGAAAGCCACGGCAGCTCTAGCAGTCAAAGAGCTTTATCTTTTGGGCTTTCTTGAACCACTTGAATCAGCTGAAAGGCCCTGCCAGCCAGGTGAAAATATCTTTCCACCTCCAGCCATGCCTGTCCCACCTGTAAGGGGGGCAGAAGCCCCTCACCCACACAGAGGGTCTCCAGCCTTCTGCCTCACATTTCTTCCCACTAAGTGAAGCACATCATTTATCTACAAGAAAATATGCCATTCCGTCTTGTGATGCTGCTTAAACCCCTCTTCTTTCTTGGCACCATCTCTGCCGCCCTCTGGCACCACATCGCCCGGTCTACTCTCTCGACTGACTTCTGTGATTGCCTCTTCTTCCTTCTCCACACTAAGGGGAAGACAGAAGTCCCTTAAAGAGCCAGTGGGATGGGGTAAACCCCCTCCCCATCACCTCTGATGACACACAACCCAAAATTACACACGCAATAGCTCCAGGGGCTCTCGGCACAGCCTCCGGGCTGGCAGCAGCGGGGAGCCTGGCACGTCGTGTAACAGGGTCTGAGCACAAGTTTCTGTGCAGCTGTAAATTCCATCTGCACGAGGGGAAACAGGTTTGTCTTTTCCTTGTGGGGAAGAGACCACTCCCCACCTCCAAGCACAAGCTGCCATTAGTATTTGCTTCGCCGGAGAGAAGGAGCAGCGAATCCTCCAGAGCAAAGGACAAGTGCAGCAATTAGGATGCAGGGGCTGCGGGAGCTGTTTAACAGCACGACCCGGAGGTCAGTGCCGCCGACTCCCAGCCCTGCATAAATATTGTATGAGTAGGGGAGAAGGGCTGTTAGAGCCACCCCCAGCACCAGCCCTCCCCCCTCCATCACCACTCTGCATCTAGCTAGATACGCCAGCAACATTATTTACAGATGTGACGGTTGGGAAAATCACTTGAGTAACTAGGGGAATGGGAAAGGGCTGCTCGGTGGAGCAGCAGCCTGGGAGCGGGCTCCCACCTGCACCTTCTGCTTTCCCTTGCAGGGCGCTCATCTGCACAGGTAATCGCCAGATGGCTCGGCCCGTTCTCAAACCAGAGGATGAAATACCACCAAGAACAAGGAGGGGAGGCTATGAGCTCCCCTCTCAAAGGTTGCCCAGAGGTTTGATTATCAGTGCTGCTGAAGGACACTTCAGCTAGCAGCTGCTTTCCAGTTTCCTATCAGTATGTCTGCTAGACCCTCCCTTTGGAGGGAGCTTTATAGCAATATAATGAAATGCTTTACAGAGAGCTTCTCCTCAGACTGTGTCTGTGTAGCTCTGCAGAAGGGTCCCTACTCCAACACAGCCACAGAGGTCTCATCCCTGCAGAGACTCCCCCAGCTGCTCTGTTTGGTACCAACCGCCTTCTTCACCTGTGACCTGTCTGCTGTTTGTTCTCTGAAGGATCATCTTCACCCGCAGCTTCAGCCATGCTGATCAGCACTGTCCCTACTGCATCCTGGAAGAACCTCTCATCCCTTTGTCCATTTTTTTTTTGCTGGAGATGCCAGATGACTGCGCATTTGCCGTGATGCTCTGCACAAATACAAACCTACTTTCAGGCTCACTGAGACTGGAGGGTCCCGAGGACAAGGACACAGGCCATTCTCCAGCTGTACCAGCAGACCAGGAATTCCTAGGGGCACACTGCTAATAAACATTACTGCCTTGGGCAACACACAAGGGCTGCAAGATAGGAAACACAGCTTGGATGTGCTTCTGCCCATGATACCTCTCCAGAAATTCCTCCACTGCTCTGTGGCTGGCTGCTGAATCCAGGGAAAGCAGAAGCCTGGGCTTACCATTCTCAGCTTTCCTGAACTCACCGTGCAATTAATGGGCTTAATTATTGATGGCAAAGGCAGGGAAGGGAGGAAAGAGAAAAAGCCACTGAGAAAGGAATGATGTGGGGGTGGCGGGCGCCAAAGGTCTCCAAAGATCTTCCCTCAGCCTAGAACAGAGAAAGAGCCCCTAGCCGCTCTGCCGCTCCCACGGCCCTGCTCTAATGCTCCCTGACATGCCTCTGAAGACAGCGAGCTGTTTGCAGTCACCACCGTGATTTGTTAGTAATTATTTTCACGGTGTCACATTGCTGTCACTCTCTTAACAAAGAGACAGGCAGCCTGAGGCTGCCTGCGAGAAAGAACCAGCAGAGAAAAGGAATTGTCAGGCACCCAGGGATCCTCTTTGCTTCCCAGGTTTCACAACCAGAGTCCTTACCAGCTTCTGAAGAAACTTCTGAGGAGAAGTGGCAAGTCAGAATCATCTCCCATCCTGGTCACAGCAAGAAGAATTAATTACTTAGCCCCCTCCTAATTTCACCTTACCTGTAAATCCAGTGCAAGACCCAAGTACTTAGAGCCCCTTAAGACAGCGATTTGCTTCAGGCCTGCAGCAAACACAAAAAAACTTTGGCAATTGATGACTTTTTAGTGCTCTCCTTGCAAGCTCCAATTTCTTTTCATGTGGTCTTGCCATTAGACCGCGCTTCCCAAGCACGGGAACCCTGATGACAAACCCTGCCTGAGCCTATCACCCTCACACACATTAACCCTCCAGACCAGCCACGTGTGCTCTCCCTACACCAGTCTCATTAATTCCGACACACTGCTGCGCTCCGCATGGCAGTAACATTTCACTTGGCATTTTGCAATGCCAGGGGACCTCGGCAGCTTCCTCACACCTGAAATACACAGCCTAATGGCTCGCCATCTCTGTTTTCTCATACGCAGCACAGTGACTTGACAAGAACCTCCCCTTGAACCACCTCCCATCCATCCATCTCACACCTGCTGTGCAACCGCAGCCATCCATCCTTCGGCTAACTTGTCACTCCAAGGTAATCACTCCTTTCCCAGTAAGCGTGGAGCCTGCTTGGGCCCCCAAGGAATGGAAGCTATTCTGGCACCTGAAGTGTCACACAATATAAGGATATAGAGATGAAAGACTGAGACACCTGGCCAGCCAGCCCTTAAAGCGCCCTTGATCTCTGTGCAGAAAGCAAGTGAACTTCCTCCAGAGCAATTCCAAGTTTGAATTACTCCTGGCAGAAACGTTCTTCCCCCAACTGCTTACTGATGGTGCACAAGGGTCATTCCCCGCAGCCGCGGGGAGACTTGGGTATTAATTCACCCTCTTAGCACAGGGAGAGTTTGGAAATATTAAGCCTCACAGTCTAAGCAAAACCCTCCTGCAATTAACTGCATGGAAGAGCACTGACTCGGAGGGCAGCTCCTTTTCAGGGGTCCTTTTAATAACCAAGAAATGGCACATACATGCTGTGAAGAATTAGGATCACCATTGGGAAGCTAAATGGTCCATAAAATGTAACAGTTCTCTTCAGAGCTGGGAGCACAGCGAGCTGGAGGAGAGGTCTTGGCAACCTCCCACCAGCTTCCTCCGTCTGCTCGGTTTGCAGGAACACACGTGTCTCCAGGCAGGGACAGGGAGCTGAACGTAGCCGGTGCCCGGGCACCTCTGGCACGTTGGTCAACGGTCAGCGCTGAGACCTGGCTCAACACCCAGATGGAAAAATTGAAGCAGGGAAATTAGAGCTGACAAAGAGGGACCTACAAAGGGAAGAAAAAGAGTGTCCCGGAGTGTAGGTGCTGGGCAGAGGGGAGGAGAAAGCCCCACTCGAAGAGGCAGACAAAGCTGGTGGGACCAAGGCAGGACAAAGTCCTGGGTAGCAGGAGCTTCCCATACACAGCCCTGCCAGCACATCGCACTGCTTCCTCAGTTGTCTTCCCCCAAACTCCTCTATTCTGCTCTTTCTTCTAGTACCATCTCCACGTGCCTCATGTCATTGCTAATGCCTGGTCCAGAGCAATCTCTGAGCACAAGGCACCATCTTCGGGGTGCCAGGCTGAGGCAGCACCCTGACCAAACACACAGAAAAAGGTGACTCCAGCGTTGAATGGACTCAGCTCTAAAAGTTAGTTTGCAGCTCTGGTGTCCTCCCAAGAGTCCTGCACGCACCCAGACATCCACTCCTCTGGACAAGGCACGTGAGAATACGCTGGAGGGAAAATACCAGGGATGACCTCAAGATGGCCCAGTAGGTCTTTGCCAGCCAGGAGCTTCAGGAGGAAAGGGACTGAACCCATCCAGGAAAATGGCTCCCAACAGGAAACAAACAGGCAAACAAAATAAAATGCTTTCAAGAAAGCTACAGACTCAGACAAGGCTTGAATAGAGTGAGCGAAGGGGAAGGATGCTGCTCCCAGACTGGCAGTATTTTTCAAGCAGAGCTCTCTAAGCAGAGAAGGCGTGAGAGCTCCACTCCCAGCCAAGCCACTGGGAGGGCAGCACTGGTGCCAACACACAACCGCTTTGCTTCGGCTGGGAAGTAAGAAGAGCTGAGATCCAAAGGGAGACAGCTGACATTTTAGCCCCAGCGTGAAACACTATGTCTGTCTAACACTAGAAAAATTAAGCTTTTTGAAGTAATACAGAAAATTCACACTTTGTGAAGCTAATCCTATTTTTCACACATGCCATAGACAACAAAATTCAGATGGCAAACAGCCCTCCAGTGGTTTATCCTCTGCAGTCCCCAAGCCAACCAGCTTTTCAGTTCCCCAGAGCACAGGATAACCACGATGTTGAGTTGCTATTAGAGGGCTCTCTCATACAGGCAGAGGCCGGGATGTGCTTTTTACCAAATATCCATTATAGATCCATTGATTTTGAAACCATTTTGCCTGAATTCATTATAACACTGGGCACAGAATTCACCTTAGCAATTCCTGCTGCAGAGGGAATTATGGTTCCTTACTGTATGAGCAGATGACACCGAGACCAACAGCTTGCATTCAGTTCAGTGTGACTTTTTTGCCAAACACAGCTTGAGTTAAGTTATCCAGTGATGGAAAATCCACCTTCTCCATTCATTACCCCATCCCAATGGTTCAGTGCTGGAAATAAAGTACTTGATGCAATGCCTGTCTCATTCCCCCCTGCACTGTAAATTTATTCCAAGTTTCTCCACCGTGTTTCATGCTGTTTCCAACTTCTTTGGTCCTAATTCCCAGGCAGCAGAGTCCGTGCTCCCCAGAGTGTGTCAGGCATCACAGCTCAATAAATCTGTGGCCACTACAGCCCTGACTATGACAAATGTCTTTGCTATGACATGCCAGACAAGTAGCAGACCTGAAGGTGATAGTCCATTCCCTGATGATCCCTATGCAAAGATTTCATGTCCAAAGCTTAACACAAAGGCATTCCCAGAATCCCGCTTCTCAGACAACATAACTTGCAGAAGCTCGTACAACCAATGGATTTCAAACAAAGGCAAGAACAGGAGACAGCCCAGGGAACCGCCGCAGCAGGATAACAAAAGTCAAGTGTGCTATATTAATTTTAAATAAGAGTGAACAGAGGGAGAACCTTAAAATCCAAAATTTATTTTGCATTAAGTGATATCGTTTCCTTTAAAAACAAAAAGCTGGACTGCAAGGTCGCAGAAGTGAATGGGGTCAGTGCTACTCCCTGTAAGTGCTAGAGAAGAGCATGCTCACAAGGCTGCCTCGCTTAGCTGTGGCAAAGCACTTTAGAATGTAATTACATGAACGACTCCATCAGCAAAGCTGACTCGAAAGGTTCCTGACCCTGGATGCTCAGTCCCATCCCTGCACTGTAGTTCACACCACCCTCTTCCTTCAGCCAATGTAACCATGTGAAGAGACACACCATAGGGTTGGTCAGCAAAAATGATCCCCGCTAAAAGCAACAACAATAAGTGAATCCAAAGACCTTAGCTGGAAAGGAATTGTTTTGGTATTTTTAAACACAGATTACTGTATTATCTTTTCGTTATCAGCTCTTTCTTGTTACTCTCAAAGCCACCCTCTGAACATACCTCCTGCACCCAACCACTTCTCCTGCCTTTCCCCAACCACTTCTCCTGCCTCTCCCCACGGCTACCCAAGCAGTCCCATTTGCTCCATTCAGTGGCTGGCTGCAATTTCTCCCCAGGCAGACGCTACCAACAACCTCCCGGTCCTGCTATAAAGAACAGCATACACAAGGGACACTAACACCATCAATCCGTCTTCATGACCTAAGGCTGATCTCAAACCAAGCCTCCAGGACAGAAGGCTGGAAAGACCAACCCGTTGCTGCACTCAGAGCTGGTCTGAGAAGGCAAGCATCCTCCCAGCCTGTAACTTGCAAAGAAAGAATTAAAACAGTAAGATAAAATTAAGCAACGGTATAATTTACTGCTCAGAATTTACTAATATGCAACCTAGGAAGAGCACCAAGGGCTATAAACATTTCAAGACACTTCACTGTGTTTTATCACTATATTAGAGAGTACTTGCCTTTTAACACTTATTTAAGGAAATGAAAAACTTCTGAGCAGTAGCTTCCTATAAAGATATAAATTAGCACGTTCTGATCAGCCATGGTAAGTGTAGTACAAGCATCCTCATGTCAGTACAACCAAAGCCTACATGCATGTTTACTTATGTTCAATGCGTTTGCAGAATGATCCAAAACTGGAAGGAAAAGGATTAACTGATGCTCTTGACATTAAGATGCAGGTCTGAGATTCAGCACGTGTGGCTTCAGCTCCTTTCTCTGCCCCTGCCTGTCTGCACGACCACAGGCGTATCACTTAGCCTCACTGCAGCTCAGCTCTGTACCTATGAGCCCACAGTAAAAATGCTTCTTCAGTTGCCAGGATTAATTCACGTTGCGCTTAAGAGCAGGTAAACTGGTTCCGTACGTGAAGGGAGCCAATTTGACGTTTCAGAGGACACAAACCATGCTAAAGAGCTCACACTACAAGGGCTCAACCCTGGCAGACACAGAGTACCCTCTTTCCACTAAAACCATCTCCTGCAGTCAGTGGCTCCCTCAGCCCTTCAGAGGCACGTTACCCTCACCACCCAATGCCACATCGATGCAATTTGCTTAATCACTAGTGACAGTTCCATCCTAGGTGCAGGATGAGGTCCAAGCACTAAAGCTGACTACACCAGGTGTCCGAATCCGGCCCTGGAGCTGTTAAACTTGGAGGATAGCTCCTTGCAACAGGCTAAAGGAATCCTCCCGCTGAGCGCTCAGAGGCCCGAGGACCGTGTGCCTAACGAGGCTGTATCCCCACTCATATTTTAGCTTGGCAGGTCTGGTGCTCCTTTCATCTTTTGCTTCAGGTAGCTCTCTTTAATTAATAACATTTCCGTGTCGACACAGGGAACTTTCCACCCAGAATGAATGGCCCTTTCTCATTAGAACCACCACTTGTCATGATGTATTCAAGAGCAGGAGTGTGATTCATTCCCTTGTCTGGGAAGGAGGGGTGTTGCTGGGGGGGTTGGGGGGGAGAAGAGTCTCTGTAATGAGTGACTGATATTTGCTGAAGTTGATATGCGACTCTGTCGGCTTGAACTGCCTTGTCAGGACAAGCCTTCAGAAAGGTGATGTTCCTACTCAAGAGGTTTTCCTCATTAAAGAAATTGCATCTTAACAAGAGGGAAGAGGAGGGGCAGCAGGAAAGCTGCTGTCTCCCCGACTCCAGCCTGGTTCTCACACAGCGAGTGCTGAAAGCCGGTTGATCCAAGTGCAGCCAGTAGAGGATCGGTGCTCCATCTCTGAGCCCTCTCCAGTAGCAGCCAAATCCCTCCAACAGGGACTCTCCTTCTGATGGTGCACCATGCTCACAAAAAAGCCTTTGACGGCACGGACGAGGACCTCGACTCATGTGGAACCTCCACAAGCCCCTCCTAGATGCTTGGTGTGTCCTCTTCTAGGCACCCACCTCCTTGTGACTAGTACTCCTTGCTGCCAGAGTGAAGCCAAACAGCTCTGTGATCTTCCAAGAAAGCTGTAACATTCAAGAGAAATCAAGTCTGCAGCCACACAGTGCCTCATTCCCTGAAGATCCCTGAGCCAAGTGGAGGCTTTGCAGGTCCTTTAACAGCTGAGTTTCCATCTTGAATCCTGCAGACTCAGTGCTAGACACCACCAGCAGAAAGCAGTACCTTGACAACCGCTACTCCTTTTGTGCTTTTCTTGGAGCTAGCAGTGCTACGCATATTGCAACTCCTGGCTTTGACAGGGCTATTTGCTCACCTTGTCCCCATATCCACCACCAACAGGCTTTTATATTCCTCCTCTTTGTTCTAGCCACCACCCCCATGCAGCTTGCTCACTGTGCCTCCCAGCGCCCTGGCACCCACCAGTGGCACCCACTAGAAACACCCACAGTAGACAGGCTTGTCTAGAAGATACTATGCCTCAACTCTTCAACAGTACATGCAGACCAAAGCCAAACTAAATGCCCAGGTCATTGCTGGAGAAGCCATGAACAAGGCTGCATGGTTTCCCACCACCACCTGAGCTAAGGAGAACAGAGGACAGGAACTCCAAATCACACAAGACACTGGGTGAGAGGACCGCAGCTTGCTTCATGGGCAGCTGTGCAAGTAGCTGACATTACTAAGGAAGCTGAGAAGAGGAGCAGCAGCGTTAGGATCGGCCCTGCCCCAAGATGCCACTCCCTAAGCCAGGAAGCACTGCTCTCACCTCACTGTCTCGAATTCCTCTGGAACCCAGTGGGGTTTCTACCACGCAATGCTTCCACCAGCACACTTCTCCAAATGTGGACAAGCAGCACCACCTCCCTTCCTACTACCACAGTGCCTGCTGTGCCCAGCACGTGGTCTCCACACAGCAGCAAAGGGCACCAGGTACAACACAAGCCTTGTAGGGAAGCACGGGGCGACTCCGTGGAATACACTCGGGATGTTCCACATCTCTGAGGCTCTATCTCCCTGTCTGAGCGGCCTTGTTTCAGCTTTCTGCCTTTCCTCTTTAAAAAGAGATGCTCAGTTCTGCTTTGCTAAACCCTATTTGGCAATGTGTCTAAACACACGCAAACTTAATTAGTTCAGGAGGAAGACTCGGCATTTGTGGTGACGGATAAAAGTAATGGGAAATGAGACAAGTCAGAGCTGGCAGGGAGTCCTCACTCAAGCCTCATTCACTGGCATGGCGCTAATCAGATGTGACGCTACACGCTGCGGCACCCAATCGGCGACGGAGAGGCGTGATGTGCTACTCACGAAGCGGCTGCAGCCAGACTCCCGCTATCCATGTGGGTGGAAACACAAAATGTATTTTTTTGCTTTGCCCTGGAGACGCTTCAGGATTGAATTCTGAAGTTAATGGTTTAAAAAAATTTTTTAAAAGGAAGAGGGAGAAATGAACCACTCGCTGCAACCTCATGGCTAGGAGTGGAGTCTTCTTTTCCAGCTGACTAGTGAGGCACAATCCATGCGAGAGACCACTGCAAATGGCGAATCGAATATCTCTGCTCCAGAACTGCGTGTCCTGCTGAGCCAGCTCACCCCACAAGCCCTGTGGCTCACCAGAAATGGGGCTCATCTTTACCCCTATTTGCCCACTGTAGAGCTCTGAAGCAAAAAAACCTAACATCCAGAAGGTTGCCCACTCCATACAGACACCAAATTAGGATGTCATTGTCTGGAAACCTTGTTATCCCACTGTGAAAGCGATGGAAAGATGGGCTTTGAGCACAGATAACTCTGTTCCTTACAACCAGCACCAAAAGCAGTAAACTGGACTCGCAGAACAGCAGTACAGGAGTAAAGAGCTTAGAAAACAGAACAGATGAGTAACAGGAGTTTAGCACATCTCTGCAGCTGTCTTTGTGCTGGTCTCTAATAAAAGTTTAAACATGATATACAAAGAAAAATAAGCCTCACTCTTAATTTAAACCAGTAACACAGGAATTGGCAATATATACTCGCTCTGGACACGGCCCCAGCAGAGACCAAGATTTTCACTCAAAAGTTCGCATACCTCACTCCTGTCTGGAGCATGGCCAATTTCTCATCTCCACTAGTGCCTGTGCTGCTGCTTCGGTCCTCATATCTCATGTCTCACTAATCACACCAAGAAGAGGCAAGGAGCTGCCACTCTACAAAGACCACTCTGCGGGAAGAACTGGTGCTGATTGCTCCCAGGCTGTGTGCAGTTTATTTAGGCTTCCGACTTGGGGAAACTAATGTCGCACACAAAACCAAGTAACACTACTAACGAGTTGTGGATGTCAGTTTAGCATCAGATGTGTCAAGTCAATGCTTTACCAGTGTGATAACAACAGGAGTCTTTACCCAGGGCTCTGAGGAAATGAAAAGCTGAAGCGGGATTACAGGAATCCAAGTGAATTCAGCACAATATGACACTGATCTGCAAACACCTTACAGATTAGACTAATCTAATTCTTAGACATTTAACTCCGTTCTTTTAAATAACATTTTTAGGTTGGTGGTCTAGCTATTTTCATAACAAACCATGCGCATACACTGACACTTGCAGGTCCCCACCTGGTTCTCTCCAGATACAGACGCCGAGCTGATGAAGATGACCTTCACAATAAGAACACCGATGAAGCGTGCCAGACTTGGCTTGTACTCTCTTTCCAAAGACTATTCTGTGATTCGCATCCAGTTAGTGTGCCAAGATGACAGAGAGAAAGCCTTGCACACAGAAGTCAGGTAAGGACCATTGCTTCATTTGGGTGTACAGAAACAGAGTTCCATGTATGTGCTCAGAAATATCCATCCCTTTGCAAAGTATATTGGATAAAAGGGAAAACATCACAAAGTTCCAGTTTAAACCTTTCTTGGGCTTCTGAAAGGATTCATTCACTATAGGGAATATCCCAGGCAGTGATATTGCACTATGCCCAGCACCGACCTGTCTTCTTAAACAACCTTCCACTCCCAATTATGCATGGCAAACAATGATTTCCCTAAGAAACAAAGACTAGGGACAGTCGGAGGCTTGTAAGGATAGACACAGGCACTACAGGCAAACATAGAGCAATAAAGCCCAGAAAAATCTCCCTCCCCTTCCATACTCACATCACTTTCAAATCCCAGTCTCCACAGGTCACAAAAATCGACTTGACGCTGGGATCTAAGAGGCCTTCCTTCGCCATCCACTCGTCAACCCTCTGAAAGGAATGCAAGAAAAGGGGATGAGTTTTGCAGAGACAGGCCGAGCCACAACAGTTAAACTCAGATAAGCTGCTTGCAATCAAGAGAGAAGAAAATTGTGATCTTATCCTCCCTCCCTCTCTTCTCTCTTTGCTTGCCATCTCGACAACAGCACGTTTGGACCTTTGAAGATTTCTGATAGCAGACATCAGGCAACCAGAGCAGAGATGATCTTATCAGACACCGCAGCAGCTCTGCTCACGGAGGGATGGAAGTTGTACAGTGTTAGCGGGACGATACAACTGCACTGTTACCTGGCATTCCTCCTCCGCTTTTCCTTTCCCTGTACCAAATGGGCTCGCAGTGAGCATAACTTGTGTCCCCTCCAGCGAGGGGAAAACACTGGCATCCTGGGATGGCATCCCTCACCTACAGCACTTCTCATGTGCTCCCATTCATACAGCTCCAAGGAGATGTGGGAGAGGGGGACAAATGGGCACACGCAGGCACTGTGCAGCAGTAACAAGCAAAGCCACGCGTCCCCTTCCTCTCCAGGCTGGGTCTCTCTTTCCTCCTTATGGTTCCAAGGAAGTGCTTGTTCAGGGTACAGTGTGGATTTAAAGTGAATCTGCTACTCCAGATGAACTTCCCATAGGGACAGATGTTGTGGATCTACTTCAGAAACGGGTCACATTAATCTGGAGGATCCAGATCCACCTCAGGGATTAACCAGGAGGAACTTAGATTCAAACCCCTGCATGGACGCTTCTTCCAGCTGGAACTAGCAAATGACGTGCCCGAAATCTTCCAGTGGCAGGTGACAGGCAAGCAGCTGCTATTATGCAGCCTCACTAGCAGCATTTCCAGTGCTTCGGCAAGAGAAATCCCTCCTCTTTTTCCTTGCTCGACACCTTCCACTCCTGAATAAACTAGCGTGCCCCAGAAGCTGCCTGACCCAAATCTCATTTTAACCTAGAAACATGCTGCTGTACGAACACCTCTTTGGTTCAAATTTAAAAAAAAAAACAAACCCTACATAAATGTTTCCACACTCTAAGAAACTCCTGCAGAAAGAGAATGAACCATTCTCTGTAATACTCCAGAGGCGATGTACGTTCACCCATCCAGGTAAAGAGGGCTCTCCCTCCTGGGGAAGCAGGCACAGGCATCCATATGCTTACGGACACACATTCTGCTATGTGCTCGCTGGAGAGCACCAGGGACTGGGGAGAGTCGGGAGTTTGCATGCATGTGAGATGTCACCGCCGCAGAGCACCGTCTTCGGTCTCGTATCATGGCCGCAGCCTTTCGGGCAGAGGATGGCGCTCCTTTCTGCGACCGACTGTACAATGTCCCTTTAGATTAAAGCTCCCGGCAAAGAAGCATCCAGCTTCTCAGCCCCATTTTTGCCTCCCTCGGGCTGCTGAGATCTTACCGCCAGCCCCACACAAGGCTTCCCGGAGCAAGGGACAGCAGCAGTAACCTTTTTAAACTCCTTGATGTGAGCGCCCATGAAGCGCTGTCTCCATGGAGGATTTTAAAGCCTTTAATTTGATTTCCTCACATAAGCAATTGTTGCAATTATTCTGATTAGGAACAATTAGGTAACACAGCAGTGGAAATCCTGACAGAGACAATGCATCGAACACCAACCTGCAGCTCAAGCAGGCTCTGCTTGAGGAGGTTTCCTTCACTATTTGACTACCAACAAAAGCTATTGATGGAGAAATACTTCCAAGCTAATTAAGCCCTAAATGCTGTAGGAATTCAACATTAAGCAGATGGCATTATTAGGGCTATATCTGCATTCACACATCCTCCAGATTAGATTTGAGAGGCATTTTCTTTCTATACTACATGTATTATTGAGCATTTAAATAGGTAGAAAAAATTAATTTAATAAAGTGCTGAGGGAGGGGAAAGAAAATGAAGGCAGAAGCTCCCGGAGCAGCAGTCTCGAGCAATGTCTGGGTGCTTTAAAATTGGCTCAAGCAAGAGTCGCCTCTTCTCCTATCTACTGGCAGGAGTTTGGATATCTTGTCAGCACCCTTGACGTGAACAGCTGGAGATGACAGATCAATGGTTCAATACTCTCAGCAGCGTGTCACCAACGTGACAGCAAATGTTATTCTAATGAAGCTGTAATCATAGTCAAATTACGCGGTTCGATTCTCAGCAAGGGGAGGGTGCAGAGAAAGAGATGAAGCGGGGAGGACAGGACCAGAGGTCAGAGTTCGGGAACTAAAGGTTACTCCGCTTACCTCAAGCACTTGCTGGAGGCTCGGCTGCCCATCCACCATGCCTTGAATAATCCCAGTCAGCTGAAACGAGAGACAGAGAGCAGGTGTCAGAGCAGCGCTCAAAAGATCATTAGATAGGTCTCCTCTCCTGTCCATCTCGCTGCAACCAACACATGCTCCTGTGACCCACACGGACATTGCCGAGGAGCCAGCCACAGCAGAGCGACCCTGGCAGCTCCTCAGCCATGGGCAAGGGCACAGCTTCGTCCCAAACACAGAAATGTAGGGGGGGCTCCTACCCACACCATAATACAGCAAACTCTCGGCAGGGCAGGATGCACTTGGGGAGCAAGTGTACCAGCATGATGCCCAAAATGCTGCCCTTTTTGAACATGCATTTCACCAGTTTTTATGCTGCTCTGACTTACACAGGCAGTGGTAACTACCGGGGTCTCTGGTCGCTCCCCTGCTACCACGGTGACACCAAAATTGCACAGCGTTAGATGGGCAGAATAGACCATTACTGGTGAGACCCAGAGTGGATCCAGTCATCCTCCCCTGCGCTGGGCAGCCAGCACGTGTGCTTTCCCATAGTCCCTCACAGCATCCCTCTGCATTTCAAAATTGCATTTAAAACAACTTTGAAGAAAACCACTTTCTTCTAGAACCCTGGTCTACTCTGTTTTTCAGTAGGTTCCTTAGGTCTTGCCAACAGATAGTCCTACTGACTGTACCCAGATTGCTTGGCTGTTTAAAGGTAGACACACGCATAAAAAGATGCGGTCTCATGGGTTTCTGCCTGTGTCTGTCCGGGATAGCTTGAGGCACATGGAAAATAGATAATTTTTCTGTCTGCCTTCCAACTGACAAAACTGTCTTTTAACATATTGAATATCGGAGGTCAGTAGCTTGCCATCAATGCACCCAAGTAATTAAAAAAATCATTATTAAAACAAGTGCACACTACAGGATTTCACTTCATATGGCACTTTCCTGAAGCTACACATCTCACACGTTTTCATAAAATAAAGGTCAAACACAGCCTAGGAGCATGCCCTGCTGCCTGCACACACATCCAAGCCTCCGGAAGCCATAGCGTCCAGCGGAGAGGTGCTGACAGCCCCATCACCACCCAGGAGTAACTTCCACACAGATCAGCTCAACCTACTCGTAAAACATAAGCTCTCTCGCAAACCACAGGGCTCTGCTTTATTAAACGTGTGGCAACTGAAAGAAGCTCAATGGTTTCTACCTCTCCGTTTCTCTGGCTGCTTGGCTTACAGCGCTGAACTTGGAGGAAGATAAAAAAAAAGAGATTAAACTCCAATTAAACTGTAATTACATTTAATGAATACCAAATACCTGACTCACTGAATAAACTGTAAGTGGAAAGATTATTTTCTCATAGTGACTTCCATGGAATGGTAATATATACCTTTTAGGGAAAGTAGTTTAATTTTGAGAATGCCGAGTTCCTCTAGATGGGTTTCTCAAGTTCATCAAGCCATTACAAGGTGGAATTTTAAGAAAGTGGAGGGACACAGACATTCTTTTATATTCCAGAAACTGTTTTTCTCTTAATCTGTATTTTAATTGGGTAACAGCTGCTACCTACAGACTTCTCATACTCTGAGAGGCAAACAGATTTGAGAGATTAACACACGGCTCTTTAGAGCAGTTTATAAAGCTCACTGGTTGGGTTTTTTTCCTTTGCTTGCCGTTTCTCTCAATGCCTGGCAGAGGTGGACAGCTCACCTACTGCAAAGTGCTGGCTCTGCCTCTCAGAGGGCAGCTCAAATCAAACCTCTGGAAGTGGCTGAAAGATCAGCTTTTGGGAAAGAATCATAGAATCATAGAATAGTTTGAGTTGGAAGGGACCTTTAAAGGTCCTCCAGTCTAACCCTCCCTGCAATGAGCAGGGACATCTTCAACTAGATCAGGTTGCTCAGAGCCCCGTCCATCCTGACCTTGAACGTTTCCAGGGATGGGGCATCTACCACCTCTCTGGGCAACCTGTTCCAGTGTTTCACCACCCTCATCGTAAAAAAATTTCTTCCTTATATCTAATCTAAATCTACCCTCTTTTAGTTTAAAACCACTATCCTTTGTCCTGTCACAACAGGCCCTACTAAAAGTTTGTCCCCATCTTTCTTACAGACCCCCTTTAAGTATAGAAAGGCTGCTATAAGGTCACCCCAGAGCCTCCTCTTCTCCAGGCGAACAACCCCAACTCTCTCAGCCTTTCCTCACAGGAGAGGTGCTCCAGCCCCCTGATCATTTTTTGTGGCCTCCTCTGGACCCACTCCAACAGGTCCATGTCTTTCCTGTACTAAGGATGACAGGCAACCTTTTGGTATCACGGTCGGCACTGATGTCAATGGCTTCTACCACTCCAGGCACCTTCAGGACTGCATCTGTTCAGCGCCGTGGCCATGGGAGGACAGGGTGAAATGGCCTCATCCAGACACTTCCCATCAGAAGGGAGGGATGGGAAGGCAGACACAGAGGTCCCACCAAAGAGTCACTGCTTGACCTTGCCCGAGACTCCTTCCCTCCTTCCCTATTAGGCCAAAAAAAGTACCAACTTATCTGTACAAGAACACATCACCAAGCACACATCAATACAAAGGGATATACCTGCTACACGGGAACATTTCAATACAGGTCAGAGAGTGCTCAAAAGGGACCAGATTTCTACTCTCTCATCCTTTCTGATCCTTTCTGTTCTCAGTTACGTTCATCTGTAACACCCGACCTAGTGCATTGGGTCTCTGCAGCATTATCTGGTCTTGCAGCTTTGATAAAGTATAAAAACATAAAACTGCACAATTGTAAAGTTTCACTGGCGATTCCAAGAAGCACATGGTACTTGGGAGCATAAACAAGCTATAAGGCATTTATCTTTTTGTACTTTTATTGTCTGTTCCTTCAGGAAAAAAAAATCAATAAAAATTAATCATAAAAAGAGAGCAAAGTACCACAAAAAAAGCCTGTACAAGCACCTTCGGTGTGGAGCGAACCTTTCACTTAAGCTGCTGGCACGAACTTTCTTGGGCATCAGGCAAACCACTTGCATCTTCCAAAAGGGCTTTATACACCTAACAACAGCTTTTAACCACTTGCGAGCACTTCCCACCTTCTGTCTAAACGTTCAGCACACGCCTCATCATAACCAAGCCTCATGACCTGTTGTTTTACAAAGCCGTTCAAGAGAAAGGGGACCAGATCAGGGCTACAGAGCCAGCCAGCCCTGGAAGACATGCTCCTCGCCATTGGTGTGGGGAGTGGGAGAAACCTCCTGTAGCCAGGGAAGAGCACGGACACACCAAAAGCTAAGCAAAGGTATGCCCTGAGGGTGACCATGAGCTCTCCAACCTTGCAGACACCCTTCCCATGCTGTCTTCTCAAGAAGGAAGAGGGATGTGAGAGGTACTCCAGACCCAAGGAGTAGCATCGAGCATCCCCAGTAATCCTCCCACACACAGTCTGTACCAAGCAGTCCTATTGCTTCCTGGCAAAGGCAGCGAGCGGAGGAGAAAGGGGAAAGCAGCAGCACAGCAGACAGGCTTCCGTGTAATGTCAACATCACTGCTTTTCCTACAGAGTTTATCTGGGAAACCATCGTATTTCTACTCCAAGACAGTTTGCTGATTACCTAAGCACTTGTCTCTGGTGTACAATCTGATAATCAGGCCTGGTCTTTCTTTGTAGACAAAGAGGCCAATAAATCTCACCCTTTGTAAGTAGAGGTGCCTAGACAAAGCCCTTTACTGGCATTTAGCAAAATGGGTATTTTCCAGAAAACATAGAACAGCTGAAAGTCAATGGCAAATGCTGGAGCTGTGCAGGCAGCGGCTCCACAGGAGCTGGACACACCGCACGCCCCAGTTGCGTCCCCGGGGTCTCAGGGGAACCTACACCAGCAGCGTGGGGCTGACCCCTGTGCCACCTAGCAGGAACCACCGACCCCACAGGTCTCTACGCAGCCACTACAGCTTCCGCAAAAAAGCAGTTGCAAATATGAAAGGATATTTTTGCAACTGTTTAGTAAGGTCCTCGGTACAACCAGCTCACCCATGGCTCTTAGGGTAGGGTTTCAAAGTCAGCCCCAGATACGGGAACCAGGGACAACACAGCTACCCCCCCAGCACAATCCCACTCTCTGGAGCTCATGGCAGCCCCTACAACAGGCACGGCAGGGACTGCCAACCCAGGAGGGACCGGGGCCATACTGTGCATCGAGGATTAAAACCAGCTCCCTAACCCACGCTGTTAATAACAGAGAATTTGCCAAACCTGGTGAGTTGGACTATTTTGTGCCACTGATACCCACCAGTGGAGGTTCTGTGATCATTTTGCCTGCTGACCTCAGCACTGCCCATTTTTATCCAACTCTGGACACAAGACACCAGGCCGAGGTCAGCGGCAGAGTCTGCAGCACAACGCTGCAGCTGGGACACCCGTGCACATCCTGGGGACTCCTGCAAACGCAGAGCCAGCACACACACAGAGCTTTGCTTGCTCCAGGGCTCCACACAGGAGACACAAACCTGCAGAGACACAAACAGCTGCTCCAGTCTCCCGTGAGCAAGAGAAGACAGAGAAACCAGCACCACGGCGCGGGAGCATTAGATGAGCTGAATGTCTCGGTCACAAGCTCAGCATCCAGAGAACCTCTCAATGTCCTCAGGCTGCAGCAGGCTGGAGGCTCCGTTCAGCTCGAACAGCCACACCAAGCAAGTCATGCAGACTCTCGTGCAACAACTGAGCCGCAGCCTTTAGCGGCAGGGGGAAGGACGCAACAGAGGAATTTCCAGAAAAAGGAATTCTGGTGGGAGTTAATGAGACAACTTCTCTCTGGAATTTAGATGACACGCAAAACGAATATTTTGGGCTCTACTTTAGAAGATGACATTGCTTTTAGCAAAGATCAGGTGCAAGCTGTGAGATTTATCACATATGTACAAGCATATGTCCAGCAAGTCTCATGAGGATAAGGACAGCCAAAGTAGTTGTCCAGCCTTCTAGTATTAAGGTTGCAAAACCGTTTCCATTATAGCCCTCTGTTTCCCCACATTTATAGCCTTCTGAAAGCCTCTCTCCTGGGAATAATGTTTTCTGTGCTTAGTCTTTTTTTTAAAGTTTAAATAAAATACCTTCAGATGGTTTTTAGTTACAAGAGAATAAAAAAAAAAGTATTTGTTTTTACAACGTGGAAATATGAAAGGGGCTGGTTGGTCCTGGAGGGGACTCCACCTAACGCAGAGGAGTCATTTTTCATCAAGTTAGTACTCATGGGACAAGCACTTCAAGGGCTTAAACCTGCAGCCACAGAGGTCGGGGAAAACACACCACAGTGTCGATGATCCTGGATGAGACGGGGACAGAACAAAGAACTTGGATACCCTGACTCTCACAGTCAGTACTTTAAGAGTGGCTGAGCTGGCCAACATCGAGCCAGTGGAGTGACAGGAAAAAAAGCCCAAAGCAAAAGGAACTTAAGCTTTGTTTTGATGGTTACAGCAGGGAGCAAGAACACACTTGCAGAAACAGTTAACTTTTTGTGCTGAATGAAAAAACCAAAACAACCCCCCCAAAAAACCCCAAAAAACAACTCCGGCCCCCCTATTCCTTTGAACCCTCAGGGATCGTATTTAACACCTTCATCCTCTTGTCTGCATCTGGGGAAAGGCATCCACAACTCAAGAGAACTGTCCTTGGCAATGAGAGCAACCAAGTAACAAGAGGCCACTTCTCCAGCAATCATTTCAAGTGCCCCACAAGCACAACATCAAAAAGAAAGTCTTAAAAACACAGACATGGGTTATCCTACTTCCCTGAAAGACTCATCAAATCCCAACAGGCAGGCCCACAGGAGAGTCATTTAGAGCCTCTGAACCATGCAGCAGTACGACACTTTCTTCCCTCGGACCATGCTCTCTTTGACCTTCCCCACCAAAGAGCAGCACGGCAAAATCACAAAGAGCTCACAGAGAGGTTGCAAGGTTTTGAGCATCAGTTAACACACACGAGTGCTTCTATTTTGTGGTCACTCAGGAAGATGTTCGTTAGTCATAAACACAACTGATCTTAGTTAGCAGAGTTATTTATGAATCCAAACCAAGGTCTTTACACCCTATTGCAACGACAAAAAAAAAAATTATTCCCCTTGTCCTTAGCTCAAGGTTGGCATGGCACCCTGCCACGCAACTGCACCGTGAGGAGGTGACCCCAACCCCCGATGCAATGGCAACCTGCTTCCCAGGAAGACTCTCGGAGCACCGGGGAACCTTTGCACTTTACCTCTGTACAGAAGGGCGTAAGCTGGGGATGCACCACAGGCTGAACATACATGTGAAAGGTGGATTCAATCTCCATCGTCCTGCCATTCAGCTTCAGGATAGGGAATTCGATGATTTCCTGAATAGGGCAAAAAGAAAAGCAGCTGTTCATTTAAAACAAACAAAAAATGAAGCTGGAAATGATCCCGCCTAGCAAGCTGGCTGTAAAAAGAGGGCCCTGGCAGTCCCAAATAAAACCAAGCCTGACACGAAGCTCTGCACGACGAGGGGGAAAGCAGTGCCGGAGCACATCCAATGCTGTGAGCGCGCAGGAGGATGGTGCCGATGCTCATTGCAGCTGGGACAGGTGGCGGGGACGTCTCTGTGCTCAGTGCTGCAACCGCACACACCGCTGCCTGAGCCGGACCTAAAGAAGATGGTCCGGCACCACTTGCACGTGCTGGCACCCCCCAGGGAACACGGAGACGCACTTGCAACAGGCTCACGTCGGCTTAGCAAGGCCACCCCAGGGGCTGTGCCCTCCCCAAGACCAGTCCCACCTTCTGCACCTTGCTGTCCTTTAGGAGGACACCACCAGCCAGACAACAGGAGCTACTGCATGAAGCACCTCCTTCTCAGGAGAAGCTGAGGAGCACTGCTCTCCTCCAACAGAGTGAGGAGAGGAGCTGGAAGTCCCCCCCGCCAAATCCATCCCTATGGGATACAACACAGTAGCAAGCCCTGCTTAATTTTCCTCTTTGTAGCCAATTTATGCTGATAGGGAAATAAAAATGTTCCTTCATCAGAAGAATGTTCAATTATTTGAATAATCAGCAATCAAAAATTTACATGGACCTGTTAATAAAAAGTTTAAACAAATCCAGTTGCGATGGATTTCTCAATTATTAAAAAATATACATGAAATTAAAAAAGCCGACCACTGAATAAAAGCGATAAAATCCTTTGTGTTCACCCCCCTCCTTCTCCACTCCCTCTCCTCCTTCCAGTTTAATGTAAGAGGAGAAGTGACAATTTGTTTGGTGTCTTTAAAGAATAATTTGTCTATGTTATTTAATAGAGATGCATGGCACCAAGGTTCTGGAGTGCAAATGAGCCCGCTGAGTGATATCCATGCAACAAGCCTCTCAAATCACTTCTGGAGAGAAACAGAGAGAGGGAGAGAGAATAAAAAAAATATTGCTTTTTAATATTCAAAAACAGTTTGCAAAATTTAATCAAAGCAGAGCAAAAGCTAACATTTTTACCACTTTGACATTTTTATTAGTGCTTTCATAAATTTTTAAAACATGAATGGAATTAGTTTAACAACAAAAAAAACTGCCTGAAAACATCTGGAAGAGACAAATAAGAAATAATAAAAAATAAAAAAAATCCAACTCCTGTGAGTAAAATCAGCATGTGGAAAATGGAGCCGCTGCAGAGGAACCAACACAGTTTTTGGACCCTGGCTGCAACCTTCATGACCCGCAGGCGGAAATTATCGTGAGGTCATACATATGAGCTGATGACATCACCACCCCAGCAGGCAGAAGGAGGGAAAGAAGCTGGGTGGGTAAATGGAAACAACAAATAATTTAAATAGCCAGGAGAACCACCCAATTTCCACGGTGGACAGTGCCCACGGCCGCAGCAGAGTTGCTCCCCAGAGCAGCAGGCACACAGCCCAGACCAGGGCATGAGGGGAGCACGTGCCGCTGAGATGAAAAGTTAGAAAAAAAAGTTAAAATAAAGCGTTAACAGTGCTGAAGTGCCCAGGTGTAGACACTGAACAGTCAAGCTGTAGAGGACACAGGGCTTAACCATTTCCCCATGGTCGGCTGTGCCACACTCGGTGGGTGCCACATGGGCTACAGCACAGCAGAGATTTGGGCACATCCTTCCCCACAGCCATACCACCCCATCGGGAATCACCAAGTTTCCCCAGGAAAGAGACAAAACTCCACCCATGGGCTGGAAGGGGAGGAGGACAGAGGCAAAACACCTGAGCATCGCCCAGATTGCCTGTTGTGGTGCAGCCAAACTCACCAGCCTCAGCCACACAGGAGGACCTGTGGAAACACGAGAAACTCAACCTGAGTAAGAAATGCTGGACACAGCTGATCCTCCCTTCCAAAGAGCTACCAGAGATAAGCTCCAAATGCAGCAAGTTTCTGTTCAGAAGGAAAACTGACTGCAAAGTTTGAAGCCAATGGACAGGATGCCATAACAGAGCCAGGTTTAACCCCAGGATAAGACCACTCCATCCTTCAAACCGGGCTGGGGCAGCTCATTGCCCCTTAGGTCTGCACCCCACTCAGGGGGTGACCGTGGAAGTGGGCAAGCCCACAGCAGGGCAAGACGAGCGTTCCCCCTCCTGCAGATGGACACGCACCAGCTGGATTTCACAGCAGAGCTGTGCTGCAACACCGAGATTGGTCCTAAGGGACCAGAAACATCCTCAGGGGCCATCAAGCGGCTGGATGCAAAGCAAGACTGAAAGACAGCCCTGCCGCTGATCTGATACACAAAGGCGTCGCTCGCCCTCCAGAACCAAAGGCAAAAAGCACTTCCAGGAGGGTCGGATTAAGACAGACGGAGGAAATAAAAAAGCTATACTAAAAAAATGTGGAAAATTTAACAATATCCAGAATTAGTGTAGGTCTGCGGGAAGCGTGCGGCCAGGAACGGGGGTGGAACCCCAGGAGCGACTTGAGCATCTCAGGAGAAAGCACAGATGCTCTTTTGGGCTTATCTGGTCAGTTTTTGAAGCAAGTGGTAAAGGACCTTTCCCAAAAGGCTGTTTATCTGCACGCTTCCTATAGCAGAGATTTTTCCAGTCTCTGGCAGTGTTTGCTCCACTGGTATCTAAGGCAACAGATACCAGCCCCATGAAATCAGTCCCACTCCTCACTAACGACGTTAACCAGTCCTGCAATGAAATTTAACCTGTGACACTGCTGTACTTTTCATTTAAACTTTCATTTGGAGAGAAGCAGTGTTTGGAGACCCTGCAGTTTGTCCTGCTAATAAAGACAAGTGTTGGGACCTTTAAAGGTGCCATTCATCTTTTGCCTTTATTAAATTCAATTTTCTTAAGCCCATGATACATCATGAAATTAAGAGTTGACATTCCTGCAGAAACAAAAATATCTATCAAACATAAACAGAAAGGGGAGGGGGAGGAAAGAGGCCTCTATTACCAAGAATTTATGGCTTAAAGTTGATCTGTTTCCACTTTTTTTTTTTTTACAAGCATATGGTTTGTTTTAGATATCCAAAATGTTATTACAGATCTAGAATTTCATTAGTAATTATTATGAAATGGTGAGCACTTAGACACACACACACACACACACACACAGAGAGAGAACCCCCCAACAGACCGTGATGCAGGGAGGCTGCCGGGCGCTCTCTCACGTTTCACAGCAGCCCGGTGAGCTCAACGCGCTCAGCTCCACCTCCAGCGTCAAGGACCTTCACCTTCGCTGCTTCTTCCCAGGTGGGGAAGGTGGAGGAGAACAGCACGAGGGAATTAAAAGGAGAGGTTTCCTTTCTTTTATCAGAGTCTGATCACCCATAAATGTTACCTTGAGATCCTCACCCATTTCCACTTCCAACACCGAGTACGCATTCCAACTTCAGCAGTGATTTGTGCCAGCAGCATTTGAGGCTTCTTTCCCCCCCCCCCCCAGCTTTTCCTTATAGCGCAACCAGAAGTTATGGATGTGCTGAAATAATGCTGAGGGTGTCCAGAGGCTGCAAATAGCCGCAAGCTACCAGAAGAACAAATGTACCCATTTGAATTTTGCGAGCACTGCAATTAGGTATTTTATTTAGCACTGCAAAGTAACTTGAAAGGAAATCCAGGATTCAAACCACCAGCAATAAATAAGCGCCTTTTTATTTTCCTTTCATTGTCATGAAAAGTTGAACATGTTTTCTGTTGAGAAATTCTGCACGCGGCTCCCAATTACAGGCATTTGCATTTATATTGTTGGAACACAGAGCTTCTAAAATCAATATTAACACGCTTAAAGAAAAAGACATCGGCACCCTGTCCCTCCCTTCAGCTGCGCCCCCAAACACGGTAACAATAGGAACCTACAGAGCCGGAGGCTTATACATATCCATTACCAGGTCCGCTCTCTTTACAACAATCTTGCATTTATGGTTTCACGGTACTTCAAGCAAATCTATGTGACAGCTTGCTCAGAATTTTTGCCTTTTTTTTAAAAAAAAAGCAATGTTCCCCCTCCCCCCCAAAAAAAAGAGGTCCCAGGTGCAAGGCTCCCGTGCAACCTGGCTGTCCCAGGCCAGCGGGCTGAGCAGCAGCAGGAGGCTGCAGGGCGACTGCAGAATGGCTAGGGACTTCCTTTTAAGAGGGATTTGAAAAATTCATGAGGGCATGTGAAAGCACTGCTATAAACCCAGCCTTTCCCTACCCAACCGTCCGAAATGAAACTCCCCACCCTTTAACACCAGAGTAGGGATGCACAAATTCAGCTGTCTTCATCTTCTTGCTAATAAAAGAAATGAACAAGCGCGCAACTATACTCGCTAAATAATTTCCTGTAACAGACAGATCTCTGGAGTTCAGAGAAAAAAGTACCTGAATTTACACTAATTCCCACAGAGGAATCTTTTTGTTTATCCTTTTGGATCTAGGGAGCACTAACATCATTAGACAAAATGAATACAGTGCCCAGCAAGAACTTCCTGTCTCTCAAAATGTTTTAATCCAGAAGCCCACATACAAAGTGGACAGGACACACTTCAGAACACTGATTTATATTTTTGAGGAAGACTGTGTGGCCTATTCAGTTCAAAAACTAGCAGAGAATAATTTATCCCTTACGCCCACCCCCATGTGAAGAAGTTTAATAAACACAAGAATAAAAGATGCCCATAAAAATCAGAGCTGACTGTTCAAAATGCAATAAAAACAAGCAGAGGCTGTTGAGAGAAAGGGATTCTTTCCGATAAGGAAAAGCATAAAACTTCCTACCAAAAGACCTCTTTACACCTTCAAAAAAGTTAAGGGCAGAAGGGGCAAGGGAGTCTCCGTGGAGGGGGGACAGCCTCAGCACCAGCTCGTTTTGTTCAGGGATGCTTCTCCCCCCCCCTCTTTAAAGAAAAAAAGTCATTTTATGCACAAGGAGCTTATTTCTTAAACAAACACTTGTGTTTTTGATTTACACCATGGGCTGCTCCTAAATAATTTATGGCGGGTTAAATTTATTGCACAGCCCTGGCCGGCTGCAAATTCGAATTGCCAAATAATTAGATTTTAGGGCAATGCTTATAAATTATCCGCCGATTTGTCCGGACTTGTTTGTCAGTTGCTTTGTGCTTCGGGTCATCTTTGGCATTTCGCTGTTTGTGTTTTAATTGCTGATTTACACTTTGACAGATGAGAGTTGATGCCTCCAAGATCGGGGAGGGGGCGAGGGGGTGAAGAACAGGAAGAATCAGAGCTTTTAAAGCCTTGTGATTTTCCTTTTTTTCCAAGGCAATTAAAATCGAAAAGGGACATAGTAAGGACAGCACTAGCCTAACAGATCTGCCTCCCCAGTTTCCATCCTCTGCCTTAATTATTATTTTAACTAAAGCCGTTTCCAAGTGAGCAGCCTTGCACTGGCCCTCAGGGGCAGTAATCAAGATGACCTCATAGGTCTTTTCCCCACTTCTAAATTTTTATTAAACTAACCAAAACAAGTACCATAAAGGCAATACCTCTGCAGTGGGGGACAGCAGGACTTCTGCTGAATCAGGGCTATGTTGACTTTCTAAAGGATGCTTACCTGAGGAGTCTCTCAATGCTGCTGTCCCGGGTAAGTTATCCAGTGTACTGATTAACCCTGTCAAAAGGTCTTCGGGGAAGCAGCTGACTCCCAGATTTCTTTTTCCTTCACTACCTAGCTTAAAGTACACATATTTAAACAACCGCTTAAACTGTTATATCCTGGAAAAGTGTGAAGAGAAACACACATCAAAATCAAAACATGGGACAACTGGCAGGAATGTGGAAAGATCATGAAACATGGAGATAAGATAACACGAAGACAAATTCTGCTGCCCGATCATTGAATATCCAAGGTTTTTTACTCCCCCCGCCCCTAGGTGAACCTCACTGCCTGCCCCCAACACTGAGGCACTGGAGCCCAATGTCAAAGGCTGGATTTCCTCAAAGATAAATTTTGAGTTGCATTTTGGGTTCTGCACTGACATCAAGCCTCAACCTGGCTCTTATTTTCAGGTGCTTCCTTACAACTGTGAGGGTGAGGGATCATTTCTCTTTCTTTAATAGAAGCTGAAATTCCCATCTAATCACATGCCTCCAGGAGCTTGAGCTTTAAGAGAGACATCTAGTCCATGCACCTGCCCGAGGGCAGCATCACCTCCCCCTAAATCATTTCTGACTTTGTCTAGGCTGTTTTTACAGACTCCAATAAGAGAGACTCATGCACTCCCCAGGCACTCTATCCTCCTGTTTCATTAGTCTTATCATTGAAAAGTTTTTCCTAAAGTCTAATCAGAATTTCCCTCGCCATTGTTTAAATTCATGACTGCTCTTCTTACCTACAGCAGACACAAGCCAGAACATTGCTCTCCTCATTTTTTGTAACAGAAGACCTCATCATACATATCCCTCTCGTCACTGCACTAAATACAACCCCAATGCCATTCAGCCTGCACTCACAGTCATGTTTTGCAGACCCCTGATCACACTCACTGTTTCTTTTCTGGATGCTCTTGAAATGGTCTCAGGTTGTTTTTTTTTTTTTTTGAAGTATGGAGTCCGAAGTGAAACACTTCCCCAGCTGAGGTCTCATCTTACAGGGCCAAGAAAAGGAGGATCTGCATGTCTTGCAAATAACATTTTCCCCCTAAACTTACCACTGTGGTCTTTGGGACTTCTTTCACAGCTGCCATTGTACCTGACACCTCGACAACTGGCTCACAACCCTTGTCCTGCCATCCTGAACAAAACTTTTGGTAGTTATTTGCACCCAGGCGGGTTCCTGCCTCTCAACATCAGCATCAGCTCTCCCGCCAAAACCCGCAAAGCTCTTTTGATCTTTCCAGCAGCACCCAGACATCATGAACAAGGCAGAACCTCCCTCCTCTTTCCACACCTGGGATGAGAAATATAGACAAACAGACATCAACATCTCAACTTGTTTCTTCAAGCACTACTGACATATGTTTAACCGCCCAGAAAATCTCTACCAACACAGCCAGCAACAATTTCAGCTTGACAGTTTGGGGGAAGTTTAGTACTCAAACCAGGTTACAAACAGCACATACACATTTCCAAATATTACCTTTCTATTGCAAAATGACAACTACACTATATCCTTTCACATCCGCTCCATTCTACTGCAGGCAACCGGCCCGCGCAGTCCCCGTTGCAGAATTATCAAATCAAGACCCAACCTCTTCACCCGATATCGAGCAGCACAAACAATCAATGTTCCCAGCAACACTAAAACATCTGGGATGGGTAGAAAGGGCACGCTAGTGCATGTAAATGAACACCCAGGGTTTTACAAACATCACAACTAGCTGCTGGTGACAGCGCATTTCTGCCTGGCAGAGAGAGGAATTAAATAACATAACAAAGAGCTATGTTGCCAGCTAACAAGTGCGCAGACCGACAAAGACAACGCAGGGATGGTTGCACAGCCAGCTTGGCACAAAGGGGAAGAAAAGCACAAGACTTAGACATGTCCTGGGCCCATCTCAGCAAAAGAGCTGAGCTGTGCCTTCTCTTTATCAAGGTTTTGTTCAAAACTAAGAAAAGACCACCTTAACGCAGCAAAGACCATTCCCCAGGAACCACAGCAGCCTGAAAAGCGGTGTCCCCATGCAGCACTAGATAGATGCTACATCATGGAAGAATGCCCCTCATTTTCAAAACATCATGCTGGGAGGGAGGCAAAATACCCTCCCCGTCTCAGAGGCTGCGAAACAGCAATGGGCACGCACCGACCATCAGCGACCGTACCGGGCCATGCACGCGGCAGGAGTCACGCAGGACAAGCACAGCGAATTTACAAACCTGTGGCACCCGTTCACTTCAGAAATGCACGTGGTGCAAACATTTCCAGCGGCACACGTTACCCTCAGCAGCAGCTTTACGGAGAGGCGAAGGAACCTTTAAACACAATACAGCGGACTTGCACATTCCTGAGCTAGCCTGGATCTTTTCTTTTCAGGGTGACTGCCGCTCAACTACTTTCTGCTGTAACAACAAGTCTACTTAACTTTGCAACTTGTCACCTAAACGATGTGTAATGTTTGCACAGCTAAGGATACAGCGTTCAAACAGCACAGGTGGGGAATTGCACGCCAGGATGCATAACTGATGTGGGGTCTCCGCACGCTGCAAGGGAAAGGGCAACATGACTGATTGCTTTAAAGTAGTCATCTCATCGGCCTGTCAATAACCAGCCGAAAGCTAAGCAGGTTGGGTCAGGTTAGGACTGCAGCAATTGGCCACCTGAGTGCCTTGGTATTTTAGGCTCGTTGCTATAATAATGCTGGGTTTATATCTTTAAATAAGAAATTGCTTTGAATTTTTTTTTCTTCATACATCAGATATCTTGCCTGGTGGTCTCGTGGTTGTGCTCTCCAGGATATTTGGGTTCAGTAACTGTTCATGTTCTCTAGTTCATCGGGTTTTAAATAAATACAGGTAATTCTGTTGCCTGAAGACATAACCCGCCCTGTCAGATTCATATGGGTCACGGCGAGGTTGTCCCCACTTACTGGGAGAATGAGGGAGGTCTCCAAGGCAAAATGACTGCTGCGGAGAATGGGGGTTTGGAGGGTTACACCACACCTGGTCTCTCAGACCCTGCAGAAGCCTCTCCGAAACACTGCTCTTCGCTCTTCATCACAACAGTCCAACAGAATTGCAATGAAGCACGTGACATATGGAAAACACGATTAAAAAAGAATGGCATCTCTTTAGTTTCAGATGCACCTTGTAGGATGTTGAGCTACGGATATTCATGTGCTCTTCACAACATTTCTAACTGTTCAGAGGAACTAGCTACAAGGCCTCAAAAGGTTTTTTTCAAAAGATTGTTCAAAATGTTAACGCAAACAGAAAAATCCATCTGAAACAGCTTTTATATGAACTATTTCCTACCATTCTAGGAACTTAAAGCATTCCAACGTAAGAAGAATGGCATAACAGCAGCCATAATTGGCAAAGAGATGATAAATATATGCTTTTTTTAAACTTACTTTTAGTAAAAAGAAAAAAAAACACTTTAAGTGACTGTTACGTGCATTTTTAACAGCATTCCTCTAGAAACAACATTGTAAGAAGCTGAATTGAGAACTAGGTATTTAACACTACACCCAAGCCTAAGCTGCATGAAGACAGGTAATTGCAGATTAATATTCCACTGTAATACTTATGCACAAGAGTGCCAGTTAAAGTTGCCATGGGAAACAAGCCTGAATTTCTTCACTTTTCAGCAATTTACGATCATCCTTAATAAAGGTTTTGGCAGGTGATTTCTAATGCACTGAGCTTAATAGCCACACAAAAACCACGCAAGGAGCAAGCTGCTATGCAGGGATGTCTAGATAGAATAGGTAGGCATGGGCACATCTCCATTATCCGCCTCTGGGTAGGACTGTGACAATCTCTGTTACTTTGTGAGCCACCTTCTGTATTCACATCCCAGCCTTTGGCATCTGTAGGCTCTGCAGAGCACCACTTGAAGAGCACACAGAGGATACCTCACAGCCTGCTTCCCAACGGTCCCTCCATAACCTTCTCCTGCAGCAGGTCTGTGACTTCAGGGGCATATTCACAGAATCATAGAATGGTTTGCGTTGGAAGGGACCTTAAAGATCATCTAGTTCCAACCCCCCTGCCATGGGCAGGGACACCCTCCACTAGACCAGGTTGCCCAAAGCCCCATCCAACCCGGCCTTGAACGCTTCCTGGGATGGGGCATCCACAGCTTCTCTGGGCAACCTGTTCCAGTGCCTCACCACTCTCACAAGAAAGAATTTCTTCCTAATATCTAATCTAAATCAACCCTTCTTCAGCTTAAACCCATTACCCCTTGTCCTATCACTCCATGCCCTTGTAAACGGTCCGTCTCCAGCTTTCCTGTAGGCCCCTTCAGGTACTGGAAGGCTGCTATAAGGTCTCTCTGGAGCCTTCTCTTCTCCAGGCTGAACAACCCCAACTCTCTCAGCCTGTCTTCAAAGGAAAGATGCTCCAGCCCTCTGATTATCTTCATGGCCTCCTCTGGGGTCGCTCTAACAGGTCCATGTCTTTCTTGTACTGAGGACCCCAGAGCAGGATGCAGTACTCCAGGTGGGGTCTCATGAGAGCGGTGTAGACGGGCAGAATCATCACCCTTGACCTGCTGGTCACACTTCTTTTGATGCAGCCCAGGACACGGTTGGCTTTTTGAGCTGCAAGCACACATTGCCAGGTCATGTTGAGCTTGTCATCCATGAACACCCCCAAGCCCTTCTCCTCAGGGCTGCTCTCAACCCATTCTCCACCCAGCCTGTAGCTGTGCTTGGGATTGCCCTGACACATGTGCAGGACCTTGCACTTGGCCTTGTTGAACTTCATGTGGTTCGCACAGGCCCATCTCTCAAACCTGTCAAGGTCCCTCTGGATGGCATCCCTTCCCTCCAGCGTGTCGACCACACCACACAGCTTGGTGTTGTTGGCAAACTTGCTGAGGGTGCACTCAGTCCCACTGTCCATGTTGTCAGCAAAGATGTTAAACAGCGGTGGTCCCTGAGGAACGCCATTCCTCCAGCAGCTTCCTCTGAGCCTACGCTATGGCTCCCAAGGCGGCTTGCCTATTCCCTCTCTCCTCACCCTGAGCAGGGAGCTTGGCAGGGACTGCACATCTGTTGCTACGATTGCACCTAAATTTGGTGGAAATCAACATCCGTTCCCATTACAAGGTCAGTCTATATATCACAGCATCTCAGGAGCAGAGACACATCGTTCAGTTGTCCCTGCCATGGGAACGAGACCACGGGTAGAGCGGTACGGGCGGTGGAGAGGCAGCAATCATTGCAGCCACTCCAGCTGCACCTGCCCACGACCACCAGCCAGAACCACAAGACGCATGTTCAGGGAAAAACACCTTTAATGTTCTTTTAGACTAGCACTCAAGGAAACACAGCCTGAAAACAATTTAACCTCATCGTGCATTTGTACTTAATATTAATGCTACAGAAAGACTGGTTCCCATTTGTTAATATGCTTTTGCAGATCAGGAAATGTACTATGATCATCCAGATTTGTTTGTACACTTAAAAATAAATTAGTAACTGAACATATGCTTATTCATAGTCTCAGTATTTACGGTTTTATATTGAAATGGTGAGCGACGTTCTGTACGTATTAGTAGGTCCAGTTTCATTTGACAACAATTATAATTAAAAATTCCCCAAAAATAACAATAAAAATGCACGCTAAACACTTGAAATGTGTAGGATACACTAAAGAACAATATCAAGATATTTTTCTATTTAAAACGTGCTGTTTAACAGAACAAGGAAAGTATTGTCTGTAAACAATTTATTCTTCTGCCTCTGCTAACAACCCCTCCTTCAGCAATTAGAAGATCTGAACATTTCATACCTTCCTCTTACAAAGAGTTTGGAAGAGGTAAAATTCAAATTCCCAACTGATTATCAAATTTATCAAATCTGAGACACAGAAATCAAGCATCTGAAAAAAATGACATAAAAAAAAGCAATTTCATCATTACCAAAAGCTCATTTAGCAGCTTAGCAACTCCTAGATCCGGCTCCTTCTGCCAGGTCCGGGGTCTGATACTCTTTTACACTTCCAGGCAGCAGACATACAAAGCTTGAATTTTATTTGGTTTTCATTTAAGTGGCTTTAATAGATTATAGTAGAGATTAACATACTATGTAGAAGCCTAATTTCAAATTCAGTTTTGAACAGATCTGATTTCTACCTTCACACTTTTTACATTTAAAAAAATGATTGCTTTTCATCCACTCTGCTGAAGTTGAAGGCAAGATACTTCACTTGCTGACCGAAAGAGGCACACCCGCTCACTGCATTAATAAAATAAGGTTACAAGCAGCTGTGGATCTCAGCCTGGGGAGCTCCTTAACACAGTCACTGAAAGCACTGACCACCATAAACACTGGTGTATACAAGGACAAAGGGACAAAAGAGCGAGACTCCCACTTATTAATGCATCTTCTCTTGTGTAGCTAAAGCACCATACGTAACCAGCTGTACAGGCTGACAGCGTATAAAAGCAGCAGGTACTTATAAACTCTTAGCAGACAGTAAAGGAAAAAAAGTCAGAGTTAGAGCTGAAAAATGAAGCACACTATCACTATCGTGGTCCGAGGTCCACCGACCTCCGCAAAACGACAGCTCCCACCTGACCCCACCAGGCTTTGGATCAAATTCCAAATGCTCAAGGTAAGCTTTAAAGGGATGCGAGGGGCCAGCCATAAACATCCCTTACTGCCAACCCTCCTGACCTCTCTGGCTGGCTAAAACACTACACGATGCAGATTGTGCCTCTATTGTTTCAGGTTTTCCCATCCATCCATATGGGGCAATGCAGTTAAACCCCCCACCTTCTTTTCTCTCTGGATGGTCTCATTATTCAGAAATATATCCAAAAACCCCATAAAGCTAAGCTGCTGCTTTGTGCATATGAACATGTACTCTGATTTAGGAGCATATCTGTTGAAAGCCATCAGAAGTCAGGACTGCAAGGATGCTGCTGTGGGTGTAGGGCAGGGAACATGAAAGACCCTCCATGCCCAACCCAGAAGTGGTAAAGCAAAGGGCAGCGCCACGAGGCACTCAGCCAGTGGTCCCAGCCACTGGAGCCACGATGCAGACAGCTTCCCAGGGGAATACCACTGTCCTTGACCCTCCTTGATCCCTATTACGGCGGCCATACCACGAGACCTCAGAGGGAGATTGGGCGGCGTGAAAGGGAATGGAAATGAAGGAGTCTTCAGGGCTCCTGAATGAGCGTGAAGGACTTCCCCAGGGATAAAGCCAGCGAGGCTGCCAGTTGCAGAAGAGCACAAGTAAATACAGTGAGAGGGGGAGCAGACGTGGCAATCACACACCTTAGTGTAGATAAAAAGATTGCTCTTTCAGTAGTTTCTGGTAAGAAGCTGGGATATTTTGAAGAGCAGTCAGTGAGAAATTTCAAGCGTGCTGCACTGTGGCAAGTGCACTCTGCAAGACTTTTAGGCTGAGCTGGCTAAACTTACAGCTATGCCTACCTACTTAAAGTAACCTGGATCACAGCTTAACTCTGTATGTAGCTTCCTCGTTAAATCCCCATGCATTTGAAATTCATTGATCTAGACTTCTATCTTGCAGGCAATAAAACAAAAGCAGAAAAAGGATCAGGATCACAGTGAAGATCAGCACCCAACCATTCCTAGCTCCCAGGTCTGTCCTCAGACCACATCTCTAAAACCTGTCTGCCACTGCTCCAGTGAAAGATTCTGCTAGTAAAAACCTAGCACAAAACATTGCTGAAATACACGGCACAGTTTGCTCACCATGACATACAGCCTAGCAGTGAAGAGGACAAAAGCCATGCTGGTCAGCAAAAAGGTAAGATGTAGGCAGGGGCATCAATTCAAGTCTCATTTTATAAAAGTTGCCCCATTCCAGCAGGCACCTTCAGCCTTTCCAGCTACACCAATTCCCATGCGGCAAGAGCCATTTCTTTATTTGTCAAACTAATTTGTTTGTGGGGATGTGAGGGACTGACAGCCCTTTCCACGCACAATATGATGCAGACAGGCATTGAACACAGCAGACTGGAAAAACAACACCGAAGAACATCTCCACCTTAAAGGTGTTATCTCACCAACAAAATATATAGCAGATCTGCATTGGCCCAGACCATTACTTTCCCTGGCAAGGACTTGGGGACAAAGCTCCTTAAAACAGTAGTAATCATATTCCACTCATGCTCCTTTTTACTGCCAGCTGTAAACTAGCTCCACATGCATCATGGTTTTGCATCAAAATGTGCACAGACCAAACCCATATCCAAAGGGACAAGGTAGATCCAATTTACAGCTTTGACAGGTCTGTGCACCCGAGGCGGAGCGTGCAGGAAATAGCCTGACATCTCACTTGGAGAACAGTTAAGACCCTGCTAGCAGAACTGGATGCAGAGCCACAAAAGGCTCCCACAAAGACCCAGCAAAAGAGCAGGGAATTTACTGTCCATTTTTCAGGAAACATGAGAGGCAGGTGGCACCCGCCAAGGCACTGTTGGGGAAGAGAGGAGTCAAGTTTGATCCCAACCTGCAGCATCCCTTGGACAGGACAAGCCCAAGGGAAACCACAGGTGCACTGGGAAACGAACACAACACACTGTATTGAGTCACTTCAGTAATGGGATACCGCACTGAAAACCACTTAGCCTTTAGTGTATTCCAAGCAAAGCAATAGTAAGTTATTCTGACCCAATGCATATATACCGGCAATACCTGTAAGAGGCCAATTCCTTGGCAGAGGTTCAATTTAGAGACTCAGAAATTCTGTTCATTACCAACCGAACGTTAGTCTCTTTTTAGCATGGTTTTCCAATTTTAATGGAAACCTAAGATCCATCCTGCTGACAACTGAAAATGTATTTACTACCAAACTCTATGCTACTAGGGAAGAACTGTCTGCAGAAAAAACCCCGTACTTCATCTAGATCGCTGTATGTCTCAAGTGGCAGGGCACTGGAAAATCCCTCTGAAGGTGAGCTCTTCCAGTCTCATTACACTCCAGAGTTAACACCCAGGCAGGATAACTTCAGCAAGATCAGATAACTCCAAACTATTGCTCTTCTCTACTTAGAAACACCATTATGTTGCACATATTCATATCATTCAAACTATTCTTTTCCGAAAGCTGTTGGCCACCAACACAATGACACCTTGCAGAATCAAACAAGACTGCCATGAGTACTCTACTAATGCAGGTTCCCAGTGAAAAATTTTTAGACCCTCTCCAGTTCAGGCAAATGACAAGCATACATGACTTAAAGATGGTTTTGACAACACATGAATTGCTACTTCCCTGATGGAAACCAGGCTCCTTCATTTCATTCCCACCAAACGGTCCTGGCATCGCTCCTGAGAGAGCAAGTGACTTGCAAGAGCCCTTTAGGACCAGCAACAGAAAGGAGGTGGGAAAAACCAGAGAAAACAAGTGAGCCAGCACTGTGCTTTTTCCTTCCACCTCTCAGAACAGCAGCAGCAACTTGCAAGGGGATAATTAACAGGATAGACTATTTACCTGAGGATGGATCTGTGGTTTATCACACGTAGCCTCAAAATCCAGCACTAAGAAGTAGTGATATCTCTGTGGAGGGAAGGATGACATTGCTGCCATGGAAGCTCCAAAGCCGTGGGACGCCAGTTTCCTGCTTACGATGGAGCTGTAGCCTTTGAGAACACCAGCTGGGAGGAGGGAGCACACAGCTTGTCTTGCCCTTGGAAGTAAGTTTTGGGGAAACTTTGCTGCTCCAGTATGGAGGAGTGCTATCATTGAACATCCAGAGGCATCTGAAACTGAAGACAGACTCACGTTACTCATGCACGCATACATCTCGCCTCTGCTAGTAACTCCTCACTGGCCTCCTCTGCCAGGGATTTTCTCTGTGCTTCCCGGTGGAGGTTCCAGCACTGCAAACCTGAAATAGCACAATAACCTGCTCTAAGCACAACAGATGACATTTGGACTGAGCTCAAGGTGTCCAGAATCACAGGCAACTGGGAATTAACCTCTGCAAATGGCTCTAAATTAAGAGCTATGAGACACACAACAGTCGTGGCTCCAGGCACCAGATCGCAACCCCCTGCTGAACCTTATCATAGCAGAACACAACACAAACCACTTAAACACAGACAATCTGAGGCCTTTCGTCTTTTCACATACATTGCAACTTCTGACATATAGTAAGAATTAAATATATCGATACACTTATCAAGACTACAACCCATCCAAAGAGCTTGGCCCTGAAATGCCTGTTAGTCACACCACGATCTCCCACTTCCATTACAAATCCACACATCTGGCGGCTGGAAGGCTCCTCTCCAGGGAAGTTCTCATTTGCTCTGTGTACAACGTTTGTCAGAGATGTGATTCGAGTGCTACACCCAATTTCTTACTTCAGGTATTTCTCAGAGGAGGATATTGGTTCTTCAACAAACCCACACATGAACCACGGGGACTGCAGGAACTGTAAAATGCAAGCAGGACTCTAAGTTACAGTCTCCCTCCCAAAGAATTACCTCACCCAGCCATTACCTTTTGATGCTTCTATTCGACAAATGCTATTTAATAAATTACATTATTTACGTGAGACTGCCTGGATTTCCCCGCTCCCATCCTTTTTATTTTAAAACACTGCACAAAAAGCTTGGCAGAATTGTCACTGCCCAAAGTGGGCCAGCCTTGGGGCTGTTTGTCGACACACATTTATTGGTTTGAGAGTTCAAGCCAAACTCACGGAGGCACAACATAGCTGGGTACAGTGATCAATGGCAAAGAAACAGGCGAATCACGACAACCCAGTCCTCTCGAACAAGGATATGATTACTCCCTCTAACTGCATATATACATATACACACCTCACTACGTAGACAGGGAGATTTAAATCCATCCCTGTGGTTGGTCCCAAGAGCTCCATCGTACCACGTGCCACCCACTCCGCCTGGTTTCTGAGCCCGACCTCCCCACGCCTGCGCTCGCTTTTCGCTCCACCATGAAGGGCTGGAAGCACTCACCGTGAGACATGGAGCTGAAACGGGCAAGGCAAAACGGAGGACTCGCCACCCGCAAACAAAGTCGCTGTTTGCACAAAAGACAGCGTTTGCTCTCTCCCATCCGTTAGCCTGGCAGGTAAATAATGCACGTGCCAAAACACACACTTAATGAGGCAAATAATATGCCTCAAATAACGGCTAAATCTGTATTTACCTGCGAGACCAGAGAAACTCGGAAGGACCAGATTAGGAGATAATTGCGGCTGAGCAGGTTGTGTGCTTCAAGTAAACACACATTTGGTAACCTTCCCTTTCCAAGGTTTTGAGTGAAAGGCAAAAATCAAAGGAGCTGAGACGTTTAAGACGAAGCCAGTGCCCAGGCTGTCAATTCCATGGTGCAAATGCATCCCCTTTTTGTGGCTTTCATGTTTTGGGGGGGGGGGGGGGGGGGGCTGCTTGCTTTATTAAAGCAGCGTGCCAGGCAGCAGGTACCCGGAAAACTGAAAACTCAAGTTACAAAACCATAACAAAGAGCCCAACATTGCATTTTTCCTAAAGGGGCTCAGCTCTACCTATTGCTTTTCCATCTACAGTTTTTACTGTCATTAATAAATGCATTACAGCCAAATAAAAGTTAGTTGTACTCACTTCTAACCTGCCCCAGATAAAAGATATTTAAAGTACACATGCTTTAAATCTTCAAGCTACCAGCTATGAACCTAAAGGCCCATCACAGCAAATACAGTATCTCAGAATAAAGCAGCTTGTAAGTTAGTTGTGGTCTTTAGCCTACTGCATAAAAAGTAAAATATACAGCTGGAGTGGGGGAGGCAGGCAGGCTCCAACCCCTGTATCAAACACGGGCAATAAAACATACATGATCCACCCCCACACAGCAAGATCAGTGCTTCTCTAATGTATCTTAATGGGCAAGACTAGGGCATGAACCCCAGGAATCTTCAGGCTGGCTCGCACCATGGACAGCAGTGCAGAGGTCCCCAAGCCGCCTGAGTCCACGCGGCAAAGATAAACCAGCCATCTTGGCAGGATTCAGGCACGTCACCACGCGGGACATGGCATCACCACTCCAGACCCCGCAGGTCTGTGGCACGCAGGTACCGTGGGACATCAGCAGAGGGAAAGAGCCGCAATCTAGCACCTGCTTACACCAACAGCTTCTGCAGGTGGTCTGTGTCTAAGGACAGGATCAGGCTCCCCATCCAAAACCCAGCCTCCCTCCCCACTCTCCCGGGTAACAGAGGGAGCAACGCTCCGAACAAAGGTACGCACGTGGGGTATTGCATGCCGATTCCCCTACACAGACAGCATACAAATAAGAGCAGCCCCACTGCAAACTCTGCACCTTCAGCCAATTGAAGTTTTAACTGCATGTTTACCCAGCCACTGCTCTAGGTGCCCTGGGAAGACCTCACATCATCTTCTTTGGCAAGGTCAGAGTGCCTCAGAGCACAAGGTAGCTGGTGAGCAAACACACTTTATTAGAAGTCATGTAAAGCATTTGTAACGGCTACGACAATGCAAAGCACTAGTAATTATCCCTTTTTTTTCTTCCCCAACAGACAACAATGCAAGCAATGCAGCTTCAAAAATTAGAAACCCAGCTCCATACATATAAATTCACATGTTCAGTGATTCCATTTCCAAACCTACGTAAAACACCACATATTTATTTCTTATGCACACAGGGTCAGATTATAATCTCAGACAGTGCAAGCTGTCACATCTGGCATTCAACCCTACCAGGTTAATATTTCATATCACACAGCTCCAATTCCTTACACAGATACGTATGAAACTTAATGGGACCATGAACTGAGGCTGGACCTCAGGAATTATTTTGACAGATTGTACACAGACCTAGAAAAACGTGACAGCATTTTACATTTGCAACACCCAATAACCCGGGAAACGGCCACGTGTGGTGCATTTCGGCTGAAAGATAAAGTTTGCATTATGTGCTGTATAACAGCACGTGCTACATGTGACATCACCAGCTATAATCAGCAACTTTTAAAAATAATTTAAAATAAATTAATCTCTGGATAGCAGTTGCAGGTAACAGGACAAACCAAGGCTGACCGCAGCTCTTGTTAGTGGTCCAAGCACACGATACTAAAGCACGACAGTTTGATCACCAGCAAGTAAGGAAAGCCAAGAGAAAGGCAAGTGCCAGCTGTAGCTGCCAGCTTGCCAGGGGCCCCACCGAGCACGAAGCGGAGAATCTGCACCAGCGGCTGTCACACTCATCCTGGCTTCCCACCGGGGAAGCCGCTTAGGGGCAACCACAAGCGCTAAGAAACAGGATGGGGAACTCCTGCCACGAGGACAACACTGGTGACAAAAGCCAGCAGGGCATTGCAAGTGCTCTCCCCCACCTGCGAGACAGCCCCAAAGCTAGATATAGAGAGATGTGCACCGTGCAGAGGACTCAAATTCATCAATGGCTGGACAAATTAATCTACGAACTTGAGCTTAGCGGGTTCTTTGCACATAACATTAGTATTTACTTTTTACAACCAGATCTAATTAAAATTACCCGGCAGCAAGAGAAGATATAACTTTAAGAGTTTGCCTTTAACTCAAAAATATTCCCTTTCACTCCCCAATTTGATAAGCTGATGCAGGGAGGGGACAAGATGACAAACACCTAAGTTCAAGTTGGAGGGGCAACCCAAGAAACGATACGTTTTATGAGCACCTCCATTTACACATTTAATGACTTTGTTATGGCAATATGGCCCTCCGCTGTATTAAAAATAAACAAACAACGCCACACACACACACACTAATCTAAAGGACAAGACAAACTAAAATTAAAAAAATAAAAGCAAGCAAGCTTTGGGAGTCATATGCTTCAGTTTATTCCCTCTGCAAAGCCTGGGAAGGGGCAGCTGTGACTTCCTTGCCTCCAACAGACAACTGAACTCAAGGCTGGAGCAACCAAAACCAATCCAAAATGTAAGTCAGGTTTGTCTTATTTTATTAAAGTGTCTTATTTTATTAAATTATAAATATAAAGAGAAAAAGTAGGGTAATAAAGATGCTTTTTGTAGAACAAAATTGCATACATTTAGCAACACCTGGAACAGAGTATAACAAGAAATGCAGGACTTTAATTTTGGTAGCTGTTCAAATACATACTCAGAGGTCAAATGTGAGCCCATATTTCAGCTGTGAGAAGATGTAACTGAAGAACAATAGAGATAACTCCTTTTGTTTTGTTTTTTTTTTAATCAACCTTAACCTAAACCCAAATATTTCATGAGATGAACTACAGTCCAAAAATGACAGCACCTGGCTAGCCTGCAGGGCAGGAAACAAGAGACTATGAACAAAACCAGCTTATCCACTGTCACCGTCCAATATTGCAAAAAATAAAATAAAATACATAAAGTAAAACAAACAACAAAACACAAAGCTTTTAGAACCGTTTTAATAATGTAACATGATTTTAGACAGGTAAATTTGCTTAATTTGTTAACCTCACAGTATCATCCCTTGAACATGAATCCGATACACTTCCATGGTTGCACTCCCTTCACTTTTGGCTGGGTTTGTCTCCGGCACTGCTAGACAACCAAGCCCATAATTTGGAAAATTCATAACTTAACTTGCCCAAAGCATTGCCACGGGATGCCTATATGATGTCCCATCATTACTCAGCTCAGATACAACTTGGCATCAATCGTTTTGTTTTTACAGCACTCCACAATCGCACCCAGCCTCTTCCCCACTACAGATGAAGAGGTCCCTGTTCTCAAGAACTTACAGTCTAAAAGTAGATGCAATACAACAAGTGAGGGTAACAGCAGAGAAGAATGAGGGTTACATGAGCGAAGTCAGGCAACCGCTCATCCGGGAGACACATGCATCTTGGTAATTCAATTAAAAAAAAATAATTCATTCTATAGAGGCACCGGCTTCCCTCTATATGGGCATTATGGAAGAGATAAGTGAACACAGAAAGGGTTGACTAAAGGATGGAAGGCACTCTCAGGTTAAGGAAGGTCTCTCCCATTCTTGAGCTCATTCTTCCCGCTGCGTTCCTTGGCTGATATGTCAAAGGCATCAGATATGTCAGAGCACCAGAATCTCTTCCATTGTGACATCACAGACGTGATGGCTTGTGAGATCACAATGAGTGAGGCCGAAGGCGCTGATTACTTAGGGAAGCGCTTGCTGGGGCTATCACACCCTACGAGGCTGGGAAACAAACACATCTCAGTTCACTTGACAACACAGTGAAACCCGCACGAGATTCCACACTGGTAGGACGTGAAGTCGTCCGAACAGACCACCCAGAAGCCGTCCCAAAGATGCACAGTACAATTCCACTCCAATTTTATTAGGCCACCTCCACTAGGCAACCCACTTTCGTCAGCTCCTTGACTGGTCTCCTAAGGCAGGCTTTGCTGTGTATTTTTAAAACATCTCCAAGAGTAACTGCGGATAGGCAAACGGGTCTAAGCTGGAGTCTGAAGAAGTTCCACACAGTAAAGGACTGGTCACTTACAGGAAATGTAGAGGAAGGAAATTACAAAAATTAAAACAAAGAAGCAACAACAGAGATGCATATAGCAAGAGATTGAAAAGCCGCAGTGGAAGAGCTGATTTGCTTTTAAGGAAAAGAACAGTTGCAGACGATCGGACCGAGAACCCTCTAGTCCAGTCTCCTGCCTCTGCATGGGGGCCAAAAGAAAATGCACCAGGGTGAAGCTACACAAAATAGGGTTAACCAAGCCAATAGTTCTGGGAGGCCAAAAGGAGGCAGGCCTGTCCTCCCCTCTCTGTCTTACTTGCCTGCTGATTACCTTACACCAGTTCCTGAGCTTGTGTGGCCCCTCCGTGAGCCGATTCAACCACAAGAACCTATAAAAGGGCTAACGCAGCCAGAACAAAACCCAATTAAAACAAGATAGCTTCCTGCTGGTTTAGTGAGATGAATCAGCTCAGGGCCAGGCTGGATGAGTGCCAAAGCTCAAAGGAGGGGATGGGCCCACACTGGCAGAAGCAGGAGGGCGATGAGCCATTGGGAGCTGTTGGTTGGCTCAGCCACTCACCAAACCACATACTCGGACCAGGATACACACATGGCATGGCAGGAAATGGAGAAGGTATCTTGGCTCTAGCAGTATAAACACATAAAACTTGAGTTAGGAAAGCCCATCGGACCATCCTTTCTGAACCTCATGTAATGCTGGCCATAAAGTTTCCACTTCATTACTCCTGAATTGAGCCCAAAGACTTGAACATCTTTCAGAAAAAGTTTCTGGCCTTGAATTGCAGCACCAAGTACGGAGGGTCCTCACTACCTTCAGACAGCTCATTCCAATGGTCAATCCACTCACTGTCAAAAAAATAACACATCTTCATTTTCATTCAAACTTTCCCAGCCCTAGTCTTTGGAGCGAGTTCTAAAATTTATGGCATTTCAGTGCTCTCAATCCACAGCAGAACTCCCAGAGCCAGGAGTAAGAGATTTGTAGCTACTACGATTCTAGTCAGTAAAAGCTACTATTGCATATTGGCCTAATTTAGTGGAGGGGAGACATAGCAGGCCACCCTTTGTTTAATGGAATCTAGCACGCATAATTACTTGATTTTCATACACATGAATGCCACAGTTGTTCAAACCACTTATACAGCTGCACACCTTCGTTATCTGAAAAAGGAACTTGAAGGTTAACACCAGAGAGTTCCAAATGAATCTCAGTCTGGATTCAGGGAGACAACACTTGCACTGCTCAATACACCATTCACTTTTCATCTTCACATATGAACTCCAGAAATGTTAAAAGAAAGTCTATACTCTGCCAAAGCTCTGTCCTGGTGGACAGGCAAATGCTCCAAGCAGGATAGCAGCTACAGTAGGGCATTATTTCCACATAATCCCATCTCAGTGAGCCCGGAAAACCAGCCAGGGAAGATGCTGACCCTAATGTTCAACCACAGAAAAAAAAAACAACCAACTGTCATTTTCATTGGGACTGAAGTACCTTTACCTGCACAACAGATCTGGAGAGAATACAACTTCTCAACTGGCATTTGGCCAGCACAGGTAACTTTTCTTAGGGGAGAGAAAACTTGCCAAATGGTATCTAGCAGCCACAGCCAGCATCTCTGTTCTAGGTTACGCTTTGAGAGCAACAACTTGTCCTCCTCTCATTCCCCTGCTTGCCATTAGCTCAGCACTACTGCAGTAAAACACCAGGAGTCTCTGCGATGACCATTTCCAGCAGTAACACGTGCTTCAGATCCGAGGACAGACTTGCAACAAATGCACAGTTACTTAACAGCCTTCAGTGTTCTCCTATAAGTACAGCCACAGTGGCTGGTCCTGCACCGTTTACCTGAACTTCACCAGACCTACACTCTACGGTCTTGTTGCCCTTTACTGGAGTTGGCTACTGGATCAATACAGAGGCAGAGTCAAGTGCAAAAACTTTGCACATTTCAGTCTCTTCCAGAACTCCATTTCCAAAATTTAAGGGGAGGGGAATGTAAAAAAAATCAATGCCTACCAAAGTCAAAACAAGATAAGCACTGAAACAGCTGTAATCAGGCCTCCTAAAGGAATCAAACTGAAGTGAAGTATCTCTCAACTGCAGAGCAGAAACTTTAGGTCTTATCAGTGTACGCTCAATCCAAGGACTTCTTTATTTAGCATCAAGCACATGAGCATTTTCTTTTTAATGCTTTAACAGGTTGTTTCTTTTGGATTTTGGTAACACTCAAATCTGTTTGGCTATACACACTAACTTTAAAAAAACAAATGAAAAAAACCCCAACACAACATTCATGTAGAACAAACCAAAGTTTGAGATTAACAAGAACCGCAAAAGGGCCACTCTTTGAAACAAGACAAGCATTTAGTCCACATTATAAATTAAGGTGAAAATTTAGTTGCAAAGGCCAGAATTCAGTTCTTGAAAAGGGAAACAATAATATTTGAAATCAAATTTCCCAAGCCCACACACTGCAGAGTAGTCAACTGGACTTCTAACACATTACTTATTTTAAGAATAATTCATTCTTGGAAATAAAAGTTCAAATGCCAACTTTAACATCAAGTGATACGAGATGCTACAACATTGCAAAGAGCAACTAAAGAATAAAATAAATTCAAGTTACCATTAAAAATGTAAATAAATAAAATCCTCAAACAACTGTCTAACAGCATCCAATGGGACAAGCGCCTTTGAGATGTACCTGCCTGGAGCCCTGTGCACCTCATCCTCCCTGAAGCACAGTGCAAGCATTAACCTATTAGAAAACTTGCTGGTCCCTTGCATTGCAGCTGAAAGAATATTAAGAGTTCAGGCTAAACAGCAGCTGTCAATCCACCCATTTCTGAAACCAAAAGCTCAATAAGGAGAAGAGATAAGTAAAGGAAGAGTAAACCAAGCATCAGACTTATTAGCAAACAGGCCAGCAACGACCATGTAAATCCACCAGACACAGGACTTGTAAAAGACAGAACATAAGGAGTAAATGACAACACCTTTTCGTACATCTCAGTTCAGAAGGAACACCTGTAACGGTACAGCAGCCAGAAAAGAACAGGAGAAGAAATTCCTACTGCCAGTCAGGAAACAAGTAAACAGATCCTGCTCTTCTAAGCCTTCTCAAGTTTACTTCAGTCTCGAGATCTGAGACAGGTGACCAGTTCAATTTCACAGAATAAAAAATAGAAAAAAAAAAAATCAAACCTCCTACTCCCCCATCCCCTCTGTCTATGAGCCTCCGCATCCCAAAAGGAACACGAAGAATCCTCGTTGCTGCTGCCTCTCGCTCACCCCGGGCATGCCCCGCTCCCCGGGCAGACACCTTTTTTCCCCATCCTCAAGCCCTAACGGCAACTGATCCCGCTCCGGCTGGGACCCGGGGGCCGCTACCACCGCCACCCGCGACACTTCCACCCAAGGCAAAGCCCGGGGAGCGGAGGCAGCGGAGGGCCCGGCGGCCCCCAGCTCCGGCAGACAGGAGCCGGGGCTCGGCGTCGAGCGGACGAGGCGCCGCCACGCCTGCCCGCCGCCGCCCCGCGTCCTCCCGTCGGGCCGGGGCCGCCCCCCAGTCCCCAACGGCCTCCCCACGCCCCCGCCGCCGCCCGGCCCCGGCCCGGCGCCCGGCTCGCCGCCCCACGGTCCCGGCCGCGGGCCGCCGCCCCGGCGCAAGCCCCGCCGCCGCGGGGGACCAGGCCGCGCCCCCCCCGCCTTCTCCGGGCCAGGCCTCCACCCCCCGCCCCGGGCCACGGCGGCCCCACGCCTCCACCAGGCCTGCCGGGCCCCCGCGCCGGCCGGGCCCCGCCACGGCCGTGCCGCCGCCCGCTGCCTGGCGGGCGCCGTGCCACCCTCCCCCGCGGCGGGGGCCGCCCCGGCCCGGCCCTGCCCCCCCCCCCCCCCCCCGCCCCGCACACACTCCGCACCACGAGTCCCCAACACCGCCACTCACCTCCGCGCACTCTGACCCCCGACCCCGCTTTGAGCGGCAGCGCCGCCGGCCAACCGCAGCGCCGCCTGCCGCCGCCGGGGGCGGGGCTTCCTCCCCGCCGCGCCCCTTCGCGCAGGCGCACGCCGCAGGCTGCGGCGCGGGGCACGCTGGGGCTTGTAGTTCGTCGCCGCCGCACCGCCCCCTCGCCCTGCCCCGCCGCGTGGCCGCGTCTCGACGCCGCCGCCGCGCCGGCCCCGCCGGGTCCCCAGGCGCCGCCCCCTGCCGCCAACGGCCACCCCCTCGCGTGCCCCGGGCCCCCGCGCCTCCGGCCTTCAGCCGGCCTAGCGTCAGTGCGAACGGGGTACCGTGCCTGAGTGCGGGGAGTTCAGGCGGGCTGCAGCGGAGAGACCCCGCGTCCCCCGCGCCGGGGCGGCGCTGCCTGAGGGTGCAGGTCTCATCGGGGACCCCTCCGCAGGGGTCTCGCCTCGCCCCCACTGCTACCGGGCTTGCACTGCCGCTCCACTTCATTCTGGACTGGGTGGATGCTGCCGACGCAGATAATTCATTGGTCTCAACGGTGCCCGGGTTGGGCCGCGCCGGTAACTGCAGGTGGTGTTGGCCGGTGTTTCCTCCCACCATCTGATCTGGATTAAGGCAAAGTCAGGTCCCTCAGCAAGCCTGGGGCTGTCTTTCCTCCCCTGCACTTCGACATCAGTGATCAGCTTCCAGTTCTTCTGCGTTCGTGCAGCTCTGATGCTAAACCTGCCCAGACCTTGCCCGGTCTCCACCAGACACCCCTAAGCTGTGGCGTCTCCTCCCCACACACGTGGCTGACACCCTCAGCCAGGACACACATCTTACCTGCAGCGACACCAAATCCTTAGCCTGCTGCCCCGTCCGTACCCCTTGGAAAGCGCAGCCGCCAACGACAAGCGTACTAGCTGGGGCCATTCCCCACTTTGCCTCCTTCCTTGCCCCCCACGTTAACTCACGCCTCCACATTTCAGGTCAGCAGCTCCTTTGCACCGTCCCTGATAGTCCACATGTGTCCAAAGAGTCCCCGGCTCGTGGCAAACGGGACTGCGAGGGATCCTAGAGGCCACCTCACCCATGCTGTGCCCACGGGTGGGAGCAGCTCTGTCATCTTGCTGTCCTCTTCAAAGCCTCCCTTAAGCCTTTCTCTTGCTCTGTGCCTAAAAATACTGGCCAAAGGTAAGCACCAGGGCGCAGAGATCACTGTCTGCCGCTCCACGCAAGGCGGCTGCTCGCACTTTCCTGGCTGCATCTGCCCGGTGTCCCTGCCTTTAATTGCGTTGCCAACTCTTCAGGATGAATTTATCTTTTCGCTCAGTTTGTATGCAGCCTTGAACCTGGGAGGCCTGAATTGTGAAAGTAGCATGTCAGAACTATAAAAATACCAACAGCAAACCATTTAATAATAGAAAGAGTTCCTTTAAGCCCTCTTAGATTTGGCATCTCTCAGCCTCCCACCCACATAAGCAAAGATAATGTGAAGTTATACTTCTAAGCTTAGCTGTATCGCTGTGATTTGTCAAGCCTTTGGTGACTGATGTCTGGTTTGCCAGGAGCCCAGGAGAGCGAATTGAGGGCCTTTGCGCCGTAACGTTCCTTGAGCGATGTCTCCCTGCCCCTCCTTATGAGGGATGGAAACTGGCTGAGATGTGCTTGAAATTACGCTCCAACCCCAAAGCTTGAAATATAGGGCTCGCAGCCTGCCTGTGTTTCTAGGAGCATGAAAGAAGAGGCCTTTTCACTGCTGACCTCTGCATCTAGCAGTAAAAAATAATTTTTCTTTTCTCGTACTAGACAAACAATGAATGGCTCATAGATGTGTACATGTCCTTTTTTCATCAGCCAAGCCTGGTGCTGTTTCCCAGGTTTGTCAGACAGCGTAGCAGGGAGGAGATTTCCTCCTGCCTGTTTTTTTGTGGGGGGAACCCCGTCCCCAGCTGAGCATCTGCAATAACCAGGGGCCACATCCTGGCTTCTGCCAGCCTCGGTGACCCTTGTGAGATCCGTACAAGTTGTCCTCCAAACACTGTGGGACAGCAATGTGATTGCCTTCAGCAACTGCACTTTCAAAGAGGTCCTTTTTTCTGGCACAGCTATCAGCTGCCAAAGGCGGCACCCAAACCAGTTTGAGGAGAGCCATGTTTTATTAAATATTGTCACTGTTTCTGCAGTGTTGTTATCTGAACCTGTCTTATGTGTGCATGTCTCAAATGAACACTGCAGGCCACTGAAAATGTCACCTACAGATTAATCTGGCTCACTCCAGGCTTCTGGAAAAATGAATGAAGGTGATCAATAGACACCCTGTTGCCTCCCCATCGATGCACGTGGCCCCTGTAGCATCCTCGCTGGGAACAGCTCCCCTCCCCAAGGGACTCAGCCAGTGGCAGAGCTAGGAAATGCAAAAGTGGGGCCCTGGGCAAGCAATGCTGAGAAACTGGGTCATGCATATGGGGAAAAGTGGGCAAAAGGGCTAATAGTTGCTGATCAGGGGCACCTTGTTTGTTCCTGCTAGCACAGCCCGCGCCAGTCCCACCACCCCATTGCCTCAGGACCGACAGAATCAGCCCCCTGTCAGTCCAAGAGCAAGCGAGTGTGTTTCAGGAGCAGCTCTGGTGTCTTAATTGCTTGTCCTACTTTAGAGATTTTGGGATGGCTGTAAGAGGCCCAGAGGAAATAGGGTCCACACTGGGGTGGGGTCTGGGCTGTCCTGATTTACACCAAGGACTGTCTTCAAACACTGGGTGGAAAGGGCAGCTCGAAGCTTCCAGCTCTGCCCCCCTCTCCTACATCTGGATCCCCTGTGCTGCTGCCAGCAGATGCAGCAGCCTGGTCTACAGTTACCTATAAGTTTTATTTGTTTTAAAAACCCAACAGTTTCTTAACAAAGCGCAATTTCATTTAGCACAGATGTGCGGCCACCTCTGGGCTGATGGATATATGGGGCTGTACAAGAACGCAGCAAACTGGTGGGGCAGGGTAAGGCAGAAAATACAGAATAAACCTCCCTGAAACCTCCGTGACAGCTCCAGGTGATCCTCCGTGTGCATAAAGGGCTGAGCTCATCCTAGCCCAAGATGAAGATTCCGACCGCTGCCTGCTGCTGGGTCAGCACTGAGGAGGAGGAGGAAGAAGGGTCCCACCAACTGCTTCCCCAGCCCTGCTCCCAGTGCCTCCCTCCCCAGGGCACATGGAGCACGGCTCCTTTTAAAGCAACGGGATTTTACGTGATTATGGCACAAAGAAACACCACCTCATGTTAAAGGAGACTCTTTAGTTCTGTTCAGCTGCTTATGCTGAATGCAACTTTTAAATGTCTTATAATACACATGACAAGTAGTCTTGTATCACTGTTTTCTACTTAACAAGTTAATAACGTGCCAACCCAAATCCTTCAGTTACTAACGCCACCAGTGGGACTCATTAACCAACGTGAGCACATATTTAAGGGAATACTAATATTCACAACATGCATTTTTATATTCATGTTGTCATTCTTGAAACCACAGCTCAGTGCATGTATTCTGTTGAAACATTTGTTTGCAGAGGATTTCTCTCTCCCTTTTCCTCTAAACACATATACTATCACTGGGGTATCATTCTGGTGAATGATATTAATGACAGCTTGTCATCATGGAAAGCTATTCCTAGCTGTCAATTAAAGGGTGTTTTGAAAGAAAGCAGCTCATTCAACCCCGGTGGGAGCAAGTGTGTCTCATTGTTTGACAGTGACCCTCTTGATGAATTTGGGAGCAGCAGCAACAGCAGCTCTGTGGGGCCAGGAGGTTTGCAGATGCAGCACAGGGCTCTTGGGTGACAAGGACAGGTCATTTTAAAGGTGCTGATGTCCTTAGCAAAAGAAAGGCAAAAGAGGATTTCAGATCATAAAAGCAATCCACATTTAGGAGTACAGGCCAGGAAAGGAGTCCCAGAGATACTGAGCCATTCTCCTCCATCTTGTAATATAAAGTCCCATCCAACATGCCAGTACATTTATCAACCTCCATCTTCAAATCTGTTCGTTTACGTGCCCACGTTAACCCAAGTAGAAGGCTTCTTCAGGTCTGCTCTGCCTGATAGATGGGAAACTTCCTCTAATTTCATATAAAATGTATTCATAGCTAGTTTGCAATAATTTACTCTGGCAAATGATCTTTTGCTTTATCTTGGGGTGGGGGGTGTGTCCCTTCCCTGGTGTATTTATAGGCAGCTCTCAAATCCCAGTCATCTCTGTCATCTTTGTTTTGCTAGGCTAAACAAACCGTTTTATTCTTGTGTCTCCTCACCACCTTAGCTTTCCATTTCCCACACCATCTTAGTAGACCTCCTCTGCACCTGCTCCAGTTTCAATTGAATTTTCTTGAGCACGATTGCCCAGACTGGTACATGGTATTCCTGAGCCGGGCTCCAAAGCCTCGTACAATATTTGTCACTTGACCCTATAAATATCACTCATATAAACATGCTTGATTTCTATATTTCTCCCCTCAACAGGGTGGTCCGCTCCCAGGGCTTTCTTGTTCCTTTTATTTTCCTAAGCACTCCTTGCACAGTAATAAAAATGTACAGACTCAGTGGGGATCTGTTTTAACTTCAAATGTGCTGATTCAGTTCAAAAACCATTAATTCAGCCGGAATCAGGGCCATGGGGTGGAAATCCTTTTCCAGTTAAAACAGAGGTGAGAGGGACAACAGCCTTTGACAGGCTAGGAAATAAAGTGCATTAGAAAAACACAGCAGGACATCGGAGAGCGGCTATTGACTGGGCTATATTAACAGAGGACCAAGGTATCTTGGACATTTCGGGTCAGGATGGGATGTCTCTGTAGAAGATCTGCTGGAGCTTGGATTTGGGCAACGCTCTGGAGTTTGATGCAGGAGAGCATTACATTTCTCTAGCCTGTGCTTTACTGGGTTGGACACGATGGTCCCTGCTGGACCTCACATTGACTGAACACACAAGGCGCTGTACAAAGCTGGCCAGACAGGCTGGTCCCGTCTCCAAAAAAATCCCCCGTGTCGTGGTTTAACCCGGCAGGCAGCTAAAACAACCACACAGCCGTTCACTCACTCCCCACCCCAGTGGGATGGGGGAGAGAATTGAAAAGAAAAAGGTAAAACTTGTGGGTTGACATAAAGACAGTTTAATAGGACAGAAAAGGAAGATGATGATGATAATAATAATGATGATGATAAAAGAATATACAAAACAAGTGATGTACTGCACAATTGCTCACCACCCAAAGCCAATGCTCAGCTAGTTCCTGAGCCACACCACCTCCCAGCCAACCCTCAGTTATATACTGAGCATGACATCATATGGTATGGAATATCCCACTGGCCAGTTTGGGTCAGCTGTCTTGGCTGTGTCCCCTCCCAGCTTCTTGGCACCCCCACCTTCTCCTTGGCAGGGCAGTATGAGAAGCTGAAAAGTCCTTGTCTGCTTGGCAACAACCAAAAATATCAGTGTGTTATCAACATTATTCTGAATCCACAACACAGCACTATACCCACTGCTGGGAAGAAAATTAACTCTGTCCCAGCCAAAACCAGGACACCCCGTCATTCAAGAGCAAAAGCAAAGCACTGTGTAGTTTGGGCGGCACGCCACCGCGGTTCCCCTCTGCGTGGGTCCGGTGTGACCACCCCAGGCACGCGGGGCTTGGCACTGGCCGTGAAACTGCCCCCAGTGTGTGCGCTACAGAAAGCAGGAGCACACCTGGGTAGGTGGCTGGGGTAAGGAGGGAGGGTGGAACGTGCCCAGTGAATCCAGCTTTTGCTCCTTACCCCACTTTGTGGGATGAGCAGAAGAACTAGCTGCGTGTGTCAGGAAGGTGTCAGCACCAAAGCACAAAATAAAACGAGCGCTCACCAGAGCATTTCCACAAGATGTTTGACCAAAGGAAAACATAGGCTGAACATCAGGAGAAATTTCCTGAGGCTACGATACATTAAATTGTGGGATCACCTCCCGAGAGGAGCGGTGGGAACCGTGAAACCAGCCACTTACAGCACCGTAAAACGTCCCATCGGTGCCAACCCGATTCCGGTTCAAGGGAGCTGCGCTGAATCACCCACCCTGCCTTTTCCAGCTCTCAACCCTAAAAATCAGACCCAAGAAGTACAAAGAAAGAAGGACAAGCAGTGATGTCAATTTGCTAAAGGAATACAAACTTTTTTACATTATTGTATGTCATAAAACCCTTGTGCTCACACTGTATACTTAATCTTGATATTCCAATGCCATCCACAAAAAATTCAGGCTTAACCCTCACAGTTTATATTGTCACTATAAATGCTGGTAAAAAAATATTGTACAGTTGGGTGCAGTTTATTCTTTATATTTTAATGGCTATAGCAAAACTCCATTGCTAACTAGTAAAAAAAAATTAAAAAAATAAAAAGTTGAATGTGTTTTACAGCTATGTTGTCATGGGAAAGCTGTATTTCAAAGCGAGGGCATCAACAGCAGTGAAATGGGACATTTTTAAACATTTTAAACATTTTTAATGGAACATTAAAAAAAAACACTTCACCAAAATCTTTTTGCCAGTATTTTAGCTAATAGGGTTGCAGTGCATAAAGGAAGGGTTCTGACGCCTGCACAGGCCACCCAATACTGAGCCGCTGCTCAAGTGTCTTGAACTCTAAGTGTAAATGGAAAAACCATCTAAAATTAAGCGTTTCTCCTGGAGGAACAAATTGCTGATAAAGCAAATCTTCCCATAGGACAAGCACACCTGCTGGAAGGTAGAGAGACATTTTTATGTGTGGGATTTTAACTCGAGATAAAATACTTTTCACGGGCAGTCATATGGAAGACAGCTGGCCAAAAATAATAATAGAGGAATTTGTGTCCCTTGGGAAATTCTGAGGTTTCAAAAAATATGATTTTTGACCTAAGCTGGGACAAAAAGTTTAGCGCTCTGATTTTTTTCCATTTAATGACATATTCCCAAATAAAAACAGTGTATTTCTTTTCACTTTACCACTTTGATATTTCTTTTCTTTTATTAGTATATAATTCTAGAAGCCCAAACCATCCATTACACCACGCTGTTACGTTTCCTTATACCATATATTACATCGACAGGCGTAATCTCCACCCTTTTTTAAGATCCCTATTAAACCAGCTAAGTTTCTTCATGAAACTCAACATCAGGAACGACAAGGATCCCTGCCCCAAGCCGGAGCGAGGATGATGGCTTTCTGACTACTATTTTTCAAACGTGCTTTTAAAAGATGGACATAAGAGACTAGAGCAGCCGGGAGGAAGAGGAACATGGCTGCTGTTGGAAAAACCTGAACTAGCTCTCGGGCTGATGGCTGGCAGGAAAACAGCCTGGCAGAATCCCACCGTCACTGGTGGTTTGATTCTTGCTTTGGGCAGGGAAGTGAAACTTCGCAAAGGAAAAATACTGTACCCAGAGAGCGCCTGGCTCCCCCTCAGCTCAGGAGACCCCATGGTTTTGGCCAAGCGCTTGGACCAAAAGGGGTATAAACAGGAGTAAAACAATGCTGTCAGAAGGGGATGAGAAAGAAACCCATCTGAACATTTTGGCTAATTTCTCAGCAGAACCTTGGATAATGTTGATACATCCCAGGAAATGTTTCCAGTTACTCCGATCAGCGTTTTCTGATAGAAAACTGGTCTGCTGGAAAAAAATTGACCTGCTCTACCATGAAATCTTTTATGTTCATTATTTGTTTGGGCTCAGCCGTGATGTTCAGCACAATGTGAAACTTCCTGGATCCAAATATCCTCTAAACTGCCCCATGGAAACTAAATAATTGGACACTGCTGCTCCAAGTGTCCAGAGGCCATGTCTTTAGAGTATTTCCTAAATTCCTGGCTGAAGCAGCTCCTTTCATCAAACTTCAGCTCTCGCCGCTCTCTCCAGAAACATACACCTCCAAAGGACAGCTGAAGTCACCAGGAGGGAGGTGTGTGAGGGTGTGAGGAGTTACTCCCTGGTGCAAGGGACCGAGAGTCAGACCCTTGCTCTCACATACCTTCTGTCTACACTGCTTTAATTTCCCCATCGTCTCCCCTTCTGTTTATTCTATTTTCTGCCTCTTTGTCTTTCCTCTCCAGTGTTTGGAGACCCTCTTTCCTTTTCCAGCCTCTCTCTTCCTCCCATCATTTCCCACAGCTCGCTCCTTCCTTCCTTTCTTTCTTCTTTCCTTCCTTCTCAGCTCTCTCCCTGCAGTTTCTATTCTCTCTTCCCTCCTTCCTCTCTTCCACCAGGACTTCCCCTTCTGCCACCGGGGGCACTTATTTTGCCAGGAGTAGAGAGAAGGAGGACATGGCGTGTCCAGACAAGCCTTAGACACTGACATCCCAGTTTCCCCTTGCCTGGGGACCAGTCGCAGCTCCTGCAGCTCCTGCTGCTTTCAGTCCGCAGGTGCCAGCTGTGTAGATTGCCACGTAGCGATGGGAACACGTAAGGGTCCTGGGAGACACTGCAGAGGGGTCCAAAGGCCAGAGACCTTGGCCTCGGTGCTTGCAAGCGTTCTTTGAAACCCAATAGATAGAACCTGTGACAGTGAATGGTGCCTCCTCACCCATATAGTCCTGAAGCAGCTGAGTTTTGAAACGTCAAAATTCCCTTTCCCCCAAAAAATATTCTCACTTATGTTGGCCACCATCAAAAAGCACAGCTGAGACCACTGAAATCCATCACACCTGTGAGCCACGTTGGAGATAAGAGGCGGCTCCTCCAGCCGAAGAGGCCAGTGTAGTAATGTGCTACCTTATCTCTACTGCCACTGACTTCAGTCTATTTAATTTTCCCTTTTATTTTAATATAGATTTATTGAAAACAAGTTATCAAAACAAACTGCGCTGGCAAATTGGTGTTCGTCTGTAGCTGTACAAGCACCTATAAAGCTGCCAGCATATGAAATAAATGGTGCTATATGGGAGGTCAGTTATTGCAATAGAAGTTCCCCAAAGATTTGCACTGGGCAGTTTAATATTTTTCTTATTACCCTCTTTTCTTTTCTACTATTTATGCTTCTCTGTTTAAATTTAAAACATACAGCCATCTGCCAAGACAAGCTTCTCTGATAAAATCATCTCTGGTAAGCCTTTTCGTGAGCAGGCTTCCCTCAGAGTACCACAAATACTGATGCGTCCCACTCAAAAGGCAGGCAAACGGGGACAGGGAGGCCAAATTTTCTTCCCGAAAGGTTTCACCACCTAGGCCAGCTCTTTATTCCCCCCTGCTTTTGAAAGGGTTTGTCCTTACCTCACGTTCCTTGAAAAAAACCCACCGATTAAAACCCTGCTTCTTCCCACGTTATTTAACCTCCATTCAAATTCTGTGGCAGTATCCCACCTTATGCCAATTGTACCAGTATCTGTGGGCTCCTCCCTACACACAATGCTAAAAAAATCAAATCCAATCATAGTCTAAACCCGTTCATCGGAAGAGATAAAAAGGTTTCTGTACTGATCTCCACATCAGGAGAACACAAATCAAATAACATAACTGTCAAATGAGGAGACGAGGTGTTTAAATGCCTATAGAAATAGGAACTCTAATTACAGAAACATCTATAATGTAACTAATATTATTTACATTAGAGCGATGCTAATCCAGATGAGGGTTAATGTCCCTGCTCCTAAAACATTACAGTTTAAATAGACAAGAGACAGCCAGAGGATGGAGGGCAGCATCAGCATGCTCATTCCTGCTCGAAGATGAGGGATGGAGGCAAGCTCACGGTAGAAGAGGAGAGAATGAAAGCGAGCCAAAATGTGCAATAATGAAGATGAGTTTAGATGCAGCCAGAGAGAGCAAGCGACTTGCTCAGCCTCACACAAGCTGCCTGGGGGGGTGGTGGAAAATGAATAGAAACCACGGATGGCTTCTATGAGTCTCTTACTCACAAAAACATTACTTGGCAGTGGGCAGCGCTTGGATCTCACTGAGTCACGGGCAGTCTTGCACTGCGCTCTGCAAACATTCACTTCACTGGGAATGAGCTCCTACTGCCTCTTCTTAAAGCCAGGCTGGTAGGTTTTCAGACCAGGCTGCTTCAGGTGGACCTTTGTCTCCACGTGAGAGGCACCAGCCACCATTTGGGGGCTCCGGGGAACAAGGCATCCTGCTTTGGCTGACAGAGAAAGGCTCGAGCTGATGGAGAGCAAGCACAGCCCTCCCTCCTCCAGACCGTTGGACTGACTCACTGCTCAGCCTGTCAACATGCAGACAACCCACCCCATGCTTGGAATTGAACCTTCTGGCCTTAAAGTCTACTACCTGGAGGACCTTACCCAGCTTCCCCAGGCCAAAAGCCCCCTCCTCTTCCTCAGTCTGTACAAACTGGGGGCAAAACATTAATGCGAGTGCTTTCTCCTTTATCCACTGTGGTCTCCAGCTCTGGCAGATTTTTCCCAACTTTGCAGAGTACTGGTAAGAGGACATATTCTCCTCCTCTGTCCTGCCCCTTCGCACTCTCTTCTCAGTGCAAAAGCTCAACCATTGCAGCTACCAGTCCTTTACAGACTGCTCGGGGTCCTTCCTGTCTGGCAAAGCTTACCTCATTACAAGCTGGGGTTGCATATGTCCTGTTTAGACCATTCTCCATTTGATGTGAATTGCCGAAGTAGGGACAGAGAGAGCAGGTATGACCTTCTACAGATAAAGCTATTGAAATATTGAATATAGCTCTGATCTCTTCTTAAGGGATCTCAAACATTTCTCAGCCCCTTCAGAAACTTGCTGTAAAGAATAATAGTCCCACACACCTAAAATAAGATTAAAAACTTCTGTAATTGGAGGGAAAGGATCCACACAATTTGGCACTGGACCCAGCAGAATTTCCAAGGCTCTAGTAACAGTTCAGAACAAAAGGGAAAGCCAGCAGACGAGAAGCAGAGCATTACCAAGTCTGAATGACACATGCAGCCAGATTGTCTGCTTCGCTGACAATTGATGCCATCCCCATTACTGGGAAAATATTGTAAGCATGCTTCCATAGCGCTCTGCAGCTTATTGCTACAGATAGCCAGTGTTTCTTGTCATGGTTTATGGCTTTTGTGAGCTGGTGTAAAATGGCTTGCTGTTCCCATGCCCGAGTTTACTGGTGGAGGCAGCTGACGCGCAGCCAGAGCGTGCTCTCCAAGCATCTTGAATGCTTTGGGATTCTGCAAAGTAGCAACTGTATTATAAATACTACTCTGGCACAGCTGAAGAGACAGTCTTCACTAGAGAAGGTCACTGTTAAGTTTCACTGCTGAGGATCAAACAGAAAACCTCGGGGAGGGAGTCCCACAAATAAGATCTTCTAAACTCGTGCAGGCAGAGTGCAAGGATCTCTGCAGATGCTCCTCTAAATGGGACCGTTGGTGAGCCCAAGGCTGAGGTATTTATGTTAGACAATTTATTCTCACCATCTCAGCAGCACTGGAAGAAGAGCTGGTGGTACAGAGGGTAAGGCCATGGGGCAGGAGCCCCTGGGCAGTGGGAAGGTGCAGGTGAGCACCCCACAGCAGCCTCGGGGCCGGCAGCGGAGGGCTGAAGGACGGATCCCGTCAGGCAGGGACCACGGGCGATTCTTTCCAGTAAGGCTCTGCTACAAAAACAGTTGAGAAACAGAGTGCTAGAGCACTCCCCTTGTTTCTGTTAATATTCCCTCTTCACTCTCACTCTCCATTTCTTTTTCTTTCCCTCCCGAAGCGGCTCATAAGCAAAGACAAGCAGTTTGCTTCTGCCGGCGGTGGAGATGTGACACAAGTGTGTGGTTTCAGATCTTCACATCCCTCTTACATCCTCCACCTACAGTCAGTAGTACCCTGTAAGGAAAACAGCTGTGGTGGGTAGGCAGAGCAGGGGACGGGGGAGAGGAAGGAACAAGAAGAATTGGAGGCTGAGGCAGAGCATCACTGTGAATCATAGCAATTTCCTCTGATCCTGTTTTATCATTGGGGGTGGGAATGTAAAAGATGCAGAACCTGTGTGAACAAGGTCAAATTAAATCACATTTCCAGGCTGGGGAAATTACTTTTGCCTGCAGCAAGAGAGGTGCACAACACGAATGAAGGAGGGGAGGTTCATGCCACCAGGCATGCTGTATCCAGCTAATGCAAGACAGAGGGAATTTATAATTAGCCCACTGAAATATATCCCTGTAGGATTTCGGTGGGGGGGGGGATCACACCAATTGAACCTGTAAGAGAAAGACCAACTGACATCTGATTTCAAACCTATTGCTCCTTATGGAAGACAGCTCATCCTTATCTCAATGGACATGCATTTCTGTCTAATGAGATGAAATTACTCAGCAGGGTCAACTACCCATGCACTCTGAGGACATGAAAGAGAGACCCTGAACATCTCCAGGACAATTTGAACCTGTCTCAGCTTCAAGAACATCAATGGGAGAAAGACCCAGATGCTACTGAAGCTCAAGATTTCCTACAAGACCACACAATTGTCAGGTCTATTTAACATCTCTTGGTCAAACCCTATGACAGTTTCTCACTGGCACAGCCTTAAGGGAGGGAGAACAATACTATGCATAGGTGGCTCGATGGACTGATGGAAGGAGGGATGGAAAGCAGTCTCCTGGAAACCAGCCTAAGAACACAGGACTGGAAGAAGTGGCCTTTCACATACTTCACATACAACAGGGAGAAATTAATACAGACTCCCTTACAGCCTCACTAGCTACGCGTGGTGCTTTGCAGGCACATGGGAATTGGTGTGTCTGCCTTAGCTAACTCACTGTCCCAGTGCTAACAGAGGAAAGTGGGTGAGATGGTGTGTGCAGGTGATGGCTCTCAACTCTGAAGTGCCTAATTTGGGGTGTTGTCATTGAATTTTTGAATCCTGAGTATCCCTCATTCCCTTCAATTTTGACTAGATTCAAAACCACAGGAGTCTGGAGATGGAAGAGACCTAGAGCTCACCTAATCCATGTCTTGCCCCTGCTGGTAGGGACACTGCCAGAGGGCACGGCTGGCATGCAAGAAACTTTGCAAGAGGAAACTACACTGGCAGGACAAGGCGTTCCCTGGGCCAGTTTCCTCTTCAAGCCAGCTACTGGTCCAACCTGTAGTGTAAGGGTTTATGCCCCTTCCAAGGTTTATTGCTTTCATTTGCTGTTAAAATTCAAGCTATTCTTATTATCTGAATCATTTTGTGAATTCCAGTAAATTCTGCCTTATTGATTCCTTGGGAGGGTTGAGGTCCATAGGAAAACTGCAGATGCAGTGAGATGTTCCTCCAACAATCAAAGCAGGCATCTGAAGGGTGGTGAGATGTGGGGCACTGGGACTGGATGGCAGAAAAAGCCAGCTAAAGAGAAAGCTGGGACAAGATAAAGAAATTTTGAGTGTATCAGTTTCTGAACAGGCTCATGTCTGACAGGAAGCTAGCTTGTTGCACGTATTTGCCTGTTTTAAATAATTTACTGCTAGAGTAATGTGAGCTGGATTAAAGGACAAGAGAGGGGCAAGAAAAAGGGATTGGAAATGCAAGTGAGAAGTGACTCGTGAAAAAGACCTGTAGAAAGAAGACATGTGTTTCTCGGAGGAAGATGAGTAATTTCCCAGGAGGGAAATAGTGAGAACCAGGCACAAAGTCCTGGAAATCAGCAGCAGGAGTCTATCTCAGTATGAAACAAAAAATTACCCAAAGTTGTGAGAAGAGATTGCAAAAATGGTCTCTGAAGCCGGGTTTGGTGACTGAGCTAAGGAAGAGCTGGAGCTCTGGAGCACATCACCCTGTCAGAAAGGGAAGGGAGGATCCCAAGGAGGAACGAGGCTCAATTGGGACCATAGCAGCACCCTCCCTCCTGCGAGTACCCCGATGGGTACGTCAGAGTCCAAAATCTCTGCTGGGGCAGCAGATGTGCTGGGGCTGAGCAGAAGGCAGGCGAGGCAGGCTGCTCATATGCAACATGGCAGCAATAGGGACAGGCTTTCCTTGCGCCGTGGCTCTGCTGGAGCCACTCTGCTGTGGGACCAGGATATGGGGATTCAGCGTGGAAGTTCCCAACCTGACCCAAATCCCCAGGGAGGGACCGATTGGGCAGAAATTCCTGCTCCCCTGCGCTGCCGCAGGAGGGGTTTGCTTTGCTGGAGAGGAGGTTTTGCAGAGTCTTCTGCAAAGGGCAGAGGGGATGGAGAAGGCGAAAGATGTTTCACTCTGTTCTCATCGGAACAGAAGCTGGTTTTTTATTTCATCCTGGATTTCCCCCCTTCAGATTTAACCTCCAACAGACAGATCAGTCTAGGGAAAGAAAGTATTTATTTATTTGGTTATTATTATTTTTTTCTAGGGAGGAATACCATCTTGTTGGCATGACAACGGTGCTGTGGGCCACCATAAACACTGGATCATTAGCACCAACGTATTGGGCTATTACATAGGCCTGGCCATCAGCGCGGCTAAGGTGTGTGGGTTTATGGTGCAATCCCGTTCGTATCGCAGCATGGGAATTAGCACAGCAGTCACAGTAGTGAGCACTACGGCTGATGCTGAGGTCCAGCCTTACGCAGGACTCACTGCATCGGCGTGAAACAATTTCCTTTGAAAGAAGCACAAAGCATAGGCTTATCTTAACCCACCCATGGCGTGTGAGCTGGCTAATATCTAATACAGTTCCTGGGCAGGACCACAAACATCATAATACTCAGCACTTTGAACTCCTAAACAGCGTCCCTCTGTGTTACGTAGTATCGTGAGCGAATGCACCTGCATGTCAGGCACCAGTATGTATTCGAAGAACAGCCAGTTCCTATTACTACAGATGTGCGGGGTGCTCAGCACGGCTCTGAATTAGATCTGCAACCTGTGTGTTCTTAGGAAACAGCAACTTGTCTTTCTTTTTACTGTAAAGCCCCATTTCAGCGTATATATCTGTAGCAGATATTAATAACCATCATGCTGCACTTGGCTGCTGCAAACTCTGAGTGATGAGAGCAGCCCTAACTCACACGAGTTTCCGATTGATTTTATCTCATGTTAGGCTCTAACTAATCACACCAGAGAGCTGCCTTAAAAGCTCACTAGATCTGTCCTGCTCAGGTTTGCTTGCCTGGCTAAAAAGGGAAAGTGGGGGTTGTTTCCAGTCCCCCGCTGAACCGGGGTTCCCCGCTGAGCCCCACGTCTCAGGTGGGTGCAGCCCCGTGTCCCTCCAGGCTGTGGAGGTAGTGCTGCCCCTGCACCAGGCTGTGCAGCCTGCTTGGGCCCCGAAAGCAAACCCAACACGTTCCCTGAGGTGCAGTCACAGCAAACGCAAAGAAATAAATAGGAAGAAACAAAGTCTTGCTCACCCTGTTCGCTTTCCATGGGCCAAACCAGAAGCCACCGCTCTGAGCTGCTCTCGGACGTGGCTCCAGCTTCCCCCAGGTTCCGAGGCACAGTTCAATAGCTTTGCCTTAGTTTTACTTGATCCCATTAATGACAAAAATGACAAACACATATGCTTTGCCTTTATAGCTATTTCACGCTTTGACATGATCCCGGGCAAGTTACCTATGCTGTCAGCGTGATGGATGGTGCACAGAAGGGGGGTTGGACAGGTGTAGCTCTTGTCACAGAGAAATATTTTTCCACACCATTAGCCTGTGGAACTCATAGCAACAGGATATTGCTCAGAGAGGGATTCAAAAAGCCCTGAAAAAAGAGTGGATGCTTGTACAGAAAACAAGTGTCCAGTGCTGTAACAGCAAACGTTAGAAATAATCGATAGGAAAGGATGTTGCATGCCGCACGTGCTTAAATCACACAGCTTCGGCTACCAGGGTTTTGGAGAGAACTTTCTTCAGGAGCAGTGTGTCCCAGAAATGCCTCATTTAGGGCTCTGGATATCTTATCCTAAGCATCTGGGTCAGGTGTCAGCTTTGGAAATGATAATATGGTTGATGTTCACTTGTGAGCAGTGTTCCTGAAACGGTTGATATAGTTACTTATGAGGCATCTGCCACCCAGTCTGCAACCTCCTTTTTGGAGAAGGCATATTCTGAGGGGAAGGTCATATAGGAAATAGTACTGCAGGACAATGGTTTATAAAGGACACCTAGCACTCGTTTGCAAAATCCTGGGCATGGTCTCCACCATTTGTTGATGAGAAAGATTTAAAAGTAAAGTGGCATCTTGCAGCATGCCCTGAGAAGGAGAACCAGGAGGTGCTCCTTGCTCTTCTGTGTTGCTCAGCAGATTTTGGAAGAGGTCTAGGTGATGGTGATGATGAAAAAGGGACACACGTATCCATCAGCCATAGAAAATGTTTCTAGGCTGAAGGAAATTTTCTCACTACCAGTCCTATGAGTCAACAAGTCATTTAAAGGACTGTTTTCTCATTCCGGGAGGACTAGTCACTGAGAGTACGCCAGCTCTAAATTTCAAACTTCTGGCAGATAGTATGATTTCAACCCTGCCTCTGCCAGATTCTTCCTCTGCAAGAGAGAGGGGACTGGCAGAGGGCAGCCACAGATGGCTCAGAAGACAAAGAGATCCCATATTGGCTCTCCTAAGCTACGGGACAATCCTTACCCCAATCACTAGAGTAAAGCACAGATCAGATGCTAAGACCAGAATAATTCTCCCAAACTCATAGGTCAACCTTCACCTCGGATGTGCTTGCTAACTGCATCAGAGAGCGAGACATAGCTGACTGCAGAGGCTTCAAGCTCCTGTCCTCCTGGAGCGTAACCACCAGCTTACTGATGCTTGAACTAGGGCCATGGCTCTGACAAAACCAGGAGACAAAAACATTTGGACAGTGGGGACTACCGCCACTGGCAGCTCTTCCCAGCATCTTCTCCCAGGAGGGGAGGAGTGGTCCTTCTCCCAGCTGTGAGGGCAGGGTGGTGGTGGCACGCTGCTGAGACACGCTGCTGTAGCCAGCAGAGGGCATGGAGATTACACACGCCAGCCAGCCACCCACACCTCGCTGGAAGCGATAGCCATGTTGAAGCCTAATTGTGATAAAAAGTTTATTTGTATTTAATTAATTGATTGTTTTGTCCGTTTCCCCTCCTCCACCCATACTGCAGATGAAAGGATGCAAGGGATGGCCTGGGTCTAGCAGAAGTGACGGTGCCAGGGACTTCAGAACCTGGTCCCACACCTGCAGAATTTTGGCACTTTCTCAGGGTGTCACTTTTCGGGGGACCCACAGCATCACAGCAGGGCGGTTCCCAAGAAATGCAACGCACCATCATGGCATCCCAATGTGCTGCCAGTTTTGCCCCATGCCTTCTGTAGTTGCTGCTATAATTCATTATCTCTCAATCTTATTTGATAAAAGAGCAGCTAGGGGACATAATGATGAGTGAGGGGGTCCCTTGTTTTAAGAATTGTAGGTTGATATTGTAAGAATCCAGCAGGCTTACAGTCAGAGGCACTACTCCTGGTGGAATTTACACGTACCCTTGACTTTATGTATTATTGGTAATCCTATTGAAATCTGTATGCATAAAGTTAAGTGCGTCTAATCAACTCTGTAGGTTCAGGATTGTACATATTAATTTAATTTAGACTTCAGTATTTAGAACAGCATTTGCAATGAGAAGGTACAGCACTGTGATAGCCCGTAACAATCTCAAATTTTGTTCTAATATTAATTAAAAAAAAAAAGGAGGTGTCCCCTATTACTCTTAGGGATGAGCAATACAGACAAAGTTAAATCAGATGTTCAAAGTTATTTTAGGGTCTAAATTATCAGCGTAGAATATATTTCAGTGGAAATTTTTCCTATGGGCCTCTGTGCATATCACAGCTCCATAGTGGTGCAGGAGTCCATGTTTATGGATCCATTTTCAGGATCAAAACCCTCATTAGTAATACAGATTAATGGTAATTACAAATATAAATAACTTGAGTGTATCTTCTCATTTTCCTCTGAAGACATTGCTCACAGAAGCTAGCTAAATGCCAGACTTGTTCCCTGAATCCAAACTGTATTAAGTTCTTGTGTAACGATGCAGTAACATAAAGTTAAATAAAGCTGCATAATTTTTTTTCAAGCCTCAAAACACAGAGCTTGATTCTCAGCTAGCATAAATTGGACACCGGCGCAAGATTCAGATCCTTTTTTCCATACTAAGGAATTGAAAAAGTAAAAGAAAAAAAAAGTAAAATTGCTTTTTGGCTAAGAACAAAAGAAAGAAGTTTAAATCTGAGGGATCATTTTTCACAATGTTGTAAGTACTGAAAATACAGCTTTATAATAACAGCACTTTTTAAACCAGAATTCTGTAATTACAACTGTGAAGCTGTAGCACAAGCTGGGCTGTGACTGTTCACAGACTGAATATTTTCCCCAAGATCCCTGGGAGATAAGGGTTGGTTTTTAATGTGGCTTCCTGGAGTGTGTCAAAACTCTGATGTTATTAAAAATCCAGCTCATCTATACAAACCTACAGAATATTTACCTAAGTCCTCAACTAGTTGGTCCTGCTGGTGTGGAGCATGCTGCAGGATGAGTGTGTGGTGCCAATTAGTTCACTGTCCCCACGCAAATCATAACCTCCCCAAAAAATCATAACTTTGGTTAAAAAGTTTGAGCAGGGTAACTGCAAGATGTTATTCATGAGCAGAATGTATGCACAGTAATGTCTGCTCACAACTGGAAGAGCTTTTTACCTGGAATATCTAAATGCCAGTTTTTACACGAAGCAGAAAAGGAGCTCAGGAATCTGAGCCCACGTTTACCATCTTTCCATGGAAGAAGGCAGCACTTGCTGCCTGCCCTGCCAGCCTCCTCGCTCCTGCACACCGTGTGCAGGGAGGCAGCAGTGGAGCAGATGCCTTGAAGGGGATGCAGATGCCTTTTTGTTGAGTATCACCAGCCTCAGCTTCCGTATGGCTGGGCTGCAGGTCAGAGCAGGGAACAGAGCTACAGATGCTTATGTAAAGAAAGTACCAGAAGCTCCTTCGCCCAGGTGCTTTCCTGAGATGGGGAGCTTGAAATGCCACATCGTTTTATTTTGAAATTTAAGTGTGAAAAGAAGAAAGCTTTTTTTTTTTTTTTTGGCTACGTTTATTACCATTTCCAAAGATCTTACCATTCACGAGGCATGCAAGCACTCTGACTGCATATGACCTGCCTCTGAAGTGTTGCAGAAAGGGTGGGTGAGCTTCAGCCCGGCGGAAAAGCAAACCGTTATGGTCTGAACGATGCACCCAGTTAAGGCCTGGGGCCACATTTCTTACTGGGCCTGTGGGCACTTTTATAGGGGTTGGCACATTCAGTGATACCATGAAGTAACAGGCAAAACCAGCCCATGTGCTTTAGTGATGAGTCACTGCTTACACAAAAGTTGTTGGATGACATAAGCACACAATCCCTCTTACTCTCTCTCGTACGCATAGGATACAGCCCAAGTGGTTGATGATGCTGATGGAGAGGACTTCTTTTTTTCAGTGTATGTTGTATAGCACAGTCATATTTTGAGAATGCCAGGGCAGAGTTAGATAAGAGCCAAAAAATGCTGCCCATACTCTGTTTTTAAGAACAACCTGAAATTATTTAGCAGTTGAAGAAAAAATCCAAAACAGTTCCCTCCTGGGTGGAATAAATAAGTCTCTTGGATCGATCCCTGGTGTACTTCACAAGAAACAATGAGACAAGTGTTTCATCTGAGCCCCCATCTAAAACTGGCTCTTCCATTTCCTATGACCGACAGTTTTTGCTCGGGACAATCCTAGGGCTGGCAGGGGAGTTGCCGGCGGCCAAGGTGGAGCGTGTTTGCAGGAGGGTTCGTGCAGAGCTGCAATGTGCATCCAGGAAACATTAAAATAGCAATGTGCTTGCCGTGCGTGCGTGCTGCAGTTGGAGAAACACTGGGAGTGTGAAGTCCCTAATTTGCTCTCTGGCTCTGCTGCAACTGTCCAAGGCGAATTTGGGGATGTTGTTAGATCTGCCCGTCCCTGGGCACCCCTGAGTGCCAAGAGATGCAGCAGGGTGTGTGGGGGAAGGCTGCGTGCCTGTGAGCATCCCGAGGGGTGCTGTCTGCCCCAGGGCTGGAGGGGTACGGGGCTGCCCTGGGGGGGATGCTGCCATCGGGGGAACCCTGCAGCATCCCACTGCAATTTGGGAGGGAGCTGCACGGTGGAAAATGTGACCGGTGCCAGGAACTAAGGGCGGGTGGGCGACGCCGGTGCAGAGGGGCTGGGGGAGAAGCGGCGCCCCTGGGAGGGGAGCAGCCCCCGGACGCCCCGTTTAGGCAACTCCGGGGGCTGTGCCTGGCGGCCGGCCGGCGGGTGGGCGCCCGGTCCTGGACTGCATTTCCCATACTGCCCGAGTGCCCTAATGTATGCAGTGCTCAGCCTGGCTCCGTGTGCGAGTGTGTGCGTGTGTGTGTGCGCGCGTGTGTGTGTGCATGTGTGTGTGCAGCCAGGAGTCCCTCGGAGAGTGGAGGCTCATTCACTGATGAGAGCCGGCACTGAGAGGCAGCACTGCTCCTTCCCTCGCACCCCCGGCGCCTCCCGCTCTGCTACATGCGAGCCGCGGCCGCGCAGCGGGGCCAGCACGCCCGGGACTCCCCCGCTCCCCGCACGCCGCCAGCTCCGCGCAGCGTCCGCCGGCAGCCGCACCGTGAGTACCGGCCACCGGGGCCGCCCGGCCACACGCAAACTTTGCAGGGCAAGTTTCTCCCCCCCCCCCCCAACCCCCCCTCCACCTCCACCCCAACCCCCCGCGCCCTTTCCCCCTTCCCCCTTCTCCCTCCCCAGCTCCGGGGAAGCCGGGCCGCTCGGCGGTGGCGGGGAGCCGCGCCGGCCGCGGGGAGGGCCGGGTGGGTGGGGATCGGCATGGTAATGCCGAGGGGAAAGGCAGATAAAAGGGGGACACCTCCCCCCCCCGCACCTTCGGCGAGCCCCGAGCTGCCCGGATCCTCCCCCCCGGTGCCTTTCCGGGGGGGACCGGTAGCCACCAGGGGGATCAGGTGCCGGGGACCGCCGCGGCAGCCCGGCTGGGGACGGCGCACGGCGGGGGGGACCCGGCCGGACCCAGAGACCGGCACAGATCCCTCGCTCTGAAATACATTTTTTTTTAACTCTTTTTTTTTTTTTTCCCCCTTATTTTTTTGGTGGGGCAGCCCCAGGAGTTCTTTCCTCGCTTCCCTCCGCTGCGCCCAGGACCTCGCTCTCTCCGCGGTCGCTCTGGGCAGCGACAATTTCATTTCCCAGCGGCTGCAAAACAAAAACTTTTTTCAAAGGAAATAAGCAGATCCACGCACCCACCCACCTAGGGTTTGGGGGTTTTGTTTTCTTATTTTTTTTTTTTTCGAATACACAAACTAAGGCTTTTATTTTGCAATAAAAGTATATATTAAACAAAAAAAACCCCGCCAGGGTTTCTGTGCGCTCAGGAAACACTGAACAGCCAGTAATTTTATTTACTCCGAAGCTTTCATTTTTGCAGTCGTGCAGTCCCCGTGTGAACTTTAGTTTTAAGCCGTACCAAAAATGCGCGATCCCCGCTCGAAGACCGAATGATTTTTTTAAACGCACGTTGTTAAGTCGCCACTTAGCTTAATTTTGGACGAGGCTGAAGTTTGTCCAACATCCTCGCCCCTCCTCGGGTCCTTCATCCCTAAAAGATTGCCGCCCTTGCCCCCCGACTGCTTTCAGGTAGGAACCAAACGCCTGGATCTCACATGCGGTGTTGTTCTGGGTTTGTTATTGCAGATAAAACAAAGGTAGAGAGGCGGTTTAAATTGTCAGCGTTATTCAACGAATGAGCTAAAATTACTCCACACGTGAATTGCGTAGCTTGGAAAGCCAGAAGAGGTGAAAGGAATTATCCGTGTTTTCGCTTTAGGTCCCTTAGAAAACTTTCTGGATCATCCAGCAATGCGATCGAGAAATCGCAGGATTTTCTTTCTTTTAATCAACAACCCCAGCTCTAGACCAGGGAAGTCTGTAAATAGGTTGGAAGCATGGAAAATAATTCTTCACCTTCAGATCTAAATACATAAAAACCATCTGGTTGACCACAATGAAATCATTAGGAACTGTCTACTTAAAGAGTTGTATTGAATGCTTATCCTTCCACACAGGAAATGTGTATGGTAAGTGATTGTTGCAATAAATCCAAACAACTCTGGTCATCTTCGCGTTTGATGATCTTTGTGACTTGGGGTTTAAGGAGGAGGAAAAAGTGGGGGCGGGGGGGGGGGGGGGAAGGCGACTTAACGGGCTGTACGGACCGGACTGCCGGAGCCCCCTCCCGCCGCCCTCCCCGGCAGTGAATAATTCCCGAGGAGGCAGGAGAGGAGCGGAGCAGCCCCGGCTGCGCCCCGATCGCCGCTTCCCGGCGAGGCGTGCGGGACCGCGGGGCCGTGCCGTGCCGAGCCGAGCCGTGCCCGCAGCCCCGGCCCCGCCGGACCGCCAAACACCTGTTTAATTTGCCGGCGGGGAGAGCGGAGCGGCGGGGCTTGGCGGCGTCGGTAGGCTCCAGCCCGGGGCTCGCCCCCTTCTTATTTTATTTTATTTGGGTTTCTTTAGCACACCCCCTCCCCCGGGCGGGAGAAGACTGGGGAGCGGGAGGTAAAGGGGGCGGCCGGCCGGTGCCAGCCCGGTTGGTTTCCCGCGCCGAGGCGGGCGCTGCCGGAGGGGCCCGGGGCCGGGGCGCGCCCGTTGCCCGGCGGAGCGGGGCTTCCCCCGGGGCGACGCCGCCCGCGATTTTCGCTCGGATTTCGCCAAGTTGGGAGCGGGGACGGGGGGCGCGGGACGGGGGCGAAGCAGCCAGCAAAACCCTCGGTAGGTTTTGGTTTGGGTTTTTTTTTTTCCTTCTTTCCTTTTTTTTTTTTTCTCTTGCCAACCCCCCGGCGCTTCCTCCCTCCTGCAGCCCGCCGCCGCGGGGAGCACCCTCTTCGCCCGGGGGCTTTTTTTCCCCCCTCTTTTTCTTAAAAAAAAATTTTTTTTTTTTTCTCTAAGAAGTTTGCAGCAAAACAAAAGCGGGCGCGCAGTGCGGGACGAGGGGGCAGAGGCCGGGCTGCCCTGCCCGGCGGAGCCGCCCGGGGCCGGGGCCGGGGCCGACCGCTCCGGCCGTCCCCGCCGCCGGCTCCTCCGCTCCCCGCTCTCTTATTTTTTCTCTTTTCCCCTTAAACCGGTTTTCACAGCAGCTGCCCGGGTGTGCGGCTGCAGTTGGCATATTTCACGCGTTGGAAAAAAAATTAACTGTTTTTCCTTTGTATCTTAATCCAGTGATGAGAGCTCTCCTTTGTTGGCTTTCGAGCTTGCATTTGTTTTATTTATTATAAGGAAATCCAGTTTGGTTCAAATATATAATCCATTTGAGCACTTAAATCCCCAAACAGCTGGCATTATTTTGTTTTATAATCTTTGGCTTTTCTGCGCAGAGCATATTTCTAAATTCCTACTTGACATTTATGGGGAAAAAACTTTTTAATGTAAATGGATATTGTGATTTTTTTCTGAGTCTTTCCTAATTTACATGCATCATCAATTTTCCTGGGTTTCCTATTGTTTTAATCTTTTTTTTTCCCCCCATAGCTTGTTAATTAATTTTTTTCCCCAAGAAAACTTTGTTTCTGGAGGGAGAAAAATGTTAATTTGCCCCATTATTTCAATCTCTGGCATTTGGAAATGGTTGAGAGACCACAAAAATGCAACCTGTTGTAGAAACTAGAGTGGTGTGTTTTATTTATTTTAATCGATAGCAGAGAGGCGATTTAGTAATAGGAACTCCGAGTAACATTTTAGTAAAAGATTTGCAGATTTGGTGGCTGCGTATGGAGTGTGCATGTGCTTGCACACATGCCTATGTGTGTGTTTCTTTGCAGGCTGATTAGCAAGTGGGTTTTACGCTTGTAACCAGTGGTCACTGCTGTTTTCTCCACTTGCTGGGTGTTTGTGATGCCTGCTAAATCCAGCTCTGGCATGGCTTCTCCTACTTTTATCAGACTTTCTTCCTAACTAATTCAGCACAGTGCTACAACCTCCGTAAGCAGAGGAACCAAAACTGAGGCAGAGATAACTGATTACAACTTGTTCCTTGGTGAGAGATTTTTTTTTTTATGGTTCAGAGCTAAAGGCTGTTGATTCAATTTGTCTCGGTTGTGGTGTGTTTAGCCTTGTTATTAGTAACGTGCACGATGGCACAGGTAATTTGTGTACACCTTAAACAGGGTAGCTCTAAAACCCAATAACTATGCGTATAGGTAGCCATGAAAATAATAATAATAAAAAAATTAGACTTTGTTTTCAGTCTGGCCGTCTAACCTTCATACTTGGTAGACAGTTTATGTAGCTTCATAGATTGATCTCCAGCCCCCCCCCCCCTTACTCCTTGTTTAGTTAATTCAACAAAGACTTTTTGCAATCTGTTTGGAGTTTGTCTGATGCTGTGGAAAAGTAGCTGCTGATTTATTTGGTTGCTTTTCGATTTCTGTCTCTAGCCCGTCTTTTCTCCTCCTTTCAGCGGGGATGTCAGCTGTTATTACTTCCTATTGATCCCTTTGCAAAGTGAGAAGTGAACTAAAATTAATGTCAATTCCACTGCTCGGATCAATAGCTGGAGTTATTTTAATCTGGATTTGCGCGAGGTGCTAAATTAAAAAAAATCAGCATAGAGGCAGAAAAGTAGCAGTTCCTCACTCCGCCTGTGCCCACTGCCTTCCCGGCACCCAAATGTTCCCTCCAGCTGATTACCCTGCAATCCATATTTTTTTAATTAAGAAGGTCAGTTAGTTTTCTTATTTTTGGGTTCTGTATTTAAACCTATGACATTTTGACATTGGGAGTGTATTAACGATAGATTTTCATAATGACTGGTCCGCTGCAGTCTAATCTGTCTGTGTTGCTGGGGGCGGGGAGGTGCTGGGCGAGAAGGGAGCGAGAGAGAACGAAAAAGGAAGTGGGAGCTGAAAAAAAATTAAATTTGGCTGGCCAAGATATTGTAATGTGTTGATTTATTCCCAGTGTAATGAAGTTTGCAAACGAATAAACGGCCGTAGTGATTCACAGTATCCTACAGGAGTGTCAAGTGTTGCGGCCAGATTACTAATTTATGAAATACATTTAATGTAATGGGGTGATAGCACAAGTAAAAATAGAAAAGGAGGCAGAGGAGGTTGCTTTTTTTCCCCCTGGAAATCCGTGTATTCCCATGGTTGCTCAGTTTCACTTCCATGCTAATGATTGTTTATTTCTGAGAATGGTGGCTCATTTGCATGCATCTCTTTAGATATATAATCATAGGTGTGTATATAGATTGCTAGACGGTTGCGTAAGCCCCCAGCAACTCCAAATTTGCCAGTGGCTGCAGTTTCCTGACCTCCAGTTTTTGATCAGCCTCGCGTGAAGCAGCCGAGCGAGTGTACCCAGGACTGCAGCACTGACCAGGATGCCCTTGGCATCCCTCACTCTCCCTCTGCCCCTCGCTCTCCGTGGCGAGAACTCCATGGGAAAGTTATTTAAAATTTGGAAGAGAGCAAATCCGTTAATGCGAGATACATAATCTGGTAATTTAGCAATGATGTCTGTAAGGATGGGTGCCAAATGAGGAAGCGGAGAGATGATGTCCACTCATCTTCACAATTAATAACAGTCAGTGGAGCGGCTGGGTACAGGATGGGAGAGAGGAAATGTTATCACTGAACTGCATTAAAGCCACAGACTGGATTTCATACACTTTGTTAACCAAGGCTCCCTCATTCATGGAGTACAAAAGGCACTCCATTAGGGAGACACTCTTTCACTAAGTTTTATTTGAGATGTTTGACCCTCTGGATTTAAGAGGCACAATTTGTAACAGCTTTTTATTATTATATGATTTTTCTGGCCCTTTGAGCTCCAGCGGCTAGTATATTGTTTCAAAGTTATAGTCCTTGTATTTTAAGCTGGGTTGTGGGGCCTGAATGGCAGGCAGCGGAAGCTTAAAAGAAAAGACACGAGATTGATTGGGGGAGAAAATAACAAAACAAAAAGCCGGAGCGAAGTGGGGGAGACACAGAAAGGAGCATTTTCCCTTCTCTCACTCTGGGAGGGGGCTGTGGCTGGCTGGGTGGCTGCAGCCAACCTAGGAGGCTCAGCAAGACGCGAAGCAGAAATTTTGTTAACATTTTCCTCTAAATGTTAATGGCACATCCAGGGCAGTTTACAAATCTACTTAAGAGTGAGTGCATTAGGAACTAAAATTACTGATCCATTCTCTCTTGTCCCCGACCCGAAAGGGAGACGCTTGCAGAGATCAGATGGCAGAAGCACCCATTATGATTTTAAATATTGTCAGAGACGCCAGGCATTTGACTGGGGAAGTCTCTTCTCCTTTGGCTAATAGGGAGCGTGTGTGCACGCGTGGGCGTTTGTGTATTACACACACGCACCCGTACACAGGCACATCACTACATTCCAACGGTGCGTATATGTGTATGATGGTATCAATTACTGTGTGTGCAAGCACTCACCTACCCATACATGCCGTGAGAGAAAGTACATGTCTGTTATGTATGTCTTAGGCATCGTGTACAGTATAACCACGTACGCTGGCTTATTTGGGTACCTGTGCACAATAGATATTTTTATGTCAGCTCCGCCGCCCCCCGCCAAGGAAATAGCGATACGTGTATGCATGGGTTTATTGCAATTATATGTGCATGCCTCTTTTGCCACATAAAATTGCAATTATAATTTGGAGTTACTATCTTAATTTTAGACCGAACCTTGTTTATTAGTGAGTTATTAAATCTGCGTGTTATTATGTTTGGTTTGCCTTTCATTCATCTGCACTGGATGATACCCTTTAACCTGGAGGGCCAGAGCTGATTCCACTAGTGTGTGAAGTTGTCTATTGATTTTCTTGAATGAGAACAGTGGCGCGTCTCCGGCCGGTGGGTTGTAACACATGTGGCCACCCTGCTGCTGGAGTGTCCCAGAGAGATGAGCGCAGAAACCTAACTGGTTGTCTTTTTTTTTTTCTTTTCTGTTTCCTTGCAGCGTTCGGAGGGTGATGATGCTCCAGTAATTTTCCCTGCTCCGTTCCCAGGCACCGCTTTGCTTTCCTTCCAGGGAAGATTGTTCCGCTTGTGATCCCGCTGAGGAAAGAGACTCCGATGGACTTACACCGGGCAGCGTTCAAGATGGAGAACTCACCCTACCTCCCCAACCCGCTGGCCTCCCCAGCACTGATGGTTCTCGCCTCCACCGCTGAAGCCAGCCGTGATGCTTCCATTCCCTGCCAGCAGCCGAGGCCTTTTGGGGTCCCCGTGTCAGCAGATAAGGACGTGCATATTCCCTTTACCAATGGCTCGTACACTTTTGCCTCCATGTATCACCGGCAAGGCGGGGTGCCGGGAGCATTTGCAAACCGTGACTTTCCTCCGTCCCTGCTTCACCTCCACCCCCAGTTTGCGCCCCCCAACCTGGACTGCACCCCAATCAGTATGTTGAACCACAGCGGCGTCGGGGCTTTCCGCCCCTTTGCATCTACTGAAGACCGGGAGAGCTACCAGTCAGCCTTTACGCCGGCCAAGCGCCTGAAAAACTGCCATGACACTGACTCACCCCATCTGCGCTTCTCGGACGCTGATGGGAAGGAGTACGAGTTTGGCACGCAGCTCCCCTCCAGCTCCCCCGGCTCCCTCAAAGTTGATGATACGGGGAAGAAGATCTTTGCCGTTTCTGGCCTCATTTCTGACCGGGAGACCTCATCCAGTCCCGAAGACCGAAGTGACAGATGTAAGTACCTCCATTGACTTGTTGGCTCTTCTTTAGTTGCGCCTCGTTGAGATACTCAACAGGTGATTGTCCTGCAGCGCGGCGGTTCTTGCTGGCGGCAGAGGAAAACCAGCCTTTCCTGCCTGCCGGGCTCGGCCACGCAGTATCGCCTTGTCGCTTCTAAGCGGGCATTGACAGACTTTAAGGTGAGGTGCTCTTGAAGGAAACTTATCTTCCAGCACACAGCTGGAGAGACAAGGCTGACCATGCAGAAAGACGTCCGTGCCCCAGTGCGAGGCTGTAGGTGCTGGTACATAGGTGTGTGTGAACAGGGATCCAGCTGGAGTGCGTAGCCTGAAACTTTCCCACGCAGCAAAAACGTATCCCCTGCTTCTTCGGGTATTTCTTTCTGACCTTTTCTTCATGCACACTGTTCTTAGAGCAAATGCATCACCTTCAGGATTCGTGCCTCAGGTTAGGACAAAAGTGCCTTTTCCTCTGGTTAACTTAAGAATATTTCTGGCCACCGAAGCTCCCTCTTCGAGACGTAACCCCAAATCCGTTCTTACAATTCAATCAGCTGCTGCACCGCGTGCTTTCTCTGAGTGTTTCCTCCCCTTCGGTGCCTGTTGAAATGTGATGTGCCCTTTCGCAGATCGCTGGTCGGACTGAAGGAAACCAGTCCACATGCTCGCCACTGTCACTCCCTGCTCCCCCACCACCTCGTCCCTTGTGGTGCTGCCCACACAGAGGGCAGAGCTGGCCTCCGGGAAGGGCAGGCTTCCAGCTTTGCTGAGCTGGGAGGTGACCCGGGATGGGGAGTGGTCTGGGGGTAGCAGAGTGGTCCCCCGAAGAAGAGTGCTAACTTATGATTAGAGTTTTCCTGTAAACCCAGACATGTAGACCGAGGAGCGAGTGGTTTGCTTTTCATGTGGGTTCCTTTGTTCTGTGGAATTTTCTTCCTAGAAAATCATTTTATTATTGTTGTTGTTGTTGTTATGACTATATTTTTTGCAAGGAAAACCTGCTGCCCCACTCCTTCCTCTCCCTTTCAGATGTGATTTTTTCTTCTCTGCTTTATGGTGCCGAGGAGAGTAATAGAGACATTGTGGCTCTCTCTCCCCTGTCGGCGCTGCTTCCTCAGGCTGTCTCCTTGAATTAGGCACTGTGCTAACTTACCGGCGCTAAAAGGCATCTGCCTAAACCCAGCGTACCTTTTCAATAAAAGTCATCATAAAATCAACCTGCCTTGTAAATCCATCGCTCTTTGGTTTTGAAATATGCTGCAAGTGTGTCTTTTATATCGGCGTTTGCAAGGGCAGGACGATTCCCACCGAAGGCAGAAGCCGTGCATTTCCTGCACTACGAATGCGAGCTCTTATCTGTCTCCCCCCTCTCCTGATCCACCCCCGACCGTGCTACTTTTTGTGCCGTAAGCGCCTTTCATTGTTCAGCATCTCCTCTCCCTTCTTTTGGGTCCGTAGGGGAAGCGGCTCTAGATGGGAGCATGTATGGATGTGTATGTGTGTAAGCCGGTAATATAATTTTCCTGGGGGGGAGGCAGGTGACATGGCAAGGCTTAGAGACGTCTTTGTCGATGCTCTTTTCCTTATCGATATAACCTGGCTGTGGAAATGAAGCTTGCTCGAAAGAATACTCCGGGAGATAGCGGCGGAGGAGCGGGTCCGCTAGCTAAATGAATTTAGAGCGCATCAGCTGCTATGGATCTTGCTAGCAAAATCCTGTCAGATACCCCATTTAAAGAAGTAAATCTGTTAAATGAATTAGACCGCATGGAGCGCAGCTGTGGACAGACAGACGCATCCACATCCACCGCCGTGCCTTGCCTGTGCCAAAAGCGCGTGCCGAACGTGGGTCCTCTCCTTCCTGGGAGCAGACGGGGCTTTGCACAGGCGCGTGCGAGAGGCAGGCACGGTGACACCCAGCTCCCCCCCAGCGCTGCGGCAGGGGACTTTCCGGGGAAAGGAAGCAGAATAAAAACTTTGCAGGCAGCTTGGAAAACTTGGGCAGAAGTGGAAGGTGTTTTGTTTTGTTGTTTTTCTTACCCGTATTGTTAAATTTCTTTAAGATGCTTTGCTGCACAGTAGAGCTGAGCAAATGCAACATCCCTGATATTTTATCGACATTAAAATTCTTCTGTAACTACCAGGACGGTGTACACTAAATATGTCTGTTGGCTCTGTATCATATTCCCATCACATATAGATACTGCACCATGGAAACTTCGCTCCATTAACACGGCGAGTTTATTTGGTGTGTGCATACGCACGTATGGGTGTGTTTGCTGGAGACTGAGAGAGCGAGCGGTGGAGCTTTTTAGAGGATCCTAATGATCTTTGATGTTGGCCATTAGAAAAGAAAAACTTCCGCAATGAGGAATTCGAGAGATCACAGTTTGCAGATATAATCGTGATCCTGTTTTGCATTGACATCTGCATACATATATTTGGAGTTTCTACATAAGTGCGTACTTCGGGGGGGTTGTTGGCTCTTATTATTGGCCCCTGAGAAGTTTTGTGGATTCCTTGTGTAGCTGTTATGTATAACCGTTTGTAAAAACTGCCTGCTTGTGCTCCTGATGGAGAATCTTGCAGGTAGGTGGCTGTAGATTCTAGGCAAAAATGTAATAAGGTTTTTCTACAACAGCGAGCAAAAACTGTAACATTTTCTTAGACCAGCAACACCTTTTTGTGTCTAACGCGTGCTTTTCAGATTTGCAGAGCTCAGTCCTTCAGTTGTATTTTTCAGATTCCTGAAAGGGTTTGTGTTACATGGAAGGTGAATTACTGTGATTGCACTGCATATTCTTCTGTACCACTGCACAAGAACCTTTTTTGAATAGCTCATTAAAATGTTTGCTTTACCCCACAGCTTAAATGGTGATTTTCTAAGAAACTTTTTTTTAAAAAAAAAAAAAGGAATTCAATGCACTGAATTTTAATTTTACTGAAAAATAGGTTTATGCTTGAGATATTTTGCAGCAAAATGAGAATCCAAAGTCGGGCATTTTCATCTCAAGGAGTGTTTGGAAGTTGCTCTGTTTAGTCCTCCGCATCAGGGGAGCGAAGTCTCATCCTCTTTTCACCGGCGGAGCAAATTCGCAGAATTCAGTAAAATTATTTGGGAGATGTGCTGATGTAACCCAGACTAGCACCTGGCCCTGTAAGATATGTATTCGTGGAGTAGACATTGCTCAGTCTTTCGGGCGAACCTTTCCCTCCTTTTAAAGCAGGGTGGTTTTTGCCAGCGGTACCCCTAACCGTGCATCCCACGAAGGGAGAGCATCTCCTTTGGGGTGCATCTGTGTGGGATTGTGCTCCTTGTTACTCAGCAAATTGGGCTGAGATGTCTGCGTTTGGCCAAGTTGTCTCTCGCTGTAAAATGCAGGTACTCAGGACATCCGGAGCGATGGAGCGTACAGGGAGCGCGTAGAAAAGCGGAGCCTTTCCAGGGAGAAGCAGACGTAATGTGTGCTGGATGGGCCCGTTCTCGTAGGTGCTTACTGAGAAAAATAATGCCGTTTGTTAGAGTTTAGGGGCTTCTTGTAAAGCATGTGTTAAAGACACCGGGAGACATATTTTATGGGTTTCCTTTAATAAGCGTACAATAGTTGAGATTCCTAAAAGGAGTGGAAATAAATGGCATGTTCCTTTCTGCAAAAGAGATCTATAGCCCTGTTTTAAAATCAGAAAAAAAATTTTAAAGATCCCTGGTTTTATTCTTTGCTTCTAATAAAATCTGTCCCAGTGGCCTTCTGTACCCAGTCACCATGACATCACTTTCCCACAAAGTGACAGGCAGAGGTCTGTGCCGAAGCCGGGATCTCTTGGCAAAGAGCTGGACCTTGTCAGAGTGGACCTTGGGAGCACAGAAGATGGTTTTCTGTCGCTGCTTGGTCTTCATCATGTGTTGTCCGTGACTTGTGGCGGACCACAGCCTGATGTGACAAGGTGACCTTCTACATCCTGGCCACTGGCTCTCCTAGCCTCAGTTTCCCTGCTACTGCTGGTGGCTCTCGCCCAGCTCCTGGCGCGCCCTGGGGATGAGCGATTGAGTCAGTGAGCAGGCTGGGATCCTCGCTCATCTCTTGGGACTGGTGGGTGAAGTGGGGGTGGTTCCATTAACGTTATTTTGATTATTATTTTTTATAATCGTATTTAACCTTGGTTATCTGGACACAGTCAGTTTGTCCTGCAACCAGTTTCTCCCCTACAAGAGAGGTCGTGCGCCATGTTAGTGAGCTCTTTGTTCCGCTTTAGGGTTTTAAAGAACATTTTTAGCGTGGAGGTAGTTTTCTTTTTGAAACAACTGGTTTGTTATTGATCAAATGTAAATCCAACTTCAGGTGATGAACATCAGGGCTATGATGACCAACCACAGCTGGAATTCTTGAATAATGTAGTGCTTTGGAAATTAGACCGAGGGCAGTCTCTACAGTCCCCCACCCGGTCAGACATGGGTGTGTTGGGCTTTGTGTTGACGGGCTGGGACCTACGTAGAGAGCTGTGTGTGTACCTGTGTACGTGTGCCGGGGGGAAGAAGGTTTATCTTCTTACGGTCTGTGGCAGAACAATGGGTTGGAGGGGGAATGCACACGTGCACACACATCCATCGTTCACGCTCACGACTCTTCCTGCTGGGATGCACCACTTCCGAGGCTGGTAAAATTTGGGGTCTAACACGAAGTGATGCTTTGTTGCTAATAATAATCAGCCGTGACCATGGGAAATTGCAAGCTTAACATTGCTTATGAAATAAAGAAATAAATCGAGTGGAACGTTTGCTTTCTGTCGTGCAGTGCCCTGCGTGATGTAGGAGGAGTGAAGGAGCAGTAGTGGCTTTTCTGAAGGGGTGGGCAGGCAGATGGACAGTAGCAGAGACGAGGGCCACGCATCCATCCCCGTCTCGCCGCCGAAAACGCGCTGTCCTCGTGGAGAGAGGTGCACTGCGCGGAGGTCTCGGAGTATGCAGCAATCGCCTCCTTTTCCTGCTTTTCTGGCAACAATCTTCCCGCTCCCTCTGCAAACTGTTGCCGAGACTCCTTTCCATGCTGTTCGGCTTAATTGTCTTGTCGGGATAAAGAAATGTTTGAACAGTTAAAGTGGGGAAGGGCTGGACGGGAGCAGCTCCTGCCGGCTGCGGGGCCATCTGGCCTGCCTTGGATCTGCCGGTCTCCAGTTTATATTTCTCTTTCTGTTATTTGGGGCTATCTGGCGCACTCGGAATACCTAATCACCATGGTGAGAGGAGGGACGGGGCTGCCTCCCCCGCCACCCCCTCCGGCCTCCCCTTCCCATCAATTGTCATGCAGAGCCCGGCCGGGCGGCCGTTCTGCTCGCAGCCCTCATTTGCTGTCCTCGCCCGGCTCTCGGCAGAAGGATGGCTTTTAATTGATCGTTTGAGGGGGAGGGCTGGGGCTGTTTTCTCCTCCAAAATGTTTCCCCGCACAGCCGCTGCCACCCGGCCAGCTTTCACGTCGTCTCAGCCGTGCCAGCCGTGCCTCGGGCACCTTCTCCTCCTTTTTGGACTCCCCGGGACTTGGTGCCAGGGCTCGTAACCACTGTCCTTGGCGTGCTGAGCAACACCTACATGTCGTATTTATCCATCTCCTGCTGGAGAGATGGGCACGGACACAGTAAATATTTATCGCTCCTCTTTTGCCCCGTGTGTCTGAGTGCCGGCGGGAGCGTATTTATTGTACGATTCCAGGGCAAACTCCCCATCTCGCTCGGTATTTCCCATCAACATGACGGCCCCCAAACCGCTGGCCAAACCCCTGCTTTTCGAGAAGGATTTAATCACATTAAATCTTCAGCCCCATCGATCAGACTCGACTGCTGTCACAAAATCGCGGCAGGAGAAGTGAAGGCAGACTTGGCGGCCGCCGTGCTGGGTTGGGGACCGGGAATCCCGACCTTGGGCACGGCTCGGAGTCGCGGCTTCCCGATCCCTAACGGGAATATAGCGATACCTCCCTCACGGCGGCGTGTGCCGCTTTGATATCTTCTGACAGAAGACACTAGGCAAGGGCAAAGTATTAGTATTATTAATATAGTACAGTTAGTAGAATATTATGAACTATTATAAATCATTACCGCTAAACTACAGTTATTAAAGGAAATGACCAAAGTGCACTTTGCGAGCCAGGATCTCTGACAGTTAAAACATTGTTTTATTATTTTACTTGCTAACTTGCAAAATTCAAGAGTTAGCAACAGTTTCCTGGTTGATCGGTGGCAATTGCGTAAGGAATTGGGAGAAGTGGGGGGGAACGGGCGTATGTTTCAAGAGGGAGAGAATAAGAATTAGTGCCTCCATGATTTTTTTTTTTCCTCTTTCTTTGATAATTTGAAGGTCTCAAAGGAAAGAGACATACTCAGGCACGGGCCTAATCCTGCTCTGTAGGAGTGAAAGTGTTCAAGGCAACGAAGTCTTCGTTTCTGGAATTCCCCTATGGAAAAAAATAAAAGGGAAGGTGCTTGTAATCGTTGCTGGTTGTTATTTGTTTGGTATCATTTAGACAAGTCCCATTAAATGCTAGCAGCAGATTCATTTTTCCCTCTTTGTTTGCCTTCCAAGGAGTAGAAAACAGACATAATTATATTTTACATGAGACTGTAAGATTTCCTCTCATCTCCTTTTCTGGCTAATATCTGCAGCTATAAAATAAATTCCATTTGTGCATACATGGTGTTAGACTGAGGTAAATAACTGTCATCTAAAATCTGCCTAATCTTAATCTGCATCAGGAGCACTATAGAGAGCTGTACCCATTTGTATAATATTAAGCTTTATTTTTATTATGGATTTCTAACACAAATTCATAGTGGGGGCAAAGTTGTTTTCTTTTAATACCATATTCCAAGAAAAGCAGCCATTGAAAGCAAATTGTGATAATTTTTATCCCACAGTTCATGTCACTGGTGGTCTTTGATCATGTCAGTTTGCTTGATGGCCTATGAATTTTTCACCTCTCTTCTTCAGGATGGAATAGCAAATTCGGGGACTTCTGAGGACATTTTTCAGCTATGCAAAGCGATTGAAATTCTTTGGGAATAATGGATTTCTATGTGGGAAATTTAATGTGGGATCGGATTCCTGTACAGCCCCCTCTGAAAAGGGGCACATATATTTTTTTGTAGCTCTACACGTGCAATCCGTATGTGTGCCTTTCTCCCCTTTCACGCGACCTCGCTGTCTGCCTGCGTGGCTCTGCCGGCCTGCGCGACCCCTGTGTGTATGAACTCACAAGTTACACATGTTCGGGGCAAATTCATCGCCCTGAATTCAGTTTTCTTTACATCTGAAGTATTTTCCTGTTGCTGCTAGGGTATTTGTTAGCCAGATTGGCAGTCCTTCTCTGGGACCTAGCCCTCCAGTCAATGAAGGCTCTGGCTGAAGAAGCGCTGTGGGTTTGGGGACTATCTGTGTCTCTCCTCTCCTTTTTTGTCTTGTCTTTTTAAAACGTGGATGGTGATTGCCATAAGCCGGGGTGTTCTTCTTTAGCCATCGCTTTCTCCTCGCTTTCAACCGTTTGCTGGCATCTTAAATTGCGGCAGTACCCTGAGCAACAGAAGGAGGAGAAAAGCAATGTTGGGAAGGAGCGGGGCAGAGAGAGATTTATTGTCTTAAACATGGATAACATGGGGAAAGAGTCCTGGTGACAGTGAAACTACTCGTTGAGTTCAGGTGTGGGACGCTTCCATCGCATTTTTCCTCACTAGGGACATTGTTTCCAATCAGTATTGTTTTAAAACCTTCCTTTTTTGGTAACTTGAGGCTGAGATCTGCTTTCTCACTGAATTGCAGAGCCAGAATGTGTTTTGTACTTTTTCTTCTAAACACCGGGCTGTCCTGCAGTGGGAAAAGGAAGGCACTAAGTGTCTCTGGATACCCCTAAAAGGAAGACCTGGAAACTGTGTCCTTGCTTTCCCCCCGCCGCCGGCAGCACTGATTCTCAGTAGCTGACTCTCACCAGAATAACAACATCAAGTTTTTAGTTTGGAAAGACACAAGAGCTTTAACACAAGAGCTTTTTGGCTGGTACAGCCCCGCAGCCTTGCCTGTGCTCTGCAAATTCGGGATGCTGCGGCCCCGCGCGGGGTGAGGGCGGTGGGACGCGTCCAGCTGCAGCTGCTGGGCTCGCCGGCACGGCCGGTTTCCCGAGCGCGGGCTCGTTCCTTGGGAGGAAGGTGGAGTGCTTTGCGGCTCCTGGATGAAAACTAAACCAGAAAAAAGCGCTGGGGCGTCAGTCGGCAGGAGCGCAGCGTGCCGCCGGCGTGAAGGCGCACCAAACCCGACGGGTTTTGTAGGAAGAGCGACAAGTAAAACTCAAGGGACTGCCCTTATGACCCATTTCTTTTATTGAGATTTTTTGACGCTTTGTTTCAAATTAAGCTATGTTTAACTAGAAATGACTAAACGTTTTCATCTGACGTTGATACTGTTTCCCTGCACTTTATAGCAACCAACTTGCCAAGCCATTTAATGTGTGGGATTGCCTGTCCTGTACCGTCCCTCGCTTGAAGGAGGCGGACGATAATCCCTCATCGCAGGGAGCCTGCTTGGGCCGCTGTGCCGGGGTGGGGAAGGCCCCGCTACCAGATGACGGCTCTGCCTTCTCCTCCAACCTTGCCTCCAGTACTGAAGTCTCTTTAGTTCTGTCCCAGTCCCCTTTAGGGAAAGACTCTACAGAGTTCCCCGCCGGGAGCCCCTGCCCAAGGCCCCGCGCTGTGCCGGCGGCGATGCGGGGGTGTTTGTGAGTGAGCGGGGAGGAGGGCTCGCGGGGGCGAACAGCATCCAGGGTGCGGCGCCTCGGGCCGGGTGAGCGAGAGCCTTATCAGGGTGGCCTGGCCGTGCCGGAGCAGAGCCACCCCGCACCCAGGCCAACCTTTGGCCCATGCAGGCTAGAGGGAACCTCGTCTCCTTGTCACTGTTTGCAGCGTGGATGATCCTGCGAGGTCCCGACAGCCGTGGGTGGGTGGAAAGTGCCATCTTGGGTGCTGGGTATCAGCGCGGGTCAGAGGGATCCATGCCAAACGCTGAGCACCGTCGCGGGGGCTGCAGAAGCCCGCTTCCTTCTCTTGTTTATTCTCCTCCTTGCAAACCAGTTTCAGTTCCCATTACCAGCGCTCTAGGTTGGAGGTGAGCCTCCAGCAAAGTCCTTAGCCAGGGCGACAGCTTTTCCCTCCTCATCTCCAGCCTCCCCACGGCGGCAGCAGTTTGACCACTGGCCTTTTTTTTACTGGGGAGATGAAGGAGCAATCAGTGACCTGGGTGACCCCACGCCGAGCACGAGCAGAGGAACTTAATGGTCACAATCAAAAAGTTGCCAGCCTGAGTGGATTCATACATCAGGAGGTGCCCCTTAGACAGGAGAAGGGGAGAAGGAGCAGCTAAACTCTTATAACCCTCCTTCTTCGCCCTCGGTTTTGCACTTTGCTCAGCGCACAGCCCTGCACAGGACTGCTGGCATTGCTCCTGTGGCGTCTGCTCCTGTGGCCTGGTTGCCATTGAGCTGCTCCCTCCCTTCTGCCTACGTGGGTTCACGCACAAAAACGTTGCTCTCAAAGAGTTGTTCTGGTTACAGAAGAGCGATGGTGATCGGCAGCCTGCATTCGCTCAAGGTTTGGGGCTAACGTGTTCAGGGAAGCTGTGTCAAAGGCGCCTGGAGATTCAGTAGTGGGGGAAGCAGAGAGTCTGCAGACCAGAAATTAAATGTCAGCAAGAGGTCTTTGAGAGAGTGTGAAGTAGAAAAGTGCTACAAGTTATTTCTGTCTTAATTTGGCTGATGTGTGGTGTCCAGTCCCATGTTGGGTCCAGGACTGAAATAAGTATGATGATATTTGGATCAGGACTGGGATATACTGGAAAAAGTAAGCCATGAAAGTGTGCAGATCTCTGTCTCCATTAGCCAGAAGTAATGTTCCCACCATCTCATTATTTTCCCTCTTAAAATGAAAACAACGCGTTAACTGTGGAAACAGGGAAGGATTGTGTTAGAGCAGGACAGAGTTGGGCAGAGAGAACTTCAATTGGCCTCACTTGCGTGTAACTCAGATGCTGTGGGTGTTGTAGCCTGGGGAAGCTGTGTACGGTGCGGTCCAGATCAGGCCCCAGGTTTTATGGCACATCTCAAGAAAGAAGGGGCCTTAAACTAAAAAAAAAAAAATAAAAATTAAAAATGCTTCACCTTTGTTCATCTCTTCAGGGACAGTGCAAAGACCCAAGGCTGCCCTCCAGCACGTGCATCTCCCGCCCAGGTGCCCACCCCGGTGAGCGGGCACAGCCTGGCGAAGGCTGGCGAAGGTTACAATGTCAATGAGAAACATCTGGGTCTGCGTTCTCCCAGATGTTGCCAGTTGTGTCTGGGTTGTTAGCTGCAGCTGGGCAAAGAAGAAAAGGAAATCCCAGGGTCGTGTGATGGATTTTGCAGACCCTGGGAGTAGAAGGCAGTTAGACAGCCCTTGCCGATAGTCCCTCTGCTACGTACTTGAGTGGCTCACTGATGTTTGGGTGATCCAGGACCCGCGCTTTGTGCAGCTAAGGAAACACCTCACGAACTCGTCCCATACCAATTATTTTACTTTTGTTGCACACTTCTAGCTTGACTGGTGTGAGGGTACTGAAGATGAAGGGCACATTTCTTGGCAGAGCTGAGCGTGCCTCCTCCTCGCAGCCACGCAGAGCAGGAAGAGGGAAGGGCTGCCTGGGCAAAGCCCTGAGCGTAGGTTGTGCTTGTGCTGTGGACTCTATTGACCTTGGACAAGCAGAGCCATTTCTCATCACCTGTCTTTAAAGCAGGGCTTACGATATTCTCGTAGCACAGCCATATGCTGAGGGTGGTCGCGGTCACGTTTTGGGGGTGCTCGGGTCCTAGGGCAGTGGTTATAACCGTGGTACCTGGATGGTTACACCAGCATTGAAAAGGTTGTGTGTGTGGAGGGATGGAGGCTTGTTTAATAAACATTGTCATTGGGAGTTATTCTGGAGAAACGGTTGCCAGATTTTTTTTGGTGAAACTTGGATGAACAGCTGAAAGCAGCGGCTAGGAACCGTAGAGAAAGAAAGGGGGGGAAAAATTTGGAGTAAGGTAGATAAAAGTGAGAGATAAAAGAAATAATGCAGGGAAGGATGAGTAATCGACATTCTTGGAGTCGAAGCGCAGGCTCTGGCTTCCTTCCTGAGCAGTAAAATAAAATTAAAAAAAAAAAAGTCTTTAGAACAACAAAACTCTGGACGCGCTGGTTTCCTTCCTGACAGGCCCAGCCTCGTGGTGTTTCGATGAGTCCTCATTGGCAACCAGGGCTGATCTAAAGGCCAAAGGCAGAAAGATTGGGGGGGAAGGGAGAGGGATTTAACTCTTTGGTCTCTGCTGCAAAACCAGAAATCTTCTGCTTTGTGAGGGTTCCTTTTGCCGTGGCTGGAGCGCGAACAGCGTTCACAGTGGCTCAGAGGTCTGAGAGGTGATCGCTACATCCATCCAGGTGCTTGGTCATAGTCAGAGTTCATGTTAAAAACCAAAAGTAAGTATTTTTATTCCTTGTGGACAAAATCCCTTGAACTTGGCGTGGTACAACATGAAGTAACAGCGCTGATGAGCAACGCGGGAGCGGGCTGGCAACCCCGCCAGAAAGCCCTGACACGCCGCCGTCGCTGTCTCAGGGATGCTGATTTTACTTGGAGCATCCAGTTTACAGCACGGTGCCGCTCCAGTGCCTTTCGTTAGCACGCTTCCCAGCTGGGAAGGAGCTGCTGGGTGCAGGGGAGCCTGTCGTGCCCCAGAAGGCTCTGGGCAGCTTGCAAGGAGCCAGGAGCGCGGGAGGGGAGGCTCTGTGTGTGCTAGACAGGTTGAATGGCTTGGGCAAAGCTTGTTTTGCAGCTAACTCTCTGAGGCTCGCCGCTCTCCGCAGGGTTCCCCTCTCTGAAAGGTCGAAGCTACTTCTTAATTCTCAGCAGCTGACAAAATATTTATTTTCAGGTACTTAAAATATTATAATTTGAAGTGGAGTCCAGGGCCCTTGCTGGAGCTGAGCTTTTGTACTAACAGCTTCAGTGAAATGCCTTTTTCCTCCTACAACTTGCCAACAAATGCTTGGAAAATAATTGTGGGACAGTCATCCCTTTAGTGAGCAGATCAAGAAGATTTGAGACTTGCCAGAGACTTTCAAAGGACAGGCCAAAGGTTCAAGTTGTTGCCAGTTCTATTTGTCTTAGCCTTTATACTTACTTTTGTGTCATTAATTTCATCAAATGTCTGTGGGTAAAAGGCACCCAGCGGGCTGCTGCTTTTTCTGAGCTCTCTGGGTGTACTTGGACACCTCTCGGGAAATAAGCCCACCTTTTTGTCTAGGGAGAGAGATTAATCCCACCGCAGCTGTGGCAGAAAGAGGTTTCCCCACAGGCAAGCTTGTGATAACCTGACACGGAGATGGCCACCCTGGGGGACCAGTACCCGTGAGCTACCGGTGTCCTTTCTGCAGCCCTTTGTAAGCAGGTTTTGCAGGAGACATGTGTATGAATGATGCTCCCTGGGTGGTATCGTGCCTAGAGGACCTAGAAATAAGGTGCCATGCTTGGATTTTGTGAAAAGCACTGAAACGAGGGCTCAGCAAGGAGACGTGAGCAGAGGCTGGGCAGAGGGGAGTCCGTCCAGCACCCCTGGTCCTGTTCTTGGCCCTGCTCTTGGGGCCTCAGGATAATCGTGTATTTTTGGGGGTGCTGGCAGGTCGTTCTGTTGATTTTTGGTAGGCGGAGCATCTCTGTCAAGCTCTTTGCCAGGGCTGCCCTTGCAGGAGTAAAAACTCTGTTGGCACTCTCCTCTCCTGGGGGCCGTGCAGCAAAAAAAAGCAGGCAGGAGGCTGTTTTCTCAGCAGGATCCCTGCAGGCAGAGCTTCCCTGCCCTTCTCTTGTGCTCTTGTGCCGCAAACCTCTCTTCTTGGTGCTCCCATCGCTGCCTGCATCCTGACAGCTGCTTTCCTACCCTTTCTGCCCCAGTGCAGCCGGCCAAGCACATTAATTTTTCGGCAGAAGTGTTGTAATAATTAGGCAGCTCGTCGGAGGGTTTAGCAGTACTTAACCAGATGTGAAAAGACTCGTCCCATGGTCCCCGCTCTCTCGCTGGGCTCCAGCCAGCTGCCTTTTCCCGCCTGCTCAGGTTGCCTAGAAAGGGCTGCAGGAGATCTCCCTGCTGCCCTGGCTCCTCTTGCCTCTCTTCTTATGCTAAACACTCATTTGTAAAGGAGAAGGAGGGAGGGTGAAATCCTTGGGCTGTTTGGGAGAAGAGCAGCAAAGAATTAAAAGCAGACACCTGCAGCACTCAGACTTGAGACCTCCGCCATTAACTCTTCCCAGGGCAGCGTCCCCGGGGCTGGTGGCCCATCTTTCGGCGCCTGGCAGGGCTGCGTGGTGGGATGCAAGGGCTGGAGTGGGTGGTGGTGCTATCCAGGGCTCTCGATGGCTCCTCATTATATATAATCTCCATCAAGTTATATATATATATAAAAAAATAAGTTTTTATCTCTATATATGTACATACATATATAATCTTCACCTCCCCTGCCTCAGTTTCCCTCCCTGTGAGGATGATGCTATTTCCCTGTCCACTGTGCTCTATAAGCATTTACACACAAGGCAGTATTATTGTCACTAACGTGGTTATAAAATGAGGTTGTAGTAAACTGTATTGTCTGCCTAATCCATATTAATAGAAAAAAGCTGTTGGAGACAGGATAATGGCCTGGATGGCCCTTGGACTGAGTCAGTCTGACAATTCTTGCATTTCTATGGTAAAGTTTTATAAATACACACTGGCACCGTATATTATGTTTAAAAAAAATCTATATAAAACCTATAGGTGTTATGGTTATAAAGAGAAAAGGCGTATGAAATCAGCAAGACCAAGGGAGCTGACAAGATATAAAAATGATACTGTATTATGCTAGAACTTATTGAAAATCCCAATGCATCTTTTTTCGTGTAAATGGTAAATTCTTTTCTATGTTCTGAATTTGTTTCTTAATGTGTGTCACGTACCACAATAGTAGCATGGACACAGTTGCAAATACGGTATGTGTTTTATTGTGAGTATTATACTGCATAGCAGAGTAAGGGTGTTGAATATTGCAGTCAGTTATATACAGCTGTAAATGGGAGCTACCCGCTGTTCTGTATACAGCGAGCTGCATATTTATTAGTAAATGCCAGTCTAGGTAAAATAAAAATAAAACAGGAAGTTGTATTAAAGACTTCAAGGTTTAAAACTAGTTTGCACAAAGCTCCTGGGATCCCACTGCACGGAACGGTCCTGCATTTTCCGGCATTAAGTCTTTTCCATCTGATTTTTCTCGTTCTGTGAATTTGAGAGCCTCTGCTGAACTCCCCCGCCCATCAGTTTGTGGAATGATTCATACGTGTTTCAAAGCAGGGTAAAGATTGGGCTTGGGGCTGGAGAAATTGTGGGTCGGCTCCTTCCCTGGTGTGGCTCCACCCGAACGTATCGGAGCAGCTCCGAGGACCCGTGGGTTAGGGCAACGCGAGGGCACGCGCAGCACACGCGTGTGTGCATGGCACGCACGGAGCCTGCAGCAGGAAGGCCGGGGTGCGGGCGGAAAGCAAACCCCGCGTTTTCTGGGGTGCTCGCAGGCTTTCCGACTGACAGACACCTCTCCGGAGATAAAGGCATCCGGGCAGAGCGCGGACTCCAAAATGAGCAATGGCTTCTGAAATACCCGAGTGTTTAACCTAGAGGGAGCTCTCTTACATGAAGAATGAGACTATTGGCACAGCTTGCCTGAACAGCTTTCAGCGTGTGGATCTTCAGCAAACTTCTGCCTCCCGCGTCCTCAGCTTGTGCTTCTGGGTACCACATTTCTCTGGGCTGATGTACGGAGGGCTGGAGAAGTGCTGTGGGTAACTCCTGTGGTCCCCACCATGCAGGGGCCGGAGCAGGAGCCTCGCTTGGTTTCCCAAGGTTGCTCCTTGTGGAAGTTGATGTAGAATTCTTCTGGTGGTAGCATTTCTTCTATTTTTCCTACTCCCGGTAATGCTGTCACACCTTGCAGATGAGTCACGGCTGTTGGGGTGCCAGGCACCTACTCCCTGCTCTGCCGGGAGGAGGAAGGGCTCCTTGGTGGGTAACAGTCTTTTGTTGGCTGCTGAGGGTGCTGTTAGCAGGCTGGGTCACTAAGGAGACATTTGTGTGCTGGTCTGGGGTGGTTCAGTTCCTCCTTTAATTCCTTCATGTCCCTTCATCCTCCTCAGGGTAGATCCAGCTGCCTGAATACAAAGCCGTGATGTTTTGGGATTAGATGAACTGGTATTTCCTTTCCTGGAAGCTGGGTGATGCTGGAGGTGACACAGCTGGATGATGTGAGGGTGCTTCCCCAGTGCATAGACAAATCCAGCTCCAGCCTGGTGTGAGTCCTTCAAATCCTGCGGGCCGTGCTCCCGGCGGGTGTGGGAGCTCACATCTGGGGCTGGAGGAGAGCCCCGGCTCCTCGGGACTCCAGGGCAGGCTGTCTCCGGACACCGCGACACATCAGTGAGAGGCGTGAAGGAGCTGACAGGGAGCTTGTAGCCTTGTGTACCCACCGCAGCAGGGCAGAGGGGATGTGGCTCTCCAGAGGCAGCAATCATAGCTCTGCACCTCCAGGCCACCCACTGATTTAACAAGAGTGAAAGAGAAACTTGCTGAAGTACCGGGGCAGAGGTCTCACAGAGCTGACGGTGCCTGAGATGTCATTTAAAAGGAGGACGGAATAAAAGCAGGACTGTGCAATTCTTTCCTGGGTCCAGAAAGCTCCTATCTGGGAGCGGTGGGCACCAGCTTGATGGTGCTGGGGTCAAGCTGGAGGGATCGAGAGTGGTGATGCTGTGGGATGGGGGATGGAGTGGTTCCTCCATCCCATCCCCTGGTGCTCCAGGTCCCCGTGGCAGCTGCGTTTGCCCTGGCAAGTGGCAGGAGGGTGGCACTCTCACTGCTGGGGGACCAGCGGCATATTTTCTGGGGAGCCTCTCTCCCCAGGGCAGCTGCCCTGCCGTTGGCACCGTGCTGGTCCCCGGTGAAAAAAGAACCACCCCAAAAAGCAGAAAGGGGAGGTTTGTCCAACCTGGGTGTACCTGCAGGGAGCACGGCCGGGAGAAGCTGGGAGCTGGAATCCAGCCCACTGTCCAGAGCAGGCTTTCCCACTCACAGCCCAGTCTCTTCTCAGGGCCTTCCTAAGCTGCTCAGCACAGTCTGTCTGTCTGTCTGCCTGCCTTCCTGTTCTAACTTCTAAGAGGCTTAAGAATCCGGGGGATGGAGGGGGCTCCTCTCTTTTTTGCAGCCCCTGCCTTAGGGAGTTCTTTTTATTAAACTGGGCAAGGGGCTGGGGCGAAGGAGGAGGGCAGAGGTCCTTTCCCCGCCGGCACACTGCTTGCCAACAGCCGTGGCGTTGTCAGTGGCACGGGCATCCCGGGGAGCGCAGGGGAGATGCTGTGCAGGGGTGTCGCTGGCACCGGGGGCCCCCCAAGCCGCAGCTCCTCAGACGCTTCCCTGCTCTCTAGGCAAGGGCTGGATGTTGCTTAATTAGCTTTTTGTCTCACTCGTGCCCCCGCTGACCGACCCTGCCCCTCCCCAGCTCTGTGCACCTACCAACTAACTGCTTGGAAGGAGGATGAGGAAGCCTAGGTGCAGAAAGCTGAAAGGCCAGCGTTTCCGCAGGAGAGAGCAGAGAGATGCTGACAGAGTCTCTCCAGAGAGAGTTTTTATAGCGGAGTTCATGGAGAGCTGAATTCAGCCTTTCAAATACCTTGACCCTGGTGTGCGGGGTTGGGGTGACCCTTCTGCAGCCCCAGTGTCCGGCGGTTGGGCTGCTTTAAAAGAGGGCTGCAGAGAGGCAGAGCTGGGAGAGAAATTAAGGACAGATGGAGTAGGACAGTGTGTATTTTCCTGTGGGTGCTTTTCTTTTTGTTGGGTTTTTTTTTTGCTGTTGTTGAATGAAGGAGTTTGGGGAAGGAAAGGTCATGTGTGATGGTAAGGAGCTGAATGGGGAAGATGGTTGTAGAGAAGAAATGGAGAACTAAAGCACTTTTTTCATCTAATTTTTAAAGAAAGGCTTTGCGCTTTTTGCATCTTCAGTTTGTAGTGCAGTCTCTGTTTTTCCAGAGACAGCAAGGAGAAGTGTGAGCAGAAGAACTTACTTTGATTCAAGCCCCAAATTTGGCTTGAAAAATGCCAGAGGAAAGTAGGTGGGACTGGAATAAGCACTTTTCCTGGGGACAACTTCCCTCTGTGTCTCAGATGATGCCCATTCCTTCCCTCATCTTGCTGCCTTTGCTTTGATAGCTAGGAAATTGTACCTGAGCATCCATCCTTCCCTTTTCTGAGTTGGTACAAGGAGATTCTGGGAAGCAGCTAATTGCAAGGATCTCTACCTTGGACTTCTAACGAGGTTAGGGAATGTTGTGGGAGAGAGAACAGGCTGAGTAGGAACACCCGTCTGTGGGGTCTCAGCAAATCTCTCTGGATGTTCATAGTGCCCAGGCCCCAGCCCAGCCCATTTCTGCCTTTGACAGGAGGAAGCCACACAGTTGAGTACAACTCTCATGAAATTCAACTCCGTGAGGGCTTGTCCAAGTGTGGTTAGAAAAAACATCCCATGAGTGTAACGGTAAGCTTTAAAGAAGTCTATTAACTCTGGGAAGCAATGAGAGAGCTCAAAGCGCTGTCCTTCAGGGCTGCGTCCCAAATACTAGGGTGGCAGACCAGTCCTCACAAATCCTGAATTAGCAGCGTTTAGACGTAAACTCTTGCAATGAGGGGCCGAGATGCCCAAACTGTGCATTTAAAAATGATGCCAGTGTTAGTTTGATGCTTGTCCCGTGGCTGTGGGTGCAGACTGGGTTGCGGTTGTTGACTGAAGTGCATTATCTTGGGCTCAGTCCTGCATGCCGGATGAAGATGCATTGCATGGGAGCGGTTGGTGCAAGGAGAGTCCCGCTCGCCAGGCTGTGCCGCAGCTGAGGGTGCTGCTCGGTGAGGAGGGTCCCAATCCTGCCCTCCTTACGTGGCTCGGGCAGCCTGGGCCCTTGCACTGAGCAGTGCAACCACAATGCAGATTGTCTCTGCTGATCGTGAAGGGACTGTAGTGGTGTGGTGTTGCTCACGCAGGCACCGTGGTGAGATGCCTGTGGTAGGGACTGTGGATGTCCCCATGCAGCAGAAACGCTGCATCTCCTCTTCCTCTCTCCATTGTGGTCCCAAGTCCATGGCCCAGCAGATACCTGCTGTTTGAAGGTCTGGCTGCAGCAGCCTTTTTATTCTGCATCCAGATTTCTTGGGAGTGAGTTCCCTGTGGGTCTCTTGCTCTTTGTCCAACAGCAGCAGCCCTCCTTGGGCATCTGACCTCGCACAGAAAGTTAGTTTTTCTTTTATGAGCCCCCAGGGGAGGTGGGTGGCTCCTGCGGAGTAGAGCAGGTCCTGCATCTCGTGCAGGATGGTGTGGAGGAAGATTTAGGGGGTGCTGGCTTCTCATCAGTAATTCCCACCAGTTGTCAGCTGTTTGGAGTGAAATGCTTTGACTCCTGAGGAATTCCTGGGAATCTCAAAGGATTAAACCCCCCTGGCACTTCTGAGTTGTACCTCGCATGACCTTCCCCATCTCTTTACCCCCCGTTCCCTCATTCGCCAGTCAAGAGAGAGCATTAGCCCAAGATGCTGCAGGTGTACAAAACCAGGCTGATTTATGTGAAATGAATTCGCAGTGCTCCATGCTGTCACCAGTGACTGTCTCACCGTTCATGACACGGGGATGAGAAACAAACTGCTCTTCTGTCCCACGAGACACCGCCTTTATACCTAAAGATATCAACAGTGCAGAGAAAACCAGGAGCAGCAGCCTGCAGGGAAAATGGAAAGGACTTAATACTCACAGCTTGCAGAACAAGAGCGGCTCAGGACATCGGCGTCGGGTGCTGGAGCCTCGGAGGTGGTGGGAGCGTCTGTAGGAAACGGGAGCAGGAATGAAAGGGCTGGGACGGGGCGGGGGGATTGGTGTTGCAGCCTGAGACTGTTTTCAGAAACAATCCCGGACCTTTGGTGGCTCAAAGGAAGTATTCAGAGTCCTATACACATCTGTGTTGTGTCCCTAATAAAACTGTACCCCCCCAAATGATGGTGGGGGATGGTGAGCGTGTCGTGAACGCGCTGAGCAAGGCGAGTAGGAGAAGAAAGGCTTTCTCCTCCTGGTGGCCTGCCACAGGTTATCGCGTGGTCGCAGGTGTAGGAGAAGCTGCAGAGAGCTGGTGCCCAGGCGACGTGCCGGGGCTACGGGGTGACACGGTGCTGCGGCTGATGTAAGCCTGCCTCACGCCGTCCCTCCGTGCCTAAGCTGGCTTAGCGCAGGCCTCTGAGTTAGCATCGGTCCTTTTCTGCCGGGCGGAGGGATGACGATCAGCTGCACAGCCATGCTCTGCCCCGGGGGCTGGCGATCGATGGAAGTTTGCAGTTCCCTGCCCGAACAACGTGGGGGTTGTTGGCTGCGGTGGCATCTTCCCGCGCTCTGCCCGGGGGTCCGGGCAGCTGCGAGCAGAGAAGCGAGGATGCTGCCTGCTGCTGCCCGCTACCTGGTGGCCCTTTGGGCCCTTTTGTGACCCCCGGTAGGGCATGACCCACGCTCGGAGCAGCGCTGCTTTGGATCAAGGGTGGCTGGTGAGCACGAGGCGGTGGAACCCAGCCCCACGGTGTGCAGCTGGGAGAGGAGGACCAGGGCTCAGGTCTCCAGCCAAATGGATTTTGGAAAGGCCTCCTTTTCTCCATGTAGGTGTGTTTTCAGCTCTCACCTAGGCTTTAAATTCGAAAGGTCCTTGCCTGATAAGTCAGGAGAGAGGTAACTTTGGTGTGCAAACTTTGGGTTTGATTCAAATGAGGGCAGCACTTTAAAAATAAATCCTTCTTCCTCTGCGTCCCTAAGATGCATCCAGGTAGGGTGTGCTCCACGCTGGCTTAATGCTCCAGTTTAAAGAGATAATTTTGTCCAAAGCCACCCTTCTGTAAGAGCCTATAATTAGCAATTAAAGCATAAAAAATATTTCCATCGAGTGACTCCTAAATAAATGCTTGTCACTGCTGTTCAGAGTTGGTTTATTTCCATGTGTGTTTTCCTTCCTTCTTTTTTTTTGTATAACTTACGGCCCTGTAAATGCTCAGCAGCTGTTAATATGATTCTGTCGATACGTTTACCATGGTGATTTGGCTATATTTGGCGAGCGTGTGAAGAAATCACTCACTGGTTAGAAGGAGGAAAGACAAGCTGTCGATATCAAGGGAGAAATGCTAATAACCCCGGTGACAAATCATTCCTGGGAATCTCAAAGGGTTAAAAAAAAAGCAGCAGCACTTCCCGGAGAGAGGGGCCTTGGCGAGTGAAGGTGACTCATCAGGAGCTGCAGACACCAGCTGTCATCTCCAGCTCCTCCTGTGCTTAATCACTTCACTTTTCTAAAGAAATATTTTGTTCTAATTCAAACAGACCTGGGCTTGTTTGTTTTTTATGAATTATTTACTGGTGAGGAGAACCTCTTGAGGTATCCATCTTCACTCAGAAATAAGTGGACTCTCAGAGCCTGCTGCAGCCCTTTAAAGCACACAGTCCCCTCCGTGATGAGCCTTTTTTTTTTTCTAACACCCACTTAAATCCAGAATAAACCCCAGAAAGTCAGCTCTGGCACTTGGATCCATACTGGAGGGAATGCACACAGACTTTGGCCTCATCTAGTTGCTCTTTGAAAGACATCCCTGCTCGTAGGTGTGGGGCGGTGATGCTCCAGCTGACCCCGTGACTGCCACCGGCATCCCAGCGTGGAGGTGGAGGTGTGCCCCCACACCTGACGTGCTCCTAGGTGTGTCCCCGTAGGAAGCACACGCTCACCGTGCACAAAGCAGGCGCATGAAGGGGCTTGTGTGTGCCGCTGACCCCCCCCCCCGTCTGGGCACTGACACCCTCCAGCTCTGGGTGGTGTTTCTGTTATTTCACAAACCCAGCACCAAATTCCACCTGGCAGTTCTTGGCTTCTGCTCTTTGCACATTTATAGCTCTTCCAGTGGCAACAGGAGCTCGTATGATATTTTGCAGTCCCAAAAGGTCTGATCCAGCGGCCGTGGAAGTAAATAAATGGAAAAATTTGCACTGACTGGACTGGGCATCAGATTAGTCCCGAAATGTTAGTTGATCTGCTTTGGGGTTATGACAGACAAATATTGCCCCAAGGTTACTGCTACAGGAATAATCGATCTACCTGTCTTGGTTATGTCTAGGCTGCCTATCATCACTGTAATATCTAAGTGAGTGTTACCTCCCAGGAAGACTGTGCCTGACCAAATAAGTTGCCTTTTCTTTGTGTGGTCTGAGACCAGAGAGTGCAGTTTTCAGCGTATTTAAGATCATTTCTATTTGGCACTTATCTGCTCCACAGGATATTGCTACTTGACGGCAATGTCCGTATTACCTACTTCTTATATTTCATTTAGAATTCTTTTTTTTTAAATTTATTTTTTACTAAATAAATAACATGATCTGTAAATAAATGACTTGGTCCTCAAAACAATTTAGACAGATAAAGTGTCTTTGAGTGTGATTTCGCTTGAGTGGTGTAAGTCGCACGCTTATACAAGCTTCAAAATGACAGGAAAGATAATCCCATCAAGCAGTCTGTAAAACAGAACAAACCTGGAGAGGGGTTTTCTTGTATGCAATTACACTTGGAGACACAGGATGAGCAGGAAGGGGATTCAGGACCTGGGGAGGCCGAAAGAGGCAGCTGGTTGTGTCCTAGACACTCGTTTGCACTAAGGCCCCTTCGCGCAAGTCACCGCAGCCTATGGAAGCTGGCAAGGAGATGGGCACAGCCTCGTGGAACGTAGCTCCGGTGCCCCATCAGCACGGGTTTGGCCAAAGGGCTTTGCACCGACGCCGGCTGCAGCCGCCGGTGCCACAGACCTGCCGGGAACGCAATGGAAGCTGCCGCCTCGGGCGGCCTTTCCTCCATTCTGTGCGTGATGGGCAACGGGGCATGTTTTAGCCTCACTTGTGTGAACCAGAAGCCTGCAGCCTGCCAGCTGCCCCTCCATACAAGAGACAAAAGTGCCCGAAAGTCTCCTTTGTGCCCCATTTCTATTCAGAGAATGGGAACATCCCCTGGAAAATAGGATGCACAAAAGCGATGCCTTTACAGAAGTCAACAATATATTTGCTTTTGATTCCTCACTTTTTTCTTTTTCCTCTCAGAAGACTCTTTAAGCAACACTTTTTACAAGGGGGACTTTTGATACTTGGACACCCAAACCTCTTCCTCCTGCCTCCTCCCATCCCCTCCAACCTCCAGCCCACACAACCTGCCGGGTTCCCTCTCTGCTCCCCTCCTGGTGCAAAGATAAGGTGTTTAGGGTAAGAAATTTGCGCCATATTCGTTAGTGATGTGTAAGCTAGCAGAATTGAGGACTTCTTTGGGATTTTTGCCACTTACTATGAACTCTGGGATCTCACTGTTTACAAAGCAGAGGCTGATGGAAGGCACAAGATTCAACAACCGAGGTTCACTTCTGAGCCAGTTTCTTGCCTTTTTTCTTGTGTGAAAAGTTCCTGCCTCTGTGTTGATTTTCTTGAGATTGTGTTTAGCTAAATCGGGATAATAATCTTCCAAATATACCCTAAAATTATATAGGCACATAAATCCTGTCATAATATATTCAGTAAAACTGTCAGGTGATCATTCTTAATGTAAAATGAGACCTTTCCATTTTCATCCAGTCAGTTAGCACTAAATTAACTCCTTGGAACAGGCTCAGAGTCATTCATTTGAGTAAATACCCCAGTTATTTATTGAATATACAGCACTGCTGTCTGTCTCGGGGCTGGGAGCGAGGGGCTCCTCTCCTTATCCCAGCTCCAACACTGGTCAGTCAGGATGCACGAAAACGTCAGTAACACCCATACAAACATTCGTTTTGCTCTTAATCTTGGTGCGGCCATGAGCTGATTCCCAATGATGGGTTCAAGCCGTGGGTTAGGCTGCAAGCAGGACTCCTGATTCCCAGAAGCTGCCCGGGAGCAGGAATTGTCCCACGCTGGGTCGAGCGCTCAGGGACGTGGGCAGGACCCGTGCCCTGGCATGCAGCTGAGGATGCTCTGCCGGTAGGCTCCTTGGAGGAGGGCTCTGGCCAGTTGGACTGTCTCTGTCCTCCTCGGTCACCTCACCTCACAGCACCTTTTCTAAATGATTATTTTTCCCAACCTTTTTGATTCCTAATCAGGACAGGTCTTGTAAACCTCCAGCCAGGAACTGGTCTGGGCACATCAGGACCTATGTCTCCTCCTCTTGGATGCAAAGGTGCCAGCAGGTGTGGGAGAGGTTTGCTGTGGGGTTCACCATGCACGGCTATTTGGAAGAAGCATTCAGACTATTGCTGGAGTCCCAGAAAGGCTGTCACTGAGATAAAGGCCCTCAAAGAGCTTCAGCTCATCCTTCAGTAGGGTGATTTTGTGGAGTTCCTGGTTTGTTACAGCCTCTTCTCCATCCCCAGAGAGTCTAGGGCCCCTCCTCTACTCCTCTTCATCCCTCCTCTGCTTGCCGGGCCAGCAGGGAGCACAAATGGTCAGCAGACACCTGTCCCAGAGCCTGCCACAGAACAAGATGGAAATTGAAGCGCTGCCTGTAGGAGATTCCCTGGAGGACTCAGATATCCTATCAGAATACACTGTTTTGATGTTCAGGCCCATGATGGAGCAGGAGGGAGAAGTGAGCTTCTTTCCCTGCATCCCTGAGGAGATGGTGGAAGTGCCTCCAGAGGTGTCCTGGCAGCCAGCCCACAGCCTGGGAAGCACGGACTCAGCCAGGTTCAGGGAAACACCTTCCTTCTCCTGGACCTAAAGAAAGCCTTGCTTGCAGCTCCATATTCAGCTTGCCAAACACAAAAGCCAAATAAAAATTAATGAATCAATGAATCAAATCTTGACTGTCCGGAACTGGGCTGCAAGGAGACACACTCATCTTGCTCTTCAGGGAGATCAAATTCACTACACAGATCAAAGAAAGAAGAGGAAAAGCTCTTCAAAAGTCAGGAAACAAAATCACTTTGGCCTTCCTTTAAAGAAGGAAAGTTACTGGACTGCAGCCTAAAAGAATCAGAAGAGAAAGCATCAAAGGGAACCTCTTAGTCACATGTGGCTCTGTGAAAGGTGAGATCTGCCAGGTACTAGATGTCCAGTCTGAAGTGACAAACTTCAGCTCCCGAAGAGCAGTCTCTTATCCTGCCTACAGGAGCTCTGCATCCCCCTCTCCTAGAAAAATTGAGAAGATTAGAGTAAGGGAAAAAAATGAAAAGGCTCGCCAGGTTTATTCATAAATTCTTTATAGTCCTGCAGAAAATGGAGGACTGTTCCCTTTCTTACTTCTTCTCGTTGATGCCCATTTCAGCTATAGCCTACCGAAACCAAAGACGGTGAGGGTCGTTGGATCAATCTCTCGTGAGGAGGGTGGACAAGAAATCCACTCTCATTTGAGGATGGTGTGTCGGGCGGGCATTGCAGGTTGAGTAGTAGGAAGATGTGCCGACGGCAGACAAGGCAAGAAGTTTGGAGCTTACACTGAGGCCTTTCTGTCAGCTGTTATCTTCTAGCATGGGGGTGATGAGGCAATGCAATAGGTTGTCTAGAGAGTGGGGAGCACTGATAGGTTTCAGGAGAAAATTAAGCCGAATTATTTCAGGAATGCATTAAGTTTAGCTGTTCCCTCTTTTGGACAGAAAGAAGCAGATAACTTCTCATTCCCCCTTCCACTTCTGCAGGATTTTGTGATTCTCCAGTTATCAGGTTCCCACTGGTGTGCAGACACAAGGTGTGGAGCATTGGGTGCTCTCCTAGAAATGCACTCCAGTTTCTGTGGGAGCTCAATACTGAGGTAACCTGTTGGGTGGGGAGATGCTTCAATAAACAAGAGGCACAGCAGATTAAAGTGCAGGATCAGCAGCTGGCAGCAGAAATGGTTCCATGTAAATGTATCAGCACATGGTCAACTGGAAGAAGGGAGAAAGCTGTTCCTCCCCTTAGAAGAAAAGGAAAGAAGATGCAAAGGGGAAAGGTGTGAACAAATTGTGCAGGGATTGGAAGCGGGGAGTGCAGCTCGAGAGGTGCCTTTATATCTTTCAAGCGTAGGAGCTGCAGGAGGATGGTCACCTCAGCCATCCAGTGCGCTCACCTGACCACAGGACTCACAAACTCAGAGCTGCAGTGCGTGGCTGCCCGAGGGGGACCACCCGTTCATGGGTACCCAGGTTTCAGCAGAGAGGATGCCAGGGTTCGGTACAGCAGGATGCTGAAGACTTTTATCTCTGTTTTTTTAGCCTGGCTGACCCAGGATGATTTCGATGCCTAACTGGGATTTTGTGTAGTTTGTTTTAGTTTAGTATGACATTGTTTAGTGTTTAAAGGTTACCTGGGTTACAAATTTTACTGTTTTATTGATTGTCTGGTCTTTTCTGTCTTGTTGCTGAAGATGAGAAGGAATTGAGAAAAATGTTCCCGATTCCCCCACCAAACTGGAGTACTCTTCCCTACAGATAGCTGGCAGTTTCCTTCCAGCATTTTCCTCTGCTACCATCTTGCTGTGTCCAAATGGACTTCTTCCAGTATTGCACAATATGCTTGAAATTCACATTTGCACACGCTTTATATTTCTCCCAGTGCAACTTCAGCTTCTGGATAAGTGCAGCAAGGTTTTAAAAAAGCCAGTAATAACCAGCGTGATTCTTTTGAGCAAGGTATTTGTGTGGGGAAAGCAGGTCAGAGACCACAGGAGGATGCTCTGCTTTACTGTAGCCTAAGTATGGCCTTGCCAGCACTCCTGCTGCTGCAGAGAGCAGAGTTGGGAGCAACTGTGTTGGTAGACAGACCATGTACGTTCATCCACTGGAAGGTGTTGTACTCTGGGGGATTGCTATACGCTGAATCTGTGACAGCAGCAGTTGCAGATTTGGTCCTTTTCTACTCTTTGAATGAGCGAAGGGTTCCTCGCTGCCCCAGGTACTTTCCACTAGCAGTGGGCACGTGTGATCCTGCCGAGGAGGATGTGTTGGCCCCACAAAGCGCGGCTGGGATGCTGCTGTCATATCTCCACTGGCCCCTTTGCTGTGTTTATTGATATCCGCATTCCTCCACTTTAGTGTTCTAGCAATGACGGTGATAAACGGCACCATAACAGTGTCCCGTGGGCACCTCTATCCCTGTGCTGAAAGGTGCTCCTTAAGTACCTGTGCCGCAGAGCATCTCCAGGTGGGAGCCGGTTTGAGGGCTTGCAGTTGCACCCCGGCACACGGTACCTCCGGAGGTTATGGTCCAAGGAGGCAGGTGGGCAGCAGGCACGAATTTCTGCCTCTCATCTTTCACTCTATCCACAGAGTGCTGGAAAGCACCAATTCTGTTGAGATTAAGTTATAATTTAAGGCAGTGAACATGTGCTCTGCTGGCGGCTATAAAGATTCAAATCATAAAGTTTTACAGTGGAACGGTTTCTGTAAAAGCATCGTTAGAAAGGGGGAATCATGCCTTTAATTCTTACGACTTATGGGGCTGCCTGGTTTGTTTCGGTTTTAGTGGTGCTTGGTGTGACATGGGGTGGGGTCCCAACCCCATCTTTCCATTTAGGGTCAGGCCTTTCCTCCCCAGGGCCCTGCTGTTCCAGTGCCTTGAGAAGGACCGGAGATGGTGCAGAGTTTTCTGTGTTCACCCCATCCACGGGCAAGTTTTGGGACCCCTAATGTGTGCAGAGCTTTTGGCCCGTTGGACTAGCAGGGAGAAAGATGATCTGGTGTGTGCTGCATAGTCGTGGTGTGGGGTCTGGGGAAATCCAGGCTGAGACACAAGTATCTTGAGCATGTTGTAAGTACCTAGTCAAACCATCAGCATAGGGTTAGGGTTGGGTTAGTCAACCTGAGGCCTGTGAGGCTGTTGAATGTCCTTCCAAAGGATGGATTCGCTTCCTCCTTCTTTCAGACTTTGAAACCAAGTTAGGCTTAGTCATGTTCCATAACACTGGTTAGTGTCCAAAAGGAAGCATCGCCACACGTTGCTTCAAGTTTTTGCACCGTGCGGGGTGGTGTTCTCCATCTATAATGTCTCTGGTAGCGTTGGAGTGGAGACCCAATTGCTTTCAGCAAGAGAGGGCTCCCAGGTCTGGGCTTCGGAAGTGGTCTGACATAGATGGTGAAAATCTGCAGCTGCTGCGTGAAAGGCGAATGAATTAAAACATAATATGAATAATACAGTCAATACAGCAGGCATGAGTTGTTTATTTTTATGTTAAATTCAATGCTTTTTTGTCGCCCTCATATTTTGAGTGATCAATAGGCCAAAGATTTTCATATTAACAATACTCAGCTGCATTGTAGAAGCGGGGGAAGTGGGAGGTTTTGGCAGGTGGATGGATGCATAAGGTTTTTGTCACCTCTTTGGGATAAGTGGAGAGCAGTTTGAGATGATGAATAAGCATCATAGACACATATATTTGCTGAAAGATCAGCAGTGAAATTGTTAACGGTATTCCCATTTCAGTGGTTACCTCCAGCTCCCAGAATTAGCACCCCACTGGGGTGAGTCGACTACGGCAGACCTCACCATGAGGTTATAGCAAGACCTGTACAGGGGAGGAACACACCACTGGTGTGATTACACTCGGTTCGCCTTTCAGTTTTATTTACAAATTAAAGCACAGGAACTTATTCTTAACGAAAATGAAGATCGGTGGTGCAGGTGGCACATGTGTAATATTCAGGGCTTTGACCCTAGGTGGAGGGCTGTGCTCTGCTGAGCTTGGCAGCTGGACCACTGTTGCAGGGCTTGCCTGGGTGAAACCGCAAGGGGAACTCAGCTGCGAGTTGAGTGCGTTTGAAACGGCAGAGTTTTACGATCCCGAGTCTTGGGATTTTATGTGATTCTGGCAAAAAGCTCGAATAGGGCATGGGGAGATAGGCACTTCCCAGCCTTCCTCTGCAAAATGGAGGAGCAGACGGTTAGCTGAGGTGTAGTCGGTATCTTATGGATGGAAAGAAGGCATTTAATCTGTTCCACTGCGCGGTGGAAGTGACTTCCCAGGCAGCTGGCAGCTGGCAATATTGCCTTTAAAGCCGAGTGTCATGGGATTAGATTGAGTCCTGTGGCATTACGGCCAAGTCTTGTTCTGCTTTTGAATCCTCCCTTTGCCGAGCCCATAGATCAGCTCGGCTCAGGCTGTGCGGTGGCAGTAACCCGGCATTATTGAACCTGTCCTCCTCGCTCTCCCAGGCAGTCACACGTGCGTCTGGCCAGATTTGCAGGACTCAGCAACGGACAGCCCGGGCCCCACTTACTCAGAGGAGCAGATCGATAACAGAGGCGGGTGATAGATGAGGAGAGTTAGGGATGGATAATCTGCTGAATTTACATGACCCAGGGTGGTCCAGGCAAGGCTGCGGCTTTGCTGGGAGACTTTCAATAGGAGACAGAAGTTGCCTTAGTTTCCAGCTGCTGACTGCATTTTAAAAAACATTGCAGGGTCTGTTTGGGTGGGTGGAGGAAACGGCCAATTGTGAGCAGAAAATAAAAAGCGGCGTGTCCGCTGCCTGCCTTCAGGGCTCTGGCCCCCCGGCCCCGCTCGGCGGCAGCCAAGCCAGCGCTGCGGGAAAGGGAGCGTGCAGTGCCATCCATCCATCTGCCCGTGCCGGCAGGCTCCATCTCACGGTGGAGTTTCAGGGAAGAAGGAAATACTGGCAGGACGGGCAGGATATGCTTTGAGATATTATATAGCTATATATTTGGTACAGGTGTTAAACTGGCCGTGCTGGCTCACTCGATAAGAAGCAGAGGGTTTCAGTCCGAAAGCTCTGTATTTCCAGGACCTGGTTGGCAAACACAGCATAAAAACAAGCACCAGCAGGTAGAAACAAGAAGCAAAAAGCCTCACTTTTCAATAATAATAATAAACAATCCAGCTTTCCAGTCCCCTTGATACTGGAGAGTGGAGTTTTAGGGCTTAATCCTATAAGATGTTGCTAAATGCCTTCTGCCACGAGAACAGAGCATATGCCAGCGGCCGGCTTTCGGGGAGGAACCTTCCCTTGTATTGAGGCTGCCCTGTAACTGTTTACAGTGGTGTCTTCCTTTTGTCTTCTTTCGTTTGATCTTTCACAGAAGCATCTGGTCTTTGCTGGAGACACCACACTGGGCTGGAAGGACCACAGGTCACTTCTTCTGCCCACAAGTGACAGCTCTGGTGCCCATAAAACTATAACCTTCCCGCTGGCTGGAGTGCGCTGCTGACAGACCGGCACGCTTTGATTTAAGTGGTTTAGCTTTTTCTATAATGTGTCTGTTATTTGGTCTCAGGTTTTGGTAAGAAACAATGTCTACAAAACCTGAAAAGAAAAAAAAAAAAACCATGACACAAACATTAATTTGAAATAAATATGTACACCAATCCTTTAAAAACCAACCTTCCTCCTTCCCTTTCATCTGTTCATCTTGGAGCTCAGGCCTTGCAGTATTCAGCTTTTGCACAAAACTCTGAAAGATAAGGCACTGCAGGGCGACTGGGAGCAAAAGTGAGGACAGGAAAGCTGTTTTCAATATGCAGACTGATCAAAGTGCCCAAATTCCTGATAGTAGAAAGTAAAATAGATTTTCATGATTCTTCCCAGTGCAACAATCACAGAAGTTTCTAAAAGAATAGAGATTATTTTTTAAAAAATACATATGATTTCAATCAAAGTATGTTTCTTTATTATTTTACTGAATTAGACCCTGATCCTACAGTTAGATCTATTTTGGATGCAGCTGATTGATTGAGAATCATCTTACTCCCTCTGATTCCAGGAGGCCTTTGCTGTCTCTATTTTCCTCTGTACGTCTAGCTGCAGTGTTGATGTCTTGCGATGAAATGGTGCTCTTCTGCTTGAAGATGCCTGTCCGCAGGTAGAGCAAGCAAGGCTCTGGGTCTCAGACCAAGGTCTGGGACCTTCTGGGGAGAGCAGTGCTGGAAAAAACGCAGGACACTGCGAGCTGCCTTGTGCAGGAGCGCGTGGGGCTGACTTGGACGTAAAATTGTTCATCAGCTTTGTTTGTGTTTGCTGTGTCGCTGGATATTGTGAGTAATCAATGATAGATCGTGACTAAGGAAGGGTGGTTTTCATGCCAAAGATCATACGCTGCCGGGAGGGTCTCCGACAGCGAGGGCATTGGAGAGTCTTCACACCAAGCAAAAATTGCTGTTCTAACACAAAAAGACCTTAAAGAGACTGATTTTAAAAGCTTTTCCCCTTCCTGCCTCCCTCCCCTGCTCTACATTAGTACCGAGTAAATGGGTTTGGCCCTAAGGCACGCTGTCCTCCCGGGAAGGGACGCACCGGAGCGGGGATGGCCTCGTGCAGGATGCGGGCTGCTGGATGCGCAGGATGCTGCTGTGCGCCGCGGTGGTGCGTGTGTGCTGGTGGGCTGCAGGGACAGCTGCGGGGATGGGAAGCTCTTGGCTGGAGGTGCCCTGCAGCTCTGTAGATCATCTGTTTGGGTAGCTGTGCTGGGCTCAGCAGCGTCCCCAGGGAGGCCACGACTCAGTGATTGAAAGGAGCATCGTAGAGGGGGAAAAGAAATTGTGCAAGTGTAAGGGAGTTCACAGGAGAGCAGCGGTACCCAGGGGTACTCACGTAAAGGTCTTGGTAAAACATGCGCCCTCCAAACAAAGTGGTTGTATTGCTGCCAAAGCTCTCTGTAGACAAGGTCTATATCTGAATTCTCCTCAGCACCTTTGGTTGCCTCTCCTTTCTACCAAGGAATAAGAAGGAGCAGTGCTAGGAGCCCGGCATGGATGTGTAAGCCCATACCAGTAAGCGTGGGTGCGGGGAGCGAGGGCAGCCCTGCGGTGGCAGACGTGCCCGTGCCGCAGCAAACTCGTGTTGCGTGGGTGCTGGGGGCAGCTCTCCTCTACCAAAGCAGCGGGAAGGCTGTTTTCCTGCATGAAGAGAGAAAGATGCAATGGACTCAAACTGCCATCTTAAAAAGCAACATCCCTGGCAGGCAGGTGTGTAATAGTGAGGTCCGGCGGAAGGAGCCCAGCAGAAAGCTTGCGGGAAGATCAGCAGGGAGCGGAGGTGCTTTGTGACCCCCATAAGGCAGTGGAGCACAGTGCCACAGCGTTTGCTGAGACCCAGGCTCAGCTGCAAGGAGAAATGGGCTGTTCTACCGGACAACAAGCTGTCGTATTTAAAGCAGAGAAGTTTTGGAAAGGCAAAACTGTTTCAAACAGTTCTGTATAGCACCGAAGAAGAGACACTCTTGCACATCTGCCCGTTCTCTATGCATGTAATGTATGTATACATTGGCATATCCATGTACAAGCACAGCATACGTGTCTTCCGTAAAATCACAGGCATGCACATATCTGGACACACGTGCATGCACCCAGACTGGGGCCTTTGTACATTTGTGTTTATTGAATGGGCTTAATACAGGGCAAAGTTCCCTTTGCTTTCTACTTCCTGACATTTCAGGGAGAAAAATGTCCTGCTGTAGCCTCAGTAAAATAACTGAGCGAATAACTTAAAGGAAAAAAAAAAATTATCCAGGATTGCTCCCGTTAAGGAATTAGCCTGCCTAGCCTCCGCAATAAAGCTCCTCTCCCTCTCTCCCTGTCAGTCCTGTGGCACCCTCCCTGCTCCGCGTTTTAATTCTAGTCTCTAATCTCAGGCGCTCCTGTGATAAATTAATTGTAATGATAGAGGCCCCAGTTACGAGGTCTGCACCGTTTGCTTGTAATCTGAGCGACAGGTTTAGGGCCTGCTTTATTTAAGATGCGAGGGTAATTACATGGGAGTTAGCATATGCAGGCAGGGAGATATGATTCATTCTCCCAGCGACGGCCATGACACAGCTGTTTGTCGGATAAAATAGAGGAACCGTGTTGTTACAAAATGTTCCCCTTATTATACCTCATTAAAAACAAGGCTGCGATAAGTCAGACCTGGCAATGAATAAAATGTATTGCCCCCTGTAAAAGCTGATAGGAGAGAAAGAGGGTCTTCCAAGCAGCCCCAGGTCATTTATTTATTTTTTGTTCTCTTTCACGCTCCCTCTTCTTTCTTTCCCTCTGTTTTTTTGCCTTGCACTGGCTGCTGCAGACAAACAAACAACAAAAAAAAGGGAGAATGTTTTCTCTTGCTTTCTCTCCTTTCTTTTCTTCTTTCTTCCTTTCTTTGAACCTGCCTCTGCCCTCCCCTTCTGGGAGCAATCGCAGATAAGGCAGAGTCGGGCCAACGGCAATTAGCAGAGCCTTTTGCAGGGAACAAAAGAGGAGATTTGTTCCCATCGGGCTAACACGAGTTGTGCCTCTTCACCTTGCCTGAATGCAACAGGCTGGGAGAGATGGGAAGCTCCTTCTCCAGCCCAGGGGGCCAGAGCCTTCCCAGGCAGGTTATTTAACAAAAAAAAAATATTAAAATTTCAAAATAATACAAAAACGTTCCTTTCAGGAGAGAAAAATACGTTTCTTTTTTTTTTTTCCCCTTTTTAGCACAAGAAGTCTAAGGTGATCCTGTCCCCTTTTTCATCTGCAGGAAAACAGCGCAAGTTTAAACAATAAAAGCCAAAAGTGGGGGAGAAGGCCACAAATGACTTCTGAGAGCCCCATCGGGGTGAGATGTAGAGAAAGGGGCTCTCTGAACTGGCGTGCCGGAGCAGATGCATAAATCCGTCGCCTCTGAGAGTGCTCGGGCGCGGGAGTTCAAAGGATGGCTTTCACTCTTTCACCAGCGTTTTTTTCTCTGCGCACACTTTAAGCTGTCAGACTTTGTGGGTTGCAAGCATTCCTGCTTATTTATTTATTAATTTGGTGCCCTAAGGATACAATGTTGACTTTTGTTTTAATTTTTTTATTTATTATTATTATTCTGGGGAAGACAGAGTAGTTTTAAAGTAGTAGGAGCAGTAAAAGGTCTTGCCCGCTCTGGAGGGCTGTCATTTGGGTGAGAGGCACCAACCAAATTGAGCAAAGCTCGAGGCGGGCAGCTGTGGCCTTTTGGAGCTGTTTGTATGGGCTGCATTAAACCAAATGACGTGTGTCTTGGTTTTTCTAACAATTTTTTTTTTTTTTGAACTCTGATCAATACGTTCAGCTGCCTCTTCTCAGACCATTTGCTTCTGCCTTTCGTATGTTGCTCTTTTCTTCCCACAATAGCTGAGATGAATGAATAAGGCTGATTGATAGATTGGCTAGTTTGTTTTTAACTTAAGCTATTGAGGGAGATTTATAAAAGCATCATAATTTCTCTCTGGATGGACATTTAAGTTATAAATACTGTAACATTTGACTAACAAGATATTGAGCTGCGTTCAATTTAAAAATTAGATTCAATATTTTAGAAACAACTTTTTGAAGTACCAGACACAGCAAATTAGTCACTTTTTGGTCTGTTCCCTTGGGAATAGATCCTGTTTGTAAAAATGCATATCTGGTTTGCATCCAAAACATCAGATTTTCAGAAGGATAGGTCATTTCTTGCCTGAGTTACTGTCCTCCGTGCTGTACCCACGTCCTGTGCTGCCACGTGGCTGGTGCTGGGTGTTCGCAGTGGGCTCGGGAGTGACAGTGACAGCAGAAGGCATTGCAGCACCATGGGCTATCACCACACTATTAAACCAATCAGGGATTTATGACAATAGAGACGATATCCTGGGCAAAGAAGATCAGTTCCCAGCATGGAACCTGTGTTCACATCCCATTGCTGCTCATGGCTTCTCCCATGCCAGCCAGAAGAGGCACAGGTACCGTCATGCCTTGCCTCTGGCAGGTGGTAGTATTTTAGTGGAAAAGTGATTTTTAGGTTAGGGGCAGCATCAGCTCATGACAGTTACGATAGCGCTGGTGTCGTGTGCGGTGGGTTTTACGAGCCGCTTGCATTGCTTTCAAATACTGGATGGTGACTGTGGGGAGATCAGTGCTGGGCGCTTGTGAAGAGCCTATCCTGCTCACATCACCTCGCTCCAAGGACGTGGGGTGTAAGGATGAGGTCTCTCAAGACAAAACGTCCCTCATGCAAGAGTCTACAGCATTGCTGTGGGTGGCAATGGTACTGCAAGTGTCAGGACGAGACTGGTGCATTTTGAAGGCTGATGTTGGAAGGTTGGGGAGAAGTTGAGTGCAGCATAGACAGCCCTTGGACAGTTTTTCCCAAATCTCTGGGCTAATCACACTTTCCCAGACTGGCTTGCTTGTCCCCTCACCTCCTCTTCCCACTTCTGCATTGATCCTCTGCACCAGTTCTCCTTTCTGAGTACATCTTGTTTACAGAGATGTAATGAACTGTCTTACTTCCAAATAAAATCCGAAACAAGCAGGAGTAATGGCTCACAAGCTCAACCACTCCCACACTGGTAATTTAGTAAAAATAAAATTAAATCAAAGGTTTTGCATAATTTAATAGCCTGTCTTGGCTAGCCAAGGAGCTGTACAGGCAGGCAGCTGAGTCAGGAGCCAGGTCTGTCATCCAGCTCTGGAGTCAGGGCTATTACTTGGCACTTTGTACACCTACTCCTTTTCACTTGTAAGATCTCAGAGCAGTTTAAAGGACTGAGCTGGAATCGCTGCCTCCCTTGTGCTGATGCGGAAAATAAGGCCCAGAGAAAAGCATCAACTATCCAGGCTGGTGCTGGGAGTAATAGTAGAGGAGAACCTGGTGTCTGCACTCCCTCGCCCCTGTTTATGCATCACATCAGCTGTTCTCAAGATTTTTAAAAATGGATTATCACACAGTAGCAGCATCTGGACTAGGATATGTCTGCTGAGGGACACAACTTGCATTTTAACATCACATCTTGGGGGAGCATGTCACCTTTGAGCACAGGACCACTTAGCGTTACTTCGGGATGACAGCTTGGGAGTGTGTGCAGCCAGGTCACGGCGATGGTACCCGTATGACTTGCTGCTATGACTAGGGCTCCTTTGCAGGACAGCGCGGAGCAGGGAGGAGCGCTGCTTCCAAAGATCTCACAGTCTAGGGAGGGAAGTCAGGCAGCAGGAGCTGTATCGAAGGGAAAATGGAAAGGCTTGAGGTGTCGCAATGGAGCAGCAGCAGAGGTGCTGGGGAGCTTGTAGGAGCAAAGACCGAATCGATGGGCTGCTGTCAGTGTGTACCATCTCCCCTTCCCAAGTGATCCTCTGTGAGACCCTGCTGTTGGACTGGGAAGAAACCTTTGCACTTACAGTTACTTCACCTCTTTTCTTTATTCCTTAAAGGGAAGGGACAAGTTTTATCACTGGATCCTCTGCTGCCTCTGAGAAAGCTTTGGAGAGACTTGGTGGTAGAAATGCCAAGCCCTCTTTCTGCTCTTGTGAAATGGCATTGGTAGAAGTGCTGCTGTGGGAGGTTATCCCAGGAAAGCTGGTGGCTAATGTCTGAAAACCATGGCTTAGTCTGTGCAGTTTTGCTCTTCTACTGCGTGCAGGTACCTAACTGCATCAGACATACCTCAGCAGCCGTGCAGAGCAAGAAGTTTGGGCATTAAAGCCTGTCTGTCTGTCTGTCTGTCTATCTATCTCAGTGGTCCCTCTGGCCACATGGGGACAGCTGATGAGGACTGCCCAGGTGGGTCAGCACCATGAGGCTTTGAAGCCCCAGAGGGCTGTAGGAATGTTCTTGCCTTTCTGAAGCCTTTGAGAGATGCTGCCTTGGCTGCAAGGGATGGATGAGCTGGTGGAGGTGGCTTCCTACACAACCAGGCACGAGCGGGGCTTACAGAGAAGACATCTCGCTCTGAGAAGGGAATACAGAACTAGGGAGGGCGCTTGAGAGGAAAACAAAGCAACTGTTTAGCTGCAGATGTGTAGAGGGGAGCTCACCTCAAAGGGAGGACCCTGAAATGTCTCCCTCAAAGGGAAGGGAGCTGCAGGACTCAATGTCTGGACCATCGGCACTGAACGGGACGCCCAGCACTGGTCTGGAGGGGAGGAACATCAGCTAGTGGTGAGGTTAAGGATCACCCAGAAGATGCCGGCTCAAGAGAAGGGGGGACAGCAACAAAAGTCGAGGGGGGTGTAAAACCAAAGGCCAGCCCTCCCCTCCCCCTATAGAAATCCACGGGGGGCTGGAGAGGCAGGTGAGTAAATCACGCCGCCCGGCTCCATCACCGCCGGGCTCTTCTTTGTGCACCGCACAAAGGCTGGGAGTGTTTTATTTTTGGTGCGTGCGGGTGTGTTTTGGCGTGCGAGGGCCCCCCCCCCCCGGCCGGGAGCGGGGAGCAGGGCCCCCGCAGGGCTGGGTGCCCCTTGTCGCTGGCCCGAACCCGCCCCGGCCAGACAATGCGGAGGGTGGGCTGGGGGAGGCTTTTGTCTCCCGGTTTTATACACTCTCTTTTCAAGGTGGGGAGGAGGGAGAGGGGCTGAAAAAGTTTTTGAATTTCAATCAGGTTTGGCTTTGAAAGCCTTTAGCTTTTGTTGCGGGGAGAGGAGGGGAGGTTTACATTTCAGCTGAGCCTGGTGGATGGGCGCTGGGGAGGCGAGGGGGCGGGGGGGGCAGTCACTTTAATGACATCAGCTTGGCTTTGGGGCTAGGCATCCAAAAAAAAAAAAAAAGTGTCATCCCAGAATCTGCTTATTTGGCAGGCACAAGGAGAGGGTGTCGCGGGGGGACGATGGGATGGTGCTGCGGCTGCTTTCTCAGTAGCTCCGAGACGGGCATGTCCATCTGAAGGGCCGGGTGTGAAACACAAGCCTGCCTGAATGGCTTGTCCCCGCGAAGCACTGGCCACCCCCCGCCTCTCTTGTCCCCCCCACCTCGGTGGCAGCTTTGACTTGCGTAAGCTGGTGAAGAATGGACCCACCCATGCCTAGAAATCCGCCTCCTCCCTCCCTTCCCACCCCTTCGCCCCTTTTCTGAGAGGTGTAATGGAGCAGATCTTACAGGGACCAGCTGCTTCTGCCCCCGTGCCTGCCTGCCCCGCACTCCGCTTTATAACCCCAGGGTGAAGGGGGGGCAAGGGGTTCCTGTTGCCCCCCAAGATGCAGGGCTCGGGTCTGCTCTTCCCATGCAGTGCCACGGCTGCCACCACGGTGCAGGCTTTGGAAAGCTCAGCCGGACGCTGCGGCACCCCTCGGTTGGGTGCCATGCAATTTCCAATTTCCCAGCACCGTGACGAGGTGAGGGCAGCACACCACGACCTCCATGAGCTGGTTCACCTCCCTCTGCACCCCGCTCACCCCCTTCCCAGCACACAGGCAACAGGGAATTACCCTCTCTGCATGGTCAGCCTTGGCCAAGGAGAGGGCTGGGGGAGAGGGGCATCACTCATCCCAGTTTGTCATCATCTCCAGTAATGTGTCCTTCTTGCACGTGGCAATGCTGTCTGGCTTTTGTCCCCCGTCTGCCTGGCGGCAGGGACAACCTGTACCAGCTTCCATGGTTGTATCGGATGGTGCAGATGGCCCTTCCTCTTTTGTGTGTGGCTGCGTTCGACTCTCCCATTCAGCTGCAGAAAAGCTTATTTTCCTTTGTTTTGAGTAGACTTAAGAAAAACACAAACCCACACTTCCAAGAGCAGATCTCAGCTCTCCTAACACAGGCCGTTCAGATGCATACCTCCAATATTAAATATCAAACACTGCCCTCTTCTCCTGGTTGCTGCAGTTCTGTGTGGGACAAACTTGGAGTAAAAAATGTAGAAGAGCTCATGGAAAGAGAGGGAATATGGTTTCACATGATTGTTTTCCATTTTTGAACCAAATGCTGAATTCTAGATTATAGGTGCCAGTTCTCAGGTCACAGAAAGAGTAGGACATTCCTGGTTTAAAGAAAATAAAACCAACAACCTTCGGGTTTTGATCAGAAACATTTTATGTCCCAGAGGTGTGTGCTGCCAGACCAGCATGCCTTCAGAAGTAGCAGAGCAAGAGGATGAGTGGGTGTCAGGAGCAGGTCGTAGCTCTTATAAATGGAGATGTCTCATATTCTAAAAATACAAAGAACCCCCCTCTGTTCCTCAAAAGTCAGAAGATCCAGACATTCAGTCCTGCCCCGGGGGCAACACCTTTTCCCAAACCTTATTTCAGTGTAAGTTGGGAGGAATTTACACAACACAAAAAATGGTTTGAAATTAGCCTCATTCGATCCTGGATTTTTCCTCTAAAGTTATTTGAGTCTATTGACAAGTATGGGCAGCCAGACAAACCCCAGCAGAGAAGAGCCCAGGAGAGCTCACCAGCAGCTTGCCAGCGGCTGTGTGAGGGTACAGTCTGCATGGGGCGAGGTGTCCTTCTACCTTTCCTTACTGTGTTTGTACATTTCTAAGAATACTTCAGGTTTGCCCCTGAGCAGTACTTACCAGGTAAAAATGCACAATATAAATCATATTTCTTAGAGTAGTCTTGTCATATGCCCTTTCTCCCTGGTGTGGAGTTTTCTTCATCTTTAAAACAGTATCAAAATTAATATTGATTGCCTTGAGAGGTACAAAACGGCTTCTCAGAGCCACTGTGATGCTTGGTGCAGAAGGACATGATCGAATTTTTCCTACTTTCAGTCTCTGATGTAAGCCCAGCACCTTCAACTGGTGTCTGGTATGGAGGTGGCCATGTTCACCATGTCCATACTGAGCTGTAAGGGTCTGTTTTAGAAATCAATCAAAAGAAGAAGGTGTTGGTGGACAGGAAAGTCTCACCATCCCTTTTAGGAACTTCACTGTAACCCGAGGGCATGCCTGCAAAGAAAGCCGTCTACTGCGACATCGGGGAGGTGTTGCTGGCACCTCAGGCACTTTGTGTGCCTCACCCTAAGTAACTTTGGAAATGATCTGAGGTTCTGGGGAAGATAGCATACAGTGTCCTGCTTTCCATCCGTGTCCGTCACCACCCGTAGAACCTCGAGGTGGAGGGTAGGAGCTGCTGTACCACGATGGACCAAGTCCCCAGGGGTGCTGACACAAGGCTGGTGTGACTCTGAGGTGAAGGAGGTGGCTGCACCATCCCAGGCTGCTGAGGGTGGGCAGGGCAGCATGGCCATATCCACTGGCACCCAGAGCGTGACCTAGTATTGCCCAGAAAAGGGAGATTGTCAAGAGAGGGAGGGGTTCAAAAGAGCAACAGGTTTGGGGGAGAGCAGCTAGACCTTGAAAACAGGAATGTTGAAGTGTTTGTGTATGAAGCTAGTCATCAGACCTTTGAGGGCAGATGTTGGCTCCTGGAGGGGCTGTGTGGATGTGGTGGTGAGAGGTGGAGGTCAAGGAGGATATATTCCCTTTGTTTGTACATTAACCTGAACCATGGCTGTGGGAACTCCTGCCGTGACCCATATTTATGTTAATATTGGATTTTTATCTATTTACCTCTCAGTTTAAGAGAGATGGGAGTGGATGTCTCCTGGTAGGGGACTCACTTCTGGCTTCAGTTATGCCTTGGAAGCCTGCAGGAGCTCCCGGCTCCAGCAGCGTTACGCTGGGATTGACGCCAGCACGGCGGAGGACAGAATCTGGCCCTGCCACCTCTCCTTCTTCTTGTAGGAACCTTTTTGGTTTGTGGCTTGCCCATGAGTCCCATGCAACTCCGTTTTGCTTTTCTCTTCTTTCAAAAAAACCTCACAATCTAATTTTTACTCTCTGACGGATTCCAGGACCTGAGGTGCCACTCCAAAATAAAAACGCATCCTCCCTTCCCCAGGTCCAGCGAAGTTGTTTGCCTCCTGCAGCGCAGGTTAAGCCAGTGCCAGCTCTGGTCTCGGGAGATTCCCTGCAACCCCCACTTGCCTCGCTCTGTCGCCGGCAGCTTTTTCATTATTTATTTAATGTCTTGTACCGTAAATAATGGTGACTTTATGGTTATTAGGAACGGGTTAAGGTACATGCGGGCAGCACCAGGCTGCCTTCAAAAGGAACAGGCCCGGCATAAAATGTTGCGATAATTGCTTTACTGCTGAGTGCTTGGTCTTTATTTTGTGTCCGATTTGTCTCTTAAGCCAGCGTAACATTCTCCCCGCTGCAGGAGAATGCAGAGAGCAAATTGAAGGTCTGAGCGTGAACAATGCAACATGGTGCACTGCTGGGTTTTTCTTTTCTTTCCTCTTTCTTCGTTCCTCTCTCGACCTCCCTCCAGTCATCTCTGCTCCCCCTCCCCCTCCAGCCTCCTCTCCCTCTCGGCTGCTCCGGCCCTTCCACCTCTCCGCGCCCTGTTTACGGCAGGTGAGATGAGAGGCGGGAAGCCGGCAGGTCCTCTTCAAAAGCAAAGAAAAAAAAAAATAACGGTGGAAAGTACCTTCTTATATGAAGCCAGGCATGTCCTTCAGCCTGAAATCCCAAGCACGTGTCCCAGCCCAAGAATAATGCTGGCTTTTCCGTAGCGCTAACGATACCCGTGCATGCAGCAGCTAAGGATGCTCCTGGGTGCCCGCGCCTGCCCTGCCGGCAGCGGCACGGCAGCTGCCCGCGCGCCGCACGTGCGGAGGAGGAGGAGGCAGCAGGGAGCAGGTCGTGGAGGCAGGTGTGCTTTTAAAACACAGCTCCCAAGGTGCCAGGGCCTGGGGAGTGTGTGTCGTCCTGCCGTACACTATAATTACCTTGTTAGGAGTAATTAAACGTGGATTTGTGATCCTTCTAAGGGGGAGCTTCCCTTTCCCTCCTCTTAATCATGAAAGGCAGCTGTGGTTGCACTGTAGACAATGGGAGCATCCCGGAGCAGGGCGGCTGCGGTGGGTGCATCAGTCATCCCAGGGCCCTGGGAGCTGACCCAGCTCTTTTCCCACCCGTACGCTCCTTTCCAAAGTGAAACCATCTGAATTGCTTTCTTCTGAGATTTATTTTCAATGGAGGGGGGAAGCCAAGTGCCAACCCGGCTCCCGCGTGGAGCAGCAAGTCTGTGCTGGGCTGCTCCTGTGACCTTGACAAAGCTGTTCAGTTTTCCTGGACTTCAGTGATCCAGGCTGTGAAATGGTCCCATTGCTTGCAATCATTGCCTGATCATGACTCTCCGTTTTATAACTATCCAGAAAGTGCTATACCAGAGGGACAGAGATCTGCTACGGAGCCTCCTGTCTCTCCTCTGTCCAGAGGCAGTGAAAATGGACATTGCAGTTTCTCATCTAATCTCTGGTTGTAGAAAAATCATTGCTTATTGACATGGCCTTGTGGACTCCTCCAGAGAGCCTGAGTCTCCTTCATGTTGGAGAAACCTTCTCTGGTTGGAAAGTCAGAAGTTTCCTGGTTGTGCAGTGTGTGCTGGCATGATGAGATGGGGTGACGGGGAGCTGGCCTGATGCAGAGCAGGTGAACAGCCTTGCTAGCAGTGTTGGGGCCAAGGCAATATTTGTTTTACTAGGAGGAAGCAGAGAAAGGGGGTTTGATTGTAGAGGAGACCACGGCCTTCTCCTGGATGCCCGGCCAGGAGTCTTCTGAGATGTTTGGAATCTCTCTCGTTTGAGATCAGACCTTTCCAGTTTGGCCTTTCTATATCTTATCTACCTGGTATGGAAAATGCAACCAAAAATATTCCCCAGATGCATGTCATCTTTGAGAAAGCTTTGGTTTGAATTTTGCTCAGGAGTTAAGATTTGGCTGTTACCCCAAGTGCAACAGCTACCCAGCTGAGACGTTGGTATGTGCAAAAATTCAACTTTTTGTTTGGCCCCTCTTCCTGCCTTAGCTAGAGACAGGATGCTTACCAGGAATTAAAAATGAGAGAGTTTTACCTTCCCTGGGCCTCTGGAAAATAGCTTGATTAGCTGAGCAAATTATTACACAAAAGAAGTGGTTATTTTCTTTGCAAGGACTCAGGAGTTATTTCAATCAGAAAGTGCTAATCATCAATTTAAGCTTAAGAATCAATGGGTTGTAGCCGTGGCAAAAGCCAAATCAATGCTGAAAATCTGACCCATGGATAGGTTTGGTCCCCTTTCTCACACTCCCCACCTGCCTCCCTTCCCCCTCCCCTTGTCCCCTAGAGCAGCGACCGAGTAATTAATAAGGCATAAGGGGAAATATGAATGAATTGGGCTGAGCGAGAGAAGGACGAGCAGGAGGAAGGATTTGCTCTGTGTATCTGAACAGCTTTAATTAGCTGTTTCTTAGTCTCTTTGGTTTGGTTGCTTGTTAGGGTAATCCAGTTAAAGAGGCTGCCTTTCATCTCCCTTAGACTTCTCTCAGCAGAGAGGGATGGGTGAGCTGCGCTGGAGCACGGGGTGGTACGGGCGGGTGAGAGCCGAGGCCACCCCAAACCCCAAATGCGATTGTTCCTACAGGGCCGCCGCCTTTAAAAACAACTAAAACAACCCAACTCCGGTGCAGCCCTCTAGCTAGCCACGAAAGTCAGCGGTAAAATGGCCAATGTGCTTCTCTGGGCTTAATGTGTCCTGTTTTCTGACCCCGAAACGTTTTCTTTATGAAGGGATCAAGTTGGGAGCATTGTCCCAGCGCCTTGAAAAGAGCTGCACAGAATGCTCTTTTGTGTTAAGTTGCCTTTTTTTTCTTTTTTTTTTTTTTTTTTTGAGCCACTGCCTGCTGTGTTTTTTTCCTCCCCCTCTCTCCTGCACGATGGGGGGAGAGGCTGGGACGGACAGTGATACAGACAGAGACTGTCTTGATGAACCATCTGTGCCACAGTGTAATCCAGTGGAGCTGAAAAATTAAACAGCATTTTCAATTAACTTTCTCTTTCTGGCTCTTTTTTCTTCTTCTTCTTGGGGAGTTTTATTTTAACCCCTTGGAAGCCATTGGGATGGGGAGGATCCCGGATGCGGAGGCAGCGAGGGCAGGGCGCATGTAAAGAACACCCACCTGGGATCAGGAGAGTGCCTGAAGCCCAGCATCCTCTCTGGGGCAGGACATGCTGGCTGAGTTAGGGGACGGTTCAGAAAGGCATGTAATTTTGGAATAAAGGGGCCACAGGGGAAGTTTTTCTTACTCAGTTGAAAGAGTGAGTACTCCTTTAAAAAATGACAATGGCAGGTTTTGTTTACTCTTGCTGATATAACCTAGGATGTGTTCATTATCCTGTTTAAGTGGGTTTTTTTCTCTCTGATTGTAGCCTCAGTGCTATCTTGCGGCAAGGTGTCCCAGGGGTTAACTCTGCATTGTCTGTAACTATTGCCTTTTTATCAATTGTAAGGGGGTTTTTGCCATTCATCTTCACTTATTCATTTAATTTCCTTCTTCCCTTGCCCAAGGAAAGGCATAGTAGGTGTTATTTTATTAAAACGACTCCTATTCCACTCCCCATTTTGTGTATGTCCTTTGTGACCATTTTTATTTGTCCTCTACAGAGAAGGTACTTTCATTCTCTTTGGGAAAAAGGTTGCTCCCGACGTGGGATGGTGGCTGTGGTTCACGTGAAGGCTCCTGTTTGCAGCAGAGCCGTGGGGGCTGGCGTGGGACGCAGAGTCCCTGCTGCTGGCTGCTGATGCTCGCACGTATCTCCCAGGTTGTGGTTACCATGGCTTTTTGGGGGAGAATCCTGCCTTCTTCACACTGATGACTCTAGTTGTCCTAGGTGCTCACTTGTGAGCTCCTCTGTCAAAAGCACTTAGAAAGCCCAAAAAACTTGCCAGTCAGCTGTTGAGCTGAGGCACTGGGACAATTCCCAAGGAGAAGAGAGTATTCGCCTTTCCCTGCATAGGGTGTGTTAAATTGTGGCCACTTGAATACAGTCTTTAATTCTGGAGCTGTTTCCAGCGATTTGCCTGATACTGAAGCAGGGCTTTGCTCATCTGTAATCCTTATGGCCATCCTATGGCTTCTTTGAGAAACATTACTAAGGGTTTGCCCTCCAGTCCTCTGGCTTAGCAGTTGCAATAATCCTCATTATTTTGCTCTTGAAAGCTACTTTTACAGCTGTAGGACTCCCAGTACTTCACAAGGGAGATGAACCTCGTTAGTACTTTATTTTGAAGGAGAAATGAACCATGAGGAAGCAAAGGAACTCACCAGAGGTATCATCACCAGGTGATCAGCATCATGGCTGAGTCTGGTCCATGAGCTGGAAATCCAGGCTGCTCCCTGGTTCTGGTGGAGTCGGGCTGCTGGTGTTGAGGAGGATATCCAGCCCTGTCATTCCCACATCCCCTCGCTAGTGTCTCCCCTGGGCATGGGAACTTGAATTCTCTTAACCTGTGTGCTGTGCTCACACAGGCAGAGGCATCCAGGCTCTCACTCCTCCAGCTCATCTCTAGCCTTCCTCCTCAAGCAATTTGGCAACGCTCCTGAGCCCTCCCAGCTCCACACCCTCCTCCTCCTCAGCCTTCCTCCTCAGTAAGTTCTCTTCTCCCACACTTGCAGCACAGCAGCAGCAACTTTTCCCCAGGGAAAGACCCACAAGGATGTCCCCATGCCTGTGCCCCCTCCCAGTGCTCGTACGGGGGATACGGAGCTGGCAGAGGGGTGGCTGCAGAGCCTGGGGCCAGTCTTTGTCCTTGGCTGTTGAACACTCCAGGTCTCCATCCACAGCCGTGTAGTTTGGAGGCTGGGGAGGGAGGACCTTTGCTTCCCATCAAAGCAAATCCAGGCTGTCCCTGGACCCAGGCTGCTCTGTCACACTGCAGAAGCTGGGAGAAGGGGGCAGTGAGGGACAGCAAAGCCGTAGCCTCGCTGCAGCCTCTGCATCTCCGCTTCAGTGAGCCAGCGTCCCAAATCCACTGGCTTCTGCAGCCAGGAGGGGAGGTCACTGGGATGTGCGGGTCCCTCCAAGCCCTCCACTGCAGCTGGAGCTTGTCACTTCTCGGGCTAGCAGACAGGCAGGGAGAGTTGCCACTTGCATCAGCGTCCTGGCGCCCGCTTGCCCTGCGTTTGCCGTGCCCCCTCGCAGGGTTCCCTCCCCAGCCCGCAGCTCCCTGGGGAGAGCAGACCCTGGGTCTCCCCCACCACATGGGCAGCCTCCCAGTTACCAGGGGCTGCTGCTGGCATGACAGGGGGGAAGAATACTCAGCAAATTGCTTTGCTGCACATCTTAAAGCAGCCCTTGATTTGATTTAAACAAAAACAAAAGGGGGCTTGGTGGAAAGCAGGGCGATTGGCGGGCGCAGGCCCTCTTCTGTGTCTTCCACACACAGGCTCGCATAAGTGACAGCTCAGTGGGCTGCTGTTGAGCGCTTTCATTGCACTGGCTCAGCCTTTCGCTCGGGAAAGCCAAAGTGTCTGTCACTGTGTGTCCCCCTGGCCCCCCCCACGCCTTTTCTTTTGCTATTCCCTTTCTTTCCCTCCCTCTCTCTGCGGAGGAATGGGCGAGACCTTTGCATTCAAAGGGAGGATGGTTCTGTGAGGTCTCACTGAGGGTGGAAATCGCTTTAGCAGAGATGATGTTTCTTTGTTTAGGGGCAAATTGTGCCCCTTCTCTGCGGCTCCAGAGTTGCCAGATGCTGTCATCTGCAGGGGGTCCCCAGAGAGGGGTGCGGGAGCCACGAGGGGAGAGGAGGGACTCTAGTTTGGGAGGGGAGCTGCTGGTTTTAGCACTTTTCAATGGGAGGCAGGGATACAAGGGGGAACAGAGAAAGGTTTGGAAGATTTGTAGTTGGTGTCTGGGGAACTGCGTGTGAGCAAGGGCACAGGGAAGAAGTGCAGCTGGGCGGAAAGGACATGTCTCCTTCCTCACATCTTGGGGCCATGAGCTCCATGCGGTTGCTGAGCAGTGTCTCTCCCTGGATGCTCTGGTCTGAGTTTCTGCTGTTATTTGATACCACATCAGATTCCTGTGCTGCTTCCACCTCCAGTCTTGACCAAAATGGAGCCCTAGGACTGAATTAACTGGCGTGGAGGGAAATGGATTGGGTATTGCATTTCAATGTCTCTAGTCGTTCATTTTATTGGAGCTGTTCTGACCATATCCAGCTCTCATAGCAAGCTGGGGCAGATCCATCTTTTGGCTTTCACATGAACCTCTCACAAAATGAAAGATAGTGGGATCAAGAAAGAGCAGTGAACGGCACCAAGGAAGACACAGGGTGCTGGGATATGCAGCGACGGACACGATGGAGCAGAGCCTCTTGCTGCTCTCCCTGGAATCGACACCCACTGCACTTTGTGCCTGAGCCCTGAGAATACTGCAGACAAGTGCAGACACTGCACTCCCTCTCCCAGCATCCCAGGGAGAAACAGCATTTGAGAGCACCAGCAGAGATTTTGCAGACATGCCTAGTAGGCCTCTTCTGATGTACACGCACATGGTCTTGGCTAGTTGTGGCCAAGCATGAATGTGTTTGGGATGATACGTTCTCCTGAGCCCCTGGACCAGGGCTGCTCTTACTTTGACAAGGGAGCAGCCCCCTCAAGTGCCTGTCCCTCATCATCCTTCATGAGCTTACACCCTTACTGAGCTCCGCTCCCAGATGTATTAATTGGTGGGTCTTGTGGGCTCCTGTTCCTGAGGACTCAGAACATGGTCATCTCAGCCCTCCACAGCTGGTTGTCCTTCCTGGACATGATCCTGCAGTCTCTGCCTTGATGGCAGCAGATGTCAGGTCCATGTGTGTCCAAGGATGCTCTCAGAACACTTCCAGGCTTGATGCCAGCACTTTGGGTGAAGAGGATGGTCGGGATTTGGAAGCAGACAGAGTGGTTGCTTTAGCAGCAGATTGCTGTCACCCGTGGCATGAGGAGCATGATGTGGAACATGAATTTTGGCATATGTGCCACTCATGACAGTTGTTCTCCATTTGTCTATTCCCAGTGGCAGAGTCAGGCTTACCACAGGTCTGCTTTGGCAGAGGTGAAGAGAAGCAAATATCTCCCCAGTGAGGGATAAGGAGAGCGACTCATTTGGGTGATGCCGCAGAGTCCTCCTGCCAGCCCTGGTTTCACACGCCTCGGCTGCGCTGAATACTTTCTCTCTGTCCTTTTGGCAACCTCACAGTTAAAAACTTTACCAGTTTCTTTCTCTCTCTTTTTCCCTTCCTTCCTTTTCAGAGTTGACAGGGGCAAAATAAAGGCTTTATTTTTTTTTAAACAATTTTGTTCCTTCTGGGAGTGATGGAGCGAGAGTGAGTGAAGATTATAGCTCTGTGTGCCGAAGACCTTCATAATGGGGGGAGAAGCAGTGACATAATGGGAACCTAATGGCAGTAATTGGCCCTGGTTTTGACAGGGCCTATATCACGGCTCAGGAAAAAAAGAGATGTTTAAAGTAAAAATTTACACAAAATTATACGGTTTGGGGGGTGAAAACGGCTGTTTGGTTTTTATCTCTCGTTTTTTCCCATTCCTCTGGGGATGTTGCCTCGCACTGTGTTTGTGTCTGTGTGTGTTTTCATGTCCATCACTTAATCAAAGTCAGAATGCGGGTCCCTGAACAAGAGAGCCCTCCGCGCGGTGCCCAGGTTTTTAAAGTGCTGGGTCAGATGCTGAAAGCCAGCGCTGCTGAAATCTCCTTCAGGAGAGGTGGGATGTGGGGACCCCACTGAGATTTCTCCAAGGCTCAGCTGTGCCAAGGCTGGTGGCGTAGGAAGCGAGGTGCATGGTGGGGTGCAGAAGCTGGAGCAGCAGAGAGGGGCTTGGGCAGGGGTACCTGTTTCTCCTTGCTGTCCACACCACCAAGTGAGATCCCTTCTACCTTTCTCCATCTCCCCTTGTAGGGGCTGTAAGAGCCCGTGCACGCAGAGGACAGTGGAAGTGATGTACGTCCAGCGAGCCAGGGAAAGGGCAGCACTGTGCCTGCCTCCCCTTAGCCCTCAGCACACAGCATTTCCTTTAACGTTTGCTCTGCTATTCAGAGAACAGAGGTCCACAATATCTCACCCATCGTCAGACCCCATGAACTTCCTTCCTTGACCGCAGCCACAGCTCCACCAGCCTTAGTCATCTCCTTGATCATCTCCCAGGATCTCTTCCTGCTGCACTCCAGATCATCTCTGTCTCTCTCCAGCACTGCGGTCCCAGGGGACAATGTCCTTTCTTCCACACGGCCGCATCAGCACAGGCCAGAGTAAAACACTAGTTCAAGCTCTGACTCCTTTGCAGGCCTGGACCACACTGCATGTTTTCTGTTGCCGTATCACAGTGTAAGCTGAGGTCCAGCTTGATGTCCCCTACCATCACCCAGGTCTTCCCTGCTGCTGCAGCTTCCCTTGCATGTTTTCTTGCTTGATACATGTCAGTCAGCTTTTTTTCCCTTGGAATAGCAGTGTGTGCTAATGAAAGTTTGTACGTTGTAGGATTGCACTCTGAAGGCCCTTAGCCAGAAAGCAGCTACAGGCTTGTGACTGCAAACAGAAGCTTGGAAATGCGGCACCACGAGCAATAGTGTGTCTGTGCGATTTTATATATACTGCTTGGGGTGGGGACTCAAGCTTGTACAAGACCCTGTAGGAGCCCTCAAAAAGTGTGTGCATATTGTGCTGTAAGCATGCTTATCACACACATGGTTGTGACAGCTCAGTGACAAATTGCATCACTGCAATTTGGATCACAAAGCTATTCTAGAAGATATTTAGATAGTGATAGAAGATATCTAGAGTGCATTGAGTTACAAATTCCTGTGTCTTCAAGCTGGATTTAGCACAAAGGGCTGCTGGCCTTATGAACAAAAAGGTATTGAATTGGGATGTGTGTCTACATGTTGGTTTGTAGGTTGAAAAGGTCTCAATTCTTTTACTCTCCTGGTGTAGGACATTTAAGTGTGTCTAGTAAAGAAGCTCAAGGCTCCCCATGCCCATCACCCAGTAGAAGTTGGGCAATATTCTTCAAGGACTGACCCCAAGAGGGCAGCTTGGATGTATAGCGTGGAATGTCCAAATGTCCCATGGGAATGACCGAAGGGTGCTTGTACAGATGTCTTGCTCCCATTCTGACCATAACGAAACCAGTAGATTTGCAGTAGTACAGTTTGAAAGAGACAAGGAGCTTAAAGCAGGATATCTCAGTGAAAATGCCTGAGGGCTGTTGTTACACCTCTTGTGTTAAGGCATCAACAGTCGTTTAGACCAGACTGAGCAGAGAAGTGAGTAATCTCAGAAAACGCCATTCCCTTCCAATGGGGTTGGAAGTGGTGTGCCATGGTCTGGGAGGGTAGCCTGGGCTCACTGGCCACTTGGTGAGTTTGCAGACATGGGTAGCCCACGCTGGTGTGATGTTTTAGGAATGAATAAGCACTTCTCCTCTAAGCTACAAGCAGTTGCCTGTCCTTCAACCTAGGCAGTTGAAAGTCACTACACAAAGCTCTGTGCTTGTCCACCAAGCCCACATGGATCATGTACTTCTGTAGTCTGCCTGGAGAAGACCTTTCCTTGGTCCCTGCTTCTGCAGCCGTCTCAGCCCTTCACATCTCCTGGGGGGACAGAGAACATGCTCCCGTTTAGGGGTGGGAATGCAAAGTCCCAACGTCTGTGCCGCTGGCTGGCACTTTTAACACTAAAGGCTGAGCGTAGCCATAGCTCTTCCCTGCACTTGCTTTGCTTTACTCTGGGGTGCCTCTCTGCCCTCCCCATTGTCGAACTTGTGTGTGTGAATGTGCGTGCTTGTGCGCATGCACCTGACTGACCTTAAACAAGTGTGCAAAACTCGTTTGCCTTGCCGGCTCAAAGGCAGAGCTGCTGGGGACCTTGGGGGCAGGGGGAAGGCAACATCTGTTCAAAACCAAACAGTGCCTCCTGCTAAATGGCCTAGAAAGCTCCTGCGAGCAGGGTCCTGGGTGGAGACTCTAACGCTGGGAATGTTTTGTCTGGAGGAGCTGGGATCGGAGGTGGGTGTCCGTGGGGGCTCCCACATCCTGAGAATGAGCCACATCTGGGGAAGTCATTTGGCTGGTGCTGATGATTCCCCAAGCGCTCTTGGCTTTAATGACTCGTGATGCCGCAAGAAGTGGCCCTGTAATGGCCATTCCATGCTTGGCCAAGGGGCGCGTGCTCTGCCCCTGCACCAGCGTGTTTTCTCATTCCCACTGGGGACCAGCACCTTCCGCTCTCCAACTGCCCCAGGCAGGGCCACCTGGAGACCCCAGCACCTTCGGGAAGGGTCTGGGGGATTTGCAGGTTGCAGTAAGGTGTGCTTCTGGTGGCCATCCAGGTGTTTGTTCTGGCTCTGCTGTCCCCATCACCAGTACTGGGCCAGCATGAATTCTCCTTGCATGAGGTGGGTTCAGAGGTGCTGGCTAAGCTGGGCTGCGGATGCAGACCCAGAAGCATTAAGTCAGAGGACCTGCTGCTTGTAATGGGAGGAAGAAGGGGAGCATGCCGACCTTGGAGCAACAGTCCTGCCTGGGAGCTGGGTTTTCAGTGAGAATGCTGTGTTGCATTGCCTATAGGAGGGGTGGCCAAGCCCTGGGACACCAGCACCAAGCTTGCCTGCTCGAACTTACTTGGGACCGAGCACCCCCAAGCATGGCCCTGTGCTCGCGACCATTCTTACCATGCAGCTGAGAGGCAGTGATGACATTTGTCCCCCTTGTCCCTGCCAGACTGCTGCAGATCTCCATTCAGAAAGATCCCTGCTTTGGACCTTGCACTCTTCATGCAGCTTGCAGAGACCTGGGTTGTCCTGGCAGCCCAGCATCTGGCCAGGCCTGCCCCTTTGGCCATTTTCAGCTCCGTTCAGAAAGGTGAATTGCCGTGGGTGGGAAACCTGCCCACAGGACTTGCACTGCTGGGAAGCAAACAAGTGATTTGTTTAATCCAGCGCCTTCCCTGCAACAGTGAGTGGAGCTCAGTACTCCAGCAAGGGTTTAAGTACTCTGCAGTTGGCAGTTTGGGGTTAATTCCCCTCCAGCCCTTGTCCCACTCACTCACAGACTTTGGTTTAAATCCCCTGGCTGCATGGTGAATCTAAGCCAATGTTTCCTTGACTGAAAGTTGCCTCGTGCTGACTTGGTGATGTCCAGTAGCCATGGTGCTCATGCGGCTTTTCTACGGTCCAAGTACCATCATTAATCCTCCATGGAAGGGTTTTGGTGGGCCTGAACCCAGTTTCTGGTGGCATGTGCACATACTGGCACGACCTCTGCTCTCCCCCCCTGTTGTCAGCCTTGGCACAGAGGCTGAAGTCCAAGAGGGGCCAAGGAGAACGAAGCTGTCACCATGCAAAGCGTGCATCCTAGCTCTCCTGCAGCCTCTGAGCCTGCTGCTGACCCCACCAGGTACGTGGGGCTGGGTGTGGGCTGACCCTGCCACACTGCTTCAGTCTCTCTTAACCCCAGAGAGCAGAGAGTGCTGTGGCTGAGCACCCACAAGTCATGCCGTGTGCAGGTACAGTGCTCTCCAGGCTCCAGCTGCAGTGAAGAGGGATGGAGAGACAGGGTCATTGCCTGGTGGCTCCTCCAGTGCCTCCATGGGCTTTCTCCTTGGCTGCACTGGTTTGAGCATCTGCTGCAGCCTGCTCCCACCCTTGCTGTCTCTACAGTGTCCAGATCTGACTGTTTCTGGAAGACAGATCTGACACTGCTGACACCTCCTGCCCCTGGCGTGGGTCCCCTTCCCATCCAGACCCTGGCAGAAGATTCATTTTCACACCAAACCAACCGCAAAGCCCGTGACAGTAACAGCAACAAGATTCACGTATGGATTCGGGCCGCTCGCAGGGCCCGGTTCCTGCTCAGCTCCGGGTTGTGGCATCCGGTACCCCATCCTGGCAGGAGCCTGTCCGCCATGCCGGTGGGGAGCGGGGAATTCCCTCCCCCTGCCCGCCTTGCGCAGCGAGTGCTCATAAAGCCGCAGGTGTGGGATGTTTGTTATTTAGTCTACAGCCTGGTATGTGACAGTTTCTTTTCTACTCAGAGTGGTTTCAGATAATTAGTACATTACGATTCCCCCACCTTGAGTGGGGGAGAGAGGAGGGGGCAGCCCACCCTCAGACTACTTGTAATTTCACATCCTGTGTTTTATGGACCCGAACTGTTCGGGGCGGGGAGTTGGATGGGGGGGATCAGAGAGCAAACAGCAAGTCCTTCCCCCACCTTCACCACCAACCAAACCCTGGGGTTGTTAGGGTGGCCAAATGTTATTTTGCAGAGTTGCAACCAACTTAATTCAGAGATGTTTGTTTGCACCTTTTTTCCCCCTCTCTTTTTTTTTTTTTTTTCCCTTTTAAGGCTTGAATGCCTTAAAAAGGGAAGAATGAAAAACAAGATGCTCTTCCTCCCGGTCTGTCCATGCTCCCCTCTCTCCCTTTTTATTACACGCTTATCGCTTCTTTCCCTCCTGCTTTTGAAATTGATTTCCTTTCCTTTCTCCCCTATTCAGGGCCTAAACGCTGAATGTTCGATATTTCATTTGAGGCCGCTAATCGCATTACCACCCTTGACGTTTTACAGATATCATATTATGGGCGCAAATTTGGCAAATTATTAGCGTTGTAATGTATAGCTTGTCAAAGGTATTTAAGACACTAAGAGCCCTGGGCTTATCGGGGTTAGCAGAGAGCTCTCGTTGAGCTTTTGAAATGCAGAGAGCCGGTTATAAAACACACTGTGACTCTCTTTTCAGCTTGTAAAAAAAGAGAGTGCGAGAGAGAAAGGAGGGGGAAAAATATCATCCGTCTATCAGGGGCTTCCAGGGCTGATAACAAGCAAAATTCTTCTCTGTGGGTTTCACTGGAAATGTGAGAAGCTTTTAAAACATTTCACAAGCTGTCTGGGAAAGAGGAAAAAATCTTTATTGAAAGGATGTAGCAATCTTTTTACTGAGGTCTATTTATCTCCTGGGAACAAGCTGTAAGTAGGAGTTCCCTTCCCGTTCACTGGAGGGGTTTGGGGAGTGAGAGCAGGGTCCTCCAGTGCTCCTGCACTGTCCTCTGTGGGACATATATTAAAATATGTATCTGCGATCCTGGCCCAGCCTGGGACACCAGCGGCTGGAAATGAGTCGCAGCAACCTTCCTTCATCTGGCTCGGCAGGGATGCTCATTGCCCTGTCCCTTCGGCAGCAGAGGCGGGAGGTAGATGCTGCCAGGCCAGCACCAGGAGAGAGGGTCCGGGGAAGCCCCATCCCTGGTGCCCCCGCGCAGCTCTGGGGCAGGCAGAGTAGGACAGAGCCAGTGCTGGCATTTGCTCAGCAACTCTCTCCCAAAGGGAGGTGTTTCCTCTCCGATCAGTTTGTTAAAATGGTTTAAAGTCCTTTTAAAGCCCTGTGGGGGATTTGTGCCTTCCCTCAGTGTCGAGATGTGAGCGAGTGTGTTTCCCCCTCTCTTTTCAGACCAAGCGAGGAGGGGGCATGGCAGCCCTGGGTCACATTTTGCTCCCAATATTGTGATGCTAACAAGCTGTGGAGTTCGTCAAGGCGAAGCAGGGCTCTGGCAGGACCGGGGAGGGAGTGACGGGGTTGGCGTGATTCACTCCCCGCTGGCAGCAGAATGGATATCATGCGTCTTATTACGGAGTTAGACAGACAGAGCCCCACCACTGAGAGCTGTCAGTCCTGCCTCCGCCTGACAAAAACAAGCCATAAATAAGCAAATGCTTCACAGCAAGGGGGCTTGTGTGTGTGTGTGTGTGTGTGTGTGTGAGAAAGAGAGGGAGAATGGCTGTGTTTGAAATACCCGGGGGGGGGGGGGGGGGGGGAAGGCTGCATTTGTAACCCCTGTTTGTAAGAGGGGAAGTGAGTGGGATTCATGCTGCTGGGTCTCCACGGAAGAGAACGTGTGTCTTCGTATTGCCTTGCTTAAGTGTTTGGAAACATAACCTTGTGTACACCAGGCAGGGCACATCTGGGTGAAAGCATGCCGGCACGGGGGGCTATGCAAGCGCATTCACAGCAGTTTGTTTGTGAGGCTGTGTTGGCAGGAGAGGTAGCTGGGGGTGTTCCTCTTGCAGAGGTATTTTGCTGGGAAGACACAGTGGGATGCTGAGGTTGGTAGAAGCTTTAAAAGTACCTGTTGCATACACATGTGGGCCTGGCTGCGATGTACGTGTGCGGGGAAGATACAAAGCGGTAGGTTCAGGGAGGTGTTGTGCTTTTCTGAGCACAGAGCATCTCTGAAAAGAGCTGAGCGTAGCCACAGGTTGTGCATGGTTATGGGTGAAGTGCCCATCATACACAGCAAGCTCTGCCAGCACCTGTGAAGGCAGGAGGACATGCAGCCTCAAGGGCAGGGAGAGTGTCTTGTTTGGGCCAGGAAGGGTCCATGGTCGTGTCACAGTTTTTCTGAGAGAACGTCAGCGAAGGACTCTGAGCCCACGCCTCTGCACGTGCCCTGGGAAGGCTGTGGCCCGGATTTGTCACCCGTCCCTCCAGGGCTGAAGCAGGGGTCGGCACACAGTGCCCCGTCTCTGCTGATGGGTGCAGCAGGTTTTCCCGGCAGCCTAGCAGCCCCATCCAGCCCCCTTCTGCTGCTGGTGCTCTGCCATCCGCATCCTCCCGGCAGCTTTCAGCCTCTTCGCATTTTGTGGCACCCTGGAGAGGGGGGTTTCCATTGGAGGTGTAGAGCCCACATGCAGAGCAGTATTTGATCCTCAGTTTGCTTTTCTGGTTTAGCATTCCTGGGTAGCTGAGAAGTAATCCATGGATCCTCAAGGGCCACAGATCACGGGCCCTAAACCACTGCGCTCTGCTTATATCTATGAAAGAGTTTTGTAACTGTCCCCGTGCCTGTCAGAGGGCAGGGGATGGTGTCCTCTGACCAGCCAGCTGGAGCAGTGAACCACCTGATTTTCATGGTTTTCACTATTTTCACTGCAATACAGAGCTGCTCAGCACCTCTGTGCCATGCAGCAAGTTTTGGGGCAGTGCTAAGGGCTGAAAGGGCAGAAACATCAGCCACAGCAGCCAGCAGGGCACAGACCTGAGAGGTGCTGGGCACTGCAGTTTGTGGATGCTTGCAGGCTCCCAGCGCAGTGGTGGGGAGGAGGAGATGCAGCAGGATTTGGGGGAGGACTCTGGGTTGGATTTGGCTCCTCTGAGGAATATGCAAGCCCTTTCCACATCAAATGAAGCTACTTTCCTATCTCATATGACTGGCCATGGTCCTTCTACCATGTAGTAGGAAAAAGACACTGCCCTGTCCTTGGTTGGTTTCTGCTGGGTTGAAGTCCATCCTTAGGGCTTTGGTCCCATTTCCCTAATGGACAGAAGTTTGTTTGATTTGAGTGTGGAGTGCTGGGCTCCCTTCCCCTCTCAGCCTCCTAAGGATGCAGCATTCACCCTCTCTCTCATATGAAATGGCGCATCGGTAAGTGCTACTTAAGAAAACACATGTTCTCCCCCTTGAAAGCAGCCCCCCCACTCCCCCCTCACACCAACACCTTTCTTTATTCAACCCAAACCTCACCAAGGGGAATTTGCAACAACTGCGGTGATAAATCCGCCCGCAGATAATTGGCAAGAAAACAACACTTGTGCAGTATATAACGTTTTATGGTTGTTTCATGTACTTTATTATAATACTAATGAGCAGTTATATATCAGGAGCTAACTGCACGCCGGATTAGCTTGTTAGCATGATATGAAACGGCAGAGCAAATAGTCCAGTCCCCCTCACCCGCACACCCTCCCCCTACCTCTCGTTCCCATTTGCACTGAGTAATTAGTATGCAAATTAGACCCCGGGACCACACAAGTTCTAGTATATTACAAGGGCTTTATTATGCTCTTGTGAGTAGATGATGGAAGCGGCCCATGACAGTGTTTATCTCACTACCTCTCTCTCTTTTTCTCTCTCACATACATTGGCAGAGAGTAAACACACACTGAGCTGGGCCCCGTACCATTATGACTCCCTGATGATGCCACCAGCTTGCCTTTATCCTGACGACCAGAGTTAAGAGCCTCCTCTGGAAGCACCATAACAATGATGTTAATAATAATAATAACCCTGATGATGATGGTGATGCTAAGAGCAGCCTTGGCTCTGGCAGTCATGGTGATGACTGCAGGAGCAAGGAGAAGGATCAGAGTGAGCCAGAATGAGCTTTTTGTCACTTGGGTTGAGCTGCGGAGGAACAAGGGTTGGCCTTGGTTTCTAGCCCTGTAGAGATATTCTGCTTTCTTGTAGCACAGGATTATGGGGTGTTGACTGCTCTTGGTGTGTGATGCTCAGAGCGAGGCATCTTCAAAGTCTTTGGTGATTTCCAAGCTACTGAGAGACAGATCTCAGCTGAAGTTTGCTTCTGGGTTCCTTTCTTCTTGTGTTTTTTGTATATCATACTTTCTGTCCCACTTTCTCTTCTTCCCTTTATTTCTCACTGAGGTGGTCCCTGTCTTCCAACCATATATCTGATGATGGACAGACCTCCCTGAATATAGGCATTTTCCATTTAAATTAGACTGTAAGACACCAGCAGCATCCTCTGTTTCTCCTGACAGCATGGCTCAGACATGTACCGAGGTACAGACTGAAGTTGGTCTCCATGGTCCATTGGTGCTCTGCTGTGACAGTGAACATGGTGCCCTGGGGCCATACTTCTGCCCTCAGCAGCTGAACCCAGCAGCTTGGGTGCCCAGCACTTTCTTCAGCTATTAGTCATAATTTCTGGTTGTCATAACCAGGGACGATGCCAGTCTGGTCACCTGGGTGCAAATGCCTGCAGTCTCATTCCCACCCCTGCTCCAGCCTGCTCTCTCCTCTCCAGGTCTGAGATGTCCTAGTGTCTCAGTTGAAGTTGCTCTTTGGGTTGAAGGAGTGAGTACTGAGGAGCCAGTAGGAATGGAAGGAATCTCAATGAAATCTCATCCCCACTTCTTGGGCTCTCATGGGGCACAGTCACTGCCACAAGCATGTTGCGCTCCAGCTCAGAAACAAATAGGCTTTTGCCCAGAGGCTTTCCACTAGAAAGTCCTGGCTGTGAAGCTCTTGGGCTTTGACCAAAAGAAGATGTTGTATGGAGGGAGGGAGGGGGCATGTGCTCTGTGGAATTGCAACCTCCTGTGGTCCCCATAGTATTTCTGGTGGTGTCTGAGACTTCATGAAGGTTCAGAGAGACTGGGATCAGCACCAGGGTCTGTGCTGGGCTGCCCATGGGGCAGGGCAAGTGTGGCAGGCATTGGTCGTTGAAAGATCTCCGGTGAGCTGCCTTTTGCCTGTCTTCCTTGGGGGGTTCGCTGCCAGCGTTTGCTTTGGTTTGTTCCCATTGGCATCTGTCTTTTTCTCACCCGGAGAGCTGACCATCCTGGATGTTCGCTGTTCTGGAGGACAAAGAGAAAGGAAAAAACAGAGGGATGGTTTGCTTTTCCGGGAGGCATCTTCTCGGGGCTTAATTCTGAAGAACTTCATGCCAAAGGAGAGAGATCCTGAAATCCCAGAGCAAAAAAAAAAAAAATTGGCTGCATTTGTCCTGAGCATAAGCGAGGGGCGGGGGGGGGAAATCTGTAGAGGCGGCAGTTTTTGTAAAGCGCTGAAGTGCCCCACACATCACGCCCTGACAGGCCCTGATGTTAGCTCCCGGAATGGATCACAGGAGACTCATTAGAAAAAACAAATATTATCACACGCTGAAATGATTTATGGAGAAAAATGAAAAATTTTGTGTTGTTGCGTCCTCGCTCTCCCGCTCTCCTCTGCTTTCGCTCAGGGAAGTTATTTATGGCAGCGGGCCCTTAACAAGAGAAAGGCGAAGCGCTGAGCCACTCGCTCCTGCAAACTGCCTGCATTTGATTTTTATTAGCGAGTTAAAACTTCCTTCTTTTCACCTCCCCCTTCCCCTTGCGCGCCTTTATTATCCCGGACTAACTGAAATGCATTTTAATGCCTACTACTTGTGCTTTTAATAGTGATCCTATCGCCACCCCAGCAGCAAATAAAGTGACATTGACAGGGGGAGGAAGGCCTGACAGACAGCCGGGCAGACAGGAAGGAGTTACAGGCCCGCGTGTGCTCCCTCCTCGTCTGCTCGGCGCCGCTACCTTCCCAGTAACCCGAGAGGCGTTTTATTGTCAGAGGAGCAAATGCACACGAAACCCAGTTGCCAATGTATTTGCAGCCCCGGCAGCGCGCCACCTGCAAGGCCAACCAAGAGCGTGCGGTGCCCTGGGCACGTGGGCTTGTGTCCCTGCGGAGGTGGCAGGACCCATGATGAGGGGGTGGTTGACGGGCGATGTGGAGCTTCCCTCAGGCTTCACTGCCTGGGGGGACACACATAGTCCAAGCAGGGCGCTCAGTTTCAGGCCTTGCTGGGGAGCCTGGGGAGCTCCTCGCTGTGGCCTGGGTGGGAGGGCAAAACGGGCTGGTGCCTTTACCCTCCAGGACACGGCTCTGGAACAATTTTCCTCATCCCAACCTGGCCAAATCACTGCCCACGGCCATGCCTGGCGGGATAACCCTGGCGGGGGGCAGAGCCACCGAGCACCCCCAGCCTGGGTGCTGGCAGGGCTCCCCAGGGCCAGCAGGCGCCAGCCCGTGGGCAGCCATCCCCTCCACTCTGTTGCTAAGTGTCCCTGTGGCCGCAGTGGCTATGCCAGGCCTGGGCATCCCCCAAGAAACTCTCTGGATGGCTGGACAGCCCCATTCTCCCCCCAGCCAAGCATCCCCGAAGCAGCACGATAAGCTTTCCGGAGCGATGGTTATCGGCCAGCCTTTCCCCCCACTCCCTCTTTGTGTGGGGCTTTCCATGTGAGCCCGGCCCCCAGGACCTCCCAGGCCCAGCGGTGGCCCTCGCTGGCTGCCTCCCCGGTGGCGGCCAGGCCTTCCAAGGGAGCCGGGAGCCCCGCACGGGTTAATGCCCGCTGACACCTGCAGCTCCTCGGCTGGTGCTGCTGGCTGGCGGGGGAGGCGCACGGAGGGTGGGGGGATTGTTGGTGGCGTTATTATGAAGAGCTCAGCAGGCCTGAGGCCTTCCATTGTCCAAGTGGCAAATAAATAAATAGAAGAAAGCAAGTCTTCCCTATGGCTCGGCAACGGGAGGTTAACAGCTGGACATGACATGACAAATTGGGCGGTTTTTTTCCTGCGGGGGGCCGATCCCAGCAGCTCCGTGTGAGGGGGAGGGATGGGGGAGAGTGACTGAAGGAGGGGCGGGAGGGAGAAGTCGGCCAGGCGAGGGTCCCATTGGCTTGTGGAGGGGCTTTGTCCTGGGCCGACGGCCTCCTTCCCCACCAAGCCAGGTCCCTGGGACAAGCCCGTGTCTAGAAACCATGTTGGGGGCGATTATCCTCCAGGAGGGAATCCCCAATATCGAAACACTCGCCCTAAGCCTGTGCACCTGATTCCCGCACCGGCAGGTCCCCAGAGCCAGCCCGCATGTCGTGTCCCCCCTTGGCGCAGCTCTGCTCCAAAATCAGGCAGCGCGGTGCCTTTTAACGGCCAATAAAACCCGGAATTCTCCAGCAGGAAAAGCAGGGAAATTAATCAAATCGTGGATCTGCTGTGAATTACGCGCTCACCTCCCATCTGCCCGTTCAGCCGGTTCACCTTCCCCTCCCTGCCTGCAGCCCCTTCGGCTTGCTGCGGGAGGGAGCCTTTATGGCTATGCCTGGAGCCCTCGCCATTTGTCGTGGGCTTAATAGAAAATGTGTTAAACATACAGGAAATGGCCCAAATGTTACCAACGGGTCTAGTTTGCTTGATTTGTTTCTCCTTTTTGGGGGTTGCAGGGAGTGGCTGGTTTTGTTTGGAAATTGTGGGATGTAATGGCAGCTGGCCTTGCCCCCAGGATGCTCCTTCAAGCTAGCCTCTGCTCAGACAGTGCTCCCAGCTGAGCGTGCTGCTGGTGGCAGGAATGCCAGTCACGCCGAACGCCAGCCCCAGCACTGTCATGAGAGCTGGGGTCTTTCTCAAGGCTTCTCCCCTGGCCTTCCCACCAAACCCTGCCTCTCTCCATGCTGAACAGCTGCCCCACTGCATGTCCCATGCTGGGGTCCGTCACCCCCTGCCTGCACTCTGCTGCCCGCTCACTGTCCTGGCATGTGGGCACCTTGAGCCTGGCCTGCCTCCACGGTTTTTATTCCCACTCTTGTGCCTCCCAGGGCCTGCCAGGGCCTTGGTGTGCCCAGGAGGGATTGCTGCTGCTCTTTGGAGGGCCTCCATGTGTAAGCAGTGTGCAGCACAGAATTGCTCTGCAGCCCCTTCTATACAGTCTCTCTCTGCAGTACGTTGACTTGCTGAAGGCTTTGGGAGGTCTGGAGTTTGCTCTGTGCACCCTGTGAAAGCCCGGTGTGATTCAGGGACCCAATTTGCACTGAGTTCCTGTTGCCACACAGATGTGGCCAGGGAAGAGCTGTTTGCACTCTCCCATCTCAGCTGATGTGCCTGGGACCAAAGGAAGGTCCTCTAAAGCAGCAAGCACAACCCAGGCTACCCAGAAGATGTAGCTAGGCTGTTTTTTTCTGTACGGTGGGCATCAGTGGAGCCATCGCCATGACTGTGGTGTGGATAGGCCCAAAGGAGCTGGAGCCTTGGTGGGTGGTCAGGAGGGAGACTCTATAAACCCCATCAATCTCCTCCTCTGGCTCCCATACATCTGCTTGCAAAGGGAGGGGGAGGCAATAACCTGGCTATCCGCTCACCATTGGCGCTTTGGGAGGCGGAAGGGGGAGGAAGGGGGGGAACGCCAGCCCTGATCCCTTGGCAACTGCGGGCTGAAATATTAACTGGAAGAATGTGCCCAAGACTTGGCCCCCACACTGGCCTGTTCCAGCGCTGCCTCCTGGGGGGGTGCACGGAGGGGGCAGCCTGTTTGCACAGCCCAAGTGTCAACTAATTAATAGGAGTTTATAGGAACATTTCCAGGGCAGCTGGCTCGGGAGAGGTGCAGGAAGCACCCCACATTTCCTGAATCCCAACCATGACCTAGTGCTCTTCTCCATATCTTGTAGGGACAGTAGCTGCTTTGATTTGCTCCGGGGTCTGTGTGGCCAAAGCAGCCTCAGCTGGTCACTGCATCACTTGCTCCTGCCTGCTCTGCTACCATGCAAAGCAGTGCTCATGGCCCATTCCTGAGACCTCTTCATTTTGTGGATATGCTTCTCTTCCCAGGGCTTTGAAGTGCCTGTTGAACAACCTGGGTGGGTGGACTTGGTGATGCGTGTCCTATAGCGGTTCCCTGAGCGCCCATGCTCGGCTGAGGAGCAGCAAGTTTCACATCCTGCTCTGTCTTTCGAGGTGCACGTGTGGATGAGTCCATTCCAGCCCACAATTTCTCATGTTATCTCAAATAGCAGGAAAGATGTTGCCTGGGAAGTGAATACACTCCCAACAGTGTCTGCTGGATGGTGCCCCTGAGCACATGTGCTGCTTCCTCTTGCATTGACATCAGACTGTGTAGACATCAGTGAGAGGTCTTGCTTGTACATCTCTCCCAATGCATTGCAATGTTCCTCAGGGTCAGCTCCCCTCCTGTGCTTCACCTGGTCGTGGTGGAGGGATCTTACAGAGGCAGCCAGGATGGAGCTGTCCTGGGGTAGGGAAGGGTGTGAGGTGGGGGAGCACCCTGGGGTGCAGGGCAGCCCCATGGACCCCACCACAGAGAATGGGACTGGAGACCTCTGCTCCGAGCATCCCTGAATTTAGGGCCTACCTGGCTGTGATCTTTGAACAAACCAATAAATGAAGTGTAATAACCAAAACGGTGATTGTTTTCCTCGCAGTAGCTGTGGAAATCTCTCCCGGGGGAGCACAGAGCTGCCAGCCTCGGGTTTTAGATCACAATCCCACTAACCTTCCTGTCCCCTGGGCAATAGTTTACCACTGCTGCCCTCAGAGCTAGGCTCTATTTATTATATATACTGGCCTCTGTGTGTGGCGGTGTGTTCGTAAAGCCTGATTGAGCTGTAAGGAAAAGTGCACTCGAGGGAAAGGAGGAGACAAATGCCTGATTTGGCCTGCCCTAAATATGGGCTTATAACCTCTATGGGTGCTGCCACAGGGTTCGAGGCGGTCATCCAGACACAGCCGCAGCCACACAAAGCTGTTCCTTGATAGCTGTCCTCTGCAGGGGTCATCCTGCCCTTGTCATCACTCCTGAGGGGCCCAAAGGGCTGCAGGAGTGCAGCAGAACCTGAGCGGCTCTCTCTGAGCTGGTGGCTTACCCTTCACATGGATCTGCAAAGTCCAGCTCAGAGAAATCGAGACCTCTGACCATGCAGGTCCAGGTCAGAGCAGCCAGCAGATGGGACCTCAGCACGGCTGGGGAGGCTGAGTCCAGAGTCTGCGAGGTGTTGCAGCCATCGGATGCTAACAAAGCATTTTGGATTGGTTTGAAATGATGGAGGTTACATGTAGCCTACACCAAAATCATCTGCACGTGTCTGCCTTCAGATGACAGATGGAAAATCAGGTTACTGTGGGGAGGACAGTGCTCTGATCACCTGCCAGTGCAAGTCTTTGGTACTTGAAAAAAACTAGTCAGGGTGGCAGAGATTAGCAGGCACCCTTGACCCATGCTGTCCAACATTGCTTTTGTGAGCTGGAGACCTTTACAGTTATGGTGCTGCAGGGAGAGGATCCACACCCCTCTGCAGGGGGGTTAGCTGGTTGTCCGGGCAAAACCTTGGCCAACGGGGGAAATGGGGTTTCTACTGGAGTATTGTACTGTCTTGTGTGTGTGTCTGTGCACAAGTATACATAAACCTGCCCAACAGTGCTCAGCTGTGTGTCACCAGTCCTGTATTGCTCAATACTGGGAGCAAATCTTCTGTACCAGCGTCAGTGGCCATCTGGCATGGATGGCTATGGGTCATGGCACTGCTGCAGCTCAATGCAGTAAGTGGCCATGGGGCCCAGCAGAGCCTTGACTGGGCATTCCCATTTCAGTTTGCCCAGTTTAGCTGGTTTGATACAAGTGTGAACTGAGGCTGTGATAGAACAGGACAAGAGACAAGATAGATGGGGCCTCGTCACCAGCTGGGGGATGGCATGGTCTAGGAAAGCCCCAAAGGAAAAGCAAAACACCATCCTCTGCTCCCAAACCTCACTGTGAGTTGAACAGTTGAGCACTGCTCTGAAAGCAGCTACTCCTTGGTGCATCAGACCCATCTTCAGACCTACGTTCCAAAAGCCACCCACCTGGTGTGGCTGGCAGCAAGGATGTGCTCCAGCACACGGAGCAGCTGGCAGTTGCTGGAGTCATCTGCATTGCCCTGCGTGTCTTGCTGTGGTTTTTACTGCGATGCCTGTGCTAGGTGAGAGCCCAGCACAGATTGACGTGGGAGCTGGCAGGCTGGGGATGGCAAGGCTGCCCCAGCTACTTAAGAAGGAGCACGGTGGTACAGCACAGAAATAGTTATTCTTCACTGGGGTAACAGAGAGCTATGAGATCTTTCATTTTCCAGGAATCTGCCCCCTCCCCCTACTTTTTGCTTTCCTATATAATATTCCATGCTGTAGCCTATAAATGCTGCTCTGAGCCCACAGCCTGATTGAATTTGGAAGCCTTTGTTTACAGATGTCTGGCTGTACAGGGGTATTTATTGAATTTTCCATGAAATGTTGCTCCTCTAATGCTGTAAAGCACAAGCTGCCCACATCAGAGGAGCTGCGTGTTAACGTATCAGGTTACGCAAAGATGCATTGCTCTCCCTCGCCATCCTTTTCCCTGCCAGGGGAGGAAGGTGGGTGCTGAAGTCCGTGCGCAGTGGGACTTTTCAGGGGACTCTTGCCATTAAGAAGAGGAGGACTGGCTGTCCTGCATCCTGGGGCTGGGAGGTGTGTTTGGTCCTGCAAGGCAGCAACTCCAGCGACGTGCGATGCAGCCCAGCCGGTGCTGAGGGCAGAGCAACTTGCTGCAGGTCACAGCAGCAGCCAGGTCTGCTGGTGGGACTGGAGGTGGCACTGACTTTGGGCTGTTATAATTACTGCTCTGGCTATTGGTGGCTCAGAAGAGACCTTGATGGCAGGAAGGTGTCCTCAGGGCTTTTTTGTGCCTTCCTTTGAGGCTTGCAATGTTGGGGTATAGTCAAAATAGTGGATAATTTATTAAGATGTCCCTTCGGTCACTGTGAAACCAGGGTCAATCTTTCCTTGCTCTTCTGATCTACTGCCTCACAAGCAGAAGACTGTTATCAGCAAAAGGAACAGGATTTTCTTCCTGGGAGACCGTTATGGAGCCCCTTGGAGCATCCTCTGACCTCAGCGTGTCATTTTTAACCTCTGTCTTGAGAGGGAAATGAGGGAGAGCTTGGTCTGTGAAGGACACATCTGGGACCTGCCGTTCTTGCAGTGGTAGCTGGAGGAATGTGTCTTCCTTCCTCATGGGGGAAAGTACAAAACCATCTTGCAAAACTCTGGGTCAGGAGCCCCAGGATCTCTGATGTAAAATAAATGATTCTCGGGAGAGAGCATGTGTTCACCATGTTAGAAAAACAAGCCCCCCTGCAAACAGCACATACCAAACTCTGCCCAGAGGAAGGGACTTCAAGGGTGGACGGAGGGAGCAGTCCGAGCATCAGAGCACAGCCTGCCCCCCTCTCCCAAGCTGGATCTTCACACTGGTCCGAGGAGGAGGCAGGAGGGATGGGGGCTTGTTTTCTCAGATTTGATTGGTTTATTTATCCTTGGTCCGGGCTCCCATCTGGTCCAACTTCAAACAGGGGCTGCCGCGAAGTGTGGAAGCCACCAAGAGAGATTCTGCAAACAACGGTTGTGCAAAGTATATAAATATTTCTGGACATAAAAATGACTGTGTCTGAGGAGGGATCAATTTGGGCTGGGATGGAGGGTTCCCCGTCCTGCTTGAGATAAGTCCTGGAGAGTGGCTGGAGCAAGGAGAAATATGTGCTTATCTACAGTTTACACGTGCATGTGCAAGGGCAGAACCAGGCCTGCTGAGTGCCGCTACTGCTGGAGGCTGTAAGGCAAGGAGAGGACAATGGGGAAGTCTGTCTGTCGTCTCCTGATTTAACAGTCAGCATGCAAAAATGTCCATTGATTTAGGGAGCCAGAATTGGATTCGGGGTTTGTAAGTCATAGGGAAATCCAGCATGGTCTGTCTCATGAGGGACCTCCAAAACACAGCAGCTGCATTTGGTGCAGCTGCTGGACATGAACTTTTAATTGAAGATAGAGGGAAAATGCAGTTCTGTTAGCAACGGCCTTTTGTGCTGTTTGAACAGCAATGAGTGCCTGGGCCAGGATACTCGTGCATCCCGGAGTGATGCAGCCGGTGGCTTCAGAACTGGCTGATGGACTCTAAATCAGATCAGCTCACAGATTGCAGTTTGGATGGCATCTCTTCAGGGAAAAAGGCAGCGGCCAGCGTTAAGCCTGGGCTAAGCCAATGTCTGCGCTGGTGATGCTGAAGAGGACGTGAAAGCCATGCGGAGGAATTTGTAGTTGATGCTACAATGGAGGGAACTGCAAACACCACTGAGGGCAAAGAAATAGTGTCAATGTAGAGAGGACAGTGCATGCTAGGTGGGGGACTCTCAGGTGTAGGAACGGCACGTGGTGTTCCCAGATGTGGTGGTCCTTCCTTGTGTGAGGCACCATGTATTTCTGGCTGAGGAGAGGGGCAAGGAGGACCCAGTCACCTCTATAGGCTCATTTCTGCCTTTGGAAACATTTGGGGGTGCTGGGTCTTGTGGGGTTCACCAGGAGTGTGCCAGCCCCAGACAAGGCATACTGCATGCTGCATCTCCCCTGGGGCTCAGCTGCCCGTTGACCTCTGGCCACAGGGGCTGGAGCCAAACCACATGGGAGAAATCCCACCATGCTAGTTGTTCTCAGATCAGACAAAGAAGAGCCCAAAAGCAGGTGTTTCCTGAGTTGTGTCCCAGTCAGGCTTAAGCCCATGGGGACAGGACAGTTTCAGATCAGTGGATTTAAATGAGAGTGGTTTACGTTCCCAGGATTCAGAGGTTTTAACCTCCAACTTTGAGGTAGCTCTTAGCATCAGCACACCCAGATGTGCTGTAGGCAGCAGCATTTGTCCCTCCCTCCAAGAGAGCCAGGTACGCTCGGCAGTGTGTGGTAGGACCTGACTGCTAACCACAGACAGAAATGACCTCGTGCCTGAGTGGCAGGACGGTTGAGTGCTGTCCCTTCCTCTGCTGTGGAGCTGCCTGGTTTGTGTCCCCAGCCTTGCTGCAAGAGGAACACAGCAGCCGGAGTCTGGTGGCATGGACTCAGCCAAGGGAAGAAGAGCAGCTGTACCTGGGTTTGGTTTCTATCACAAACTGCATCAGGCAACAGAGTCGGCAGCAAGGCAAAGCCAGAAGACCCCTTCAAGGCAGAAACAGGTTGCTGAGATTCCTGCCTTGCCGCTTTCCCTCTTGGCAGGGACCGGGATCAGCCCCATGTGAGCTCCAAAACCTGCCGTCCTGTGGCACAGGGCTGCCTCTCCAGGAGCCATGGCTCTCCTGTCCCACAGGCTTCCCAGGCTGGGGCTCATCAAAACTGGGTGCTGACCTGGAGGGCAGGGGGAAGCCCTGGGGGAATTTGCTGGGAAGATCCCAGGGTCGAACTCGGCTGTCTGGGATGGAGAGCATCTAAAAACTTTGTCCTGCCCACATGAAGCCCAGCCTGAACCCTGGCCCAGCCTCCAGCAGCCATGCTCTGCAGCAGCCCTCAGTTAAACCTGATCCCTCACTTTAAGGGCCTGCCTGGCACTTAGTGGAGACTGTAAATAGCGATTTATAAACGATCTTCACGCCGATTCCTCTGCCGCTGCTCAGACATCAAAGTCTATAATTCACGCCCTCCCGCGTCCTGAGCCTTGCAAAACCGGAGCCTTTGATGTGACCCCCCCCCTTTGCTACCTGCGCGCGGGGGCCAAGCCCGGCTGGGCTGCGGGCATGTGCGCTGCTTGCAGCAAGGCGCCAGGCCCACTCTGCGAGGCATTTTATAAGGTGTCTGCTGTCATTCAGCCTGTTCCTGAGCCTGTTATCCCCTTTGGCGGGGCTGTGTGGGACAGCTGCGAAACAATGGGAACGGACCAGGGGGAGCTTGCTGGGGGCAGCGTCCAGAAAGCACCTGGCCTCTCCTTCCCCCACTTTCCCCCAGCACCTGCAAATTAATGGAAACTTCTCCTTCCAATAGTGCTGCCTGTGCTGTTTAACAAGTCCGACTGCGTGCTCTGAGGGCTAGAAACCAGCTTCGCTTCTTGGGGTGGAGACGGCTCCCAGAACCCTTGCATCAGCCCTGCTGCTTTTAGGGCAGGGGCAAATGCTGGTGCCAGAGCCTTGTGATGTAAACGGGCCATGATCATATCTAAGGTGAGGCTAAGAAGGAGTTTCCTGGCTCTGCAAGGAAGGAGTCTCTGAAACAGCCTTCCAGGAGGGAATAAGGAGAAAGAAAACATACGGCTAGTTGTAAGGTGAAGCTGGATCCACTGTAGGAGGTGGTGCTGGTGACAGACCCACAGGGCTCCTCCTCATGCCTAAATTCACCTGGTTTGCAGCCATGCTCCAGGTGGACTCGACAGCCCCACTGGCCTCTCTAGACCTTGTGGGGCAGAGTTCAGCTTCATCCTTTTTATAAGTGAAGGCTGGCCCAGGATGCTCTCCCCATTTTCCCTGGCCTCTGTCTCACCTCTCCTGAGCCAGCATTGCCCGTGACGGCGCAGGAGCCCTTTTCCAGTGCCATGGTCAGCCCCATTCGGGTCCTCTTCCAGCTCCTCCATTATCTTTTGAAACGTTGAGCTGGATGTGTCACCTCTTTTCTGTAAGCTGGACAGTTTTCTCTTCCTCGTACATGTGAAACTGCAAAATGAAGGCTCCATGCTGTGATTGCACTGAGGTCTGGGGGAGCTGCGCAGGACAGGTGTCCTGACCAGCCTGGCCATCTCTTCCTCTTTCTTCTGCCTCTTTCTGCCTCTGTTTTTTTAACTCCTGGGGCTATGGAGAGTATTTTCAAGATGTGAAACCAGTTCAGGCTCTGGGGAAGGCACACACCCCCTTGGTCACATCCCTCTTAAACCAAATGATAGCTCAAGCACGACATGCTTGACCGTGGTACCAAAGTGCTGTGAGAAGGGAGAGCGGGAGGGGTTCGGGACCATACCTCTGTTCACCTTCATCTCTGCCAGTTCAGCCCCTCGTTTCCCACACAAGGGCCTGCAGGGTCAGGCGCCAGAGCTGGATATAAGTCGCGTGTAAAGCACAAATTAAACTCTGTCCATAAAAAAGTTGCCTGGTGTGGTGCAAAATACTATGTCTTACAGGCCAGACACTGCAAAGTTGATAGAGGCATTTGGAGTGTTGGGAGGATTTCAATGTATTTTGCAGCTGGGATGGTTGTGGATTTATTTATTTTATTTTATTTTAAGTGAATGTCTGTAGAAATGTGTTGAGAGAGTCTTGCATGTGCTACAGGCTGGCAAGTGGTGAAGAAAGGGCATGAATCATGTCACTCAGCTCTGTATTTAATCATATCAAACTGGTTTGGTTCTCCAACAAGTCAACATATATTATCTGTGTAAAAAAGGCATTTTACAGGACTGGGAGTCTAAATATCATTTATAAATATTTAATTCTACAAGTGATCTTTGCAAAAGAAGGATAGCTCTTCATTATCATACCTGTGTCTATTGAAATATCACCATTATTTATCATCCACTGTTGGTGCAGTGTCCCGCCTGGGACTGGAAGAGTTATTTTGTACTGGAGGCCAGCACGGGGCTGGTCCTGTCCTTTTCCTCACACGAGGCTACGTATAAAATGGGAGACATGGCCCTGGTGTGGCTTGCCCCTGCCCCTGCCCATGCCTGTGCCATCCTGAAGACAGGAGGGTCACACCATGGAGGTTCTTGGGGACCTCATGCCTACGCTCGAAGGAGTATCTTGTCACCAGGTTCCTTCGTAGCCTACGCAACCAGAGCTGCTGAAACCCTCTGTGCCTGTTGGACAGCTTTTGTGGACCACTCATCACCCATCTTGCTGTGAAAGCACCCCACTCTGCTGTAATCCAGCTCCTTTTACAGTTGCCAAAGTGAACCATCAAAAGCCGTGGCCATCCCGCTCATCCTGTCCTGGTCGCCATCCCTGTGGCTTTCTGCCTGTTTAATCTCTCTGACATTCAGCCCAGCTTTGCCCTGCTCTGTTTTGACTCCTGACAAACCTTTCAATTTGCTCTCCTCTCTGAAGAGCTGAGAAGCCATTGATAGCTCTCCCACTGAATTATTGAACCTTGGCGTCGGGTTTCGGGCCCCGGGGAGCAGGCCTGCACGCGTAGGGCTCTGAGGCACGCCATTGATCGGCAGGGCTCAGGTTCAGCCTGCTGCTGGCACACGCCTGTCCCTGGGTCCCCAGGCGGCCGTGGCTCCCTGCGTGCATGGCTTCTTCCTCTGCTGTGGGATTAGACCCCCACCTTTTCGGGCTGGGACTTGAGGGGTGGTGTGGTGCCTCTGGGGTGTGCATCCCGCACCGTTGTCCTCCCCGTATTTGACAGGGACGGGAGGAGATGGACTTGTTCCTGGCCAGCTTCCCGTTCCTGACCGGCCTGGCAGGTCAGGAGCCCTGAGCTCTGCATGTCTCCATGTCCTCCCCCATGAAACAGAGGTGTGCTGTTGGGGTAGCGGAGTTGTGCGAAGCACCAAGATCTTCTGTTGGAGCAGAGGGCCAGGAAGAGACAAAGAGTTGTTCTGCTTAGAGAGCGGGAACCTCTGACTGCTCTTCTTGGAGAAAGAAACCTCCCTGGAGAAGACACGGTGACAGGGAGTATGTCGTTTAAACCCCACTGGCATCTTGCACCAACTAGCTAGGACTTTCCTCTTGTCACTGCTGTGTGGGCTGGTCAGAAAGCAGATACCCGTTCGCACAACAAATGCCATTGGTGTTTTCATACACTGTTGTGAATTGTTTTCCAAAGACCATGGGAATGTGTGTTGACAGGCTACAGAAAACCAATAGCATTTTTCACCATGTTTTCAAGAGGAACATTCTTCATCCCCTTTTCCCACTGCCACCCTTCAAGCCACCACACCGTGAAAGGGAGCAGGGAGCCGGTATCCCTCACACACCAGCCTGTGTCACCATGCGTGTTCCCTGGCACTGCTGGGCAGTGTCGATTGCCCAGGAGAGGCCAGATATCTTCTCTGTCCCTCACTTACCCACTTAGGGCATTTTTATCCCCTGGCAGCTCCATGGTCCTTCTCCCAGGGGCTGGCAAGATGCAGAGGCATGGCAGGAGCTGGCCTGGGAGCTGAAGTGCAAATGCATTTCAGTAGGGGTGGAAGAGGAAGGGCAAGTGTGGATTTTATTAAGTGATAACACATCTTCAAATCAGATTATGGGAAATTTTCGGGGGCACCACGGCATTGATTGGCTGGGCCAGAGTTGGCAAGGCTGTGTGGGAGCACGTCAGAGCATGTGCAATCGGATCCCTTCCATTAGCCTGATCAATAGCCACCGCGTGGGGGGAGTGGACGGGAGTGTGGACGAAACTGCATGAATACATACGCGAGAGCCAAGAAATCACATTACAGCCAAAGAATCCGAGCACAACACGGGTAACCCTTTCACCGCAGCACCCAGGGCAGGGGGAGCATTAACCCTTTCAGGGCAGCCCTCTGACTCCGGCGCTGGAGCAGGGGGTTGACTGGGTTGTGGCTTGGCATGGCAATCGGAAGAGATAAATCACCACTTTCCCACGCCTGGCTTTCTGGAGGCCAGGTGTGATTCTTTGGCTGCGAGGGATCCGATGGCACATGCGTGAGATGTGATCGGGCACCAGGAGTGTGAGCAGTGTATGCACGGCATTCCTTCCAGCAGTGTCCCCATCGCCCTTTGCAACGGGGTGCTTGTGGCACACCGCATGGGTAGGTTAGCATCAGACGTTGCACCCGTGTGACGCACAAGCAGAAGGAACTGCCAAAAGGCTGGGGAGTCACCGCAGAGCTGAGCCAAGCCCAGCCTGCAGGCCAGGTCTCTTCCTCCATCACTTCTCCACCAGTTATTTGCTGCGCAGCCTCAGGAGACTGGGAGCTATGGGCTTCCCTTCTGCACCATCACATGCGGCATCCCCAGGCACCCGCAAGCAGGCAGAGCTGAGTGCATGCAACGGAGCTGAGTGTGGGAGATGCAGGAAATGAGAACGAACACTTCCCGTGGGACGGAGAGCAAAACTGGGGTGAGGGGTGGTATCTGAAAGGGAGCAAAATAACACATTTATAAAATCTTCTTCTCTGCTTCTTACAATCCTAAGAATTTGTAGGAACACAGGACATATCTTATTGCCCTCTGAGCCCATCTCCTTTACATCTCACATTCGGGATTTCTGGACCGAAAAATGTAGAGAAGCTCATATGCCACTGCAGGACCCTTCCCACTTTCACCTGCAGTGTGGTCCAGAGCACCAGGATTTCATGTCTGTCCACCAAGCCCTGCTTATCACATTTCCAGGCCCTCCTCAGCCATGCCTGCCTTTCCAGTCCTGTTTTGACACTTCTAATTAGCAGACATTTAACACCTTGTTTTGCTTGGACTCTGCCTTCAGCCAGACAACACATCGATGGCCTTTGACTTCTCCCCTGACCCCGGCTAACCTGGCAGCGCAGAGCTCTTGGCACCGCTCTGAACACATCCTGTCCAATTTCCTCCCGCTGCCCTCTGCCCCCCCGGTCCCCACGGCCCTCCCCAGCCGTGCCGGGGCGAAGGAACGGTGAGATGCGGCGTGCAGCCTTTCCCTTCGTAAGCGCTTTCCTGAGCATGATTTAAAGCACTGAAGCAAGAAGAGAAAAAAAAAAGGAAAGACCTGTAATAAAGTCAGCACTCTGCTTATTAAGGGAAAAAGGTTGTGCTTTACTTATACTAACATTAATTAGATAGATATATAGGGAGCAAAGAGGCCTCTAGGAGATTTATCAGAGGCGCTGAAGATGGATGTGAGGACTGACAGACAGACAGCAGCTCCTGCAGAGTGCCAGGAACAGGGTACCCGGGAAGTGGTGATGGGATTCAAAGGGGCAGTGGTCTCGGGGATGCTTCAGTACAGCATGTATGAGGGCAGATGGGGATGTTGGGACCTGCCAAAAACACCTGGGGGTGCCATAAAGCTGGAAGGAGGTGCAGGTGGGGAGTACCGGGGAGGTTTGTGAGAGCATCTGCAGAGAGGAGCATGTCTCCCTCTCCTGTTCCCCTCTGCAGTACAGTCAGGCAGGTCTAGTGGCAGACGAGGTCTTTCAAGCAATAGTTTGTCTCTCATGCTCTCATACCTGTAGTCACCTGCATGCCATTATCAAATCGAGGAGACACTCAAAGCTGTTTATTTTCACTACGAGACTTTTCTCCCTCTGTTCCCTTCCTCGCTGCATCAATCAAATATTTTCCTACGGCTCCCAGTGCTGGACAGACAGCAGTGCAGAAACCTCATCGTGACTTTTTCATTATCGCACTACAGAAGGATGCTTTGTAGGCATCTGATCAGAGCAGGTCCCCTCCTGCTCGGTGCATCACATCGAGGTGGGAGAGCAGTCCCTGCCCCAGCTGCCCCAGCCCGCAGCCACACACAGTGCGACATAACCTTGTGTATGCCACTAACACAACAGGACAGGTGACCGTCTTCTCGATCCTTCTGGGCTTGCCCTCGTGGCCATCTGGACCATCCTTTTCTTGTGTTTCTGTCTGGGGAGGTGACCACAACCTGTGGGTCTGGTAGAGATTGCTGAGTCCATGCCTTGTACATGCTCCATGTTTTTCACCATCCTCCCTCCTTCCTCATCTGTCACCCTGAGGAGAGCAGAACTCACTGGTCCTTTCCCACTGATGCTTCAGCAAGGACAAGTCTGGAAGTGCCCTGTGATACCTTTGCGACTGCTGAACTTTCTGCTTTACCAAGACAGTTGGCATCCTTGGGGTTTCTTCTCTCTCCTCTAAGCACTTCTTTCACCTGCAAGGACAAGATCTGATTTAAGCAGGAAAGGAAGCTTAACTCTGTGTCCTTGCAGCCCCACTGGAGGGACCTTGCTCATCCTAGGACTGCCAGGTGCTCGCACGCTGCTGAAAGACTTCCCCAGCCTGGAGAGCTGGCTGTCTTGTTAAATCTCCATTCTCATCCGCTTTGCGCAGGAGGAGCTTCCACGCAGGGAAGAGCCCAGGGCTGCTTGAGGAGGCTGCGACTGAGATGGGAGTTCAGCTGAGGTCTCTTTGATCTGTAGCCTCGTGCTCCACCACAAGCCCACCCTGCTCTTGGGTTAGTGCTTGTAGGAGGGTTGTGGCTGCTGCTGACAAGCAGAGGCTGAACGATCTGGGGGTTTTATTTGCCATTGCTCCAGCAGGCCCCTGCCTGTGTCCGTGAGCTGCGTCAGGGCCACTTGTCACCCTGTCCTCCCTTCGCTTTCTGATCTTGATTTCTCCATTCTGCCCAGGCAGTGCCCCCTCCCCTCTTTCCCCCAGTCTGGGTTAAATATAGCAGCTAACTTTGGTGGTGATTAGTAATAAAATTTTAACAAGCATCCATATGAACGTCTTTCTGTCACTTTTATGAGGCCATTTACAGCAGGGAGATATAAGAGCACCTTAAATCTCCCCCTAACAGGAGGGGTCACGTCAGAAGGGTGAGAAGCAGAAGGCCCAGTGTCCCATGTCACCTGCTTGGTGGTGCTGTAGGTGCTCCCTGTCTCCACGATGGGACAGGTGGCTCCCCTTCGTGCAGATGTTACTGGCTTGGCCAGTCGCTTTCTGGACCAGTGGGTGGAAAAGCAGAGGGGATGCTGTGGGCTGCCGGTGCCGCAGGGGCTGCCCATCGGCAGAGGAGCACGGCACAGGGATGGTGCTGGAGCTGGAGACGGGCACAGTGGTGTGAGGTTAGCTCAGGTCCCACGGCAGGACAGCTGCCTCAGCACTAAGGCGTTGCACTTAGATAAATAAACTCCATTAGGAAAAAGTGTTCACATCGACCATTTTCCATTCGCCTCCCAAGCGTGCTAACTGCAAAATGGGGAATGGTTCCTGTTGCTTTGCCCAAGACTAAATTTGGGGTCTGACTCTACCCTGACACTGTCTATCTTTTTTAAGAAAGACTCGTAAAAGCCATACACCCTTCCCTGTTTCCGACCCGTTTGGCTGCACACCAAGGGCAGGGTCTGCTCCTGCTTCCAGCAGTGCAGATGTCCCCTGCCCTCAGCCGCGTCACGCCCGGCATAAGGGGGAGCAGGATTGAGTCCCTGGTCGGCAATATATGTGCAAGCAGCCAACGGGATCCTTTCCAGGAATACAGTAGAAGGAATAAGTGTTTCCTGTGTAGTTACACATCCCAGCTCTGCTCCTGTCTGTAGGCTTAATTTGTGAGCAGTGAGATGCTTGAAAATTTCTGCCTCTGGTTTGGCTCAGCGTGGGCATTACATCAGGCTAGGACAGGTCCCAGGTCTGGCCAGGCTCTGGGCTGACCCCTGGGGACAAGCACAGTCTCTGGAGCACTGATCCAGCCAGCAAATTCAGTATGTGAGACTGCATGGGATTTTGCCAGGTGGTGAGTGTTTCATGGTGCAAAGGTGGGAGCTCCTTCTGCCCCAGGTAAGAGGCGGCAGCAAATTCCGGCACCTACTGATGCCCCCGTGCACCCAGAGGAGGGCAGAGGGGATCAGGGACAGGGAGAAGTGCAGTCCCTTCCCCAGGATCACACTTTGGGTTGATGGCAAAGCCCAAAATAGACCCTCTCTGTCCTGACAGCTGCCAAACCACACAGCTTCACAACTGCTCCGCGACACCCCTTTCGTGTGGGTGCTCTGCTTCCTGCGCCAGGAGCGCAGATCAAACACAGCTTCACCAAGTCTTTTAATATTAAGAAAAACCCCAAGACTTGTGGTCTGAGCTTTGGGCAGAAGTTTAGGTTCGTTCCCTTTTCTAGTTTTGTTTCTTATAAAAAAAGGAAACACACCTTTGAATAGTGAAATCAGAAAATAAGGAAGCAAAATGTGTCCGAAATGAGGGCTTGTTCCTTGTGAGCAGTGCTTGGTCCCTAGAAGAGCAACGTGCAGGCTCTTCATAGGCAGCACAAGCTTTGCAGGAAGAGATACTTTTACATAACTCATATACATGAGTTATGTAAACATACATAACTAGTTTTCCAACCTCATATATGCTACCCAAGCGATAACTGCACAAGGCAAGTATAAATATCACCCGTGCAAAGGCAGGGGAGCAGATGTGGGAAGTAGATGCCTTGTTCTAGGTCTGGAGCTGGAATTATAACTCTCTGTTGAAACCCGCTCCTTTCTGAGGATGCAGGATGGAGCTGTCAGCCTGCAGCAACCTGGCAGTGCGGGCAGCAGGGGTGCTCAAACTCCTTTCAGTAAAAATATCTAGTCTGGCCAACAATAAAAGTAAGAGGAAAAGATTAGCGTAGATTATTTTTGTTTTCTGGTGAGAAGGGCAGAAGTGAATAGGTTGGCTAAGTCAGACTGTTACTTCTTGCTCAGAAAAAGTGACTTTCCCATGTTTGAAAACTTCATTCTGGAGTCTTGTAGGATAAACTGGCCCTCTGGTTTTGACCAAGCAGGAAAGTGATTCTGCAGCGTTGATGTTTCCTATGAAAAGCAAGGCTGTGTGAGTCAGCAGCCCGAGCAGACAGCGTCTCAAGGACTGGTCCTCATATTGCTCTCAGGCCATGAGATGAAGCAGGGTGGAACCAGGACAGCTGCTGACAGTGTGTGGGTGAGAGGAGGTAGTGACTGCTGCTGGGCCAACATGATGTTGGCACTGCCTGTGCTTGTCGGATAACTCTGTTTCTTGCTCCCGCACCGCTCTGTTGAGTTTCCCTTGGAGCCCAGGCTCCCCCTGGGCTGGTATTTGGGTGCTTTTTCTGATTGTTTCCCTGGGTGAGATGAGACATCTGTATCCCTGGGAATGGGAGGGACCTGATGCTCCCTCTGTGCATCACTACATGTTGCTACTGAGATGTTATTCTGGGAGAGCCTTGGTACCCCAGATAAAGTTAGTGAGCCAGGATGTCCCCGGACAACCTTGGCGCTGTAAATAACAGTCTCCATCCTCTGCTCACATACACACACCCATCCCATGGCTATATGTTCACTGTGCGTGTCAACGCAGTCATTGATAATGACCAGGATCCTGGGATCACCAAAGTGACCCATTCACAGAGGCAGGTTGCCCAAGGTTGGCAGAAGAAGGCACCCTGAGGCCCCTGGAAGGATGGGATGCAGGGGACGGTGCTGAGGGAAGGCGAGCGGGGAGCAGAGGGCAGCGGCTGGCAGCCCCCATGGGCGGTGGGATGCGGGGGTAGCCCTGCTCCGTGGGGTTAGAGCTTGCTCTGGCAGGAGGTCAAAAAGGCAAAGTTTCTTGGGAGGTGAATTATCAGCGGGAGCAATATCGGCAGGTCAAGCACATCGGTGCTGGGGTAATACAGTTAAGGTGCAGAGCCTTGGAGGGAGCCCGGCCAAGGAGTGCAGCATTAAAGCAATGAGCCCAGCTTAATCTGCCCCAAGTGAGGGCAGTGGGGTCTTTAATATTGTGTCAGGCTCGCAGGCCCTTGTTGGCGGGTTATTCTTCACGGCAGCTAATGCCACTGGGCTAACTGAATTAGCCCCTCCTTCCGCGGGGTGAGCGTGGGGTTGCCGGGAGGGCGATCGTGCCTCGCAGCTGCAGGGAGAGCGAGTGATGGCCTGGAAATTCAATCAGGTGAGGAGCCGCCGCCATCCCCAAAGGACAGGGAGCAGCCAGATTGGGGAGGAGAGCCCGGGACGGGGACGCCAGTGACTGGCTCCGTGCCGTCCCTAGGCAGGGTGCCCTCTGGAGACTGCTCCCTGCTCTGGATGGCATGAAGTGCTGCCCTGCAACCTGCTGCTCTGCATCCCTCAGCCCTCCGGGAGCGCCTTGGTGGAGAGCCCATCCGTACCTCCATGCTTGTTTCCAGCTTGCTCACCGCTGGGTGCAGCATTCCCTCACGCATCCATAGGGAACCGTGGTGCAGGGACGTGCTGGGACGTGCCGTGTGTCTCCAGCCAGGCTGGGCGTCCCCGGGGTCCAGCCTCCAGCACACTTGAAGCATTTCTGTTTGATCAGAGATGAAGGTTCGCCAGGAGAGACATCCTGGCTGAAGGAATTGGCAAGTGGATCTTTTCCTGGCTTTGCTGTTGGGGCGAGGTGCTCCCCTAACAATCGGCTGAGTGGTTGCACTATCCTCTTTGTAAAGCCCCGAGGGATGCACAGACAAGGAGGATGGCTAAGGGGCTGGGTACAGCAATGGCCCATCATTCCCAGGAGTCATTGTCTGTCCTTCAAGTTAAGGAAAAAGGAACATCTGAACCTGGCAGGTGTTAGCTTGTTGTCCTCCAAACCTGCCACTGCTTTTTTTTCTTTCCCAGCCTCAGCAATTGCTTTCTCCTTCACATCTAATTAAAAGCACACTCCTGGCAAATACTGCAGCACATCCTGAGTGGGCGATGGCGTCTGTGCCTACCACTGCCTGGATGGTGCCGAATCCAGAAGGTGCCAAATCCTGCCTGGATGGTGCCAAATCCTGTGTGCCAGGGGCCTGGGACAGCCTGTACCCGGTGTTGGCACTTTGTCAGCCCCGAGGGCAGGAGCAGCTGTGGGGGCCATGGAGGATGCTGCAGTCCCAGGGGTCCGGCGATGGCAGACCCACGGCACAGGGCTGCTCCCCTCCTGCAGGGCACAGCCCCCCTTGTCCCGCCACGCCAGCCCTTGCCCTAGCTGAAGCCACTGTCCCTTCGCCCCCCACCACCACCGAAGCTGACATGGTTCCCTCTCCTTTCCCAGGTGCCCCTTTGATCTTCAAACCTGCCCCAGCTCCCTCCACCCCCCTTCCCTCACATTGTTATAAATGGAGGCTTTGGCTGCCTTTAAATAGCCATATCTATCAGACAAGCTCATGTCAGCCATAAATTCTACAGTAATGATGATTTTCTAAGTGGGTCGACCAGAGCTATTTCCGCTTCAGCCTCAAGTTACTGCACATGTCCCCCCCCAGGGGCTGGCAGCCTCATTTGTTGTCCCCCTAATTGTCATCTCTCCTGTACGCACTTGGGCAGAAGCTGGAAGGAAAACCGGCTGTGCCACCGGCCCCAGGCTGGGACTCCCCTCTGCCTCCACAGGTCCCTCCTGGTCTTCCCACCTGGGAGCGGGTTCAGGGGAGGGAAGAGGGCTGGAGGGGTGAGACAGCACCGGCTGCCTCTAACGCAGGCAGGGGGAATGGCCGCAGAAGCCCACCATATGGATGCCCTTACCTCTCGCCGCTCTCCCCCCCTCCCCAGCCGCGTGAAACCGGCCCCGATGTGTGAAAGCTGTAATTGCAGGTAATCCCCCCACACTGCGCATGGTTTGAATTTGGCAGAGCAGGAATGTGGAAAGGAGAAGGGGAATTACTGCCCAGACGCGCTGCAGGGCCAACATCTGCACGAGTCATCAGGGCACATCTGGCCACAGCAGCCTGCGCTTGGTAGCCCAAACGGTCACTTTTTAGCCCAATGGGTCTGTCTCAATCTCTCACTAAGGGCAGGGCTTGGACACCCTGGGACAGGGAACCCTAGGCTGATAGAGAAATTACTCCCTTCACCCAGTATTGCTGCAGTTGTTGGGGTGGTCACACAGACTTGGGGTGGTTTAGTTTTTCCATTTGTAAAATAGATTAAAGCTCTCAGGAGCATACTTCAGGGTACTCATCACAGGCTGTTCTGAAGAGGAGAGCAACCGTGACACCCTGTTCCAGGTTTGCCTAAGGCTGGCACTGCTTTGCAGCATCCCCCAGTGAGATGCTGGAGCAAAGAAGTTGATTTCTGCCTCCACGTGCAGTTGGGATCAGTGAGGTGGGTCTCTGCCTGCTTTCTGTTTCGCTGGAGTCTGGTCCCAGAGCCAGCAAGCTTTCTGCAGAAATCCTGCCCTGAGGTTCGGTCCTGCAAGGCTGAGCACTTCTCAGTACTGAGCCCCCGGTGCAAAGCGAAGGATTTCAGATCTGCCTTGCAGGATCAGGCCTTTGCAGAGAGAAGCGAGGCGGGATGGGCAGAGCGGGACTCACGTGCCGTCAGTGCCAGAGGGTCTCTGTTGCCTCCAAGTGCCATGAACTTCAGTTGGTCTGTTTGCACTGGGTAGGGATGGAAAGCCTCTATCACACAGACGAGATGTGCTCTAGGTAATTCCTTGCATTTCCCAAGCCAGCCCTGCACCCTGGGAAGGCTGCTGGGACCCAGGAGGAAGCAGAAAGGGCAGGGGGAACAGGAGGGCCCAGGGCACGGAGAGGGGCTGCGGTCTGGAGGAGGGGAGGCTGTTATGTCCCACACTTGGTTTCTGTGGCCAGGCTCGATCTGATCTGCAGGTGAGAGGGTGGGACAAGAATCGGGGAGGTTAAAGAGATAGACAGGCAAGTGGCTGAAGATCCACCCGCTGCCACGCTCTGGGACAAGTGCTGGCCCCGGGGAGCACTGGGGCAGCGCCTCATCCCTGGGCAGCCGACCCTGCTGTCTCCTTGATGGAAAAGACCTGCTGGACCTTCTCATTCCGACCCTTCACCTCCAAGGTTTCTTTGGGAATGTGCGTGGTCAGGGTGTAAATCCTTGCTGCCGGTGAGCTGCCCTGTGCTGGGGAGCGGATGTTGGGGGATTTTAAGCAGCAGGGACGGGTGTTACATCTCCTCCCAAATGCGGCTGAGCACGCCTCCCATAAGAAGCCTGCTTGGGGCTCACCCAGGAGCAAAAGCATCCTCTGTTCAGTCGCTTACAGCCCTCCCTGCTCTCCCAGCCCCGAGCAAAGCAGCCTGACCTCGCTCAGCAAGAAGGCAGACACAACCTCCTTCCCAGGCAGGCGGCTTCTCAGATAACCCCCCGGCTTTCCGAGGGCAGTGCAGGTGTCAGAGGCATTGTCTCTTTGGAAATTAATTTTCCTGTCGATTTCCTTATTTCTCTTAATTGATGAGGGGCAAGTCTTAGGCGCGTTGCCAGCGGCACCAGCCACAGCCTCCCGTAGGTATCGGCAGAGCCAAAAGCACGAGCGCCGAGGGCTGGGGAGTGTAATGAACTCTCAGAGGACTCGTTGCAGCTCAGCCCGTGCTCTAGATTAGCCGAGGAATCATCTGGCCCAGCTATTAACTGTCCCATTTAACATCATAAATTATTAACCTAATTTTGAGGAGGGTCGGTGACGGATCACGCTGATTTTGTCAGCTTTTCTGCAGCGTCTCGCGCAGCCTGCCGGTGCGGCGTAAGCCGCGGGCAGGGCCTGAGGTTCAGTGCCTCCAGAGAAGGAGAGAGACGGGGCAGCACAGCCCGGCTGCTGGCAGAAGGACCAGCTCTGCCTCCTCTTCCAGCCCAGCAGGGAGCTCAGGGAGAGCCCGAGCAGGGGGGATCCTCCGGTGGAAATGGGGGATGTAAGCTGCCCCTGAGGAAGAGCAAAGCTCTTACGCGGGGGGCACGGGTGTCCGAAACCTCTGCCCCTTGCTGGGTACCTCGGTGCAAGCCGTTACCAGAGGTGCTTTTTAGCTTGTTTAAGCAGCTATCGGGATGCTCTTTAGTTTGTACGACAAAGGTCTGGGGTCAGGAGGTTTTTCTTCCTACGCTTGTTGTAGACTAGAGCTTGTTCAAAAAGTTTCCTTCCTGGGAAAAGTTTTAAATAAAATAGGGGGGAAAGTGGGTTCTTTAGTATAAAAGTTTTAAACCATTCAGATGTTTTTTTTCAGCTGATTGAAATGTAATGAAAATTTAAGGGATACCATCTTTTCTTTCCCCTTTATCTTTCTTTGAGAAGAAACATGTGTGCAGGAAGAAGGGGCTGAGAACTGCACTCAAACCGGCATTTTTTTTTAATTGAGTGGAAAAATTTTGAAGTCATTTGGTCTGTCAAAAAACCCCATACAAACCTGAAGGAGAGCAAGCTCTGAAATCCTTGTAAAACGCCTCTTTCATTCTGGCATCACAAAAAGGACTTTTTGTTTCCCCGCGAGCAGCTGTGCTGCTCGGTGCTGCCTGTCCGTGGCCGAACGTGTGCCTGTCCCCATGCCGTGTCCCACGAAAAGGGGCAGGGGGACACAACACACACCACACACATTTGGGAGCCAGCGTAGCCCCCAGACCCTCTCCCCTTCGCTTCGAGGCTGTGCGAGGTTCAGTGGCTGCAGGACCAAGCCTCACTCTCTGCGTGCATTTCCCTGAGTGGAGATGCTGGGGGTCGGGATCAGCAGGCTGCATTGCTGGTAAAACAAACCCCCCCAAAAAAGCCAACACGAGCACAAAGAAGTGCTTTGGGTTGTGGTGAGGGCGTGGAAAGGTGTCAGAGTCTGCACTAAATTGGCAAGAGCCCGTACCACTGACCTGCTCATCCTTGAGTACCCACCTGCTAACCAAAAGTGTGGTTACTGCCCTCTTTCCCTGTCACAGGGAAGTCCTGAATTTGCAGACCCACAGCATCGATGCTCTCATCCTCCCCTTGCTTGATGCAATGCTTTACACACGTGCAGAATAGAGAAGGTACAAGGAAATCGCCTTCGCCAGAAGCCTGAACCTCGCAGTGCACACGCAGTACAAACCTGCACAGGACTGATGCCCAGCACACGGATATAAAATACAGCGCCCTGCAATAAAACATGCGCTGCTAGTCTATATATTTTGCAATCCCTTTAAAGGTTTTTTTTTTCTTTAAACCCCTCACCCCAGCTCCCTCCCCATTCTCCCCCCAAAAAATTATTATAAAGAATTATTGCCATTAGTACGTCTTTCCCAGTGAAAGGAGAAAATCGTCTCATTCATAATTTATACCCTCAATTACTATTAATAAAGAAATATTTCAGCAGAAAATCGCCTGGGAAAATTACACGTAACATTGCATTAACATTCTATTTGAACATTTTCATCACATTTGTTATAGAGTTAATAAGAGGGATATGCTCCCCTGACTTCTTCATGAAATTATGGGCTGCCTATGATAGTTTAATCTTTTAGACTTTATATAATATATTCACTTTACTAATTGAGCTATCCAAGGAGCAGTTAGGGATGTTCTTAAACGTGGAAGACAAAGTAATCAGGGCCATGACTTCCTGACGAGAAGATCTTCTTCCGGAGATGAGGAGCCGCACGTGTGAGGAGCACCCACGTACATGTTTGTGCGCGGATGTGCTGCTCCATTAGCCCTTCCCTTTATCTCCTGCCTGTACCTGGAAGCGAATGTGAATGAAGGCTGGAGGTGATTTTCGGACTGGTGAAGTATGCCCCAAAAGCTCCGTTTATATTTCAGAGTCACAGGGGGTTTGGTGAGCTTGAGCAAGCTATTATTTTTGGAATAAGAAATGCTTGGGGGGGGGCAGTTCTCGGGAGCAGTACTTTGTGCAGACAAGCCTTTACACTCAAATTCACCCCCACCCACAATCAGGTACATACTGTCTCCAAAACTCTGGACAAGGAGCTGGGCTGGTTGGACAACCTCTCTTCTGCTCTCCCTGGAGCTTCTGCTTCATCAGGTAGTGCGATCTGGGGCACGCGGTCCAGAAAGGCTTCCCTCCGCCCAGGGTACAAACAGACCCAAAATTGGGCCAGTAGTGAGAAGTGCGGTAGGTGTGAGCAGTGAGGGATGAGGTGTTTTGGAAGATGGACACTACTCTGGTGCACCATGACAGTACATCACTCTGGACAGGCTGCTTGTCTCCAAAACACTTGAGCAACAGGAAAGTCTTCATAGCTCTCTCTTCTGCTCCTGTACCTGCAGCCAGGGACCTCGCACAGCAGCTGGAGCCTTGGTCCAGACTCAGCTGCTCTTGGACCCTTCCTTCTCTGTTGGGCACAGAGATTTGAGCCCCTCATCCAGTTTGGGAGCTGAATGCAGGTCAGGGTCTCTCTGTGAGATCCTTCTTTCCCCTCCCTGTGCACATGAGGCATCCCTTCCCACGGGATGTGATCCAGAGCTCTTGGTTTCAAGCAGGAGGCTTCCCGGCGAGAGCAGGCAGTGGTTTGCACCAGGACCATGTGGAAGAGGGCTGCATCGTCAGCATGGCGGGAGGTTGCTCACTCATTAAGCCTAAGTACTTGCAGCCGTGAGCAGGTGCAAAGAGGGATCCATCACCGCTGAGCAATGGCCCTGCCACCGGGGATGAAGGTGAACCTCTGTTAGCTGCCCCTGACAAGGGAGACTGCGGGAGCAAAGGACCGGCTGCTTTGTTTCACGTCCACGGGGTGCTGGTGTCCCCTCTGCAGTCTCTGAGACCGGGCACGGGCAGGGAAAGGGTGGCAGGGCATGAGGTAGCACGCAGGCTCATAGGTGAGGGTTTGCAGTCACCTCTGAATTCACTCTTGTGATTCTCAGCCTCTGCGCACTGGTGGGCAGTGCTGACAGCAAGCCAAAGGGTTAATGAAAAGCTTTTGTGCATTGGGATTCATTAGCTGAGACTCATTAAACAGCAAATAAGAGCCCGGATGTTGCCAACTGAGCCCTGCTGAAGGCAGCTCCTGCAGGTGAGGCAGCTTGGGACTGCAGGAGACCCCCATGCTGGAGGGTGGCCAGGTGAGCCCCCATTGCTCCCCGGCAGACCACGGCCAGTGCATCCCACCAGAGATGGGAATCGGTGTGGGAGGGGTGTGAGGGTGGAGCACTCCGCCACCACGTCCCCAGCATTTTAATGTCTGTTCACAACACCATCAACCCATCGGGCCTGACCAGGCTCAACCGTTCAGACCCCTGCTGTGACATCCAGTTCTGTCACCAGGAAGAGGGAGCTGAGCTCCTGCCAGCTCTGTCCTCCCAGCCGCTGTGAGCCCATCAGGGAGACAAGGATGGGTACGTGACAGCCCAAACCTGCAGTCCTCCACTGCGAGGTATGGGGAGCAGAGCACCCACGCATGGTTGCATGAGAGGTGCAGCTCCATTAATGCTTTCATGGTGGAACATTGTTATCCCTGGCTGTTTTTTCATTCCTGAGCTTGCAGTCAACGTTTTCCTGGGTGATGGTGTGCCACCAGCCAGCACTGATGGAGGCTCTGGCCACCTGAGCCACCACTGAGCCATGCTGGGCAAGCAGCAGCCCATGCAAGCCCACATCTCCCCGTCACCTCCCGGATAGGCAGGGTGCCACAAGCTGCCCTGCGTGCAAACACACGGGGAGTGCGGAGCGTTGGGCATCTTCCCAGGGACATACGGGCAGCCTGGGCACGGCAGAGGCTGAGGAAGGTGAGGCACAGACTGTCCACCCCGGGGATGGCCACTGCCTGGTCCTGGGCAGGATGGACCACGCTGTAAACAGGACAAGGCTTGTAAACAGGGCTCCAGCTGGGATAAATTTAGCCCGTTGGGGTTGCAGCCCTGGCGCAGCAGGACACAGTGTCAGGGCATTGTCGAGAGGAGAGGGGGAGAAAGAAGCTGAATAAACAAACACAGCTTGTCCCCCTTTTTTTTTTTTTTTTTTTGTCCCAGCGTTGTTATTTCAGCCGGACAATTGCCCTGCAGATTGAGGGAACAGGCTGGAGTTCAAGTGAATTTGGCTTCCAGCGTCTCCCTTTTTACATTGTGTTTTCACATGGGAATGTATCCTGGCACACATGGCGGGTGTCCGTACCCATGCGTATGGATAACTCCATGGATGCTCCACGTGCATCTCTGGGCTGGCCCACAGGGATCCGGGCTGCTCTGGAGCCCAGGTGAGGCCAAGTAACTTGGCGTTGGCTGTCAGGTAGGACTTTGCTTTCTCCACGTGCACAGCCCAGACTAACACCCGTGGGCGTCCAGGAGCACACGTGCAAGGTGATCTGTGCTCCATACGTATCTGTACATATGGGCAGAGCAGCCCTGGAGGTGTCCCTCCATGGCAGAGGGGACACTGTAGAGGTGAAAGTCTTTGCAGGACTTTAGAAATGGGGATCAGGACTCCTGAGCTTTTTTTCCCTAGTTCTGTCATGGGGTTTGGACAAGTCATATTCCCTTGACAAAATAATCCGTGATTTCGGGAGCAAAGGGCATGGATCTTCTCTGTCAGTCCTGCTCTGTGAGGACCTAAGTCTTTTCTAAAGGCCACGTTTAGAGGCAGCCTAATTTTCATGTCTTAATTTTATTTTTCTCACATCTCTCTCTGACACACACATACACACACACACGCTTCTATTGGAAAAACGATTTTAATACCCATGGCACATTGTCCTGGTGTGATATAAAATCCAATGACATGTGGCATTTGGAAAAGGTCACTTCCCCCATCAGGATTCATTATCCTACCTCAGCCTGGGAAGCCATGGGGTTGCCCCCTCCTCTGCGGACCCCTTGCCCCCTCCCCGGCTGCGGCGGGTGAGCAGGGAGCGGGGGTGAGGAACTGGGCGGTCATGCTGGGGACTTTGGCAGTGTCAGGGCAGTCCCTGCAGCACAGGCTCTTGTTTCTCATGTTGATGTCCCTGCCCTTCCCGGTGCCTTCACTTTCCCACCTGCCACAGGGCAAGAGGAGTTACAGGGACACGCTGCTGGGAGGGCTCGGGCTGCAAAGCCGGCTCCGCTGGGTGCACAGGGCTCGGTTTGGCTTTCGCCTGCCTCCCCCTGCTCACTGCTCCCTCTCTGTTCCCTTCCGAGCAGGAGCCAGCTCTTGCGGTGCCCTCACTCTTCACGGTTGCAGAAGGGAAACGCTCCCCTTCCCTGTTTCACTTGTTCAATTTTTTGGCTGGCTCGGCTGGGAAGTGCCCTTCCGTGTCGGTACTCGCAGAACTTGGCTCAGGCAGCTCAGGCAGAACCGAGAAGAGAAAGCGGAGGGGCCATGGAACACCCAGCTCCTCGCCAGCTTCCTCACCAAGCATGGGGTCCCCAGCTGCCCCGCACTCGGTGCCCCCCAAGCCCCTGGGGCAGACCAGCGGTGCCCAGAAGGCTGGGGGCAGCAGCACTGGGGGGTTCTGTCCTGTCTCTTGACGATTGCCCAGGCAGGGCAGCACCCTGGGCTGGAAAGGGGTCCCTGGTGCACATTGCAGGTGAGGGACAGCAGGTCAGGAGCAGGGGATGCTCACAGCAGGGCAGGAGTGACAAGCTGTCCTGGGGTGCTTGCACGCTTTTGCCTTTCCTTGGACTCATTTCAGTTCAGGCTTCCCCAGAATCATCTTTGTTCAAGAATATCCACCTCCCCGAGGTGTTTCCAGCCCAACTTGGAGCTTATTCCCTGGGAAGGCAGAAGGGCATAGGAAGGCCAAACCTGCTCTGGAGGCTGCCTGGGGGTGCTCAGGGGATGCAGTCCCTTGCAGAGCAGAACAGGGGCTGTTCCCCAGCAAGTCGTCCCATGGGCAGGGGACTGGGAGCCAGGAACTCTCTGCTTGGTCACAAACTACCTCGGGGCATCTTGGCCAAGCCGTAACCCCGTTCCCCGTCTGCAGGGGAGGGGAGAGGCGAGGGTGGGTGCACCGAGCACGCAGTGGGCTCCAGGCTGCGGGAAGGGCAGGAGGTGGGGAGCGGGAGCAGTTGTTCCTGGGGAGAGGAGGATTATTTTTGCAGCGGGGAGTGGGATTTGATGCCTGCTGAAGATGACTTCTCAGAGTGCTGAGGGTGATGGCGAGTGTAGCCCCTTCCTACCATATAAACACCAATGAGTTATGGGTACCCCAGCCTCTAATTATGCAGTCAGCCCCAAATAGGCTGTGTCTAACGAGGCTGACAGACTAATATCTCAAGAGCCCTTAATGCGTTATCATCTCTTGCTGTATGACCTCATATTTATAACTGCTCTGGTGGGAGGTTGAGAAATGTCCTTCTCTTCCCCCAGCCCCCTCCCCAACTTCCCCCCCCCCCCCAGAGCAGCAGCTCTTCAGCCTCATCTGTTAGGATCAGGAGGAGAGAGGCGACTTCTCTCCATCCATCATGAACGGAGTTCGCGCTATTAGATGATTAAAGACATTTTTTATAATATTTGGAAGAGGCTTTGAAATGTCTCTCAAACAGTGTGATTAATGCCTGCTTAACCCTCGCCTGGCCGGGATGGCGTGGTGGGGAGGCAGGTGCATCCCCGGGCAGGGGTCCCCTGGGCATTTCAGCGGTCGCCCGGCCGTTGGGCACCCCGAGCCCTGACAAGGTGTGATTCATGAGTGCGGGGCACCTGCAGGAAGCTCCGGCCTCCAGGCAGTTCCTAATGCACCGGGGACTTGGTGGTTTCTGAGGCTGCAACGGCCGGGGCAGGAGGAAGCGGTGCCTTCCCCCTCCCCAGCACTTACACAAGAGGCCCCAGGGCTGTGCCAGTCTGGGTCCCCAAGCCGGACCATCCCACGCCGATGCTGTGGATTTCAAGGGTGGGCAGGGAGAGGGGGTGAGCAGCCTGTGCCCGTTCCCGGCTGTCCTGAGCTGGTGGGCTGATTGCTTTCCTCATTTCCCTTTCTTTTTCCTCTGCCTCTCTGGATGACTCGCTCTCAGAACCAAGTCTCTCCAAAAAAAAAAACCAATCGTGAGCATCTAGATGCTCCGGTAGGATCCACCTTTAGGATGTTACGTCCTTGCTCAGAGTTTGCCATGAAGACCCGTGGGGCTGGTGGACATGTTCATGATAAAATTTGTGTTGGCATCGTCTCGTACCTGCCAAAGGCCAAATTGCTGATGTTCGCTGATGTTGGTTCCCATGGGGGAGTAGAGATTTGGCCTCGGATGGGGAAAGGATGCCCGCCTCCTTTGATCACAGGCACAATGTTTCATAATCTCAATTTCTTGTCAATTGATTGCCAGATAGAAGCGACAACCAAAGAGGGCCCCAGGCGTCTGCAACTGCCACTCATCGTATGATTTTAACTCTCCCCCTCTGTAAGTTTGCATTATTTTCTTCTTGTTGTTGTTGTTATCCAAAGAAACCTCCCCTCCCTCCCCCTCCAAAAAGCCTCCTAGAAATCCCAGTGCCCTTGTCAATTTGATATTCAATGTACAAATAGCTGAGAAGGGTTAATGCATGATTAATAGGTGTTTTATTAAAATGGTTAATCTGTCATTATAGAGTCCAAAAGATCAATAGATTTCTTATAATCGTGGCTTAAAATCATCTTTAGCTCCACTGCTTATAGGCTTAAGACCGTGGGCAAGATGTTTAGGGGACCTGGGAGTCTCCCGTTAACTCCTTCTAACCCTTCTGCCACCTGAAGTGTGACCCAAGGTCTCCCGCAGACGGAGAAAAGCCGACACAGGGCTGCACGTACTGTTATGGTTACCATCCACCTTATTATTTATGGGTATTAAAATTGTCACACCTGAGCAACAGAAAAGGGAAATGGAAAGAGGGAGAAAGTGGGAATGCAGCTGGATAAATGCTCTTTGTTATGACCGTCAGCAGCGCCCGAGCGGAGCGAGGCGGGGGCATGGCTGGGTTGTCTCCGATCCATTAGCACCGTTGCAAAGCAGCAAGCGTTGGCCAAGCATCACCCCGTCGCAGCCGTGCTCCTTCACTAATGAGCGCTGCCTCGCACGCCGGGGTGGGGCGGGGAGGTCCCAGCCTTGCACGGAGGGGAAAGCCATGTGCCTGGTGTGAGGCAAGGAAGGACCAGCCCACGTCACCTGAGTCCCATCTGTGTCCTCAGCCCCAGAGGCTGCTTTCCTGGCAGCTGGATGATGTTGGGTCTGGTTGACCCAACCCTTTGGGACGCCTGGTCCAAGCTGCTTTTTGATAATTCAGGCGATACTGTGACAAATCCCAGAGATGCTGAGCTGCCGACCCCCAGCGCGAGGTCTCGGCAGGAGGAGGTGCTGTTTAGACAGGCTGACACGGGAGCGGCTGAGCCAGTGCAGGCTGGGGGGAGCGCAGCCCCCTCTCTGCCCCCTAACCGCCCGGCAGCATCCTCTCCTCCGTGGCAGAGGAGGGATCCTGAGGTCACGCGGGGGGGCTGGTGGAGCCTGGACGGCAGTGCGGAGCGCCGCAGGAGCACTGCGCTCTGAGCACGAGGCAGGGCAGCTGGCACTGGCAAGTGGTCCCTGAGCAATTCTGGCTATGGATGTTGCTGGGCCACCCGTGCAATGGAGACCAAACTTGCTGCCTAGTGAGTGGAGTAGATGTTGGAGCCTACCCAAGGTTGGAGACCCTTGTTTGGAGGCTGTTGGGAGCTGGTGCTCTCCAGTAATTTGGCCTCCACTGCAGGCTCCCTCCCTCACCTCCTCACCCTGTGTGGGGGCTCAGCCCCGCTCCCCGCTGGGCTCTGCTCCCTGCCCGACCCCACAGCCTGTGCCGGCCAGCTGGCCTCAAACCACTGGTGCTCAGTGTGGGGCTGGGCGGAGATTTTCCAGACCCCCTGGGTCCAGCCCTCTCCATCCCTGCCTCATTGCTTATTTCCGAGCCATTATGTTCGACAGGGAGAATTTGTTTCTGTCCAGAGCAGATCCCCGGACAGTCTCAAGCCTCTGAGGATTTATCATCCTGAGCTTTTGTTTGTGGGTCTCCAGGACCCTCTGCCCCACAGCCGAGCCCAGATGCTTCTCTGTCTCCTCCATGGAGCCTGCTGCCCCCCAGGAGCACTGACCCCTCTCTTCCCCCATGGATGCCCGGGCGTGCAGGCTCCCCTGCACACGCTTGCCTGCGAAGGCCACTGCTGGGGCAGGATGCTGCGGTCACAGCGGCAGGGGACATGTCCTACCTACCGGGAAGGTGATGGCTGTGGCTCCTTCTGGCTTAGCTCCCCAGGGCTGCCAAGGGAGGTGGCCCAGGGCAGGGCACGCTGGGCTCCCAGCACAGAAATCCCCCGGGATCCCTAGGTGACGTTCAGCCTGCCCCAGGACTGGTGGCACGGAGCCTGGGCTGGTCCCCCCCAGCCCCCAGACTGCATCCCCGCTTCCAGCCCTGCTCTGCAGCAGCTGGGAGGGCCGGGCAGAAGCGAGGTGTGAGCCCCTTCGCTTGTCTTGGGGGTCAGCACTGATGTCCCCTCATGACTAATAGAGCTGAAACAGCGGCAGCCGCCTGTGCCAAGTGACAGCGAGGTGACAGCGGGGGCGGCGCAGGTGCCGGCGCCGTTGGCTGCACTCTCCATCTAGGCAGATGTTCGGCTGCCCCGTGGTCGTGGTGGTGAGGATTTGGGGTCACTCTCAGCAGGTTCAGGTCTATCAGGACAGAGCCATCAGCTGGCACAGGGAGCGACTGGGGTTGCGTTTCCAAATCGCCACCGCTGCTGCGTTAGATGGGGACCCCACTTGCCACCAGCCCCCTGCCTGCTCTCCTCCTGTGCCGGCGGTGACAGAAAGCTGCTCTGGAGGCCAGTGGAGTGTGACGGAGAAGGAGAGGGGTGCAGGGCTGCTCCACCAAAGCGCCACCCCCTCAGCCCCGTCCCCTCCCCGGCCGCCCACATTCCTCCGCAGCAGCGCCAGGAAGGGGGGGACCAACCTTTGGCATGTTTATTGACACTCCCTGAGTTCATACTGCGACTCTACAATCTTTCCCTGAGATTATTAAGAATTAATTGATCACTTTTATATTCCCCCCCGATACCCAGTGCCGTTTCGCGACAGGCGGCAGGAGGAGGGAAGGGAGACGGGAGGAGGGCGGGGTGTGTGTAAAAAACACACTGATAAATGTTAATTACTCTTTTACAGCCCTTGTCAAATTCCAAAGCAAGTCGTAAATTCATTAAACTCTAACGGATTAAGCACATGCAGCTTATTTAGTTGCCATAAACAAGATCATTTGGATGTTGATTTTCCCCTTTTTATTGCTGCAGCAGAAAAGGGGAAAAAATCAGATGAGGGAAGCAGTTGGTGGTTACCAGGGAGTCAGAAAAGTTTGGATTTATTTCGTATCTTGCTTTCTTGCTCTGTGGCAGCTCTCTGCAGCACGTTGGTCTTCAAGTTGTGCCTGGGCAGCTTCTTGCTAGGGAGTGTGGCATTCCTAGGAGCCGTGTCCGTGCCCTGAGCGGCCAAGTCTGCGTGGACAGCCCTGGGACGGAGGGCCATGCTGCACAAAAGGTCTCTGTGTCCTCTCCATACCCCAGTGCTGAGATCTGGATGAGCAGAGATGGGGTACTCAAAGAGCTTTCGGTGGTGGTTTTGGGCTGGGCTGGCTGCTCTGCACTCCATCGTGCTGGGAGGTCTCCAAGGGTAGGCTGTCTCCAGCGAGGCTCAACCCGGCCCCTGGGATGCTCAGGTCTGCTCTCAGCCACGCTGCAAGTGATTGTACAGGCAGAATTAGCATAAAAGCAGCTCTGCTCATTTTGGGATGTTTCAGCCCACTCAAGTGCTGTCCTCAAGGCGCTGACTGTGGCCAAGAGAGTGGGACATGTCCCCAACCAAGCCTGGCCACGGGGGAGAGGAGGCAGGGAAGGGACACCGTGCTGGTGGGGATGGACAGAGCACCTTCGGCTGCTCTGAACATGGGGATGTGACCGGGCTCAGGGAGCTTGCCATCCTCTGCATGCATGTGTTAATAATCCAGGCTGACCTCCTGAGCTGTGGGAGCAGGGGAAGGAGAATGAGAGGAGGGTCACGGAGATTAATTAATACTCAGGGCTCTAATTACGAGTTTCTTCAACACCGGGCTTCTAATGAGGAACAGGCGCTGAGGCAGCCCTGAGTCCTGCTGCCCCTCAGCTGGCCCTGCTGAGACATCTCCTGCCTCCTTGCAGGGATGGTTTTACTGGGAGAGGGACAGGAGTTAGCCCCTGGCCACCGGCATCTCCCACTGGGGCTCTGGGCCTCCAGGCTGCATGGCTGAGAAGTTGCCACGCTGCTGTGTAACCCCATCTGTGCCTTGGGCTGAGCACCGGAGACCTGCTGCCATCCCCAGCACGCCCAGCTCCCTGCCGGGGTTCAGCACCCAACCATGGGACGGGAGCAGGAGGTGACTTGGGGGGACCAGGGGACCTTGACGGGTGTTTTGTCAGCATCTCCCAGCCTCCGGTGAGGCTGTGCTCCTCCAGAGCTGCAGGCAGCCGTGCACTGCAGGCAGCAGAGGGAACTCTAAACACCTCACTGGAGCTCGCTGCCTGGCTGCTGCCAGAAAAATTTAGGGCTCTTGCTTCAGAATCCTCAGCAGCACTTCATCTAAAGGAAGTGACCTGGGCACTGGAGGGGCAACCGCCTGCCTCCAGCCCCGTCTGAGCCCATCTCTGAAACAGGTACAGCCCGGGAGGGTCTGAGCCGTGGGCATGTACCGCCCTGGCCCTGCTCCCCTCTGCGTTTGCCTCTTGGAGGGCAGAGGGAAGGAGAGGAGCCGCTGAAGGTCTCAAATAAGGCAGCGATGGGGTGCCAGCCTTCAGAGCCCTGTTCCTAACACGCATTTCCCTCCCGCAGTCTTCGCCCTGTTCCTTGCAGCACGTATGACATGCGCAAAGTGCCAGCAGAAGCATCCCTGCCCACCGGGTCCCTCCGTGCTTTCCCGCTGCGTGGAGGTGCCCTCCAGGGATCTCCCCAGGCTTCCGAGCACGGACGGGGCATCCAGGGGTTAACGGAAGGAGCATGTCCCATGCTAAGCAGTAGCTAACAGCCACTAGCTAATAACTTTATGGCTTCAAAGCAGGGCATTTATCATGCTGAAGTTTGTTTATGCACTAGTTATAAGGCACATTATACCAGTGCTGTGTTTGGCTGATAAATTCTCCGTGACAAGCGAGGCTACCAATGAGGACTCAGTGAGTCCAAAAGACCAGTAGCTTTTTCCTGAACTCTGCTTTCCAAGATAAGGATGTTTTTTCCCTCTTTTGTTTTGTAAGGAAAGAAAAAAAAATTGACAACCTTAAAACTCAAAAAGAAAAAAAAAAGGGGGAGATTTTTGTTCTAAATAGGTTGCCTGATGCTGTGGTCCCCCATTGGGGGCAGAGGAGAAGGTCCCGGTCCCGGTGAGGACCAGGCGGGCTGTGTGTGAGCACGTCTGTGCTGGCAAGTGATGCACGTGGGCCCGTGCCGGGAGACTTGGACAACGTGCTGAGTGGGCAGTGACAGCCCGTACGGGCTCTGGATGTCCCCAGGAACAGCATACCTCAGTCCCAACTGCCTTCAGGGAGGGTGTGTTTTGGGTAGAAGTGTCAGAGGGCACTCCAGCAACCCTCTAGTTCTGCCCAATGTTTTTAAAATGAGCCACAATCACAGCATTGGTCATGATTTTGAGACTGCATGCGTGTGCGATTTGTTGGTGAGCGCGGCTGCTACATTCACCTGTACCCCCTCACTGCTGGGTTAAATTGCTTTAATCCTGCTAATAATAATGACCTTCACATTTCTGGCTTGCTGTATCACAGAAGCCAAACCCACTTCGCAAACATTAACGAGCTCGGCCTCCCAACTCCGTGCAAACACAATGGGTCAGGATTATTTTTCCTGCTGCAGCGGTGGGGAAACTGAGGCATAAAGCAAGGAGATGACTGGTCTGAGCCTACCCAGAGGGACACCCCTTGCTCTAACCAGTAGACCTCACCTTGGTCCAGTATGGACCAGTGTAGGTTTTTATGGATCTCACCTGTGGAGCAAAAGCTGGGGCTGTCTGGCTGGTGGGATGCAGCAGGACAAACGCTGATGCCGGGACCTGCTTCCATAGTGCCACCGAGGTGGTTCGCGTGTCAGCACCCTTTGCTCCTGCCAGGGAGCAGGACCCACGCTGCAGGATGCTTGGAGGGGGGATTGGGGTGTGCCAGCTCCACCTGGCCCCTTCCCTGTGGGGCCATGTCCCTCCGTCCTGCTGCACGAAGCAGAAACCCTCCCTCCATGGTTTGGTGCTCGGGGACAAAGCCCAGCCAGCGGGCATGTGGGTGCACACCTCCTCGCATGCAACTGTGCTTGTCACGTGCAGCCATGGGTGCTCCCCGGCGAGGGCATCTTAGCGCGTATACCTGTGCACGCCTCTGCGCGCACATATGGGTGCACATAAGCATGGATTCGTTAGCGCCCTATGCACCTACACGTATAAAATGTACATCTCCATCTCTGTGTGCTACATTAGGATCCCTCCACAGCTGCCCACCCACGTGGGCATCTCCAGCCGTGTAGCTGTCCCAGCCTGCACATCTCCGGCTGTGTACCTGTTGCAACCCCAGCTGTGTACCTGTGCTGGCGTGCGCGGCTGCGGCTCTGCATCGGTGACTGCGTGCAGTGGCCCCTGCAGGCTGTAAATACTGCCAGTGTGGCGGGGAGGTTGAGCGGTTTATGGCTCAAGGTCAGGCCCATGAATCATAAAAAGGTGTCGGAAGGAGCATTAACTCCTAGCCTTCGCTCGGTCTCTGTGTGGTTTCAGGCGGGGCCCCAAAGGCAGTGATTAAAGGGTGCACCTTCCCCTTTCAGTTTTACGGTAAAAGGAAAGCAGTAAATTAGAAGCCCACAGGCTGGGGCAGGCCAGGTCCCGCCAGCACAACAGCTAGGCAAGTACCTGCCGTGCGCCCCGAGACCCTGCCTCCAGCTCTGCGTGCCCCCGCCGGCACGGCCCCCGCGCAGCCCCTTCCCGTGGCAGCCCCTTCCCCGGCAGGCTCTGGCCGTGTGCCGGGCGGGTGGCTGCGCTCATGGTGGGTACGTCCCTCCATCCTCGCCCGGCCGATGGCTTGGGACGGCCGGGGGTGCTCAGCCCCGCTCACCCCACGGAGCCGCAGCGCCTCTTGCTCTGCACCTTTTTACGACTCCAGCTATAATTAACTTGAGTAATAAAATTTTTTGAATCCAAATAGATATAATTAACATTTAATGCCCTTGTTTTCTTGTGAATTGTCAGGACTATTAAGAACTGAGTATTGATCGAAGAGGTGAGACAGATGTTTCTGCTGCTGAGGTGGGATTGCCGGGGCAGGGGCAGAAAACCCCAATAATGGTCAGGTCCCTGCCCCACATCTGGACCTCGGGACAGTGGGTTGGAGCTGGGGAGAGCTGGGGCGATGCCCAGCACTGCAGGGCTGACCCTGGCCCAGCTTGGCTGTGGCAGGGAGGAGGAGAAGGCGGCTGCTCACAGGATCCTACTTTTTCCTATAGCTCAGCTATAGGTGGTCTCCAGCGCTGCAGACTGGTGGTAGGCACTCAGGCGTGGGGCATTGCTGGAATCAGTGTGTGCTTCAGTCTCCCAGAAAAGGGCTTTTGGGGATGGAGGAGGTGTGAATGCACCCTGCCCCATCCCCATCCTGGCAGCAGTGTCCTCCCGAGCCTGACCCAGCTGGCAGCCGCCCTGGCATCCCTGGCTCGTCCCCACCGCCGCCTGCCAGGCTGGTGAGTGGGACGTGGGACACATGCAATAACGCCTTCCCTGAGCTGCTGCTGCTGCAGCCAGCCCTGATTAGGTGCATAGGGCTGTGCATAGTGCCGGGCACGTTTGGCCATTGCCAGGCTGATTTCCCCCAGCTCCGGCCAGCTTGGCATGGCTGCTCACCCTCTGGACCTGCCCGCCGGACCTACAGGCTGCAGGTCAGGCTGCCACCACCAGCCTGGTACCTGCGACAGCAAGAGCCCGGGGGCAGGCTGGGATCTGGAGCACATCTGCCCTGGGGACGCTGCACATCTGCTCAGGTACCGCAGCTCTTCGGGCCCCTGGCAGCCAGTGGGGAGGCTGAGGCTGGGCTGAATGAAAAGCCCAGGCACGTGCTTTGCCCCTGCCCCTGGGCTGTGTTGAGCATTAGATGTATCTGAGGAAGGGAGAGAGGGAGCCTAGCAGCTTGCAAGGAGGCAAAATACTTCTTGCCCTAAAAAAAAAAAAAAAAAAAAGGCTTTTTTTCCCTTGGGGAATGGCATTACAGAGCCCTGGAATTGACGGGACTGCCAGAGCTGATGGATGGTGCCGGCGGAGGGAGCAAAGCAGGTCAGCAGAGCAGAAACCAGCAGGCACAAAGAGAGAGCATCCCCGCTCACCAAGGCAGGCGGTGACACCCTGTGCCGGGGCTGTGCCCACAACAGCCCCCTCTCTGTTGGGCTGCAGAGTTGGCACAGCTGGGGTACCTGGGGTGCCATCCTGCGATGCCCCCGGGCTCACCCCAACTGCACCCGCCAACAAGAAGGGCCTTTCTTCATCTCCGCACAAGCCCCGATTGTTCGGCCGCTTCCCCTGCCACCGCCTTGTGCTTCTGCTCTTCCCAGGGACGGTTCTGGGAGGAAAGAGAGGACTTGCAACATCTGCATGGCCAGAGCTACTGGGGCTTCAAGGTTTCTAAAGGGGCCAAGGCTACTCGGGCAGCTCCAGACCAGGACATCTCAGTCCTCTCGGCAGCTCTGCTGTGTAACCATGCGAGCCCACAACCCACCTGGGCCTCAGTTTCCCCACCAGTGCCTGAGGTCCTGCTCTGCCTTTGCAGATGTTCTGCGAAGAGTGGGCACGTGCATTCGAGCCAAGGCACCCGCAAGAATCGGGGAGCCGCAGTGCTGACTGCCCAGGGCAGCCTCGGTGCAGGCAGCTGTGTTGCCAGGTCCTCTGCCTTCCCTCCTGGGCACACTGCATCCCGCTGGCCATCCCGGAGCTCAGAAGGGAGAAACGAAAAGGTGGAAGGCTGGGCTGGTGTGAGTCTCTGAGGACGGCTTCAAGCAGGGACCTGGCCAAGTTCTGAGGCTGATGGCGGCAGGAACTGAGTTTCTGTAAATGGTGGAGGTGGTGGTTGTGGGGAAAGATTGAAAGACCAGGCAGCTGTGCTAAATCAGCCCTAACCTCACTGAAACTTGTGTGCAGTTTCTGCTTCCTCATGAGGGACACCCAGCCAGCCTCCCGCAGGAGACGTGACAACAGCTTGCGGTGACGCAGGGGGGATGCTGGCTGTTGTGATGTGATCAGGGCTCACAGACACCCACTCCAGCCTGGGAGCCCCTGGCTCTGCCAGCGGGAAGTGTCTCCTTCCTGAGCACTGTCCCCATCAGGCACATGTGGGAGGGCAGGATCTGTCCCCATCAGCCATGCGTGGGAGGGCAGGATCTGTCCCCATCAGGCACGGGTGGGTGGGCAGGATCCGGAGGAGACTGGAGTGCAGACAGGTCACACTGAGCTGCAGAAAGTGACAGCTCTTTGGAGGGCTGGAGTAAAACAAGGGTGCAGTGAGCCCAGGTTTGGGGTCCAGGACTGCAGGCTGCTCCCCGTCTCTCTTGAGGGGTCAGCGGGACCTTCTCCTCTCTTCCCCCTGAGCACAAGGAGGAGAACAAGCTCCTGCCTCAGCTGGGAGGCCATAGTCCTTTGCCCAGGTCGCCCCAGATGGAGGCTCACAGTGCCCTCCAGGGATGCAGAGCTGCATCGCCCTCCTGCAGCCTGGGGACAGGGAGCGTGGCAGGAAGGAGCCCAGGCGTCCTGGCTCCCGTCCTGTGCTTTGTCTCCAGCGGAAGAATAAGCCTGAAGCTGCTAGGCTGGAGGGACATATCTCTGGAGGGATCTGAACCCCAAACTGTCATCTTTGCTCTCCAATAAGCCCTGCTGCCAAGTCCCTCTGCAGCACCGACTGCTGCTCCAGCAGCTGTGAGGAGGAGGAGGAGTGCAGGGAAAGGGCTCAGCTTCAAATCAATTCAGAGCACTGTGATAAGAATGTCTTATCACCCTTGTCATTGTAATGGCTGGAACTGAAATGCCGGGCTGAGTGAGGGCCAGATTTCTGCACAACCGGAGGCGAGGAGGAGACAGGGCGCTGCAGGGAGGCAGCGGTGGCTCTGGGATGAGGTCCCAGCACCTCAAGCACCTGCTTGCTCTGTCCAGTGACAGCCAAAACCAGATCTCTCTTCCCTTCCCGGCCTCGGGGCTGCCCCGTCTCCTTCCCCAGCTCCTTACAAGGAAGAGGAGCTCCCAGTGACATGGGTCAAATGCAGTGAAGGAATGGGTCCAGGAGATCCAGACCAGACACGGGGCTAAGGGGCACACAGAAGAGCAGCGCAGAGGGCTGAGCATTGACAAGAGAGGCCAGGAGTGAAAGGAAGAACTGGGAAGCTCCTGCTCCCCCCTCTGCAGCTACCTTCAGCCTCTTCCCACCTCCCCCTGGGCCAGGCTCAGCCCCAGCCCTTCGGGGAGGTGCAGCACAGGAGCAAGACAGGCACCCAGGAGCCACGGAGCTGACAGGGATCTGGCCGGGGTTTCCAGGCCTTTGGGAATTCCTTCTGTTCCCATTACTGTCCAAAAGCAGCTTTTCCAACGGGTAAGGAAAAGGGAGCCGGTAAGCTTACGTGCTCTGGGCAGCATAAGACGAGACAGTGGGAGCATCGAGTGCCCTCAGCTGTATGGAGGCTCCCGCAGAGCCCTGCAGCACGCTCTGCCTCTAACCCCTCGTGCTTCTCCCCTATGTTTTATTAACAACTGTTGATCGGGATTCCAAGGTCGTTTGGCCGCGTAGAGACACAGATAAAATCTAAGGCTGACGCAGTCCCCTGCGTCTCTGGTCCCACCAATCTCTCTATCTACAATGTCTCTCCTCCTGCTAAGCTTTCCTCTGGCGGACAAGCCCCAGAAGGTTAGACAGGGTCCTGCAGCAAGGCCACTGCTCCGTCCTCCTCCGATACCCATGTGGCTGGGGGATGTGTTAGCTTTCTGCTCTCTCACCCTGTTCCCCTTTGCCGCGGCGGTGCAGGATGTCCTGCTGCCAAGTGGGGACGGCCAGGCAGGGACTGCAGTGCCGAGGAGGGCAGTGCTCCTCCGAAACGCTTGCTGAGGGTGTGCAGCTGCCTGGGAGGCTTTGCTGCTGGCTCCATGCTGTTGGTGGCAAAAAACGCCCCACGTTTGAAAGGCCCCGTGAGCCCCCTGTGCATGGGTGCCCTGCCATTGGGTGCTCCTGGCCAGGGCGAGGTACCCTGGTGCACTGCAGAGCTGGGGACTTGCACAGCGGGGGCTTTACCAGGCCCAACTGTTGTTCTGCTGGAGAGGACAACTCTGAAGCTATGGACTGGTTTTTCCTATCATGGACCAGACCCAGGTTCCATGGCTGCTCCCAGCTTGGTGGTCGGGGAGCCGGTGGGCAGGGGTGCTCACGCCGAGCAGCCCACCACACCAGAGAGGCACCTTGGGACTAGCTCGTTTAATTCCAGGAGGAGCAGCGTCAGGTTAAGTGGAATTGGCCCTGCCAGAGGATTTATTCATTTCTCCTTCCCTCTGCCTCCTGCCAGGGGCTGCACTAAGATCCCACGCTGCACAGTCATCTCGCTAAAGCCGAGGGGGGCTTAGTGCTTAAACGGTTTTCATGCCATCACGGAGTTTAGTGCTTGTCAACAAGTCCGAGGTCTTGCCGAAAAGCCTTGACAAACAGAGCAGCGGGGAGATGGGGAGAGCAGGCATCTGTGCTGGGAAAGGGGGGGAGCACATGAACGGGGTCTCCAAACAGCTCTGCGTACATGGGAAAGTCGCATACCCAGCTCCGCGTATCCCCTCCAGCACAGAGACTAATTTGGCCATCCTACCCTCCAGCAAGAGGTGTATTTGGCCCAGCTCTAAGTTAAAACCTCATGGAGACACCTTCATTAAACCTCACTGATGAGAAAAAGCAGAGCTCGCCCATGTTTTTTAAGCCCTTGCTTTTGCAGGCTCTTGCAGAAATAGCTGTATGCATATGAATATATTTTGTGCTCTGTATTCTTCAGGCTGGTTTTACTGCTGGGGTGAGCCCGGAGCAGGCAGGGCTGAGTGCTGTTGCAGTAACGTGCTGGCTCTGCAGATGGGGATAGCAGAGCTCAGAAACCAAACCCGGCTCCAGATGCCACTTAAAAAGCTTGATCTGCCTGGGGAGGGTGAGGAAGGCACCCTCGCCTCCTCCTCCACCTCAGCCTGCCCCACTGGGAGGAAAAGACCTTAAACTCATCTTCTTTCCTTTTGAGGAGCTGGATTTTCCAGAGATGAATTCCCTTAAGCATGGGATAGTTCAGTTCAAGCTCGGGGACACAGATCTGGCACGGTGCGGAGCTGCAAAGCCCACGGCATGGGTGAGCAGCGGTCTGGAGGCCACTCGTCCTGTGGTCCCCCAGGGAGTCACCCCACACCTTGGTGGCGGCATGGGGAGCGAGGAGGCACGCATGACAGTGCAGGCTGTGCTGAGCAATAGCAGCCTCCACAACGCACGCTCCTGCGGGATCTGCTGCTGCTGGTGGGTCGCCCAAGTCAAGCGTTTGAGCAGGATTCAGGGGAGAGCTGGGTAGTTTTATGGGCAGTAATAGTATTTACAGCCCTGCTGGCTGAGGCACCGATCCAGGGGGAAGGGAGCCCCCTCCCCAGCGAAAACCGGATAGCAACACTATCCCACCTCCAGCCTTCCCAAGGACAGGATTTGGCCCCATCCTTTTTTTTTTTTTGAAGCATCCTCGGTTGACTGACGCCCCATGAACCCGTGGGTCGGTCCCACCTGGCACAGCCAGCATTCCTGTGCTGGTGAGGTCCTCATCTGGTGTAAACTCACACTTCTCCCTGGAATAAACCCTTCATTTTCATGGGAAGTGCCAGAGATCTTCTTTCTTCACCCCACTCCTTGGCTTCATCCTACCATCCACAGCAACTGCCTTCCTTGGCAGCTCCCCCGCCTGACGGGCAGGGATGGCAGGCAGCCCTGCACACACCCCACATTGTTTTCCCATCACCTGCCACAGGCCCCGTATGTTTTCATTTAGTCGGCATAGGGGAAAGCTGTAAAACATATGTCTGCTTCTCCAGGAGAGAGAAAAAAAATGACTCCAACAGCTTGGTCCAGTTAACGGCTTGGGCTCTTGGCTCCACTGTTGGCTTCACAGGGACTTTGTTTCATGCTCTGTGCTAGCTGGTCGCCTTCTCTAGCTGGACCAAGGTGTATGTCTTGGGGGAAGTATATTTGGGGGCAAGGATGCTTGGAGGGGAAGGATGTCCCTGGCAGCTCGGGGAGCGTGGTGGGGCCGTGCTGCCCCCTGAGAGCGGGCAGGCAGGAGCACTTTCCGCCCCACCCTCTGCGGGCTCCTCCCAGCACAGCTCCCCATCCATCCCATACATTTACCTAACGCTAATGAGACGTATTGATTGGAATGATGGGATTTGTAAAGGTCGCAGGGTTAAAGTACATAAAACCAGCCTTTCTGGAGCTGCAATATCAGGGCCGATGGGTCTGGTGGGAGAGATTAAAGGCCTCGTGCTGCAAGAATGGAGAGAGCTGACAGCAATTACATTTCAGATGTGTGCATAGTTATAACCCCCCCCACAAGAAAGGCGACCACGTCCCCACCACCGCAGAGCAGGTCTCCAACCCCCTGCCTCTGTCTCCCTTTCAAAAGCAGGATTTCAACAGAGCAAATCAGAAAAGGAAAGGGGGAAAAGAGGGAAAGGGAGAAAGAAAGACTGGAGATCCCTTTGGAGAGGTGGTGCCCAGCCCCATCACTGCAGCTGGGCTCATACCCGTGGTTTGGGATTCCCAGCTGAGCTGTTACGGCAACGCTGCGCTAAAAATCACATCAGTAGCATCTAAACTCTGAAAACACTGCGGTCCCTTTTGTTAGGGCAGGACTCCCACTACTGGTAATGAGCTGGCAGGTCATTACAGCCCTAGCCGTCCCCCGGAAAGGACCTCCTTTCCCCAGCGGTTCATGCTTGAGGGCTGGAGTAGTCCAGATCCCCAGGACCACAAATGCAGTTGGCTGCAGGTTTGTCCCAGGTCAGGGTTAACAGGCAGGAGGCAAATGGATGCGGACATCACTTTTTCTAGAGGTGTTTCTCCGGCACATCTGGGGATGCTTGGGAGCTCAGTCCCTCGGGCTCTGCTCTGGGCTGCACCCACCAAAGGGGTCTGCTGGAGCTGCAGGGCCAGCCCAGCTCTGGTGGAGTCATCTCACTCCATGATCCCTCCTCACAGGCCCCTCTCTGCATCGTGTGTTTGTTTCTTGGTCTAAAACAGAGAGGAAAGAGCACGGCCAGGAAAGTTGTGTCATCTGAAGGTTCTATGCTTTTAACATCAGGGGCTGGTTGTGGGGAACAGGGGGATAAATGTGTGACTTAGTAGCTTTTCTGGGTCTCCAGAGGGAACAAGTAGACAGAGGCACAAGGTAGGCTGAGGGATGCGCTCACATTAGGTGAGGATTGGCGTCAACAGTATCACTACTCACAAACAGCTAAATTAGCTCCATGAGCAAGCTTCATTAGCCCAGGCTTAAAGCCAGCTCCAGACGGGAGAAAGCCCAGCTCATCTTGACTTCACATCACCCACTGTACCTCTCATGGCAAGATTAACACCGGGGACTCAGGAAACCTGGCTCCATCTGGCATGACACCAAGCCAAGAACACGAGCAGGGGCTGCGCTTCCCTAGGGACGAATCCCAAGATGAAACCCAGCGGGCAAAAGGAGCCCCTTGCCAAGCAAGGAAAGAGGCCCAATGCTCACCTGTAACTGTCTCAGGCTTAGAGCCTTTCCCCAGTGACAGGCAGGGCTTAGCCCACAGTGTGAAGTACCAGTGACCTAACAGCCCTCGCAGGGCAGTTGTGCACAGGAATCTTCCCCTGCCACCCATCCACACAGGCTGGAGCTTTAAACCCTCGCCCAGAGCCCTGCCGAAAGGGATTGCACCGGGAAGCAGGAGCATCCCCAGCACTGCAGCTCACCACCAGGCCCAGGCACCCGCCTGCATAGCTCGGTCTTTATTTATCCCCCCGCACACTCTCTTTCACTCTCTCAGATGGTAATGAGTGGTTTGCACTGGGAACTAAATGAAGTTGATTGCCCACTGGTGTCTGCCATTAGTGGTAATTAGTTAAAACATCAGAGTATAAACAGTAAATTGGCTCTAATAATTAATACTAGCACTCAAGCATATGAGAGACACAGAGACTGGGAGAGAAGCAGTGGCAAGCTTGTAAAATCAGCTGGGGCTGCTTTAATTAAAAAAGAAGGAATGTAAGTAACACAGTATTGGAAAAAGGACAAAATCCATCAGGATCTTGCTCGTTAGGAGTGTGGTCGTGTCTCCCCTGGAGTGCAGCAGAGCCAAGGGCTTGCCTCGAGCCTCGGGTACTCGCCACTGCGAGACGCGGAGCCCGCGATGCAGGGGCTGTCGCATCCCCGAGGTGCCGGGACACCACTCGTGTGATGAGTTTTAGCCTTGTCACTAGTCTCTTGGGGTGATAGGGAGGATCGTAACACGTGGATCTGCTCCTGCTGCTGCAGGTGGGAGGTGAGCCAGGCAGATAGGTGGGATAATCCCATGGGATTTTTCAGGGGAGATCTGCTTGGCTCAGAGGAGCTGCCTCATTCAGCTGCTCCCTGCTTAATAAGGGCACCCTCCTCTTCTCTTTCCTCCAGCGGCAGATTTGACCTGAGGTGTCCTTTGGGAAGAAGGAGCCGGTGCGGGAATGGGTGGGTCCTGCTGGGGAAGGTTGGGTTTACTCTTAGAATAACAATTTTTTTTTCTGCAGGTTTTGCCAACCTGCATCCTTCCCCTTCTTCCAGCCACCTTTTTCCCCTGCACACCTTCCCCTTCTCCCAGCCAGCGGCTGCAGGGGGTTCCCATAGCCCTGCCTTGGCAGAAAGCCCTATGTCTGAAACACTTAATCTTAAAAATATTAATAAAACACAGCATAAAGAAGTAATATTGTCAGTGCTGGGGTGGTGCTGAGCAGCCGGTGCTCCCAGGGAGGGGGTGCGGGTTGGTGCTCCCCATGACGGGGCAGCCCTGGGCTCAGGCAGAGGTGGCAGAGATGCAGCGTTGGGGAGGAGGGGGAGGCTGCATGTATATCGCTATTAATCATCCCCACGTACGTTAACCATGCTAATGTCGTAAGTGACAATAGCCCATCTCAGCTTGTGATTTAGGGTCTGTGAACGGAAGCTGGGCTCCTGGGAGTAAATGCGTGAATCCTCCGCTGGTACTAAACCTTCTAATAAATCTAACGCACACCAAAAAGCCCTGGGCACTAAATCCCAGAATCCGGTAATTGAAACCCTTACAGCTCTCAGAAAAAAAGGTAACCGGTGAGTGGAAGTGAGTGTATGTTTTTACAGAATATACATCCTATCTGCACCTGATTATCTCCAGCAGAGACAAAGGAAACCTGGTGCCTCCTCGTAAAGCACCTCATTCCACAGACTTAAAATAATACCTTTGAAAATAAGAACCAAGCAGCCTCGTGCTGCAGGGGCTGATGCTGTGCTCTGCAGACCCGAGTGGTCAGGAGCAAGGAGCCGTGGCTGCGTCCCACTGCTGCCCCAGTCATTGGCAAATGCCACCAGGACTGTGGTGGTCCATCCGTCTGCTGCCCCGGGCTGTAGTGCCTTGGTGTGATGGGGGTCGGTGGGCTGGCATGCTTGGGGACAGTCACCAAGCTAGCCTGGCTCATGCATGGCTTTGCAGCAGACTGTTAGCGCCAGCAGAGGCGCGTCCCTGAGCTGTCCCTGCCCTTCAAGTCATAGGGCAGAGGAAGGGCAGAACGTTTCTGTGGGGCTCAGCATCCCGACCGAGGTGGGGTGGTGCAGGGCAGGTGCCTGGGGCAGGGTGGGTGAAGGTGTTCCCCCACCAACCAGGTTTTCAGTGCAAGGAGCAGCTGGACAAGCAGAAACATGTGTGTGGGGCTGATCCCCACTTCTGAGAGCGGGGCATTTGCAGGCACAAATATGTTTGTGTTGTGGCAGCAATGAATTCAGCATCCTTCCCACAGCTTTTGTGCTTCTGGTAGCCAATGCTGAGGCTGTTTATCGTTTTGTATACTTGAAAAAAGATCACATTGGTGTTTTATTCTGCTTTTAATCTCTGTTACAGACCACTCTGTAATGCCTTGGCAGGGGACTTAATAAATATAGTCATTTGGATAATGAATGGTGATGATACAGGCGAGCTCAGAGGAGGTTGCAGAGGAGAGATGCTACACAGGGCACCTGGCTGCATTTGGAGGCAGGAGGACCATGTCCTCCCTGGGATCGCCCCTCCGCAAGGTCCCGCAGCCCTGGCTGGTGGCCGGGATGCAGGGGTTGCCCAGCCCTTTCCCGGTTTGGCATCCTTCATCGTGTGAAGAGAGCTGAGACGAGCAGGGATTGATGCAGACCCCTGGTGTCCTGCCCAGTGGTGACCACAAGCCCATCACCCAGTGAGACTAGGGGTGCCCTGTGCCCCTGCACCCTGGGGACCCGGGAGCGTCCCACGCATGCCACAGCACAGTTCTCTGCAGCACTTCTGCGCAATGGCTTCCTGCAGATTTCTCAGAAATGAGATTGGGGGTTTTTATTCCCCCAACCCTACCTGTCCCTTTACTGCTGCCTGACTGTCTGTTTACCAGAGATGTCTCTCTATATTGCCGGAGATCATCCTTGCAGCCCCTCTTGCCATGTCCCACCCGCTGGAGCCCCGCATCCCTCCCGCCATGCCGCCTGCACGCCAGCACACTGGCACAGCCATTTTCGGGTGAACCGGTGCCGGGCTGCAAGTGAACGGCAACAGCCACCCAGCGCAACCACCCACCCACACCTCCCGTCCCGTCCCATCCCATCCCAGAGCGCTGGGACCATCCCCTCAGGGACAACCATGGGATTTCCATCACCTCTCCCCTTCCTCCCCCCCCCCCAAACCTGGGGAGAGCCTGAGCACCCTCATTTCTCAGGTCACCGCTTGGCTAATGGTCTATTAATTTGTTCAATTGTCCCCTGTGAGGCAAACTCAATTTCTGCCCGAGATTCCTCCCCGGCTGTCGACACGGTGATGGATAGGACAAGCGGCTGTCACCGCCGGCCCTGGCGCCCGCTCGGCACGCCGGGCACCCGCGCCGGCCCTCCGCCTGCACGCTGGCGCGGCTCCAGCGGGGCCAATCCGCAGCCTCGCGCCCAGGGATCTGTCTCCGGCAATGAAAAATGACAGAAATATTTAAGGACAAATAAGGTTTACAAACCCAATTTAAAATTATTACGGGAGGCCCTGGCTGCAGATGGGCCCAAGCTGATTCGTGGCGGCAATCAAATCGAATTTCCTTATCGTTGTATTATTTTAGGGCGTTATCTGGCCCCATAATGCAGTTATAAATTCAATTTCATCTGTGAGCGTTCATTGTTTACTGTCGCCTGTTTGCTGGGGAAAATGTAAACACTTCGCAGCCCTTGGCTGCAAAATTAATTTCTGGAGGAAAACGGGAAAGGGGAGAAAAAGTGGAAGGTGCCAAAAAAAAAAAAAAAAAGAGAGAACAAGAAAGGTGGTGGCAGGAGTGCTGCCGGGCATGGCGTGAGGGCTGGCCAGGGCACTGGCACCGGCTGTGCTGCTCGTGCCGGTCAGCTGCAGGGGCAGGATGCCACCGTGGTGCTGTGCTTGGGACGGCAGTGGATGGGGATGGATGGGGATGGGTGAGGACGGATGAGGACGGATGGGGATGGGTACCCGGGCGGCATCGGCGGCTCTCACCTCTCCTTCCCGCTGCCACATTTCTCCCCTGTGCAAAAGGAGAAAAAAAAATACGCAGTGACCTGCTGGGGCTGCCAAGGGAAAGTTGAAGGTCTCCCATTAATTCCAGACTAAAAATGACAAATTCATCTTCTACGACAATTAAATGAAGTCAGTAATTGATGCTAATTGATCTTCAGCCGAGAGGGCTCTTACTGCTTTGCTGTGCTCTCCCCGATGCTCCGGCACTTTCCCCCCTTCCCTGTTCCTCATCCCAGTGGGCACATCCCCATGGCTGCGGGGACGTCCCCAGAGCCCCGACGGCTGCTCCCGAGCCTGCCTGGCCCGGCCAGCCCTGTGCATCTCTTTCAGCCGCTCGCTTCTTGGAGTTTGCATTTATTTTCTGCTGGGGTTTTTTGGTTTTTTTTTTTTTTTTCTTTTTGGAGGCAGGTACCAGGCCTGGCTGCGTTAGCGACAAAGGATTTATAGCCTACAGCTGTGTAGGTTTCCACTTAATTTTTATAAGCCCAGCATAAGAGCCAGCAGGGGGTAAAGCACACTTGGATTTTCTCTACTTAAAATATTACAATGTTAGCACTTTTGCTTGAGCCCTGAAAAGGGGGCGGTGGGGGGGCTGGATGCGTGTGTGTGTTTGGGGGTTTTTTTGGTGTTGTTTTTTTTTTTTTCTTTTTTATGAGAGCCCTTTAATCTCAAGCCAATATGTCAAAATCAAATTAAGCCTTGGAAGGGGAGCGGGCTCAGCGTGCCAAGCTCGCTCGCTGGGTTGTAAATGTACAATTGTTTCTGGGAGCTGTTATTAAAGCGAGGTGACTGCTGCCCATTAAGGGACCCTGACGTCACGTCCTCCAGCCGCGCTCGGGAAGCGGCACTGGGAGGAGGGGGACAGGGCTCGACCACGCGATGGCCACGGGGAGGGGATGGACCCGTGGTGTCTCCTGGACCAGGGTGGAGGGAGGGTGGCACCAGCCCTGGCAAGGATGGGCAGTGCGGTGGCCCTGGCAAAGGAAGCCCTGGGGACCCCTGGGGACCCTTGGGGACATGGCTTGTGCTTCCATGCAGAAGAGCAGACCCCCCCCAAGGACCCGTCAGGGCGTGGGTTTGGGGCTTGCAGCAGGGTCTGGGTATTGGAGGTGGGACAGGTTGCTCAGCCAGGACTTCCCCCAGCCCTTCTGGAGAAGCAAAATGGGGAAACCATGGGGGGGGGGGGGTCAGTTTTCTGATGAAAATGTGCCTGTTTGCTTTGGTTGAGAAGCCCATTTCTTGCCCAAGCATAACCCTTTCGGTGGGGTGGTGGTGCCAGCTGAGAGGTGCCCTGCAGAGCCCCCTGCAAGGTGTGGGATGGCATCGCTGTTTTGGGGTAGCCAGGGCTTTTTGCCAGGCAATGGTTAGGGGTGGAGGGGGCAAGCCTTTTCCCTAGCAGTTACCGAACCCCCCTGATGCAGAGGCAGGATTTGGGGTGCTCTGCTTTGGGGTACACACCACGGGGGGGTCGTGAGCCATTTGCAGGGGGTTGTACAATGGTGAGATGCTGCCATCAGCACCATCGTAAGTATTTTAAATCCACATTTCTGCTGAGCTTCGCTGCGAGCAAAGTAACAGCAATGACAATACTGTAAAGTATCACTGTTCCTCACTCAAGACAGTTCATAATTATCCCTAATGCTGATATCTGACATTATATTTAGAATGCGCAGGTCTTTAAGGTGGTCACTTACCACCCTTTAATTCATGCAGTGAATGAGAAGCACAGAGGGCAGCGGGGAGGTGTGTTGGCACGCTGAGATCTGCTCGCTGCCCTGTCCCGTCCAACCCGACTTCAGCTCCTACAGATGCCAAGGCAGGTGGTCCCTGCTCCGTCTCCCCAAATCCCTGATTTCACCGCATCGAGATGGGCGGCTTCACGACTCGCTGGGAGCCACCCGGGACTGGATGCTGCGGTCCCAGCAACGTTACCAACAGCACTGGGGCGAGGACCCGGCACAGGGATAGTGAGGAGACCTCACACCTTCTCCTCTTGGCCATGCCATGCTGGGCAAGAGAGATGAACTAACGGACGGGATAATTAGTCCTGGTGAGAGGCAGCGCTAATGAGATGGAGCATAGCGCTGGGCTAACGGGGCTGTCTTGCTTCCAGGACACGAGACAGGAGCTCTTTGCGGCGCTGGGCTGGGTGGAGGTATGAGCTCATTAGGAGCGAGCTGAGAGACACCTAACACGATGCTGTGGGCAGGGTGTCAGCCCCTGGGGTGGGACATAGGTAGCGGTTCCCTGGATCGGCTGGGCGATGCAGCGGGGAAGCTTGCATGCCCATTGCAGGCTGCTCGCGCCGGTCTTGCTGGGTCGCTGCTGGGAAGCAACGGCACGGTTAGTTCTGTTCTCTGGTCTTTATGGGTCCCACTAAATCCTGTGTAATATACTGTAAATAAAGTTTATAGCTGAAATCGGTGTTTTACAGGGGCAAACCAAAGTCCAGCTGCAGAGCTACAAACAAATGCACTGTATGCAAAAGGGACACAGCACCACTGCCTCCTGCCGAGCCCCGACCCGTTTCTCGTGCATGTTTTGCTGGGTCTTAGGGAGAGTGTACCTTGCACCGGCTGGCTCTGGACGTACTCATCACCTGCACATGGCTCCTGGCTCCCAGCACCTCTTCCCTGTAAGCAAATGATACCAAAAGTCAGTTGCAAAGTGAAAATAAATGACTTTCTGCAAGTCACGCAGGGAACTGGCGGTGAGGGCAGAGGTAGATGTCATGCATGGGGAAACTGAGGCAAGGAGTCACGCTTCATGGTCATGTAATGGCTCTGGCGGAGCTGGGAGGAAGACCAGGAGCTCTGTGTCACCCTCCTTGTGCCTCTGCTGTGGCGTGCAGGGACCTGAGGCCCCCAAAATACCCCGCTCGCCCCTTTTCCCGTGGCTCCGCAGCTGGAGCGGCTGGTGGGCAGGGCTGTGCCTGCAGAAGCACTCGGGGTTGCTCAGCGATTCCCAGACATGCTGCACTCGCTGTTTTCCGGGAACCCAGCGGCCTGAGCAGAGATAAATAAGTGATACAGACATCTCTGCACTAAACACACATGACGCGCTCCCTCCCGCTTCCCCCCCCCACGCACACAGTTCTATTAATCCTGACAAATTATGACGTACAGACGTGTAATGCAAACTGATTCATCATACATTCAAATCTGCTGTGCGGGAGCAGCGGGAGGGCAGAGGCAGACAAGTGTATTACACGGATAATGTATTTGACGTATTAATAAAACCAGCCGCATTGCTCAATCTGGAGGGGGGGGGGATGCCGATACATCATGACAGATCACATATTGATGGAATCCAGATGTTGGGAATCATAGTCTTGGGGCCTTTCTTGTATTGACTAAAGGTAAAAAATGCAGGCTGTCAGCACATTAAATCTCCGCTCCGCTCGCAGAGGCTGGGGGAGTGATTATTTATTTCTGGAGGACGAGGAAACTGCTCCCCACGTCCCCTGTCCCATTAGCCCACCTGCGAGGGAGGGTCAGGGAAAGAGATTTGAACCCTCCTGCTGTTTCGTTGCCTATCGACTGCAATGACCAGCCGGAGCACACGTTAATAGGGCCCCGTCAGCCTGAAATCCTTGGCTCAGCCCCTCAGCTGATGTAAATCAGCGTCAAAGTGATCCCCGTTGAGCACCTGGCCTCGGATTTTTAGCCAGTGGAACAGTCAAAACCACCCCCTCCCCAGTTTTACCACCAATGCTGCTGCTTCCCATGTTCTGCTGCTCTTGGGCAGTGATGCTGCTCAGCTCTGTCTCCCTTTTTATCCTTGCTCTGAGCGTGCCATGAGTGGTTTGAGTGAATGTTACGTATAGACTTAGATGTGTATGCACACGTCTGTGTATCCATAAGATATTTTTAGTATTTTTCAGGGAAAGATATTCTGTTACTCACACTTTCATGGGTAAAAGTCATCGTGCCAATAACAACTCCAACTTTTATTTTACCTTACCGAGTCCTTTTAAAATGAAAGCATCTCGTTTCAGGTCTGTTTGGGTTGGATACTTTTTACGGGCCGCTTGCACTCCTGAAGCCTGATTGACTTTGGCTTGTGTGCGACAAGGCGTTACGCACACGGTAACGTCATCTGTCGGGGTACGCAAATATATGAATGTACCGGCTTGGCTTAGAGCTCCTCCGCCTCAATAGTGCCTTTCCCTTGAGCATCTTCTTGTTGCATTGGGTTAAACCTGCTGCTCAGTGCACAGCCAGCACGGCAGGATGAAATGACATTGAGAAGATGACAAGAGCTTTATGCTAACGCTATTTCCAGGGTTATTGCCATCCTGGAGAAGGTGCTGTGCTCTGCAGTTTTGGGTCTTGCCCCTGCAAACTTGCATTACCTGCAGAGGGGAGTGAGCAGGAGGTGGTTGGGACAGAAATGGTCATTGTCAGGGAAGCCAGGGCAGCTCCGAGTGTGGGTTTCAGAAGTAATGAACTTGCAGCAGAGAGGAAGGAATGTTTGAGCACTAGGAAGAGTTTAAATGATCGGGGCACAGTTTGCTTGGATTCAGAATTCACTGGGATTTAGATATAGGAGTCTATAGAACTATTATATAGGCTGAGAGAGAAACTCTGTATAGGAACTATAGAACTATATACATATATCTAACTATATGTATAATATAGAACTATTATGTTATATAGAACTAATATATAGGAGCCTATAGAACTATTTGTATGGCATTTTTTCCCCCTGTCAGAATGGATCAGAAAGCAGGAATCAAGGAGTTTAGGGAAATACAAAAGCAGACATTGACATCTCGGTGTTTTCCCCAGGGGACCCCCAGTGGGTCCGTGCCCAGCGGAGGGGGATGCCGGGAGGTCTCTGGTGCACAGAGGTGCAGATGCCCGGGGCTGCCCTGGCATCCTGGGTCCCCTACAGAGCACTCCTGAAATCCTCCGCTCCTGGGGAGGGTAGCCCAAACTGGAGCCACGCTGAGTGATTAGCCTCACGGAGCCTTCCAAAACACATCCCCAGCATTCCCGACAGGCTGGCAGCGGGGCAGGGATTAGCACGCAGCGGGTTTGTCAGGGGGGGAGCAAGCCTGCCCCGTGCTCTGGGGTCAGGGCTCCGCCACCGTCCCTCTGCGGGTCTGCGGTCTCACGAGTGAGCTTGGCCGATTGAACGGGGAGCCGGAGCTGCCCATCGACGGCAGTGGCCCCGCTCACCGTCCCGAGGGTGAGCGAGACCCGGCCGGCCCCGGCTTTGAGCGTGCACAGCGGTGCTGCTGCCCTGGGGCACGGCCGGGGCATGGGGCCAGCAGCCGGGGCAAGTCTCTGTCCCCCGCTCGGCCGCCCACTCCCTCTCGAGCCATGGGGGACCTGTGCCATGTGGGGCTTTCAAAAGCGAGGACACAAGTCCCTCGGAGTCCCAAAGTGCTTTTAAAACTCCTTCTTTAACCTCTGGAAGCCGTTTCCTTGCATGTGAAATGGAGACAATAAACACCTGAGATGAAAGGGCAGCTTTTCTCTGCTAAGATAAAGGGGTTTGCTCTTTTCCTGGGACCCGTTCGGTACAAGCGGACGGGTCTGGAGGCTGAACCGCTGGCAGGGAGAGCGCACCAGCCCTGGAAAGTAGCAAGGTCATTTTTCAAGTTGGAGAAAAGCAGCTTAGAGGAAATATAAATTGCACTGAGTGAGCAGGACTTGAAAGCAGGGAGGGCTCCTCAGATGGGGAGCCGGGGAAAATGATGGAGGAAACGTAAGAATGACAAAGCATGTCGTTCCAGTGGAGTGCAAGACGATTTGCTTTAGCTCATTAAATACTGCAATAAAATATTAATAGTTATTGTCCCTCTATTTTTTGTAATTATCCTTGCAAAGAAGGATCTGCTGCAAGTCACTAATGTATTCCCAGCAGCGGGTTGCTTTTTAATATGGCGATGGCAGTCAGGGGTGAGGGGGGGGAAATGAAGGCGTTTATGTGTGGCCAGAAAATAGTTGTATGATCAGGGTCATTAAAGAACCCGTGCTGTCTGCAGAGGGAGAGACATGAGGAGGGGAAGAGGAGGCTGCAGGGAGAAGAAGACGGTGCAGGTCAACCCGGGAGCACTCGAGAAGGGACAAGATTTGAGGACAGTCTGGTGTCTGTGTCCCACCTAACCCCAAGGAAGAAATTCATGCTGCAGCTGCCCAGCCCGGTGCGCTCGGCTGTTTGCTGGTGAAGTGGCGATTTCCCTGCCTCATCACTCTGACGTGGCTATGAAGGACCCTGGAAGTGCCAAGCTCCTGCTGCAGGTGCTCAGGTGCTCTGGGGACAGCCCAGGCAGATGGGAGGTAGACCTCAGGGTGCTGCATGTTGTGCCAGGGAGGCTCAGCTCCATCACAGCCTCTGCAAGGCAGTCCTCATGCGTATTAGCTGTGCTGCACCCGTTCCTGTGCCTGTCCCACCTGGTTTTCCTGGGGCTGTCCTCGCTCCAGTCAGTGCCGTAGCTTGCGCTGTCACCTCCAGGTTCCTCTGTGCAGCCCTTGAGGCTCTGGAAACTCACACTCCAGAGATTCTCCTTCTCTTCCTGCTGAGGTGCAGCTGGATCCAAAGAGGTTGTCACCCTTCCCTTAGCGTCACAGCTGTGCCCCTCTGCTGTGGCCTCTGGGCTGCAAAAAGCAGGTGAGGGCTGCTATCAGTACCCACTGCTGTGGTGCTGGGGCTCAGCAAGCCCCATCCTCTCCCCATGGCCAGGAGGGATGGAGGTGTGATGGCGTGCCACTTCGCAGCCTTGTCCTCTCCATGCCATGCTCCTGCCAGCTCTTCTTGGACCTCAGCATCTCTCAGTGGTCAGAGGATCCCTTCCCAGGAGTTTCACCTGAGCGAGCACCCTGTGGGGAGGTCCTCAGGATGGCTGGGGACCCAAACAATGACTGGTGGACCAGACACCATCTTCCTGGCCAAGAAGTATCTCAGGGACCATGCTAGATCCAGAGATTTGTCCCAAGAGAAGCTGGGGGACAGCATCATCCTGCTGCCATCTCAGGCTGCTCCCTTCTCCTGGCGCATCCCTGACCCAGAAGCAGGGACGTGCCTGCTGGCTCCTCTGCATCCCCACTGCGGTGCCAGCCAGAGGGTCGCTGGCACGTGGCTGACACGTGGCACCCCACCGGAGCAAGCAATGCTGATGCCGTGGCCATGACAGGCTCTTGCAGAAAAGTTAAAAAAGTGAGGTGGGATGTCTCCTGCCAGCAGCAAAGAGCCCCTCTAAGGCTTGAAGTTTCTGCATCAGCACCATCATCCCACCCCACTGTGCTCTGGCCAGGCAAGACCTCACTCCACTTCCTCCAGCTCTGTTTCCCGCTTTTTGAGCAAAGTGGGATGCAGAGGGGCATTTTGCTGAGCTTGGGCAAAGCTATCGGCTTAAACACGGGGCGGGGGGGGGGAGTTGGGGCTTTTCCAGCCGGGGACAGCCCATGGTGCCCGGGGTGGGTGAGCAAAGGCTGAGCCCCAGAGAAGCACTCCTGGCACGCAAGACCAGCCTTGCGACCACCGTGGGGCGGCTTGGAAAGCCTCGGCTGGAGGAGACAGAAAACGCTCTGCTGTCAGAAGAGGAGAGAGCGGGGATCCCAGCGTGGCTCCTGCCCCCAGGCAGGGAAAGCCCAGGAACGCAGGTGCAGCGTGGGCAGCAGCAGCGGGGCCGTGCCGTGAGCCCGCCTCGGGGAGCAAAGCCCGTCCCGGTGATCTGCCGTCAGTCCAGGCGAGCCGAGGGCAGGGCGGCCATGTCCGTGATGCCGCCTGCTGCGGCAGGGATGCTGCCGCTTCCCACGCCGGAGGAGGGACGGGGGCTCCGGCCCCACTCAGATCCCATCAGCCGGCCCTCAGAAGAGAAACGGTGCTGACAGGTATCTAAGCGAGGCAGAATTAAGGGAAATGATAATAAATGTAGATGGTCAGGCAGGGGAATGAAATGATCCATCTTTTGCATGTTAGTCAAGAGGTACTCGCAGGCTCCCCCCTCCCCGCTCCCATTCAATCAGGGCCTGTCAGACCTCCAGCAGGCTGGCATTTTTGTGAAGAATCTCTCGGCTAAAAATTGTTGTCATTCCTATTTCCTTGTTATCAGTTGGCGGCACCTCGGCGGAGCCCGGAGATTAACGCAGAATCGCCGGGCGAGCATCCATTGCCGAGGAGCCCTATCCATTACGCCGAGCTCGGCGGGTCCCTCCCGCCTCACCTCCCACATTCATCATCTTTAACGCTGACAGCCCGGCGCAGGCCTTTCAAATTTATCTCGCCGCGTCCCAGGCAGGCTCTATCCGTCAAACTGCGCGAGAGGGAGCGAGCGGAGCGCCGTCTCCTCTCCCCTGTTCGTCGGGGAGGGAGAGGGGGGGAACAACCTGCCCGTGTGAGGGACTCGGTAAAAGATTGGTCCGAGATACACAATTAATCATGGCTCGCATCAATTTGCTTGATTTACTCCCCGGAGGGAGAAGGGGCGTAAACACGGCGTGTGCAGAGGCAGTGTGGAAACATAATGTGTCTGTCTATAGGAAAAACATTAACACATCATCCCGGTTGTGGGTGATTGATGGGGGAACGGGAGAGGGACAGCCCGGAGCTGGCAGGGTGACAGAGAGCCAGGAGCTTGCCAGAGACACGGACCCAATGGAGATGAACCTCAGGGGCCACCGGTCAGGGCAGGCGGCACCTGGCACGTCTGACCCACCTTGCGCTTCCCTCCCGGTGCTCTGCCTGAGGCGACAGCCCGGCCCAGGCACCTTCCTCCACACCGAGACCCTCTGGGTGGGGAAGGGGATGGAAGGGGGAGCCGCCGGCCGTGCTCCGTGTGCGAGACAGGCGCTTCGGGGTATGGATGTACGAAACGTCCCGTCCTCAGGGTGATGCAGAATCCAAAGCAAAACTGCTTTTGCACATAAAAATTTCCAAGGTGTATTTCATGTTCGCCAATACGTCCTAAATGGGTGGCAGTGCAGATCGCTCTGCCTTGCCTTCCCTGAATTCCTCCTGTAAATAACTTTTTCTGCCCGTCCCTGCAAGCGGATGCGTTTCAGGATGAGATCCAAATGTGTTGAGCGTGCTCGCGAAGCCCTTCGGTAGCCTTTGGGGCGGGAGATGCCGTAGCAATGAAAGATGCTGTTATTATTAGATCCCAAGCACTGGGTTGTGCCATCCCTTGATGGCTCCGGCGGAGAGAAGAGGCTGACTTTTATGGAGAAAGTTACTGCTGTATTTACAATCCAAACCTCCTCGTAACCAGCCGCAGGGTGGAGGAGGAAATGCGGAGAGAGTGTGTGATGATTTAATGTGTCCTTCTCGTGTGCCTTTCAGCTAAGGAGCCTCCTCCCTCCTTCACCAACCCGCACTCGGCCGGGCTCTGGCTCGGTGATCACACTCACACGGACAAGGGGAGCGGGAGGAGAGGTTTAACCAAGGTCAAAATGGGGGGGGCAGGAACCTGGAGACCCATGTCCCAGACCTGCACCTTCCTTGGTAAAGTCTTCATGGAAATAAGTGGTCCCCAGACTTCGCCAGGCCAGGCACAGGGTTTCCCACCAGCTTTCGGAGAGGTTGTGGTGTTTGGAGGTGGAGATGGGGGCTCATGAGACCTCACGGCCACCAACAAGTAAATCTGCGCCTGGTCTTTGCAGGGAATAACCTAGCTGATAGGAATAGCTCAGTGTGCGGGTTGTGCGGGATGAGCCCATGCAGCTCACCAGCTCTTACCACCCAGACAGATGTGTTTCCCCGGGCAGGTTGCAGCCCATGGGCCGTTCCTGCTGGGAGCTGCAAGCGTCCACCTGAGCTGCACTGCTGGGTTTGCTCCCTGGTCAGGTAGTGGTGGTGTTGAGCAGGCTCCCTCCTGCCCAGCACGTGTGGCCCTTGGCTGGGACCTTCCTGCAGGCGCTCCCGTCACTTGGGCTCTGAACAAGCAGCAATTTCCCCATATGTATTTCTTAACACGCCCAAGGCTGGGTTTAAGCGCTGGTCTTCCAGGTCTTCTACTGCTCCCCTGCATGGGGTTTCCTTTAGCTGCACCCCAGCATTTCCACCGGGGAGGAAGGGATACTAACGCAGGGAGATCCGTCATCCGCAGAGCACTGGGAGGTGCTTTGGAAGTCAGAAATGCATGAGGCAGACGTAATCTGCCTTAAATGAAACCTGGAGTGGTGCAGGCATGATTTGAGCATCCAAACAGACTGTCCGTTAGCTGCCCTCCTCTTTGCAGGTCCTTGGGAGAAAAGCCTACCCTGCCACATCTTCTTGGCTGGCCAGCTATCAGTGCAGCGCTTCAGACCATTCCTATTTCTATTTGACAGAGGATGAATTAAACTCTGAGAATTAGCACTCCAGCCAGGGGCTGCTCCCATCCGCAGGAAAATTCCCGGCCCCTCTCCGTGACGTGGAGCATCAGCCTGTGCCTGCACGCTCGACGTACCCGGCGCTTTGTCGTCCTCGGGGTAGATCCTGACCCTAAGGCACCCAGGCTGAGCTCAGGCAGGATCAGGTCCGTGACCCACAATTCTGGGGCTGCTTGTGGTTTAAATTTATTGGTTTAGTTTACTTTTGTTCTCCCCTGAATTAGTTGCATCGGAAGAGGGTTTTTTGTGTCGTCTTGTCTTGTGGAAATTACCCATAATTTTGTAGTGGCTGTTTTATATATATACATATATATATATATATATATATATATGTATGTATATGCTGGGTTTTACAGCCCATTTTTATCACCTTTTTATTATCTCGGGTCAAAAGCTTTACTGGGTTGCATTCAGGGAATTATGCAAACTAAGAGAAAATACCATAGCAAAACTATAGATTTTCTCATTAAACTCTGCTTGGACATGTAGTTATTGTAGTAAAACTCTAGTAACTATTACAGGCCCTAATATAAAATTATAGTTTGACACCTCAGCGTGATTGGCCTTGCACTGCGGTTAAATTAACCCTTTCTGTCCCTTGCCCGCTCAGACTAAAGGCTTTTCCTTGAAGCGGGCAAGCTGGGCTTAACGGGTAAGCCAGGGTGGCTGTGCGGGGGCTTAGCCTGGGACTCCGCTGCGGCACCCACAGCCCCTCCGTGGTGTGCAGCTTCCCAGCAGCTTCATCTGAGCTGTCAAAAAACTTCAGCAAGCATTTAGAGAGAGCGCGATGCTCCTTTATCCCAGCCCAGCAAGGAAGTAGGAGTCTGCTGGAGTCTGCAGCCTCCCCTGTCGTCCCAGTAATTGCTTCGTTCCCACCGCCCAAAGACTGTGTAATTCTCCCTGCTCCGTGCGCAGTGGATTTAAGGTGCGATAAGCATATTCAGCGACTTAATTATCTCAGACCAGATTTTCTTCTCAATTACACTCAAGTAAATCTGAAGTGATTCCATTCAAGTGGATGGTGTTAGTCCACCCTTGTAAAAAATAAAATCAGGTAAACTATCGTCCGTGCATTTTAGCAAATCTCCACGCCTCTGCCGGTAACGCTGCAGCGATCGTGGGAGGTTTTTTGGGACTGGCTGAGGCGCTGACGGTGAGCTGTGTTTAAAACAACTTGGATGGTCCAGCAGGGATGGGGACTATTTCCTTCTGATTGTCTGATTAACATTTTAAAGCCATGTTGATAATAACCTGGGGTAGCGTGACAGTTCAGCAACTTCATTCGAGGGAAACACTTAATCATATTTATTATGTAAACACAGCTTGCCATGCCCCCATTAAATTATTAATAGTACCATTAACATATTTACATATAAATCTTATAGCAATTGATGGAAATGGCTTCAAGAACCTTGCTTTAGCTCCCTTTTTATAATGAATTCTCTCTTGCAAATACCCATTTATTAAAGAGACAAAATATTAATTTTTTGTTAAATGTTCATGTCAAAAACGTCACCTTTGCAGTTTTGCAAATTGCCAATTATGCAAAACCTACTGACTTGATGTTTTCCTGTCTTAAAAAAATGGTCTGTTTAAAAATATTGCTTCAATAGGAGCAATTAAGGAGAATAAGAGTAAAGATATTTCAGTGATCCGAGGGGGTTTTTTTTGCATTTTCATTAACAGTCAAGTTGCTAAGCTGAACGACACAAACACTGAAGGCGTTGTTCCATCACTTCGCCCCTGGAGGTACCCTAAGATGGCCTCAGCCTTGCTGCCTGGGGGTTAACCTCTGATCAAAACATACACGGTTGCCTATGTATTTGCAAAAGCTATTTGCTATTACTGGGACCCGAGTTAATTTACTTTGGGCTGGAGTCATGCCCAGATGTCCCAGTTAGAGCTGATCGCTCTAATGGGATGTCATCCCCCGGTTAGGCATGGGGGATGCTGGACCAGAGCCCTGGGGAGAAGCTGCTGTCCCGGGGAGTTCCCGGGATGGAGGCAGAGGGTAAGGCAGAAGGGATGCGGTTTGCACGCACGGCAGTTGGAGGTGCCGGGCACCGAGGGCTCAGCGACTCCCCTCTTTTTTCTGTATTTCCTATGAAAAGGGGCGAGGTCTCCTTTCAAAACTGGAGTGGGAAACTGAGGGAAATAATAGGTGGCAAAGTGGGAGGGTGGGGGGAAGAGATTAGGGAGAGTAGGGAGTACGAAGGCAGGATTTCCCAGACAGGATAAAGAGAAGAGGATGAAGGGTAGGTTAGTCCTTCTTCTCTTGTTTCTCCTCCAAATTCTGCATCTTTCCTAACCAACCCAGCCCTGACTAATAATCCTAATTAGGCTATATACTGTAATTCCTTAATACCTTCCAGGTAGCGGTATCCCAGGGTGATTCATTCTCAGGATTGCCAATTTTCACAAGTTTATCATAAGACTCTCAGGATTTTTTTTTTCCCTCCTTAAATTTTCAGCCCCTGCAATCAAGTGGTGATATAGGAATCTCAGTTTTCCTTTAAATAAATAGCAAAGGCATGCTTCGAGCCCTGCGGTCAGGGCAGAAAGCGTGAATATGTGCTGTGAGCAGGGTCCTTAAAGTCTAGAGACCAGAAGGCAGAGAAGAAGATGATCACAGGGTAGTGGAGTTGTAGGATAATTTAGGTTGAAAGGGAGGTCATTGTACACTTAATTTCTGATGCATCTCATACTTAAAAGGCAGTTTTCATTAGCATTTTTAGTAATAAAATTAATAAAATATAGCTCATAGTTTTGTGTGAACTATATATACTATACATCTCCGTATTGTGAAGTATAAATCTCCGCCAAGAGCCCGGCTGCCCCTCGCCCCTCTGGCGCACCCAGCTGCAATGGCAGACGTCCCGTGCCAGCAGCTCTGAGCCGAGCAGGGGGGAGGAAAACCAGTTCGCTGGAGTAACTGCCTGAACTGGGACTTGCTGGGGACCCAGCCCAGGGCTGCTGTCCCAGCTCCACTCGGGATGCGCGACCTCGGCAAGTCGTGTCTCCCTTCCACACCTCCCTTCTTCCCACCTGAATACAGGGGTGAATAAGGCACTTTCCTTTCTGGAGAAGTAGTTAAGAATTAGACCTTGTTATGATAATGCAGAAGCTGGGGAAAGACGGAGGAGGCATTACAAAGGATTTTTTTTCCCTTTCTCAATTAAATGAATGTTCTCCTAAGCCGTCGTGCCCAGCCCTCGTGTGTGCTGTTACAATTGTCTCTAAAAACTCTGTCTGATTTTTCAAGCAATTTCTCATGAAACAGGCACTTTCAGAAAAATCATAAGAAAGCAATCGTTTCAAATTGGTCATTTGGGACTCAAATTACTAATCTAATACATTTTTTATTGAGGGTTCCTGAAAGGTTCCATAAAACACAGTCTGTGAAGCTGCCCAAACTTGCCAGCCTCCCAGTTTGACAAATCGAACCCAACAATCCACTTTGCGGCTCAGGTTTAGGGCTCACGAAGCTGCCACTGAAATAGCAGCGTTTATATTTCTCCATCAATAGTGCCTATCTGGTCAGATTTTTAAATTCCCTGGGGTGTTTTGTTGATTTTTTTTTTTTTTTTTTTTTTTGCCTGTGCTGGATTTTTGTGTCCATGTCCAAGCTGCAACACTGATATTGGGGATTACTGGGGATATTTGGGGGAAGGGGGAAGTGACCTGGAATCTGTTGCTGAGCATCGACTCTGGCATGGCAGGGAGGAGCGAGCGGGAGGACAGAAGTCTGGTCAGGCAAGGAGAGAGCTGGGAGCCAGAGACTGGCTTTTTCATTATTTATATTATTTTTATTATTTATATTCTTTTAGTATTTTGTTGTATTATTTATAACGTTATTTATGTTTTTCTTGAGGCTGCACTTAGATGGAGCCCCTACAGCAGCAGAGCACCGCGCACAGTCCCTGTCCTGTTGAGCTTGAGGGCTGAACAGAGAAGGGAGCCAAAATATGGGAAAGACGCTTTCTTCCTGAAAATGAGGGCTCAAAGCATGGGAAAATGAGTGAGATCAAACAGGCAGTCTCTGGTCCCAAGTCCCTGTGTCATGTCATGGCCACAAGACCACATCCCCCTCTTTGCAGCAGTTTTTGGGGAAACAGGGACAGTGCTGACCCGCTTCCGGCGGCCACTCAACGGTTACGAAGCATCAGCCTCCCCACACACAAGGCATTAATCAAGTACATGTTAATTATTATTTTGGCAGATGCTGAGGGCCGGCTGAGTGCTGCCTTGAGGGAGGACCAAAAAAACAGTGCCTCTCTGATCAGGTTTAATAAAATCCAAAATAAAACTCCAGGGGTTGACAACCAGGTCCTTCCTGATGCCGGAGAGGCAGCACCCAGTGAGGAAAATCAAGCGGCGCGAGGCCAACGCCAGCTCCGCTTGCCAAGAGCCCAACCAAAATTGCTTTTCCCCTCTAACTCCTGGTGGCAATTTTTCTTTTGCAAGATCTGTCAGCCGGAAGCGAGGGAGAAATGTGGTTTTGGGGAGGATTTTCTAGCAGCGCCTTGCTTCTTGGTCCAGCCAGCACAAGAGGGTAGAGGAGAGAGGGAAGGAGCGGGGCAGCCCGAGAGAGACACGGAAAGCTGCTGGGCATCGGGCAGAGATGGGGATGGACAGCTTGGGAGGAGAGGGGGGTACCTCTGCCTGCGGCTCAGTGCCCTCAACACGGCTTGCGGAGCGGGGACGGGGCTGGCATGGCTCTGATGCTCTTGGCTCAGTCCCGGCATCTCGGTTTGAATTTCACCCTCCGAGAGGAGCCACACGAGCCCGTCCAACATGCGACAGGCGCCGTGTGGGCAGGGAGAGGGGGTTTCCCTGCAAACCCCGCTGCACCCGGTCTGCTCCTCGTCTTGCAGCCCCCCCAAGCATGTGGTGTCCTCTGGCTCTGCGGCTCCCTCGGCGCTGAGACGGCCAGCTGTGTGCCGACACGCTCCCCTCTAATGCCTCCAAGGGGGCCTGTTACTATTTATTGGGTTAGCGTATAGTTTTCTGCTGCCGTTACAGTTTTACTACGAGGATAATGTACAACGTGTAGTCAAAAAGTAGAGCTGGAGTTACTTTCAAGCCAAGCGCGGCCTTTTTGGATATCAACTGGGGCTGCTTTGCAGCGGAGAACTGTTCTTGGCCGATTCTGCCCGCGGTGGTCACCCACGGGTGGTGGGGAAGGGCTGGCACCCCCTCCAGCCCATCCTCTGGTCTGCAGCTCCCCTGGGAGTCTGACGCCACAGTCCTGCCCTCGTGCAGGCAGGGAGGGTTGCACAGCTTCCTACACAGCCACAGCCCTACAAGCAGATCAGAGTTTATTATTGTGCTGTTTCTTTAAAAAAAAAAAAAAAATCCATTTATTAAAATTAATAAGCAATGTGACATTTCAGAGAAAAACTCTCTTCCCATTTCAAAGAAAACTTCCAAGCAAAACTCCAAGCTGAAGCAGATTCAAAGAGGACAATTTATAAATAAAGCAAAAAGGAAGGTGAAGCAAGAGCCACCCTTTAATCTTGGCTGTGGCCGCGCCATCAGCAGCTCCTGCCTGTGCTGCCCAGGCTGGGGGTGACGGTGCCAGTTCACCCCAGCTCTGCCAGCACCGTGCCCCACACAGCTGCTCCCCTTGCAGGGATGCAGGTATTTTTATTCCAGATGGGAAAACCTACATGCAGGCGTGTGCTCCCAGCTGTGCGTTTCTTTTTGCCTTGCTCAGCCTTTTTTTTAGGCACGTGTGAGCAGCAAGATGCCCAGGCGTTTCCATCAGAGGGGCTGCATGACCCGTGGGGATGCATTACCCCAGCTCAGCCCTGCCTTTTCCCTGTGCATCTGCACATTAGACTGTGCAGAGCCGGTCCGCCCCCCGAAAGCTGCATGCCCCAGCCTGCTCTGCCTCTGTCCCCACCGCGTAGGAAAGCCACCAGCACCGGTCCCTCGCAGAGGGATGGAGAGGTATCAGGCCACCGTCTCAGCACAAGGTCCCTGCACAGAGACACGTGGGGACCATGGCAGGTCAGGGGCATCACTCCTCTCCCAGCTGAGCTGCAGGTGTAACTCTGCCAACCCCCGGATCCTTCCCGCCGCCCTTCCTTGAACTCCCTCCAGCCACTCGACGGCTTTGCAGGGTGCGTGTGCTCCATCTCCTCTTTGCTCTCATGATTCACACCTCTCCCCCGCCGGGGCCGTTCCCCCCTCTGCTGCGTGCCATGGCCGCCTGCCACGGCGCAGCCTCCCTGGGATGGTGTCTGATGAGCTGTTTGCTTTAGCCGGGGGGAAGAGCCAGCCACGGGGCGGGAGCAGCGGGCGGCTGTGACGGCACGTCTCCCGGCCCGCCGCTCGACAGACTTGGATGCCGAGAGGCACGGAGGTGCCAAGTGCTGACCTGGCTTTCGCGCCGTTGAAGTCCATGAAGTTGCTTTGGATTTACACCCATGGAAGCGGGATGGGAACTTGGCCCGAGGTCTCGGTGCCGTCATAAAGCTGAAGGAGCATTCGGACCCACCGCCAGGCCTTTAATTGGGGTGGGGGATGCAGTGGAGGAGGGGAGGGGTGAGGCTCGGGGCAAGGGGAAGGCAGCCCTGGTCTTCTTGGCCTCCTGGGGAAAAAGTGATGGTTAAAGCGACTGTGGCCATCATGGGAGGGAACAGCGAGGGTCTGGGCAGGCCAGGACCCAGAAAGAGGGAAAAAACAAGACTTTCAATCCCTTCCGCACGCTCCTCCACATCCCCTCTGCCTAGCAAAGGCACATTTCCCTGTGCCTCAGCTGAGCCACCCCAGGGCAAGGGGACGAGGGCGTCCCTGTCCCCAGAAGCTGGGCCCGTGCAGGTTAGCACTGTGTGTGAAATGCCACATCCCAGCAGCAGATTAAGACGCTGAAGCATCAGGATATGTCCTCACCTCGTGCTGAGCATCCCTCTCCGGGGAGGGGAGGCTCTCAGGGCAGATTTCACCTTGTGCGAAGGGGTCAGCGAAAGACTCGCGCGCCACTTAAATCCCACTTAAGCACTCTGCACTGGGGTGAAATTAACTCTCTCTGCAGAATAAGCCATCAAGAAAAACTGATCTAAACATCTACGCTGGGCCACAGCCGAGCCACACTTCTATTAGCAAGTAAAAAAATATTTCCCGTCCTTAGAGTTAAATGAGCCAATAGTTCAATCACGGAGCGAAAAGCGGCAATAGAGACGGGGATGCTGAGTGCCTCAGGTATTGGCAATCTATGCAAGGAATCACAATAAGCAGGACTCACCTGTTTTCTCTGTGTTTAGCAGCAGTGTTATTCAACAACCTATTTGCAAATGCCGTCTTCCAAAGTCCTTTTCCCCCCCCCTCATTAAAGTTGCAGCGATAATAGGGCGATTACAGTGCAATAAGCTAAACGCAATCCATTAGTGGCATCACGGCCATTTTTAGATCTTTAAAAAAAAAAAATCAAAGCTGTTTAAGTTTTCTTATTATGCACATTAAAGGCAGGCAGCAGGGTCTGATCAAAGACACCAGCACCCCTGCGCTCCCCTCCCACCTCCTGTCCCTGCGTCTTGTCCCCCCTCTATTCATTAGTGGTCACAGCTGTGCAGTCGGCCAATTACTTGGGAATAATAAGTACATTTTGCAGTAAATTAAATATTAATTAGTCCTTGGCAGGTTGTTTTGTGGGTTGGTTTCTTTTTTCTTATTTCCCTCCCTCCACCTGAAAACAGCGGAAGGGACGTGACACTGTCATCGCCTGTGTTGGCACGTGGGTGACAGCGGGGGAGGCTCTCCTCCGGCCCTGTGCTCGGCCTGCTCTGCGGCCGCTTGCAGCGAGGTCTTTCCTGCTCTCCCCAGAGGGTTCACTGCTGCCGGGCCAGGGTTTGTAAACCCCTCCGCAGCTTTGCCGTTATCTTCTTCTCCCAACCCGGGCACATCCCATCTCTGCCCGGGTTCCCCTCCTGCACGCTCTGCTTGGGCACTTAGCTCTCTGGGGCAGGGCATCGTCCCTGATTGCCCGTGAGGTGCGTGCGAGAGGCCTCTGGAGGCAGCACATAAATCTGTGTGGGGTTTGCCTGGCCATGGGGAGGGTCAGCTCCGTGGGGCATGAGGGCAGCTTGGCTGGTGCAACCCCCTCCCCGGCAGTGCTGACGGGAGAGACGCTGCCTGGTCCCCTGGACGTGCCTGCGAGGCCTCATCCTGCCCTGCTCCTGCACAGCAGGACCCCAACCCAAACAGCGCGTGCTGTGCCAGGGGACGATGAAGAGGAGTAGGGATGGGCAGAAGGGGCTGGCTGAAGAGCGACTGTGGTACAGCCCAGCATCACCCCTGGTCAAAGCAAGTTGTCCCTGTTCTGGTTTGGTGGCAGACCCCAGGCGGGGTGACCCTTTGATGCCCTGGCCAGGGACTCCGGGGACAGAGTGACCTGGTCTGGCTTTGCCTATTCCCATGGAAATCAGACCACCTTGAACAAGTGCAGACCCTGGGGAAAAAGCCCTGCAGACTGTGGTCGGGTGAAGACCAGACCAGATCCCAAGCGTGGATCTGCCGGGAAGAGCGGTCCCTTAAACTGAGCCAGGTGGGGGAGCTTTGATGTTGTCAACATATCAGTATATATTAAGGTTTAAAGAATGAATGCAGTGGAAAAGATAAGTGGATGGAAAGAGCAGCGAAGCTCTGCGTAGGAGGGATGAGAGCCTGACGTGGAGGGAAGAGCTGTCCTTGCTCTGGTGGTCCCCAGGAGCACTGCTGCAGAGACCGGCACAGGAGCCCCTGGGAGCCCTCAGCAGTCAGGACAGATGAGGATGCTCTGGTCACTCACCCATTCCCTGCAGCCACTGTCCTTGTCACCTGGGCTGTGCCTCCCTGAAGTTCAGCATCACCTTCATTCCCTTCAGCCAGGCAGGAGCCTGGAAACAAGGAGACAGGGTCTCAGCATACCACCCGCCATCCATCCTTCCTCCCTGGCACGGATGTCAGTATGAGCAGAAGAGAGAGCTTTTTGTGCTCTCTGTTCTTACTAACTCTTTACCAAGAGTTTCTGGGGCAGGAATGAGCTACGTCAGCAAAGCTGGAGTAATCCATGCCTGTCAGCAGATCCCAAGGTAAAAGGCTCCACTTGTCCAGCTCTTGGCTTTACACTTTGCTATCGACTCTGCGGGCTGCCTTGTGATGCACCGTGCACCAGTTCACCCCTTGGTGCTCTTGAGTGCAATTAAGTCGTGTGGGGTTTTTTTTAAATGTAGTTCGACAATATGCAGGTTAGGTTTGTATTTTATTTACAGCTTTTACTTGGGGACCAATAAAACCCCAGCTGGCTAATGTGAGATCTAAAACTTGCATCTCACTCTTTGCCTTGGATATCTTTTCTATGGTAAACTATTTATTTGCGTTTCATCTTGTACAAGCTCCTCTTTCCATGCTGAGAAGCCGAGAGCTCCAGGGGCTCTTTGAAGACTATTTGCTATAGGATAGCAACTGGAATTCTCTTTAAACATCCGCGCCTGCTTTGTCCTACAACTGGCCTCTTGGTGTCAACACACAGTTTTGTGCGAGTTTCCTGTGCAAAGCTAACATTTGCACACTCCCCTGGCAATTGCGCTTCCAGATCCCTCTTGTTCAAGCATATCCCATCATTTATTCTTGCAAGCATGAGCAGCAGTTACTCCACGTGCCAAATTAAAGGCAGCATCAAGGCCTCTTTAAAAAGGAAGATTTAACCGGGTTATGAATTACTGCTGGGCTGCTGGGGTAGGAGGAACATGCTGTGTGACCTACGTGGCCGGTCAAAATGGTCCATGTTTGGATTGCAAGTACGTGGTCCCCCTATCTGTGAGCCTTCAGGTTCTCATCATGCAGTTTAAATGCCACAAACTCTTCTTGGAAAGGGTTATTTGACAGCAGGATGGGGTGCACACATGCAAAATCCCAGCACATTTCAATGTCGGGCAGTCAGACGTCTCCACCTATGAGCATCCCCCGGACGCTGACCCTGGCGTGCTGGCGGAGCACGTGTGAAGGGTGAGGTGGCATCAGGCTAGCGACACAAATCACGCTAAAAATGCCAAATAGCTGCGTTTACATGCATTCGCAACCCGAGGGTCGTGCTCTTGCCATAAAAAGGAAGCTGAACCCCAGCGAGATGGGAGCAATGTTCCCAAGGATGCCTCTGGGAGGGAAAGATCAAGAACCGATGCTCGTAATGGCCTCAGCTGCTAAAACAGTCAAAATAATAATGGGGTGGGGAGGATGCTGGAGGGACTAGATGCAGCCTGGAGAGCCGTGTGATGGGTGCCCGTCGTGCACCGGTGCGGCTGCCCAGTGACACGCCGATGTGCCCGTTCTCCCTGGGATGCTGCAGGCCTTCGGTGCACATATCCCAACATCCGTCCCCATTTTAAATCCCGGCAGAGATTTTGGTTATGTGGGTCATAATGGCCGGGACAAATTCTAGGAAGACACAGAAGGGAAAATATTTTCCTTCTCTCCAGCATTATTTTCTCACTCCCTCTGTCTTCCTTTCTGCCCTTCCTGTTCCATCTCACGGCTCTCTAAATTCACAGGAGCTCTTCCTCAAGGTGAAATGAAGGCTCCGGGCTGCGTTTGGTGGTGCCAGCGGGGGGAGCGGGGGTCAGGGAGGGTTAAGCAGGGAGGGGGCAGTGCAACAAGGCGGCCTGATCTAGTGATTAAACAAAGGGATTCAGCCAACATGTGTAAAATTAAGTGATCAAGAGTTGATTACAGAGTGCATTGATTGTGTACTGATGGATTAAACAGAGTCGTGCTTGGGATGCGATTTTCCGAGCTGGGCACAGAGAGCGCAGGCAATCGACGTGTTGGCCAGAAGGACCTGCTTCTCCCAAGCCCTGGCTTTTATACATTCTCCGGATAAATCTGCAGAGAGGCCCGTGGAATTATAATCGATTATCCATTTCTCAAAGTCACTTAAGGGCCCTGAGCTACAAGCTAAAGTGCCGGTGCTGCGAAGAGGCATTGGGTATGCGCCGACATGTGCAGGTGCTGGCGCGAGGGGAAAATGTGGCAATGACCCTGCGTGCTGCAAGCTGATGAATCTATTTTCTTGTAGGAAATAGTTTTGACAGTTCAATATCTGTGTTTTCGATATGTGCCCCACACACCCCCGAGGGAGGAGAAGAGAGGAGCCGGAAAGTGGGGGGGAGGGAGTGGGTGGGAGGCAGGGAAAGACTCTACCCCATCACCCCTTCAAATTATAAGCGTATCAGTATATCACCAACTTAACAGGCTGCCCTCCAAGTCAAGGGCATGGAGACGTGTGGCTGCCTGTGAGCGTCTGCTGCGGGGACAGGATGGGGCTGGAGCCCCTCTCAGGGTGCCTCGTGGGGCTGTGGGGGGACCCACTGCCCGCTGGCAGCGGGGTGGTCCCCAGGTCCCTGTTTCACTGCCAATGGTGAAGGCAGAGACCCATTTCCAGGCTCATCCTGTCTCTCAGGATGCGGCCAGATCCTTTGCCGAGGACTCAGAGGAGCAGAAGGATGGGGCTCAGACCCCAAAAGTACCTGGGACATCAGACCCCAGCTCTCTCATGGGCTCCCAGCCAGGCATGGGGATGTTCCTGGGAAACCTCCACCTTTTCTAGTTCCCACTTTTTGGCAGTTAAAGAAGGTATTTTGCTCCAGGTCTTGCCATCCCAAGAACTGATGAAGAGCATGGATAATCAAGGCACGCATTGGCGATGCAGCTACACAGCTCCTCCTCTCTGCCCTCTCCCACCGGGCCAGCAGGAACCCCAGCTCAGGGGACCGGTTCAGCAAGGGACAAAAAGTGACCCTTGTAACAGCAAACAGGACCAGAGGCCAAGGCTGTTGGTGGATGTCACCCATCTGGCATCCTTGGATGCACAGCCCCAGGCATGCTGGGTGGCCAAGGAGGAGGAGGGATGGGGATGAGGCAGAGCCATTCCCTGCACTCGGTCCAGCCATGGCTGCACACACGGCACAGGCAGCAAGAGAGCTGCCAGGAGAAGGACTCCTGCCTGGCTGCCTGCCTGCTGGGGACTGTGCCGGGCCCTGGTGCCTCGTTTCACCAGCCCCACTGAGGAAGAGCTGGCTGTGGGCCACAGCATTTGCAGAATTGCAGGCATGGTCCCTGGGTTCCACTGGCTACGGGTGGTTTGTTCACAGCCTGCCCAGTCTTGGTTGTGTGGTGTGACAAGACCCATGGAGGGCAGCTCAAGGATGTGGGGGAAGGAGGTGCACCGTGCTCCAGGAGGTTCCCCAGGATGGAGGGACAGGACTGTAGGATTCCCCCAGGAGCATTTCTGCCGTGCCATGCTCGCTGAAGCCAGAGACCCCACCGATGCTGGGGAGACCCATCTGCTCCCCGGGACTTGTGGGTTTTGGAGATGAGGCAGTGGGTTGGAGGAGGCTCCAGTTTCATTGCCAGGGCAGAGGATGGGTGGCAGCAGAAAGGTCCAGCTCTGTGGTCCTGAGCTTGCCCAGACTCATACCAGCACTCATCAGAGAAGCTGGAGTGGAGAAGGGATCATCTATCTCTGTTCCTGATCCCCACTGTCCCAGTTTGGTCCATCTCCAGCCCAGTTCGGGTCACAGCCAGGCATTGATGTGCTTCCTTGGGGGAAGCCGGCAGGAGCAGCCTGCCCAGCCAGGAGCCGAGAGGGAGGAGGGCGGGGATGGAGGCAGCAAGACCCTTAGCTTGCTCTCAGTGTTTCTTGATTTTTTTGTTGTGAAGCTGAGGAGGTGTTTCTGCTCCGCTCTGCGGAGCTACGTTGAGCACAGGAGTAGCACCGGGGGGAGACGGGACTGCAGCCCATCCCAGCCTTCCTCTTCCCATCTTCCTTCCAGGTCCCTGTCACGCTTTCCCTTTCCAGCTCTCCCGGCGGCCCACATCCCTCTCATCGAGGATTCATTGTCTTGTCAGCCTCTAGTTAGCCGGCATGCGTGCGAATCATAAATTACCCCACCCAGGCCTCTGCTATGCTTCAGCACAGACAAAAAAATTGCACTCCATCACCGTGTCTCCCGGCTTTTAGTGGTATTGATCAATGCTGCTCCCTTCCCGCCCCCCCCCTTTTCATTTTAACCGAGCCGGTTAAGTGCAGTATCTTATTTTGTGCTGGGACAAATGAAAAGAATATTAGCAAGGGCTGAAATATATCTCTTTTTTATCTCTCTGCTACTTTTTTATTGAATCTTTCTGAGTAGGTGGCTTTCCGCAGGATGACAGCCTCATGACAGGCTCCTCATTAGAGCCAAGACAGTAATTGTGATGCATTTCCCTGCGCGGCCTTTTCACTTCTCCCCCCCCTCCTGCCTTTCCTCCTCTCTCCTTTTCCCCTGATTTGTAAAGTGATTGGATGTACAGACTCACTCAGTTTCTTAAATTATTGCCCAGCTCAATCCATCTTCCTCTGCCCCACGCCGGGCAGCCGTGATCTCTGCAGATGGAGAGCCAGGGCTGGGATCACGAGCGGTGGGGTCGGATGCTCGGAGGGGTTCCTCACCTCTCCTCACTGCCAGGCTGCCACCCACCATGAGAAATGTGGTGCCGGACCCAACGGGATGTGCAAGACCCTCCAAAAAGCCCAGGGTGCTGTTTGAACATGCATTTTTACTGAGCGACCCATGGGATCACCCCAGCTCACATATGCTGCATGGCAGCAGCGCTGCACCAGTTTACACCAGTCCTCTCCAGTATCCAGTTTGCCTGGAGAGACAGCTACAAGAGCAACTCTGTTCTTTGGAAGGAAATCAATTTTTTAGCAAGCTTTTCTGCCCGGATCCCTCCGTGGTTTTTACCCTCAGGAGGAGCAGGTGTATTTTCTAAGCTGCTTGGTGGCCTGGGCACCTTAGCAGGGAGCAGTGCTGAGGACCAGGCCCTTGGCAGGGACACAGGGAGCTGAGTTCAGCTCTTTGCTGTCCCAGTTTGCTCATGAGGTTGTAGAGGTCCCTCGGTCCATCTGTGACACTCTGTTTTATACACCCCAGCTGTATAAAACCAGCTGTCACCCATCCCTGTGCCCTTCTCTGCTAGATTCAAGGCAGGAGTGGCCCCGTGCTGTACCCAGCACAATCTGAGTCCAGCTGAGAAGTGACTCCTCAAAAGTCTTTTTATTACAGGAAAAGCCACTTTTCCGGACCTCTGCTCCCTTCCCACCTGCACAGCCCTCCAAACCGCACGTGCTCCAGGGAAGGGCAGGTCTGCTCGACACAGGGCGATTCCACGGTGATCTGGATGCGCTCGCTGCACTGTGGGCGTTTGCAGAGTTAGGTCGTGCTGTGGATGCGGTTACGGCCAGATGCTAAACCCAGCCACAGCATGCGAACCTGGAGTCACCTCACTGCCCGTCGCTCTCCCCAGCGCTGGCTCTCCACCGCCCTGTGCAAAGCCAGTGCCGGAGCGGCTGGGTCCAGGGCGCGCAGCCCTGGGCAGCAAGCTGAGGTCTGCATCTCACCCAGCCCAGGTCTGCATCCCACAGCCAGCCAGGAGCCCGAGGGAGGGGAAGGGCCTGCTGGAAGGAGCGGGATGTGCCCTGAGCTTGAGCCACCCCTCTGTGCAGGTTTTCGGGGGGCCACGTACCTTTTGGCCCCAGTCAAAACCAGCAGGATCCAAGGCAGCGCCCAGCAGGCAGGATGCAGCCCCATGGGGATGGCACTGGGAGCACACCAGTAAATAGGAGGGAGATGAGAGAGCGATGAACAATGTTATTCTCGCCCCCTCACTTTATTACCAAATACTTTTCGCTTCTGCTGTTATTCCGGGGTGCTCTGAACTGACACATGAGCCATCTTCGCCTTCCTCGCCCCGCCGTTGTCATCCTCCCCCAGCTGCGGCACAGCGCCTCGGCTGCCACTTACTGTCAGGGCTCTGCGAGCCTCGTCGGCTGCGGCGCGGGCTCACCAGGAGAAGAGCGAGTGTTTGGCTATTTCCAAGCTAATATGGGGCTTTCTTTGAATTATTGTTTTTTGAGCTGGAAGGAAAGGAGGCTTGTCACACAAGATATCTGCTATCAGTACACAAATAACAGCAAGCCCATCATCGAATGGAAAATAATCGCCGCGGAAACCGAGTTGCGGGGGAGCCGGGAGGGATTATTACAGGCGCTGGCAGTGGCGATGCTGTCAAGGAGCCTGTGTCAGCACTTCCATTACCACCCACCTGGTTTTAGCGCGGCCCCGAAGCGGCGTGCGGGGCCGCGGGGCCGCAGCGTGGGGTCATTTCTATTCAGAAGAGTTTCAGATCAACTGGCTTTGATTGGGTTTAAATGATGGAGTGTTTAAGAGGGAGAGAGCAGAAACAGGAGGGTGAGATGGAGGGAGGCATCTCAGAGGAGGGGGGAGTTTGGTACTCAGACAAGTGGAAAACAGTTTGAGATAGGGGAAATCAGGAGTTGGGAGAGGAGAGCAGGTCCTCCCGGGGGCAAGTTTCAGATGGCCGCAAGGAAGGACAGCGTGGGGAGAAGATGCCCCAAAACCGGGGCAGACGCCCTGGGGCCTGCCCAATGACGGGCCGTTAGGAAGGAGCGAGAACATGCCCCCCATCAGCGTTCCCTACCCGCTGCCACTGCCTGTGCCACCCGCGGTGGCAGTCCCAGGGAGGCACCTGGCTATGCAGTGAGCCATCAGCAGAGCTTCAGCAATTGAATTATAAACAATTTATTCCATTCATTTGGCAACTTGCTGAGCTCCTGGGCAGGGCGAGCCCTCACGCCTTGTAAACTTTGTTCATTCGGAGTGACTCAGGAGCATCGTTTACTCCGTGCTGCGCAGTGACGAGGGGCTGTACACATCACGTGCTGTCATGGCTGCTGGCAGGCTGGGCGCCTTTTTTCCTCACATAAATGCTCTCCAAAATAGCATTTCCCATTCTGCTTGTGAGGGGAAAGCTCTCCCTTCCACATGACCCAGTCCTGGCCTGCAAACGCCTCACGGTGCTGTCAGCCCTCCATCCCAGGGCACAGACGCAGGGTGGGAGCAGGGATGGCTTCATGCCTTCACACCTATTCGGTGCCATGTGTGCATCCCTGGTACCTGAGCCCAGCTCCCAGCCCGGAGCCTGGGTCCCGTTAGCAGTCACTTACACGGTGAATCAGACCTGATTTGGGGGAATTACGTTGGATCCATACCAATGTAACTGAGGGCAGGATCTGGCCCTCGATCCCCCGTGGGATCAGGAGGGTTCGGTTCAATCCCTGCCTGGGCTGGGATCCGTTTGCAGATGCCCTCCGATGGAGCCCATGGACAAATTCCTCCACGCAGGGGTGCGTCTGTGCATTGAGCCCTCTGCTTTCAGAGCAGGAAATATTCGGTTTCAACACTTGGAGTTAAACATTTCCGCGGAGCCCAGGAGACCATGCAAACAGCGGGAGCACCAAGGCTCTGCCTTTTCATCTCTCTGGCACTGGCGAGCAGGGGGTCGGCAGCAGTGAAAGCACGGCAGAGCTGAGGAGGGTAAACACTGGAGCTGAGCCTACCGAGTAACCAGAGAGCGAAGGGGAGAGAAAGGGGCAAAGAAAACAAAAACACAGCTGCCAAAAAACAAAAGCCTTAAAAGAGCCATTCAGGGTCTCCCAGGATGGGTTTGGCACAGGGCAGGGAGGGAAGAGCGGGGAGCATTCGCTGCTGGGGCAGGCACACGTCCAGCCCGCTCGGGGTTTGGACCCTCAGTTTTGCCCTGGGCAAACCGATGCTCTCTGCTCCCTCCAGCGGGGTGAGCACCTACACCCCAGCGCGGTCCAGCCACACACAGTGCAGCATCCTTTGCTTTTTCATGAGTACCAGGACAGCCCTGCTGCAGAGAGGAGAGGCAGGATGTACGTGTCTCCCTCCACCTTTGCGTTCACAGATGAAACCTGAGGACTCACAATGCCCATCCTCTCCCTCCCCACAACCCAACATCCCACCCATGCCACGGAGCTGGGTACCGCTGCATGGCGTGAGACACCACCGCGTGGGCGTGTGCCGGGCTCCGGGCCATGCTGTGGATGCGGCCACCACTGATTTGGGGAGACATATCCCACCAGCAGCCTCTGCGGCACTGCGGGCATGCAGCGGGTTTCAGGGACCTGGGGAGGCTTGCGTAGGTGTCCTGCTGGCATGGGAGATGATCCCTCCCTTCCGTTGTCACTCGCGCTTAGCCCTGCTCCTGCAAAAGTGCTGTTGTCAGCCCCTTGGGCCAGGAGTCAGGGCTCCTTCTGTCTCCTGCTTTGCAATCTGAATGTCAGGGACTTGGCTGCATGTCCAGGTCCCTCTTCTCCTGCCCCTCTGGAAGCCCTCGCTTCAGCGTGAGCACCAGCCTCCTGCACTCGCTGGAGCAAGGGGATCTTCCCCCGCTGTCACAGGGATGCGGCGTGACAGCTGTCACATCCTTCCTTGGCACGAATTCATCACCGTATCGTTGGTGTAGCTGGTGGGTACGGCCATGCTGTTTATTTCTGCTGCTGGCCTGGGCTGGGGTTGGGAGTGGCCATGGAAGGCAGCAAGGCTTGTTCCCATGGCCTGAGATCCCTTCCGGTTGCCTCAGCCATTGAAATCCAAAGTCACCTCTGCTTAAGAACATACACCCCACGGAAGAGCCTTGAAGAACAAGCAGGGAGCGAGGACCTGGGCGTGCAGGAAATTAAAAAAGCCACCAGCCCAGTGCAACAGAGCTGGTCCCCAGGTGGGGGACCTCTTGGTCTGAAGCTGCCCATCCCAGCGCTGCGGTCCAGGACTCTGCATCACCTCCCCCAGCAAACAAACACCCCTGGGCTCCACGGAGAGCAGACCCTCGGGGATGCTCAACCTCCAGTTCACCCTCCAATGTGGCTGAGAACATCCCTGCCCCACCAGCCCAAGCTGTGGGTGGCAGGCAAGGGGGGCTCACGGGCCCCACGGCAGTGGCCTGGGCTGGGAGCGGGGACGCGGCGCGGTAGGGCGGAGGGCAGCCTGTTTATCCGTCCATCTGCACACCCCACAGCGGGGATCCAGCAGGATTTCCCGTCCACTCAAAGGCTGCCTGTTTATTTTGGGAGGGAGACTCAGACAGCTCCATTGTTTTGCTGCGAAGTTGGGGTTATAAATAGCAGGTGGTTGGGGACGCTCCTGGGCTATTTTGGGTCTCCACCACACAAAAGTGGAAAAGCTCCAAGAGGAAGGTGGAATTACTGAAATGCCGACCTTTCCCGCAAGGGTCAGCAGGAGCTGGTTGTTTGGGTTTGGGTTGGGTTCTGGGCATTATTTAAACACGAGGGAAGGAGGAGAGAGGAAGATGGTCCCAGCTGCACGAGCTGCATGCTGTGCCTCCCCGGCAGAAGGGTGTTAGGGATGAGGAGCCAAGGTGCCTGGGATCTACCGTGGCTCTACCCGGGAGCCATCCAGAGCGGCTCAAGTCCAGAGGAGACACTGGCTGGGTTTTCCTCCTGGCTCTGCAAAAGGGAGAGCTTCCAGTGCATGGAGAAGCTGGGGAGGTAGGGGATGCCCCAAAACACTGGCCTGCTCCGACTTGTACCTCGTGCCTCAGTTTCCCCCACTTCCTACTGAAGAAAAGGGCAGGTAATGTCCCGGCAACAGCCCTGCTCCCGCCAGGCACGTACGCTGTGTCCTGCTGGAAGGCAAGGATGAGCCAAGGTGACTCTCAAACTTATTTCAGACCCTTCCTCTCATTAAATGCCTGCGCCAGGCGTTTATACAGTGAGCAGCGGGGACCCAGTAAAGCCGCTCACACCAATGTTTTATACTTTGAGAAGGTCTATTCCTTTAATGGGGATTCATTTAACTGGGCTCTGCCATCGTTAGGAGCCATAAAATGGCACCTTTTGGCTCCTGATTGGAAGGCCACGGTGCACGCAGCCCCCTCGTATCCAGCACCGGCTGCTTTATTGTGCATTACTGCCTCTCACTCGGATTTAACCAATTTGATCCATGTCTAATACATAAATAAATAATCCAGCAGGAGGGTTCACGTTAGATGACAACAGGCAGCTATAAAGCATGTTTCTCCTCGCCGGAGTCATCTGAGCCGGGCTCCGCACGCCCTCTCATGAGCAGAGCTGCTAATACAGCTGGGAGAGGGGGGCCTGGAGACCCGCAGGCTTCTCTGGTTTATTGAAACTTCATTGTTTGCTTTAGAGTTTTATTTTATGTTAAATAGACGCTGTATATTCCTTACAGAGGGGGCAATAAAGTTTCTGAGCTGGAGGAAATTGGCTTCAGAGCAAGGAGTGAACCAGGGAGATGTGGCTGGGCAGGGGAGTGGTGGGGAGGATTTGGGGTGAGGAGGCAGCACCCCACTTCCAGGATAGCCTCAGCCCAGCTTGGATGCGAGGTCCACAGGCACCCCTAGATCTCACCCAGGAATGATGCGGCCCCGGGGGGGCTCGGGGCTCTGGCGGCTGCGGGGTCTGATGCTGCTGGTGGTGCGGGGAGGGCGAGGGGCCCCATCGCAGCCTGGGGACAGGGTGAGCCATCCCCAGTGACCGCCGGGGCGGCTGTGCCGAGCATCCGGACCTGCTCCCTGCCATCTGCAGCCCAGCGCCGCGGGGTCTCCTCTGCCTCCCAACCATTGTGTGCCCATGGAGAATCGCTCTGCCCTTTGGGGGGATCATCCTGACCCATCCAACTTCAGGAGTGCTGAGGAAGATGAAGATGGTTCTTCCTAATTTATTGCTGTTAGTTAATAGGAGCAGTGGGTAGTGCTGTGTCATCCATCTGCCTCAAGTCACATCACCTGCACCGCAAACTGGGGGAGCCGGGGTTGCACAGGGTCACTCCCGATACGTGGCTGTTGCTGCTCTCCCACGGCTGGGGCTGGGATGTTCTTGTGCCAGTTGCTGTCCCGTTGCAGAACAGAGCCAGTCCCTGCCCCAGGGAGTGTGGGTCAGGGAGCGAAACGGGGCTATACCAGGAGAAAATCCCCCGGTTTCAGACCTCAGGTAGGACGGAGACCAGGGCAAAGCGCAGGCAATGCTGACCAGAGCTAAAGCTTTCTCCCCTTTTTTCCTCCCTGCAGGCAAAAAGAAAGCGACTTTGTTTGACAGCCAGGCTCCGATCTGCCCCATCTGCCAGGTCCTCCTTCGTCCCGGGGAGTTGCAGGAGCACATGGAGCAGGAGCTGGAGAAGCTCACCCAGCTGAACATCAGGTAAGCAGCTCCCTGGGGTCCACCAGCATCCCCAGTTAGCCAGCCGGGGCACCCACAGATGACAGAGGAGATGGTGGTACCCACAGCTACCAGATATGGGAGGTTTAGTGCTGGCCCATGGGGCAGAACCATTTCCCTGGCGTTCACCGCAATGGTAAAGTCAGGCAGATGTGCCTCCCGGGGGACACAGACACCCCTTTCCCTGGGGACACGTGGTCGGATGAGCAGCTCTCACCTTGCTCACATCCCATGATGGAGCAGGCCTGCAGCAATGGTGCACGCTGCCCCTCGGCTGCCTTCAGCTCCCTTCTGCTTTCCCCAGCACAGCAAAGTTCCCTATTTAAAAAAAAAAAAAAATAATTGCATTTTAACTGCTAGCAGTTATTTAGGAAATGGCTGCAGCCAAGGGTTGGCAGATCCCTGCCCCTGCCTTAATAAAACTCAGCAGCCTTGGAAAAGAGCGTGTTTATTTCAATTATTAATTAATTCCCCGGTCATTAAAAGGTGAGGAAAGGAATCAAACTGCCGACTAGAAGCAAAGTTACGTCACCAGGTGGTCGGAGAGGAGGGAGAGCACGTGTGTCAGCATGCGTGTGTGCCAGGGCAAGGGGGTGCACACGGTTGTGCATGGTGCGGAGTGCGCAGAATCCGTCCCTGCTTGGCTAGGAGCTTCTTCACAACCGAGCGATAGCCATTGCAGATGCAGGGAGAAGGAGCTAGAGAAATAGAGACCTCCCCAAATGGGTGCGGGCTGAGATCTCCCAAATTCAGCACCCGCAGGCTCGGGCTGAGACCCGCATCCCCCCACGCACCGCACGGGAAGATGGAGAAAGGTGGGGGGGCAGGGAACAGGCAGCCCATTTATCCCCTGCGACACCCAGTCCCCTTGCGAGCGTAATTTATGGTGTAATTTGGGCCGCATCCAACTTAATAAAGGGCCACTGCAAATTAGTGAACAGGTTTAAATGAACAGAAGCAATTAGTGCTCGGAGGAGCCCATCAAAGAAGTTGGGCCAATATCAGAGTGAAACTGAAACCGCAAGCCAGGAGCGGAGGCTGGCTGGCGCGAGGCGGTGATGGGAAGGTGGCGTTTAATGGGAAAGGAAAGGAAACCCTAAATCATAAAGCATGACAAGGGCCATTGTGGGCCAGCTGACAAATGAAAAAGAATGGCATTATTCCTTTAAATAACAGCAGCAGTTAGAAAGGAGACAGCTCTCCCCGGCTTGCCCTCGCTTCCCTGGCCCGCTCCGCTCGGCCACGCAGGCAGCGAAGAAGAATCAGAGGTCTTTATTAATTATTAAATAACGACTCCCTCCGTAGTGTGATAGATAACGTTCAATCTAGTCGATGGATTCAGGCAATGGAGGCTAATCTGTAACACAGCGGCTCTGCGCGGGGACGGTCTCTCCCAGTCCCGGAGGGGAGCGACGCAGGGGCCAGCCGGCAGCAGCAGGCAGGGCAGGCAGGACGGGCAGCAATAGCAGGCAGCGGGACACAAGCAGGTCGAGCTCCCGTGCGCTGCCTGGCTCCGGCGGGGCGGCTCGATCTAGCGGGTGGCCCCTTCTCCCGTTCCCCCACCTTTCCCGCCTGGAGGAGCCGGGAGCAAGAACACATCAACAAGAGGAGAGAGAAACTAATAATGATCTCAAATAACCCAATAAACATAAAAATAAAATGTAGGCCTATAAACGTGACGGGCACCGGCAGCCCTGGCCGCTCCCTGCCAATACCGACTCGTTACCGAAATGGCTGAGCAGCTGTTACTTATCAGTCTGATGGGGAGAAGCGAACCGGGGGGCTGCTTTCCAAGGGCCTTTTTTTTTTTTTTTAATTTAAAGAGGATGCAGCCAATCACAGCTTGTGCTGTTAAGTTTTAATAAACCTTAATGATTTGCAACAAAATCATAAATTTCCAGCGCTCGGGGTTAGGAAGGCAGATCCCCTCCTGCCCGCTGAGCCCGCGGCACCAGGGACTTGGCGGGCGCCGCATCGGCACCGGGGCTCCCCGTGTGCAGGGATCTCCCCCTAGGCAGCGGGGCTGCGTGGTGGGATGAGCCAGCCGAGATGCTGCCGTGGGGCCAGATCAAGAGGAGGGGAGAGGCTGGTGGAGAAGCGACATGGAGGGGCTGCCCCACGCTGTCACCTCTGCCAGGTGTTGAGTGCTCACGTGGGCTTTCGGGCATTGCTGGAGCGGGGAGCTGGGCAGTGCTTGGAGGAGGGCAGGGGAAGGAGGAAAAGGGATTCCTCCAGGTGATCACAGGAGCTTCTTGGGGCTGAGATACAAAGGAGCTGTAGGACCAACCCGGATGATGTTACCCATGGTCCCGGCTCACCAGGAGCCTGGGGTTGCATCCCACCCACCCCGATGCATCCCCTCGCTCAGCCCCTGCTATTCCCCAGTGACAGGGACAGCTCTTGTCCTCCACGGGCAGTGCCGGTGTGACTGGCCTGGCCTCAGGGCAGGGACATCTCAAGGTCTACCCAGCTGGAGCATCACGCAGCAAGGGCAGGAGGAGCCGTGCTGAGCTGTGGGGCAGCACCCGCCCGTGCCAAGGGGCTGTGCGTGCCCGAGGGATGGACACCAGCCGTTGGACCCATGATGAACACTGCTCAGGAGGATCCAACCCTGCTGCAGGGTCAAGCTTTCCCTTGGAAAAGCGGGCTTGAGTAGGAATGAAGGACCTGAGTTTCTAGCTCTGCTGCCTTCTTGGTGCGTCCAGTCTCCCAAAGCACAGGGAGTGACCCGCTTGTGCTCGCCCCACGGCTCCTCCGCCCCACGCGGGTCCGGCCGAGCCCCGTGCACAGCTCTGCACAGCGAGGCAAGGCTCTCTGAATGCAAATTTCATTTCTGAGCCACTGGCGCTGTTTCAAGAGCCGGCAGCCTCCGAGCCCTTCTCGGTGTTACATATGTAACAGCCTCATTGAACTTGACATGTCAAATTCAGGCCATTTGTGCAAAATCTCCCTTTAATAATACCGTTTCATTTCGCTCAAATGAGACTTGAATGCATGTAAAATGGAAAAGGATATTTAAGCGCTAACATTAGGCAGATGTCTTGCCAGAGGCCCATTGAATATATGAGATTTTGAAGTGCTTAACACGTTTTCGGTGCTCCCTCTTAGAATATGTCACCTGGCTTTCTTTTTTCTCCCCCTCCTTTCTTCCCCCCCCCCCCCTTTAAGTGAAGGGTATAAATTGAAAGAAAACAAAACTACAAGCCTTGGTTTTATGGGGTTTAACTCTTGCCGGGCAAGACTGTTGGTAATCTTCCTCCAAAGAGAAATTACCTAGGAGCTCACCTTCACAGAGCACGAGCACAAAGCAGCAGAGAGCGGGAGGCGGGCGAGCGGCAGCCCCACGGCGCTGTGCAGAAGGGATGCTCTCCTTGCTCTGCATGTCCAGCCTGGGGAGCAAAAGGTGCCGATCCCCAGCTGAGCAGCTAAGTGCCACCAAGGTAAAAATAAGAAATAATAACAGAGCCTCTCTGTGTACGCCAATGCCCCCAGCCAGGCTGGTCACTGCAGAAGACGTGAATATTCCTGGTTTGTGTGCATGAAGCTTATCTGTGCGCTAGATGCAGGTCTCCCATCCTCGCTCGATTTATATTCACCTGTTTTACACCTCATCCGTATTAAAGGCTTGCAATAAAGCACGCTGAAATGTGAGACTCTCTCTGGCGCTGTCAGTGGCCCCAGCTCCGAGCTTCGGCTGCTGCTTCTGCTGCAGACGCATTTCCCCAGCCCAGGGCCACCCGGCGAGCACAGACAGGCGCAGCGTTCGAGAGCAGCACCCATGGGTGTCCCTCAGAGCAGACACACACACAAAAATCCCCGTGCGCACAGGAGTGTGTCACTGCCTGTGTCACTGCAGGTAAATACTATGAGCGGAGGTAACGATGAGGGGGGGGACCCTAAACCCTGCCCGCTGCTCCCCAGGCAGTGTCCAGAGAGGACAACCTGCTGAAAGGGGACGATGGGGGAGGCTGGGTGGCGAATGGGCAGGTTTGGGGCTATGGTTTGAGTTTGGAGTGGGAGGGAGGATGAGTCTGAGGACAAAAGAGGGGGAAAGGAGGCAGCAGGAGCTGTGGAGCGCACCTCAGCTGATGGCCCCGACGGGTCCACGCTGCTTTCTGAGCCCGTGGCTGGAGTTTGGGGAAGAGGCATTTATTGGCCGTTTAAAAAACCTTAGGAAGTCGCGTTACAAATATTACAGTTGCTGAGTCAAGCACTTGAAGTTGGGAAACGTGCCTTTTAAGATGCTCTGTTCTTGAAAATGCAGTGCTCTTGTTAAAATATTTATTTGGCAGGGGGCATTTTTATTTCCCTGTGTGACAGCTAGAAGATTCTTCCCTACATTACCAGCAGCAAACCTATGCTTCAGAGCTGTGATTTCACCTCCCCAAAAGGATGAGGTATATCATTAGAGCAGGGGAATGGTCCAGAGGGTGGAGCAGTGAGTTGGACCATGCCGGCTCTGTTCCTGCTTTTGCGGCTGAAGCTCAGACAGAACTATCTCAGCTCTTTCGCCTTATTTAAAGGGGTTTCTAAGCCTAGCAGATGTAGCCACCAATATCCTCATGCCATGTTGTAATATTACCTGTGCTATGGCATCCCAGGTCTGGGCATGGCGGTGCAACAGCCACCCAGGGTGCTCGGCGGGTGCTTGGGTGGGCAGATGGGGGATGATGCTGTTCTCAGAGTGCCCCACGGCTGTGCCAACTCTCCCCTTCCTCATTTTTCTTCCTTTCTTTCCTCCACATTGAATGCTTAATCTGAGCATATTTGTGTTTTGAAGCCCATGCCAACGTGTTGGCTGTTCCCAGCCTGGGCTAGCAGCTCTCATTGCTCCTTGCCACTGCACCAGGAGTGTGGGGAGACATCCCTGTGCACCCAGCATCTCAGGAGCTACTGATTCCCCCTAACGACCTTTCTGGTGTGTCCAGGAATAATTTCTCTTCTGATTCTCTGATTACGAAGCATTTCCCAGAACACAGAGGGCACCGGGGTCTCTCACCTTGGTGCAAATGGAAAGTGCTGCGGGCTGTTTTCTGGTGACCTCAAAGATGCTGTCGCAAAGAGGAAACCAAATAGTGTCAGAGCAGAGCAAGATGCAGTGGGAAGGCTTGTTTCAAAGCAGGTGAAATGCCCAGATGGGGGATTTAGCCTAACTCTTGGAACCAGCTTTGATTCATAACGGAGGAAGAGAGCCAACCATGGGACTGCCGCAGCTCTCAGTGCACCTCTGCCCAGGCTTAAATCTTCCTTCAGCATCCCTCTTAAGCTTCCTCTCCCTCATTTGCACGTGTGCTCTTTTCCTCTCACTCGTCTCAATCCTCCCTCCCTTGGCAGCTGAGGTGGAAGCAGAAAGTGCTGCCTCGGTTGCTGGCACCACACTGAGCATCCCCACCCTGCACAGGGGGGACTTTGGCTCAGGGTTTCTTTATGCAGAGAGGCACAGTGGTAGCTGTCCTTGGGGGACAGAGGCAGCTTCGGGCTTGGTGGGATAAGGAATAAGGAGGAAGCTGGCAATATAGCTAAAACATGAAGTCTGTGGGACGCTGGGAGATGGTCTGGTCACTCAAGGCAGGGTCACTGTCCTTGAGAGATGTCTCCAGGCATCTGGAGACACATCTTGGATTTCATGTCCTTTCATGGGTTGCTTTCCCAGTGTTTTGTGGTGTTTCTGATTAAAGTCATCCCATGCTAACCTCCCAGAGGCTGCACCAGAGACTCCTGCTGATGGACAAGAGAAGCACACCATCCCTGTGGTGCCTGCACGCCCAAATGACAGCGGCTTTCTGTGCTACTCCTGGTCAGGATAAGGACTCAGAGCAAGTTATGAGACGTGGCTCTGACCCCTCTCCTGCTCAGGAAACCCTGTGTTTAAATACGGCTGCTCCTCACACTGCCCCAGGCAAGGGTTTGCTTCATTTCAGCGGGATCTGCTGAGCACTCTGTTGTCCCAAAGGGCCCTTGGGGAGACCTTCCCTGGGCCAGCGCGGGCGGCTGCTCTGGGAAGGGTGAGCAGCCGTGCTGCCAGGCTGGCAGGATAAATAGAGTGTGTAAAACCCGAATTAGCTCTGTTGTCATGTGTCACATCAGGGTCATGGCTCTCGCCTCAGGTCTCCTCGATTTATGCCTGGGGACTTTAACTTGACGGCCAGGTACTTCCTCAGACTTCTTGTGCAGCGAACACTGCAGGTCCCCCAGCCTCCGAATGAGTGAGATTAGAGATGTTTTTGAGCAAGAAAGGGTTTCTTCTCCAAAGCCCCATCAAAATATATGCTGATTCCCTTCCTTGCATGCTTTAGACACCTGCGAGCACTCAAGAGAGGCCAAGGAGCCCTGGCCAACAAGTGAGATTGCAGCTGGGGAAAAGCAGGCATTGCAACCTCCTGCTCCTCAACTTCTCTCTTTTTTCTTCCTTCTTTTTCCCCTCTTCTTTTTCCACCTTCTTCTTTTCCTTTCTTCCCTTTCTCCCCCTCTTCTTCCCCCTCCCTCTTCTCCCCACCCCCCCGGTATCAAGGCGACATCTCCAAGCCAAGTACTTTTAATTTCGCCCGTGGCCCTTGCTGACACGGTGGATATGCACAGCAAGTTAAATTCCCGCCTGATCAATAAAGCAGAAGCAGTGTGTCCGACTGGTCGATATTTTTTTATCTGTCTTCAGCCCAGTCCTGCTGATGACAGCCCCCTGCGCTTCAGCAAAGGCACTCAAGGGCATCAGGCTTTGGCAACACAGCTCTTTTTTTTATTTAAATTAAAAAAAAAAAAACAGATGCCTACAAAAAAAAAGTTCACGGAGTTTGGCCTTTGCTTAATAACGTTTTATGATTTATCTTAATTTTTAATTGAAAAAAATTTGCGAATTAATTGATTTCTGGGACTTGCCAATTAACATTGTAATTGGGTGCATGATAAATTTCGAGGGAGCATCATTTTTCTCCCTCTCCCCCTTGTCACCAAGAAGGGGAATCGCGAGGGCAGCTGCTTCCTATCCGTACACCCCCCGTGCCTCCCCGAGGTGCCGCTGCCCTCCTTCCCCCCTTGCTACTGTATCTTAAAGAAGGAACAAGAAAGCTAATAAAGTCGTGTTATTAGAGTCTCACCAGAGGTGACCCCTCAAGGCATAAATCCAGGCCAGGGAGGTGGTGGGGACAGGTACTATCGAGTGCCCGACGGTGCTTTGTGCCGGTGGGACTGGGCACCTCCCCTGCAGCACCCTCTCCCCGGGCCCTGGGGATGGCGGCCGGCCAGCCTGGGGCTCCCGGGGGCTTTCCCGGAGGGGCCCAGCACCCCCCCACCGAGATGTTCAACCAAGCAGTTGATTACCTGTGGTGCCATCCCATCCTCTCTCTGGCACGCGGCAGCCTCTGTGCGATTCCCAGCTGCTCCAGGGAGAGACCCGAGCGTGGCACCGAGCAGCCGGTACCCGAACGGCTGCTTCCCGCAGCGTGGGCAGCACCCAGGGTTTGCGCCGCAGCCAACATCCCCCAGCAAAACTCGGCCGCTGGGGCAGGGCCAGTGCTCAGGAGCTGCCGCTTTGCTCCGGGGGCTGGAGCACAGGAGGGGTCATTCGCATCCTGCACTGCCTGGCTCTGCCCCAAGCCCCCCAGGGAGCAGGTCCTGCCCCACAGCAGCAGCAGGGCATCCCATGCCACCGCATGGCAGAGGTGTTCAGTGTGGGAGCTCGGCATCCCAGTCATGGGTGTCAAGATTCAGGGCATCTCCAGGCGCGTGGGAAGTGGCATCACCTGAGGCTTTCTCCAGTGGTGTGACTCCTGCCGGGTTTAAATTAAACACGCTCCGTCATCGGAGAAACCTGCCTGGAAGTGTCAGTTTGTGGTGATACCGGAGCAGGGCACAGGGCCACCTGCCACCATGAGGCAGCTTACAGGGTCACGTCCCTGCGTGGGGCATGGAGAAGTGGGTGAGCTGGCTGTTGCCGAAACGAGGAGTGAGGAAAGGGCGTCGTGCCGGGGCAGGGAGAGGGAACAAGCCACACCTGAGGGGACTGAGTTGGAGAGTGGAAATACCAAGTAAATTAAAGAGTGCTTGGTTTCTCTAGTGCTTCTCCCACCCACTTCACATGCTGGTATGGATCGCCTCATCGCAGTCAGCTCAGGTGTCCCATGCACCATCTAAAGCCCATGAGCTTGGATGGGGCTTTGCTGTGCCATCCTGCAGCCCCCGCTACCCCCCGGGGTGTGCAGGGCACGAAGGATGCCAGCCCAGGTGGAGGGTCCCAGGCTTCCCTGGCAGAGCTTCTCCCCACCGGCCGGGACACCAGAAAGGCCAGGAGCAGCCCAGCTCTGCACCCGCCGGTGTCACTGGTGGAGAACCGTGGAGGAACAGAGGGAAATTTATGAGGAGAGCAGTCTGTTTATTATCTAGCAAATGTGGTGCTGCTGATACCGTGGATTTATCCTCTTTTATCCCCCCTCTGATTTGTGTCCCTGCCCCTTGCTGTGGCAGATTAATCATGGACAGAAAGGGAAGAGAGACCCTCCAGCTTCCTCCCGCGCACTCAGAGGGTGGCAATGACAACAGCCTGGACCCTTCATCCATGGCTTCTCAGCAGAGAGAGCACGAGCCACGCAGCTGCCCATCCTGCTGAGAGATGCCCCATTCCTCTCCTCCCTTGGCAGACCCCAGGGAGGCAGAGCAACGGGGTGCTGCCCATAATCCATGGGTGAGAGCACTTCTCATGGGTCAGGGCTGCCAGGGTAGCCCAGCGGGTGAGAAAATTTGTGGGTCGGGTGTCCCCTCACTCATGCAATGTCCTGGAAGTGCTGTGAATGCTCCTTGAAGTGCCTTCGGACCTGCGGTACCCACAGCCCATTCCCCGACTCCAGGGCAGGGGTTTGCAGGCTGGGGTTTGGGACGTCAGCAGGCAAAGCCTTCCTCCGCCGCTGACTCCCAGGGCAGTGGGAGTCCTGGGAAGGGATGCATGGAAACCCAAGGGTGAGAAATAAATCTTCGGTCAGTTATTTGCCCTGAAGCGATGCATGCCTTCTGCGGAGCCTCTTCTGAACTGCCACGTGAGCTGGGAATAATTAAACAGTCATTACAGCCGCGGTAGCAAAGAGCCCCCCAGATCAATCTAATGCATGACCTTTCCCTCCGACTTTTCTCTTTATTTTTCCAGCCACCTCCTTTCCAAATAGTGGGAGAGAAATGAACAACCCCAGCCTCCTTCTTTGCCCTGCACACGTGGACCATCACAACCTCACACAGAAATCTGCCACCCGCTCTGAGCGGGGGCTCTCGGCAGGGGCTTGGGGAACCAGGCATTGACGAATGCCCCCCCAACAGGGGAGAAAGAGCCGGGGGTGCAAATGGAACAGAGCAAATAGGGGATTTTTAGAGCGGTCAGGCCATAGCACAGTGTTTTATGATACTGCTGCATTTCTGCTGCAGCATCATTTCTTTGGGGGAGGCGGGTGGCTGCCCTGCGGGGTCAGGTTTGTCACAGCTGACCGTGCTGGGCACTGAGGTCTCACAAATATTGACCAGGAGACTGTAGGTGCAGAGTGCTTCTAGTCCTGACTGCAGTGTCTTTGGCAATTTTTACTATCACTCAGCCCCCTTCCCCAGCACTGGATGGGGGAGATGTTCTAAGCAGCACTTGGAGCAGGTGCCGCTGGAGGAGCCACAGCAGGTTACACATCCCGGCGTGCTTCCCCTCACGGCACGCACCACGTCTGGCCGCACCAGGGGCTGTCACCTGCAGCTAGGTGAGGATTTGGCCTCATGTAGTTTAAAAAAAAAAAAATCAAACTCCCATTTCCTTATTTAGGCTTCAAGTGACACTTCCACTTATTTAAACTGGCGTTCACAAAAATCCAATTCTCTTACTACCCAGCGACTGCTTATTTACGGCTGGCGTTGCTGTCCGCATGGCTCTGCAAGCAGCTTGCTCCACTGCAGGGCTCCCGTCCCAAGACTGTGTGTTCAAGTCATGAATCTACAACCAAAACCAAATTGTTCCCACTGGATTATTATTTTTTTAAGAAATATATCAGTTGGCCGCAGCTTGTAGAAACCTTTTGGCTTTGAGGGTTCTCACGTGGGAGCTGCATGTGCTCTGGCTGGTGCCCATCAAATCCAGAGGGCTGCTGAGAGTTGTTCTGTGGAAGAGTTGGGGAGCTGGAGGACAGCATGGCAGCAGCCCTCTCACCACCTCTTTAAACGTCTTCTGGCTGCAAGTGTCGTTAAGGGATGAGCACAAACAACCGTAGCTGCCTGAGCTCAAGGAACTTCTTCTCTTGCAGTTGTTATTAATTACATGAGGGGACTGAGGCCGGGGGGCAGCCGCCAAGCCAGGTGCTGAGCTCAGCCCTTCCCTGATGGATGCTCTTCATAAGCCCTGCCTCACCCTGGGTGGGGGTTCTGCAGAAATCTTGTTTGAACACGGTGGGCTGAAGCACAGCGTCAGGACGGTTTCTTGCCCTACGGTTGCTGCACTGAGGCTTCAGGCAAATCCCATCACCGCTCTGTGACCAAATTTCCCCTCTGAGCACATCTGTCTCTCTTGGTCCCCTTATGCTGGCAAACACCTCACCTGTAGCTACAGTTACAGCAGAGCTTTCCAAGCCTTGCTCCGGGGTGCTGCGGCGATGTCCCAGTGCCGGCACAGTCTGCGTGCGTGCTGGTGCTGCCCTGGTGCCGGCACGGTCAGTGCATGTGCCGCGGTGAGCACGGAGGAGGAGGGCTCCTGCCCTCCTTCCCTGGGGCAGCTGCCTGGCACCGGGCTTCTGCCTGGGCTGGGGGGTCAGCAAAAGCCCTGCCTGCATCTGGTGGGCACCAAGAGCACACCCTGGGTCGTGGTCCTCTGCCCGGTGGCTGATGAGCCATCTCCCATGGGGAGCACGGCTTCTGCCTGTCTCCTGACTTGGCCACCCAGAAAACTTCTCTTTTCTTTCGGAGGAAAGCTGAGATTCCTACAACAGCTTGCAAGAGCAAAGGCTTAAAGGGAAAGAAGTACCACCTTGCTCACGGCAAAACGCAATCAGATCACTTAGCCTTCATCTCAAGCCCTGGGTTCTCCATGTGGAAAGCAGCAGCTTCTGCTCATGGAGATGATAAGGGACCATTCCCTGCATATTGCTTTTTGAGTTGGTTGGGTTTTTTTCTTCTATGGCAAGCACACCCCAAAAGGCAGGACCATAACAAAAAGAAACCCAAACAAACAACAACAACAAAAAAAACCCCCTGAAGGTCATTGTGAGTGACAGCAACCATGGCAGGGGTAGCAAAACCCCAGGACTGTGGGTAAGGAGGGCAGATATTCGGCACGCTGAGCTGCCCTTTGGGACATCGCAACTGAAGCGCTGGGTCTGAACAGCCCCTCGGGGCTCGCGCAGGGAGATGCCAGGGGATTCCCAGTGGCATCTGGGGATGCTCCTAACCAAATCCCTGCCTCGCGTTAAAAGACGTAGAGCCTGAGTCTTGCTTTCATTGTGGAGAGTCTTGCTGAGAGTAAATATTCCTCTTAAAGCTGATGTGCCCTAATATAAAGGAGCAATGGGTCCCCAGCAAGCACCCGGGGGCGTGTGGGAACCCGGCCATGCAGCTCCCGTTAACGTTAACGGGTGACACCGCTGCAGAGCTGCGCAGAGCCCTCCAGCAGCACCAGAGCAGGGACCTTATTTTGTCCCCGCAGAGGTGCAGGGCACCCGGACATGTGGGGATGCACGAATGCACGGCCACAACTGGTGCCACAGCCCTGAGAAGGGGAACCAGCGAGGAAGCAGCCTCGTATTGCTTGGAAATGCAAAACCACTGGGAGAGAAGGAGGCTGCCCAAATCGCTGGGTCTTCCCAGGGCATTTCTTGTCTTCTTTGGTACTTTGGGGGGGTTGCCTAAAAGGGAAAGAAGTTGTTTTGCTGTAATGAACTAGATAAACAATTCCCCAAATAGATTAAAACTAACTGTAACTTATAAAAGCGGGTAGTAATTATATTTTATTAGCTAGCAAAACACCATTTTTTTATTTCGTAGGATAATTCTGTGTAAATCACCTTAATTAGAAGTGTCAGACGAGCCCGTGAATATCGTACTTAGTAACTAATTTCCTATGTACAGGTTATAATTTAAAACACATGGATCACTCGCCGAGTGGAAATATGCTAGCCATGAAATAATGTGGGGAGTGTTGGGGTTATTACTATGTAAATGTGTAATCATTTCAGACCACTGCAGCCTGGCTGGGTGATTAAAGAGAATCCCAAGGTCTCCAAAGATTGTGCTCTCTGCAAGGGCCTAGAGCGAAAAAACTTTAAAAGGCACCGAAAAGTGTTTGAACTTTAAAGGTCTTGATTTCCCTTTTACCATTTTTAATTTGTCTGCGGTGTTTATGGAGGGGAAGGTTTCTCTTTGCTGACGGCCTTTCAATTCTCAGCCCGCTGCTGGCATCCTTAAGAGGTGCGGGGAGCTGAAGCCGCTGTAATTCGGGGGGGTGTTTAGCGGGATGGAGGAAAGCACCCTTAAATTGCAGGGGCTTGTGCCCATTCCTGACCTGTCTCTGGAAATAAATAAAAACAAATTGCAAAGTCTCATTAGCAATAGAGTGGGGCTAAATTGCAAGGAGGGGGGTGGCTCTTAATAATCCTCCAAATGAGGAATAAAATAACTTGGCATAGTTTATCTAAATCAGTCCCCTTCCCCATCGGTCCCAACAGCAGAGCCTTGGCCTTTTGGCTGACCAGAGAGACTCTCGTCCTGAAAACTGCAGTTTCCTGGCACTAACACCATTTCTGGGAGGAATTAATGAGATTCTTCCTCTTTCCCTCAAAAAGGAATAATTTTAAACACCTTTAACAAGAAAAGGGAGGAAATGAGTTGTTTTTTTTAACCTGGCGTTTGGATTATAAAAGGAAAAAAAAAGTTGTTTCACACTTTGGGTGACTGAGAAATTCGAGGTAGCACTGGAGATGGGGAGGGGGTGGAAATCCTTCCCGTCGCACGGGTTCGGGCGCAAGCTGGAGGTGGTGCCGGGGCTGCATCTCCGGGGGCAGCGGGGACTGACTCTGCTCCGTGCCACCTCCCGAGAGCGGGGGGGCAGAGCTGGGGGACGAGGCACGGGGTGGGGGGCATCCCGCACCCCCCAGCAAGCATCTGACGGCGCATCCCCTCAGGGAAGGAGGGCTGCGAGGGAGGCGATGCCCCAGCCCGTCGATCATCGGTCCCCAGGAACCGCAGCCACTTACTCCGGGAGCAGAGCTGCGGCGTTTGGGGTGACCTGATGGCGATGGATAACTGCGTGTTTCCCCATGTTTCAGGGTGGGGGGCGAGGACGGTGGCACTGGGAGAGGAGGGGGGCCGTAGCCCCAGGAGAAAACACCTTCCTCCATCCCTGCTCATTTCATAACACCCAGCCATCTGCCAAATCAAGGCAGATTAAAGCCAGCCAAATTCAATTTCTCCCCGCTGCCACTGCAGCTCGGCATCTGGGGCTAAAGTGTCCCCGACAAAGCGAACATGACAGGCACATTGCTTTTTTGTCACATCTAGTACCGTGTTGATCTTCTAAAAGTCTCATAAAAATTTATTGATGTCTCCCATATTGCTGTGATTGAGAAGAAAGGAGCGCGGGTGTGCGGAGCCGGGCGCGCGCGCGCGGGCGAGCGTTTGTGCGTGTGTATATTAATGTTTCTGAAGTAGATCTGATTTGATATGTCTTGTTCTATTGTCAGCATCTGTTTAGCGAGGCTTTTTAATACTTTCTGGCTGCCGATCACTCATCCTTAGCCTGGGATGCAGGCTTGCATACAAATTTTGTTATTAAACACAATTCCATTCCCCCCCCTTCCCCAACCTCCGCCTCCCCCCGCTAACCTCCCCCCTCCACCCACCCATCCATCATCTCCCCGGGGCTATGGGGAGCTGGGAGCCAGCCACCCCACCAGCGTGCACTTACAAGCACAGGCACTGGGCTTGGCAACATATTTCAAGAGCCTTTTGCCTGCTGCAGGTGCTTTGCATTGACAAATCGAATCATGGGGAAATAATTTATTTCCTAATGCTGTTTGCAGCATGTTAGCAGGAGAATTTACATGAGAGAGATTACTTTAATAACCAAAAAATTACAGTGCAGGCCTCCCCGCCATGTCGGCTTTGATATGTAATTGTTTCAAGTTTAACCTGTCTGGAGGGGGGAAGGTGTTATTAAATCTATAGCATCTCCCGCTGGCGAGGGCAGGCGAGGAGGAGCACTGTGGCGGGGACCTCCTTCCCTGCTAAATGGGGAACAAGCTGAATTAACAAATCACTCCAGCCTCCAGCAGAACTGCTGCCTCCACGGCGCGGCTGGAGCTGAGGGGATCTTCTTTCCGTTGCTCTTATGCCGATTTAATCTCCTTTTTTTTTCCTTCCCTCCTTTTTTTTATTGTGCCTGACCCTACGCAGGGCTCACCCCCTCTGCTCCCCCCTCCCTGCCTTTCTTCCCTGTGTCCCTGCAGGCTTGCTCCCCGCTTTTCCCCAGGGCTGGGAGAGGAGACGTGCAAGCCCCCGGGGAGGGGGAGAGTCAGGATTTGACTCTGCATCGTGTGTCTGGGTTTGGGGGGTTCCACTCGTCGGACCATTTTATTCCAGCTGGAGAAATGGTCGGCGCTGCCCTCCCTTCCGTGCCCCTCCAGTCAGGCTGAGGAGGGTCTCCTTGGTCCGGGGGAGGGGAGCCACGTGCTTTGCTATTTGACCTCATGAGATCCCTCGAAGCGCTCCCCCCCTTGCCCGCCGCAGCAGTTCTGTGACTCTGACCCCATTCTCTTCTCTCTTGGCAGCAAGAGCTCCATCCTGAAGGATGCCATGGCAGCAGGCACCCCTAAGGTAAGTGAGAACAACTCGGCACACTTTCTCTCTCTCTGAGGGATGCCCCCTCGCCTTCCCAGCCCGCTCCTTGTCCTGCTGCTCAGTGTCCCTCAGGAAGGTGGCTGCACCTGGGGGCCAGGCCAGCATTGGGGGAAGCTGCTCCCCCCATTCACCCGCTGGGCTGGAGCGGCCGAGTCCCCGCACGGGGCTCTCGTTCCCTGTGCAGCCAAGGGATGGTGGAGCTGAAGGACCCGGCGGGCACCGGGACTCCAGATTGTGTCTAATGACAGCTAATGAGAGCTGATCACACGCAGGCTGAGCTCAGCCTGGGAAATCACGTGCGGGAGTTCCTGGAGCCAGAGCCATATGCCAGCTTTGGAAGAGGGGAGTGGGGCTGCCTCAGGGGAGCGAAGCACACCCAAGGAGGAGCCCAAATCACTAAAAGACCCAGTCTCAGCTGCATCCCCCTCCCCAGGACCCACCTCCCATCCCCTTGGCTGAAAATGCAAAAATACTAATTGCACGGAGCGTCATGGCATCACTGCAAAGGGCATCATTTACTGATTAGTATTACTGATTAGCCGGACTTCATATGACACGGTGGTGGGAAGGACCAGAGCTCGGGCAGGCAGGTGGGTGGCAGGGAGCACCGCACAGCAGCTGGGCATTGCACAGCCTCCGAAAACCACGCTGTGCTCCCCAAAAGCAAGTGGTCCAGGTTCTCCTATGCTTCTAGTGACACAGTCCAAGCCAGGGAAGCTCCAGGGCATCTCTCAGAGGAGACGTCTTCGTGCTTGTTTAAATATAATTGACTTCAGGTCTCATTCTCCCTTTTTCTTCTGGAAGCTTTGGGTCATTTTTGGCATGTGATGTCAGAGACAGAGACTGACATTTCAGCTCTACGTTTTCCCCTTGGGGCTGGGTGTCATGCCAAGCACATCAACACCTTGTCTGCTCCACCAAGCAAGGGGCTGGGGAGCCACCGTGCTGACCTGAGCTCCTGGCAGGCAGGGACACCTCCCAATTTAACCCAACAATTTCCCAAACCCCACAAAGGAAAATAAAGATCATAGCGATACTCTGTAGTGCTCCACACCTTTGGCATTCCTGTCTCCTGCGTGACTATCCCTGTCTCCCATGCTCTGTCCTGGGAGAGACCAGGAGGGGAGTGGAGATGTGTCTCTCCCATGAAAAACAAGCAGAGCAGAAAGCAATCACCAAACCCACCCACCACTGAAAATCCCCAGAGCAATAGGCTGCCTTGGGACGTCTTGAAGGAGCTGGAAAGGGCACCTGCAAAATGAAAGCAGCTGGACTCTGCAAGCTTCCCTTTCCCTCCTCGTCAGGTCTGAGTGTAGATAACTCAACGGTCCCAAACACATCGCCTGCGAGGGAGAAGGACAGCTAGGAAGACAGATTAGCTGTTTGGAGGGAAACGCAGCAAGTGACTGACAGAGACCAGATAAAGAAGAAGGTCCATCTCACGGCAGGGCTGGGCTTTTGAAGTTTCCATTGACAAAGAATCCCATTTGCCTTGAGCGAGGGGATTAAACTGGGACTGGAGCGTCGTTCTATGTAAAAGAGATCAATCGTCCCCTGTCACCACATGGATCTTTTCCCTTTGCCCGTCACGTCTGGGGCTAAGAACATTAACTTCAAGAAGCCAGGAGAGCAGGGAGGGAGAGGGTGAAATCAGGAAATCTTTCATTCCCTTCTCAGAGAGCTTGAAAGCCTCTCAGCCCAGGAGGATTCATTATTTCTAGGTGGCTTTTGCTGGGAGACAAGTCCTGTGTGGCATGGGAAGGCACAGCGCTGTCACCTTCACCCGAGCTTGGTATTAAAGGCCCCTTTGTAACCAGGCGGGATTGAGGAGGAGGGTGGTAGGGAGATGAAGGCTGCTCTTTCCCTTTGTGCCCACTGAGGGTTTGCAACATGGGGTGGGAATAGCCCATCGGGATGTGAAGTCCCTCTGAGAAAGTCCTGCTGGGGACGAAGCTGGACCTCTGGGCCACCCTTAACAGGGGTCCCATGCAGAGGGATGGGGACAGACCCCCAGGGTAGGCTTGCAGCCCATGCCCAGGCACCCAGGCATTGCTGGAGGCCTGGCAGGCATCGCCATGTCCCACTTCCCACCCTGGGCACCACTGGAAGGGGTCGCAAGGACCATGAGGACTGTTGCAACGTTTCCTGGCTGGTCCTCCTGGTGCCTACAGAAGGGCCAGCAGCTCCAGCAGCTCACAGCGGGAGGGAGGGGCTGCACCTCCCCATCCCTCGGGAGCATCCCCTGGCAGCATGGGCAGGGGCAGGCTGGTTCTACTCAGGGACATGGGAACCAGGGTGCAGGCTGGCTGTCTTACTTTTGTGGTCACCGGTGGCTTTAAGCCCACTTTAGGACTTATTTAGGACCTTTGCATATAGTATCACTACCGTTGCTGCTGTGCTGGCCTGAGGGTCTTCCTAGGGTGCAGCTGGGGGCAGGGGATTTAACCCCCCCATGCTCTGTCTCCCAGCTCTGCTCCCATCCCTTCCCCACAGCTGCCCCAGCAAACATCTCTCCTGGCAATAAAAGCCCAGATGTAAACGCATGTTCCTCGCTCGCCGCTTTCCTGCCCCTGAAGAGCTGTCACTCACTGCACTGGGTCAATTTTCATGGCAATATGTCAAAGAAAATCCAATCACTCAACATGGGATGTGATGAATGCAGGATTATTGTATCAGGTTCTTCTATTATCGGAGCCAATGGAGGCCGTGACGGCCAAGCGAGGGCTGTGAGCTGGGGGCTCTGGCCAACACATCAGCTTGGTGCCTGGGCTCCCTCTCTGTGAAGACAGCTTGGAGGGCAGCGCTGAGCACCACATAGCTCTGCAGCGTTCAGGATTCTCGTTTGCTTTCTCTTAGAGACCAAGCCCAATCGATGGTGGTATGCCAGTGTGGACAAGCCACTTGGACAAGCAGCTGACAAACCTGCACAGTGAGCCTCAGGATAAGATTTCTATCCAACCCTGACTGCCACTTATTTAGGAAAGCTGGTGACAAACAAGCTGGGCTCTGCCAGCCTCTGGCTGGGGATAAGAGCCTGAGATAGCTGCCTGGAGATAGCAAGGGGAACACCGTTGTCTTCTCCCAGCTGCAGTTTCTGTCCCCAGTTGCATGTCTGGATGCTCCCCTCAAGGCTTGTGATAGCCTTTGGTGCCTGGATCTTCATGTTGCTGAGAGCCAGGTAGCCCATCAAGCCCCCATAGGTCAAGGCGACAGCTTGCTCTTGCTGGGCTGCCTTGTGCCTATGCTTTGCAGAAGACAGAGGTGCAAAAAGGTGCTGAAAACCCATCTCCTTTGCAGAAAGCACACCCAGTGGCCCTGCTCTGGGAAAGGTCTTCCTCGGGCATTGGACTTCAAGGCGAGTCCTGGACACCCATAGCATCCTTCTCTGATAACATGTCTGAGACACCAGGAGGAAGAGGAGGGGTGGGAAAAGTAATTCTTCACCAAGGAGAGATTTCAGTGTCAGTGGGAACAGATGCTTCACGCCCATGGGAAGGGATGGAGGATGTCCTGGCTCTTGCTAAGCTAGAGGCCACAGCTCCATGGTCCCATTCACTGATGTGGTTGTTCACTAACTTTTCACTGTCATCCTGGGTCACCATGGGGAAGCCCAACACCAGAGTCACTCAGGAAGACACTTTCTGAAGGTGTGTCCGAGCCAGCCGTGCCTCAGATCTCTGTGAGCCCAGAGCATCCCCACAGCACTCCCCAGCGTGGCCAGAGGCTGTGTCTCAGGCAGACCAGGCAGCAGGGATGTCTTGCAGAGGCGTATGGACAACACCGCAGGCTCCATCCAGGCTCGTGGCTGCCCAGGAGTCTGTACGTAGCTGTCTGCAGCGTGCAGTTCCCCTGGGCGTCGTTCCTGGGCTTCACACTCTCCTCTTGCCTTTCCCCTCTTGCCTTGGCTGCCTCTTGCAAGGGGTTGTGCAGGAGAGGAGTACACGTTGGATTGAACCCATGCTGGTGAGGTGTATGAGCAGCATAATTCCAATTGTTCCCGGTCTTCCTTGAGCAGCCGGCGGTAACTCTGAGAGTCAGCATTCCCAGGTCCTCCTAGCTACCTAAGCACAGTTCTTTGCCACTGCCCGTCCGGCCCATGGCTGTCCCTCCACAGGCTATCATCTAGGGGGGATACCATCTCTGCCCAGAGAGACCTCAACCCCTAAATTTCAGGGGTTTAGCTGCAGACTGTTACATGTCACCTAACAGATGAACTTGTATCGCCTGTGAAAGTGCTGGTACTGACCACTGAAGGGGAAGAGGCTGGGTCCATGAAGCATCCCACCACTCATGACAGGTTCAGCATTCATTTTCCGCTGCTGCTTCCTAATGCATTAACTGCCCATTGCCTTTCCCACTAACGGTCCAGCCGTGCGCTGGTTCTTGCTGCAAACAAACACTGACGTGAGCGGCCAGGAACAAAATCCATCTCGCACACCCAGCAGATGCTTGCGGCCAGTTTTTTTAGGTGTACACCCAGCTCCTCGGAGGGTGCCCGCAGGCAGGCAGCCAGCGCGCTGCTCCGAGACCTCCAGCGGAGCTGGGAACGGAGCCACAGTGCCAGAGCCCTTTGATTCCCCCACCCACCCCCGTGATTTTACAGCTTCACCGAGCAGTTTGAAAGAGAATTACAGCACCTAGAGGGAAATTTGACCACTAAAGCCCTCCAAGGAAAAAGAGCTTTGAAGCAAGCAAGATTTGGAGCCTTAAACCTTGACAGAATGTCTGTATTAAGCCCTTCCCAGCTGCCTCGCTCGAGATGAAATTTCTAGCACAATCATTTAACTTCTCCGTATCATGTCTGGTGGTAGGAACAGGGGACGGGTGTCAGGGCTCCGGGGTTTTAACTCCTTCTTTTGTGTCACTGACTTACTGGGGGAGCTGGAGAAGTCAGTCACCGTATCTGTGCCCCCTCCCTCTGTAACTGATTTACAAGGAAAGATTAAAAAGCTAAATCTGAGTGTTGTGGCAAAGCTATGGCCGAGCCGGGGACACAGCCCACAGATACGTGAAGGAGGGGAAATTACGTAGGATGAGTGTTGGCTGGCCATGCTCCCTGCCAGTTTGGGGTGATGAATACCAGAGTTGCTCCAAAAAAACTCTCTGCCAGGATTTATTCCATAAAACAAATTACCCCATGAACAAACAAAATCCCTCACTCCCCTTGGGCCAGACAGCTGTGCCCTCTCGTCAGTTTGGGGGAAACCGCTGCGTTCGGCAGGAGGAGCGGAGAGGGATGTGGTCGCGGAGGGGAGCCGGACAGGCTGGCAGACCCCGGCAGACCCTGGACAGAAATCTTTCCCTCTCCATCCCCGGTGTGCCGATGGGCAGTTCTGCTGGAAGGGGCCCCTTTCCCCGCCATGTAGCCGGTGTCTCACCCAAGAGGATCCAGAGCTCAATTACAGTCCCAGGTGTGGGATTGTACAGAATTTATACAGAAATAAATCAGTAGCTCGTATTTCTGTAAGCTTATTCTGCTTGCGGACCACTGGAATCTTTCAGAGAAGGCCAGAAGCTGCTGATACCATTATTTCTGTTCACACCCTTCTCACATTTAAGCCTTTCATTCCCAGCTCCATCCCACCTTTATCTCTGCCAGCTAAAAGCCACTAGATAATTTTACCTCTAACTTTCCCGGGAGCAAATGTGGACCCTCCGAAAGCTTCTAGGAAACTCAGCTCTAATAGTAGCATCTTTGTGTCAGGGATCCTCCAGCAATAACATAAAAAATGGCTAGCAGAGTTAAGGGGGGAAATCACAGCAAGGCCTGGTATCACTCATTGCTTTCAGGTTACCGTTCCCAAGTGATAACAGCTATTAGCAACACTTTGACGGCTTCCCTACCATGGAGGGGAGGGCAGGAGACAGGAAACATGTCAAGCCATCACCTCCATGTTAAGTGATAAGTACCTATTTAGACGGCAGAGTTAAAGCTGAATGCATCAAGCAGGGAACACTTTGTGCCAAAATAAAAAAAAAAAAAAAAGAGACCATACAGATACATAAAAAGCAGGGTTAGGGTATTTGTTCTGCTGACAGCAGCTGTGATGGATTGTTTAAGAAAAATAGACTCCCTGTGTTTTTCCAGGGCTATCAGAAAGCAGGAGTCCAGCACTTTAATACTCTCAAATGACCGGCCTTGAGAGGCAGCAGAATGTCAGCGGCACCGGCTGGGCTCTCCCACCGCTGACACCTGCCCTGGCTGCCGGCGAAAGGCAGCGCTTAGGGCTGGGGGCGGTGCGTGCCGGCAATTTCCATCCATCTCCTCGGGCCGGCAGCTGCACCCTGACACCCGTCCCCTCCCCTCGTGTTGCCCTGGGCCTGCGCCTCGAGCGCCTGTGGGTCGGGAGCCAGCGGCGTGTGGCACGCGTGCCCTTGCCCGGTATCGCCTCGGAGCTGCCCGCGGCTCCTCCACCCGAGCAGGGAGGAGCTGGTCCGGAGAGCGATGGAGTGGGATCGCCGCTGGCACGCCGGCTGCATGATGCACACTTGATTCATGCCGAACCTGCTCATATATTTATATACATAAACTGTATGTTGTTCCTCATTGCAATGAGACTGCTGAAACATTTGCAGACGCTGCAGCGCAGCTCTGCAGAACTGCACGGTCCGTGGAGGGTGTCGGGAGATGCCAGGCTGTGAACCTCGCAGCGTGAGCAAGGCTTACGTGGCCTCCGCTTCCTGCGGTGCTGCATCCCCGGGGACAGCCCAGATCCGCGGACACAGGAGGGTAAAGCCATACATCCAGGCACATCTCTTCCACTTGGCACGGCACAGCTGGGCTCCAAGGGGTAGGAAGGAAACGCCAAGCGGGGCCATGGCTGCCCGGCACGGCAGGAGGGGCAGGAGGAAGGAGGGAGTACAGGGCTCGGACAAGATTGATGGCCTCGTTGCCATTAAGAAAAAAATTAGCCGGTGGCGGCTATCATATTAAAGGGTGAAGAAGCCGTGAATTATTTTCTTAAAGATCTTATCACTTACAATGATAATTTTACCTTCCAAAAGGCCACTTTTAATGAGGCAAGCCAGGCAAAAAGTCATGATTTAATGCCAGATTTTTTTTTCCAAACACATTTTACTGCTTTTTTGTCCATGTTTAAAAAGCGCCGGTGACCTTTTTTTATTTAGCTTGCCCCAGGTGTAATGCTCAGGCTGATCCTCTCAGGGTTTATAACCTCCGCAGAGAGTGCCTTTACCCAATAGAGAGATGATTTAAAGGGGAGGGAGAAATATGAGGCTGCACGGCCGCTCGCACAAGGCCCTTGCTCCATCTTTGATGCTGGGAGCCATGGTTTGCCAGGGGAGGGGGGACCGACGAGGGAGGAGGGTGCTCTCGTCCTGATGGCTCTGCTCAGACGCAGCCTGTCTGCATGCAGAGCACCCAGCACCACGTTTTTGGGATGGGATGCCAGAATTTAGGTCTGCCGTGCAGCTTGGGCATGCATGAGGGCTGGGAGGGCATGTGTAAAGCTGCCTTTTCCCTTCCCGGCCATCTTCCCAGATGCCAGTCGAGAGAGGGATGGGGATCGTATCGCTGCCCCTTCCCCCCTTGCCGGTACCCAGGCGGGAGTGAGCGGTGTGGGTGCAGGGAGCAGCAAATCCTCGCCTTGGCGTGCTGTGGCCACTCATCCTCGTCACTCAGCCATCGGGAAACAGCCTCAATACAACAATTTGGGGAAAAAAAAAAAAGGCCAAAATTGGGATGGCAGAGAGGCTGGCCTAGTACAGAAGCGAAAGCCACCCTGATGGCGAGTGCCTTTGCTAATCCCTTAGCCCCTGAGCCTGCATCCCTGCCCGCCCCCACGGCTGCCTGAAAGGCGAAGTGTGGCACAGCGCACGGAAATGAGAAAAACAAATGAAGTCAAGTTTCCTAAGAGTGAAGGGGAAGTGTGACTTGGCATCTCTAACGCTGTGTTTAACATGCCGGTGAGGTATTTAGAATTGAAGTGCTTGCACACAATTTAAAAATAGACAGTTTATTAATCTAAACTGCAAGTGTATGTAGAAGAGGCCTCGAGATTGACATCTTTGGGATTAGTTTAGCCCTGCGTTTTTCCAGAGGTCATCGCCATGGTGCTCAGGAGGTTTGAGGAATAAATGGGGCCGGCGTTCTTCCCGGGACCACATGCTAAAAACTAATACATAACGTTTAATTTACTGTCTCCATAGCTAGCCCAACCATTTTTCACATAATAATATTGGATTAGAGCTACCAGAAGCTGAGGGGGGAGCTGGAGGCGGGGAGGGTTTGTCTGTCTGTCGCCGAGGAATGGGGAGATGGGTATTTTTTCCCCTTCTCCAGAATACATTGGAAGACAAAACGGATTTAACCCTCCCAGCTCCGGGGTGCTTGGCTTATTAGAGGAGGGCAAGGGCATCAGCGCCGCTGCACTCAGGGCTGTTGTTCTGAGTCACACCTGAAGGCTTTGAGCCTCCGTCCCTCGGTTTTGTAGGACATGTGCAATCCTGCTTCTTCAGAAGTGGTCCTCGTTCTCCGTTTAGAAAATAAACTAATCAACAGCAGGAGCTCGGGGTCTGCACTCTGCTTTGCATGGCTAGAGAGCTTCTCCAGAAATAAACGAGCCGCACACCAAAACCAATCACCAATTGGGTTTGGCCAACACGTGCGGCAGGAGAAGCCCCTGCTGTGCCCCTCTCTCTCCTGGGAAGCAGAGGCTGGTCTCCCAGCGCCTGGCACCCCCGCGGGGCTGAGCTGAGGAGCGTGCCAGCCCCGAGATGTGGCCAGCACAGCCCTCGGCGTTGGCAGGAGGGACTGAGCACCCCGGCAGGTAATTCCCCTGTGACCCCTTTCAGGACATCACGTCTCTGTGCAGCCTGTAGAGCCATGTTTTATGGCAGAGACCTGCAGTGGAGGCAGGGATGCGGCTCTTGCCCTTGTGGCAAGGCTGGCAGCTCATGCCCGTAGGGATGAACCCAGCATCCCAAATCCTCCTCCCCTGCCTCCATCCCGAGCGTGCCCTCCTTCCGTGCCCACGCTGATCGCGCTGCCGTGCTTTTCCCACCGGGAGAGCTGTCCGAGCCCGGGGGATGGCATCCTGCTGACTGAACTGATTTGTATGCTGAGTCATTTTTCCACTTGCTCATATCTTTCCAAAAAATGCACATTTTTTCACGTTTCATTTCAGCCCAGAGGCAAATGTTTCTGGAATACTTGCCTTTCTCCAAGGTATTATGCTTTTTAATAATGTTGTCACCACACTTGACCTGTCCAATTCAGATGATATCTACACTTCCCTTCGCAAACATACACATCTCCGAGCAGTCATTTATTGTCGAATCTTGCCAGCTGATTCTCAGAAACAAACATCTGGAGAGCTGCATTTCCACTGTACATTTTTTACAATGTATTGGGCTATATTTAGCTTAGTTTAGCTAATTTATATTTTAAATTAGAATTTTAAATTGCATTTTCCCTCAAACTCTTCTAATAATAAAGTTCACTTGCAATTCAGTGTACATTTTTTTAGATGCTGTCAAACTCCCACAGTAATTTTCCTGCTAGAGTTCACTGTGTGTAGAATTTAGACTTACCTACTATTGACTCGAAGTTTATCAGTGATTTCTTAGGTCTCAAATATCACTGATCTTTTTAACCTTCTAAAAGGCCCTTTTTTTCTGTGCTACTTATTAAAATAAATAGCATCATTACAGAAGGAAGAGGTAGTTGCGCTGCAAAGGTGCTGAGAGCTTTAGTGCGGTTTACAAAGCTATTGAGAGATTTAGTGGTGCTTAGAGGGGCGGACGAGGGCACGTCAGCACCACTCCACGTCAGCACACCTTCGCTTTACCCTTTGAATTTCTGGTGTGGTCCTCGTGCATCATTTCCAGCAGGGACTGACTTTGTCCCCAACCACCAGACCTGGGGACAAGATGACCATCTCTTTGTTGCCCGATGCATTTGCACTTTGCTAGACCCTGCAACCCGGTCCTCTCGTGCGGCAGGTCCCACGGGAAGAGCAGAGCCAGCCCCACAGCCCGGCAGTCTGTCCCAGTGCAGCCCCACAGCCCAGCAGACGCAATCTGTGGCTTTGAGGACGGCTTAGCGAGGGGCAGAGAGCTCGGCAATGCTCACAGCATGCATTTCTCCTTTCTCTTGCAGTCAATTTTGTTGTCGGCCTCAATCAAGCGGGAAGGAGATTCTCCGACAGCATCACCCCACTCCTCAGATGACATCCATCACTCGGACAGATACCAGGTAAGCAAGCGGATGCTGTCGCTGGTCTCAGCCTTAGGCAGGGAGCCAATTCGCCCCAGTGCCCGCAGCTCTCCGTGTGTGAGAGCCCGACTCTCGGCTCTGCACCAGTGCCCCAGCTCGCCTGCCTGCAGCGTGGGGCCGTGAGCACTTGGTCCCTCACTCGGCTACGAAGGCGTGCTTTTGTCTGCAGAGTCCTCCCAGCTCCGGCTTTAAACCGCAGCCGTGCAAAACAGCTTTAAATTGTTGTAGAGGTTTCTGTTGCATTATATTCATCATCTCAGTTGTTGCCATGGCTATGTTGGTCATTACTTACCCTGTGCCATCGGGAAACTTTCAGAGAAGTGATTTTTTTGTAAAACAGTGAATGATGTCAGCCTGCAGCAGGCCAAAATTCTCCATTTCACTGGTGTGCCGCTGCCCAGCAAACTGACTTGTGACTCCCACCCAAAACAGAAATGGTTTTGGACCATCCTCAGCCATGCCAGCGTGGTTTATAAAACACCCTCTGCCCAGAGAAGCAGCAGGTCTTGACTTGTGATGCAATGAGTCAAAGTTGAATGAGATACTTGAGTATCTTGAGAAGTACTTGAGAAGTCGAGCAAGAAAAGAAGTGAAAGGCAGCAGCACAAATACAGCTTTGCTTGTTGTAAGTCTGTCTGTATTTTCAGGGTGGGCTGGCACACTTGACTCCGACTCAGCACACATCCGAACTGTTTGGCTGCAAGCCTGTGCTCAGCCCCTGGCCTCACGTAAGCTCTGAAAGGCCGCAGATAAATTAATGGTGCCCTTCAGCACAGCCCCAAGCGTGCCTCTACCTGCCGTGTGGACAGGCTGGGTGGGCCATGGCTGTACCAGCTCAGCATACGCCCATTGCCCTGTATCCTGCGGTGCTCTGCAGCGATACCCTGTGCCCAGGGGCAGGCAGACAGGTCTTCTGCATCAGCCCCTCCGCGTGTGCCAGGTCCGCGTTGGGGTCTGCGGAGGGAGAGGCTGATGACCAGTGCAGGGGTCTAATCGAGCAGCCCCAGTTAAAGCATGTGTTCCTGAAGACAGGTCCTATTAGTAGCAGATTTGTATATTTGTTGCCCATTATTCTCTCCTCTGTCCTATTTATTGGTTATATTATCAAATATGGGCCTGATCCTCCATCGTTTGCTACGTACTCCCATGTAGCCTTCAGTTATAACTTGGTGTCACATCACAAGTCACTTTACTGTTCCCTGCCTATGGCAGGGCAGTTGGACCTAGATGATCTTTAAGGTCCCTTCCAACCCAAACCATTCTGTGATTCTATGTACGATGAGACCTGGTACCAAGTAAGAGAAGCAAAACCCTGCAGAAGATACAGAAATGCCTGATTCAGGTAATCCCACTCTCTTTCCTGCCTGTTTATTAAGGCTAATAAATAAATCACGTTCTTTCCAAAAGGGCATGGAAGAGACTTTTGCCATGGCCCCCTTTGTTGGAGAACACCCCTCCAGACTTCAGTCTCTGTGAAATTGGTGGTCCCTTGCAGTCCTCCGTTCCTATAAATTTTTATTATGTCATACTTGAGGACAAATATTCTCAGCAGAAGCCCCCTCTATGTGCTGAGTCTAGCTAGTCTCTAATGTGTTTTAAGTTTGTGAGTGTATTTTATGGAGGGTTGCAGCCCTTAATGCAAATGTGTAATGGGAGTTGTAAGTCTGCACTGCAGGGAGAAAAGACCTCTGGGGCCTGATTTTCATTTACGCTTGTGCTGGCTGCGTTATGCTGCTCTGGCAGTGTAAAGGGACCTCAGAGTGGGTGCCAGGGTTGTGTAAAGCCTCAGTGTATCCTTAATAAAGCCACAATATGAATGAGAAGTCAGTCTTCCTGGCTTACTGAGTAAAATGCTTGGGAAGCAGAGCAGAAGACTCTTACGGTGGTGACTTTAAGAGCTGCAAAATTTAGCTTTCCATACGCGGAGGTGTGCTGGAATTATGAATGTCCCTTGTGTTATCTGTGATCTAATCATGAATATACAGTGTATTAGTAACATGCTAGAAGGTGAGTTATTGGCGTGTAGGTTTTCAGAATTCCTGTGGCTTGGTTTTCTTAGTCCTCATGCTTATTTACCATGGGGATATTTAGGGAAGAAGGAGATTTATGAAGAGGAGTGCCACAGGAATACAGGCTTGCACAGCACTTGGGCTGCTTGCGTTGCTCCCTGTGCTGAGAGGGAGCTGTACTGGAGGCAGTGGGGCAGCCCCAGGATGTGGAGAGGGGATCTCCTTGCCTCCTCTGTGCCAAGCCTGGCTGCTGGAGTTTGGTACCGATCGCACCAAGGTGGCGGCAGCTGGGGTAGTGCAGGACCTTGTGATATGGGTCAATGGTGGGTGCTCCTCTGAGATACAGTATGCCCTGTCCATTGGGGCTTTTCCTGCACTCCAAGTAAAAATAAAGCCATTTGAGTTAGATTTAGATACAACCCTGAATCCCCACTGGAAAAATCAACATCAAATTATAAGTCATTCACCGTACTGCAAAGATATCGGGCTTGGAGGAAGACCACCTTGTGTGGGTCAGCTGAGCCCACAAAATATTTGTGACTGAATAACGTAAGCTCTGAAAGGCCGCAGATAAATTAATGGTGCCCTTCAGCCCCCTTACTGAATAACATAGAGTAACTATAACTGAAAGCCTAAAATCCTTGTCCAGGAAAGACTCACCTCCCTCCGCCTGAGCTCAGTGGTGAGCATGCATCCTGAAAGACAGTTTAATTAATTACAAGGGGAAAACCCAACAATCAGCAGCTTTGATTTTGTAAGTAAGTAAGCACATGTATGAAAATCCAGCTGCATTTCAGCTTGCAGACAGAGCTGAGATGTACAATGCAGGTCAGCACTGTGCAAAGCTTACCAGCCAACACCTGAACTTGCTGATTGCCCATCGTCTTCTGATACAGCAAGACATATTGGGGTGGATTTTTGTTGTTTTCCCTCTGAAGAAGGAGCAGCAGATTGTCAGGTGCCAGAGCAAAGACCCAAACTGTAGGTTTGATCCCAAGAAACAAAGTCTGAGGAGTCTGCAGAGGGGGGAACAAACGGGATTTGTGTGTGTAGTAGCCTGTGATGCCCAATTTCTGGCCACTAGCTCTGTCCTACACTCCAGGTGGTCCACTGGGGCTGTCCCCCACCACAGCTGTGGGGCAGATGTAGGAAAGAAATCCACGAGCCAGGTTTGATTGCCCAGGTTTGCTGAAATGGAAAGAAAAAGAGGGGGAAGAGGCTGTAAAGCACAGGGGAAGTGGCACTGCTCCACCCCCTGCACTGAAGGCACGGGCTGTTTCTCCTTGGGAAGACCAGGAAGATCTCAGAGCCCCAAAAATGAGGTCGGTGCCATTGGGGTGGGTTGGGTCAGGGTGCCCAGCCCCAACAGACACAGCTGGCATTGCCATTCAGGCCCCGGCAGGGCCTCGTCTCCCTCTGGAGCAGTGCCCGAGGCAGCTGGGTCAAGCAGGGCCTGGGAGGCAACACTCGGGGCTCCACAACAGGGCTAGGGCTGGAGCTGGACAGGGACTGTGGAGAGACCCCTGGACCCCCACCAGCCCCGTGCCTGTGGGTCTAGTTATCCTCAGGCCCTGATTGGCCAGGTGCTCTTGGGGCTTAAAGGCCCTCAAGCCCTAATTGGGCAAGAAAAGTTGGGAGGAGGTTACCCTTGGTTCCTGATTGGCCAGCACCTTTTGGTTACAGGTGGGCCCAGGGCCCTGACTGGATAATACTGTTGGGCCTAAAGGATGCCCAATCCCTATTGGGCAAGGAAACCTGGCTTCCAGTAGCTTCTGGGTTCTGATTGGTCATCTGTCCCTGGCTTCCAGTTGCCCCTGGTCTCTGATTGGTCATGTGCCCATGGGTTCTAGTGGCTCCTGATTTCTGATTGGCCAGGCAGTCTTGAGTCCCAGTTACCCCTGCTTTCTGATTGGCCAGAAGCCACTGGGTTCCAGCCGCCCCTGGGCTCTGATTGGCCGGGGCTCGCTGGGCCCTGCTGCCGCCTGTCGGTTGCCATGGGAACTTCCTCTACTCGCGTCTCTCCCCGCCGGTTTCCTGGTGAACTTTCACCCGCTCGGCGGTGGGTCACATGACCGGGGCCAACATGGCGGCGGCCGCTGGGGGCTGATCGGCGGCGCCTGCCGGGCCGCGCCGTATCCGCCCGCATCCCGGGCAGCGCGGGGGGGTCCGCCGCCCCGCTGCCCCGCCGGCCGCCCGCGGCGCCCGCGGCTATGCAGAGCGGCAGGAGGGGGCCCGGCGGCGGGGGCCGGGAAGAGGTGGGTGCCGGGGGGGGGGGCGAGCGGGCAGGCCGGCCCGGGGCCGGTGCGTTGTCCCAGTGATGCGCGGGGTGGGGGACCGGGCCGGGCTGCGCCTTGTTTACCGGGGAGGGGGCCGAGTTGTTTACATCCGTCTCCTGCGGGCCCTGACACTTCTCCGCTCTTGTCTCCCCTCTGCAGACCTTCCTGCGGGTGCGAGCGAACCGGCAGACCCGGCTGAACGGTGAGTGCGGTCCCGCGCGGCACCTCCCGCCCGGCCGGGCCTCCTCCCGCGCCTCCCCCTCCCGGAAAACTTTCCGGAGTTGGGCCCGAGTTGTGTGAACACCCACCTCGTCCCCGCAGGCCGGGAGCTGCCGTCTGCCTCGCCGGTGGGGCGTTGGGGTGAGAGCCCGCAGGCTCGTCCCTGGCTCCCTCACGGCTGCGAGTTCACGAGTAGGCCTCGGATCCGGTGCTGTAAATTACGGGGCCGGGCTGCTGCGCTCTCCCGGCTCGCACGGCAGAATCTTGCAGTAAAGTTTTAAACCAGCAGTCTGAGCGTCCGTGCATCTGACGTCATATTTTCGTTGGTGTTTTGTTTTTTGGTTTTTTGGGGGTTTTTTTTCCCCCTCTCAATCCCACAGATGCTGGTGCATTAGTTTTATTCTTGTATTTCTGGGTGTTTCTAACAAGTAAACAAATATTTCTAGTGAAAAGTGTCTTGGTGCTTAAAAAAAAACAAAACAGAGGGCACTTTATTTTGGAGAAAATCCCATATCTGTGTTTGTAAATTGGAAAAAAAAAGCCAAAAGTATACTTTTTTTTAGCTTGAGCTGGAGAAGTTGAAACTTCCTAAAGTTCAGAGACATCAGAACTCACCATTTAAATGATAACAACAGTATTTTCTCACCTGATTTTGTATTGCTTATAGCTGGTCTAAGATGTACCATTTAGTCAATATTTGGTTGTTCAGGCTATCAGAAGGCTTGTTAATTTTGAGCTTCCTGCTGTGATAGTTTAAGATAACACCAGTGATATTGTGCTGCTGCAGTTTATTTAGAAGAAGATAGAGATACTTTAACAAAATAGCAAAAGGCTTTAGAGTGCACTGATACCAAAATAGTTTGCTTGAATTTGAAATGCTATGTGTTTAGGTTAGTCTTAAGCAAACTATTAAGTATTATTAAGTTACCCAATAATTTTAAGTTATGTATAACTGAATTCAGAGCTAGCATGGAGATTTTTAAATATCAACCCTGAGGGCCAAAAACCTGTGAACTCTTGAAAGTCTGCTAAGTCATACAACAAAGAGATGAGTTGCCTTGCATCAGTTCCAGGTAACTGCTGGCAGGTGTGCTCACATCTCTGCTCCTAGGCGAGCGCGGTGAGCTGCCAGCGTTGGCGGGTAGATCCTTTTCCTGACACAGAGGCTTCAGGTGGCTGAAACGTACTGAGGTATTGCTCTGCAGTGACTTGTTCTGTGTGACAGAGGTCTCTGGAGTCAGTGATGTCAAACTGTTTCTTTATCATTTCTGGATAGCTGGGGCTAAGCTCCCACCTTCCACCTTTTTTCAGGCCAACAATATGCAGTTACCTTATTTTAAATTTAAAAAAAAAAAGTCTGAGCCAGGCTTGTGGGGTTCTTGGTGTTGTGGAGTCCTTCAGTATGAATGAAACCTCTTGATGACAGCATGCTCTGCTGAACTGGCTCAGTAGTGCTCGACGCTTTTCACTGTAGCTCAAAGTAGTGCTGCAGCACAGTCTGTGTAAAGCACGATCTAGGAACTCCTCTTGGGCTCTGTTCTTGGATGGTTTTGTGAACCTGGGCTCATCATCTAAAGGGAGACTGCTAGTTTTGTACAGTGTTTGCGTTGGTTTTGCTGAAACTTTTACTCTTTTTGTACATACTTTTTGGGGTACAGTGAGCAGAACTAATAGTCATATTCCAAAAGAGAACATTTGGCTAATTATAATGCTGGTATATCCTGTCCGTTCTAGGACAGTGCTAGGTCCAGACGTTGGGGAGCTGGATGCAGAAATACTAGCTGAAGTGCTTTGGCTTCGGGTCACAACGAAGGTCAAACTAGATCAGAACTGGTTCCTCCTGGCCGTAGCTTTTTATGACTCTGATGACTACTGTTCCCAGAACATGTCTGTAGTAATGCCTGGTTCAGTCCTACGCTGTTAGGTTAGTATCCAGCCGGGCGATTGAGTGGGTTACACTGCTCCTTCCTACGCGTGTGACTTTATATTTGTGACCACTGAACTCAGCCTGCTTTCTTGTTTCCTCCTCCACATTTGTTTGCACTAAAATAACTTTGTGGTATTCGTAAGCTTTGCCACATTATTGTTAAACAGTTATTTAAGTAGTATTGCTCCAGATGGAGAACACTTGAGTGCTTTGGGGGAGAAAAGATGCTTATTTGTCTGTATCTTGTGTTTTAATGAGCTTCTAATCAATCACGCAACTTTATACCTCACTCTGTGAGAATGGTTTCCTTATCCCTGTTAGTTTACATTGACAGAAATTATGTAGGACTTGGCCAAAGACATCTGGCTTTTTGTTTCGTATTCTTATTGACACACTGAAGAAACTTAGGATATTGACAGATTGCAGTTTCTAAGAAAAATCTATTTTGTTTGGTTTTATTATGTTTTAAGTGTACTTTTCAGTATTGTTGTAACAGTTTATCTTGATATCTCTGTCAAGCTTCTTACCAGCTGAGTTCCAGAATCACTTCTGGAAACTCCTCCCATAAAAAGAGACCCATAGTGTTTGCTCTTTTTCCATGTAGTCCTTGACTCAAGTCTCAGCTGCTCAGGCTTTTTGTGCCCAAGTCCTGTCAGATCTCCTCAATGTGTTGTGGTCACTTGGGAAAGTGCGACAAGAGTGAAGAAAGAGAAGGTAGAGTGAGGGAGATGTCTTCTGTGAGCTGCTGATGGCCTGGCTGCAACATGATTAGGTCCTGATAGTTGCAGGGTTCATGGGTACCTGACGGTCCAGAATTTTAATGCTGTAAGTCAAACCTTTGACTTAAATTGACCTGTAAGTAAGGTGAATGCATTTGCAAGCTCTGGAGCAGGAGATTAATGTTCTGTCTGTTAAACTCTGTGTTTGTATCTGAACTTCCCTGTTGGCCTCAGTGAGTTCATCCCACGCCTCTCACCTGGACTAAACTCACTGTGCAGAGATTGTGTCCTTGTGAACCCACAAGTATGAGGTGCTGATTCCTGATGAACCCAGCTGATAAAGGCAGCATTTCTTTCATTTGTCTTATTTCCAGTGTTGCCAAACTGGAAACTTTAAGCCACCCTGTAAATTGGTGCTTATGGAGTTGAGTGGTGCAGAGCAGGTTAGGTAGTCATTCAAAATTGGGGGCAGGAAGTTATGGGTTAGTGTATCGGAACATGGATTCAGCAGATTAAGTATGTGCCAACCTCAGAGAATAGCATCAGATTGAAGGTTGCTGAAAATCATCTGTGTGGAAGTTTGGCCATGTAAATGTGAAAGCCCCTCTGAGACCCTTCTGTGAATTTGGCCCTTAATGTTCTCTCTCAGGCAGATGAGCAGCAAATTGTACATAAGGTCTGAAACAGATCCATTCTTGGCCATCTGTTTTCTTGCTTTCACTTGTTCTTGAGATGGCTTTTTGTGCTCTGCCATTACTGCCTTTGTTCCCTTGAATCAGACACAGCAGTCTTCTGTGATAGGTCTAAATGCTCCTCAAGACTCCTCTCATAGATTTGCAGAGAGCAGGTATTTGAATGATTATCTTTCATTCAAATTTAGAGGTATTTGCAAAGTTGGCATTCTCAGTAGAGTTGTAAAATAGGTCCTTACAAAGCTCCTTTGGCACCTGCCTGAGAAGCTGGCGCAGACCTCCACGGAGGTGGTCACCATGCAGTTTGCTGTTGAACCACCACCAGCAGGGTGTGTGTTTTTGTAGCTGATGGGTGGGGGAGGAATAGAGCTAGATGATTTTCACTGGAAAGGAGACAAAAATGTTTCCACTTAATTTGATTGGCCTGCCATTGCAGGAGCTGCTAATGATGTCTGCATGGGACTCGGGGGACCACTCAAACTGGTGGAGGGAATCATAAGAGATATTGCTAGTAACTTAATCATCTCCTTTGATGCTGCAGTAGAGGTTTGTATAGTGTCCACTGCTAGATGCTATGTAAGAGCATTTCTGAGGTAATTAGTGCCTTGTCCTGAAGGTGAATTTTTGCTTGGGGAGGGGAGTACCAGTGAAAACTAAAACCCATTAGCTTTTCTCTCAGGAAGTTTTGCTAGGCTAGAGAATAATGTGATCTTTAGGCATTAATAAGGTTTAGCCTTGATGGGCAGAGCCCATTGTCACAAAAAATCCTCTGTCTTTTCCGCCCATAAGGCAGCAGTGTCTGTGAACGGGGGTGTGCTGGCTTCTTCTCTCTGCACCGGCGGGAAGGCAGGGCTCAGTGTGCCCTCAGCAGTAGAGGTGCACTTTGTCAAGTGCAGTTTGGCTGCTGCTCTAGCGCAAGCAGCTTCATCCCTTGTGTAGTCCCAAAAGACCCTGTATTAGGAAAGAAGAGCTGCTCCCTCCGCCAGCACAGCTCTTGAGTTCAGTCAGAGACTGTAACTGGACCCTGGCCCTCGCAGAGGGTCCCAGTTCTTGCTCACCTCCATGTGCTACTTTCTCATTCGTACGCTGTGGCCACTTAAACTCCCTGGGTGCCCTGTGGTTTAGTGTCACCTGAGGGAGAACATGCACATGCAGCAGGAGCGGTGTGTAGGGTAATGTACAGCTCTTAAAAATGAGGCCTCAAAGGTGCTGGAAACCCTCTGATGGCCTAATAATAATTATTAATGCTAATAAAAATCAGTGAACTCCTTCACCTCCTGACAGAAGGCTGGAATAATAACTACAGAGTCTTTGTTCAGCCAGAGATAAGAATAGGTCAGCCTGGTGCAAAAACCTCCTTTCCTCAGCTCCGTCCTCTTCTTGCATCCATCCAGTCCTCCACTGGCTGCTTTTTTATCTTCCTGAATTACGAGACGGAATGGCTTTCCCCCGCCTCCCCTCCCATGGTCCTGTGACAGGAGCGAAGGGGAGAGGGATTAGTGAGCTAATTAGAAATGATCGCATCTATCAACACTAATTAACAATCCTGTGGTCTCACTTGCGTGTTCTTTTGAGCTGCTCCCCTTCGGGACAGCGCCACAATCACCCCCTGCCTTTGGGGCTGCTCGGTCCCTTCTGCGCTGATTGGAAGTGATAGCCGGGCTGCGTGTCGGGTAGGGACAGCGCTGCTCGGGATGCGCTTTCTAGGCTGCAGCGTTCCCTTTCGGCTTCTGCTGTCACCAGGGGCACCCTGGGCCTCTGTGGGTGCAATGCTGCCGCTGCTAATGACCACAGAATGAAAATGGCAGGGGGATTTGTTTTCAACACCTCTTTCTTCCAGTGGCTTTTTCACTTGTGGCACTAAAATGTAAAGGCCTGCTTCCCGGCGGAGCTAAATGAGCTGAGATAGGGGCTGTCTGCTGAGCCTTGCGCGAAGCTGGAGCAGAGAGAGGTTTGTTCCCAGCTCTGCACTAACATTTCAACAGTAGATCAGGTGCTTGTTCTGGCAAGATGGTCCCAAGAATTTATCGGTGCAGGTCCTAAATGAAGTTGTCTTCCTTTTATCACTGTTACAGTGCATGGACTGGAGAATAGCAGTAAAAAAAGTTAAAAATACCAATAAACTTGCCGGGCAGACTGACTTAGCTGAATTGATTAGCCACAGGGAGTCGTACCAGAATAATTAAACTGTTCCTCCCCTACATTTCCCTGTTTAAAAACAGGATGATGTGAGAGAGAGATGTGTCTGCGATCAGGATAGAGAAGGCTTTGTTCCTGTGTTTTTTCTCTGGTCAGATAGGTGTTCGCTGGAGAATGCTCAAATCCAGCCCCCTCTCCTATTTTGTGCTGGCTCTGCAGAGCTAGCGAGGCAAGGAAAGAGCATCCTAAACTTATGCAAAAGAGCTGTACTGGAGGATATAGGTATTCACTAAACCAGAACTTTAGAAGTCTCTCATATGCTGAAGTACAAACCAGAAGGAGCATGGCTTAACTCTGACTACTTCTGGTAACAGGGCTGGATGATGGTCAAGGGGGAGGAGGGGATAGTGTTTTGTGGTTCAGGAAGGGGAGAGAAAAGACAGAAGACATGTTGGAGGTCACTGTTTTATTTAAAAGTGGAACATAATTCATCTGGGAACAATGAAATTAGCAATAACACTTCATGATGTTTGCTTCTCTATTGACTGGAAGTCAAACGGTTTACCTTCTGGAGCAGAAGCTGACAGTATAGGTAAAATAATAGATTTAAGCAGACAAAATAGAAGGGAAACTATTAAAATATCCCACTAGGAATACTGAAGTACCTGAAATGTGTGGAGAGGCAGGAGGGCTGTGGAGCTGTCAGTGTGGTGTACCCAACACAAGAGAGGGTTGTGGAGCTTCAGCAAATTAAGTTTAGATGACTGATGAAAGTGGTGTGCATTTACTTGACAGTCTCTCTTGTTCAAAGTGCCAGGTCTCAAAAACACTCTTGTTGTGGTCTCCAGTTGCTGTCTCTTATTCTGGGAATGTCACATTTGCAGGAGCCTTTTCACGATGCCAGGAGGGAAGATTTGTTTTGGAGGGAGTTTTCCTACAATTCCATCTCGTTCAGTGAGGAAAAGTAATGCACAGGGAATAATTTGAAGTATTCTTAATCCTGGAGCATCACAGAGTGTAGGGGATGGTGAATATTCCCAATTCTGGATTGTGGGAAAGTATATCCTAACTCAGAGAGTCCGGAGTCCAGAGAAACCGACAAGAAAGCCTTGAAAGAGGCCTTTCAGGTCTGTGTTGGTTATAATTCACTTGGTGATGCGTACACACTAAACTGATGTACTTTAGAAAACGATTGACAGAAACTTTCCTGTACCCTGGTGGTCCTCTTCCTGGCATTCCAGCAGCTTTCTCTGACTCGGCTGCAGGGAACTGTTGATCCCACAGTATTCAGGCATGAAGGCTTTCAGAGCATGCTGCAGTGCTCACAACATCAGCAACGATTTCTGGCTAACGCAGCTTTTTGGTGGTGTCATCTCTCGTTATCACATGGGCTTTCCTTGGGCTTTTCCTTGTCTCTCATTCAGAATTTTGACCTTCCTTATTAATTAAACAGCAACTTTCCTGCAGCCAGTGATTGAGTTATTCCGTAATACCTGCCTAAAGCCATCATAATAAAGGACAGAAGTTTTTTTTAATGCAAATGATTTGTTTCCAGATGTTTTGATCACATTAAACGATGGCTCAAATTAACCAGAGATTGGATTAAGCAACAGGCTACCTTGGCTGCTTTTTTAATCATCGTGATTCCTAACATGTTTGTTTCCCGGAATGTGCCCTCAAGAAGGCAGTATAGCCCCCAGTTTTCCTCTACGTGAAAATAGTGAAATAAAAATAACAGAAAGTGCCAGAAGCTGTCTAGCATAGGTGCAAAGATCTTTCCTCTCCATAAATGTTACCTAAGCTACTAAGATGCTGCTCTGACTTGTTTGTGATGTTCTGGGAAGGAATTATTCAAGGTGTACGGGAGACTCTGTGGTCCTGGAAGTGACTGTTACATACCTTGTCCAAGGCATTTCAGGTGCTACATCATCCTTCTACGGCCTAAGCAAGTTTCTATATAGGGAACAGATGTGTTAGTGGATGGGTCTTGGACTTAGAAAGCAAAATCCAGAACAGGATTCAGTGGCTTGATCATATAACTTTGAAAACAATTTCAGGCTTCCAAGAGAAAGTATTTAACCATTTGATTAATTTACCTGGGGATGTGCAGCAGATATTCCCTCTCCTAGTTATTAAATCGTGAGTAGCTGCCTTTCTGAAATCAGGCTGTACTCAGCCACAAGTTACAGATTTAATCTGGAAAGTGCTAAGTAACAGTCTCTGTACTGTTTACAGAGGTCAGAAAGGGAGTTGCAGCAGAATTTTCTGGTGTGAAATCTTACCATTTCTGCCAGGGGCTTATTATTTGAAGCTGAGCAAATAGAGAGAAGAGTGGATCTACAAACTTGACATGTCTTCCTTCTTTTTTTTTTTTTCTTTTCTTTTCCTGGTTTCTCCATGCAGCTCGGATTGGAAAAATGAAACGGAGGAAGCAAGACGAAGGGCAGGTATGTCCCCTCTGCAGCCGACCTCTGTCAGGATCCGAGGAGGAGATGAGTAGGCATGTGGAACAATGCCTTGCAAAGGTAGAGGCGCAGCAGGATCACCAGCTGCCATTCCCTTCTCCCTACTTCCAGCTTTGTCTGCAGTTGACCTAACATGGGGCGAAAACTAACATTGCTGAGCTTGCAGGCAATGCTAACTGTCTCCCTAAGATCTGTAGTCTTGTAGTCTTCGCTTTGTCTTGGAAGATGGATTCTTCTGGATTTTTTTCCTGTGTTGTAGTATAACTTTTTTACTTCATGCACCCTTTTGCTGTTATTGAAATCTAAGTTGTGGACTGTAAAAGTAGAGCTATTGAAGTCTGTGAATCCTTTTGTAGGACTTCATGCTTCCTATGTAGCCCAGCAAGAAGAGTTCTTTCTGATCTCTGCCTTTGACAACATTAGAATTTTTTTTTTTGGTTCTTTCGTAACAGACTGGCATTTGTAAATGTTGTATGACCATCTTACTCCAGGAAATGCATTTGAGCAGAACTGTTCCCTTGCTGTTCATCCCAAAGACAGCAAGGAGGAAGGAGGAATTCTCTTCCTTCTTAGGGAGGGAGAGAGGGAGTTGTCATAGGGCTTTCTGTGCTTGTTTCTCAGGAAAAGCCCACAATAGAGATGATAGCAAATTCATTCTTGTTGCCTCAAGAGGTGCATGGTGTAAAGAGCAGTGTCTTTTGATCAGTGTGCCCCAAAAAATATGCTCTAGGAGAACATTCCCACTGGGGGGTCAAAGGAATCTGTGGTTTATGTGGTAGGGGAATTGTGCATGCAAGGTAGGGGAATGCATGTTGAAATGCGCCAGCATTATAGGAACTAGAGCTTAAATTTCCATGTGTAAAAATGATGAACCTTGCAACTTGTTTTTGATCTTAAGTTTGTATAGTTCTTCCAGCATCCATTTACTGCTAGATTTAGATCACTGAGAATGGGGGTGGGAGTAAATGCTGCTGTCTGCTCTATACTTAGCTGTCCTGGGAACAGTCCAGCTTTTCTTCTCCATCCCACCCTGAGTTATTAACCCCAAAGAGCTATTTCATGCATCTCAACGCTCTGCCCCTGCTTTACCCTGTGCAGAGAGAAGGTTCATGCATGACTGAGGATGACTCTGTGGACATCGAGAACGAGAACGGCAACCGCTTTGAAGAGTACGAATGGTGTGGGCAGAAGAGGATACGGGCTACTACTCTCCTGGAGGGAGGATTTCGAGGTGCGCCAGTGTTTTGGGGGCCCTTTTAAATCATTCTGCTGTGGAAGTTGATCATTGTGTATCTTTAAAGGGAGGGACCTGTAGATTTGCCTTTCACAAGGGGCAGGACCTTCAGTCTTTGCCTGAATGTAAAGTGATTTCAGCTTTCTGCCTCTCTTGAATGACGAGGGTCAAAATTTGCGCAAATCTTGAACAAAAGCATGGTGTTATTTCTTGCTCGAGAAATGTGGCTAAAGAGGGAATGAGTAGGAATGGGCAGAATGGGGAGATCATTTGGGGAAAATAGCTTTTTATATGTTACACATAGTAAGAAATACATGGAAATATGTGAAGAGAGGGAAATAGAAATGAAATTGTAAAAATTCCCAGCCTGGAGTGACGAAAGCTGGTGTATCAGCCTCTGGTGATGTATTGAAGGTGACAGCTAAGTCGCTTTAGCACCTGCATAAAATATTAAAGGGCCGGTTGTGCATTTATCACTCCATCCCTTTTAAGGTTGATAAATGAGAATCCAGGAACCTGCTCTGCACCTCCAGCACTGCAAGCCCTTAGGGCTCCCAGACAAACACATTTTATTTTTCCTCCTTCTTTTGCTCCTTCCCCAGTGACGGGGAAATCAGTTACTGAGGAGAGAGTGAGTTATGGCAAAATTTGACCTCTCGTGAGCTTTATTGGTGAATGTAATTTTAGCTAGAAACCTGGCCCCTTTCTTACACTCAGCCCTTTGGCCTTGAAGAGGAGGATTTACTAAACTGTTTGTTGGCATGAACCTCTGGCACTAAGGAGAGTCTCTCGCAAGCAATCCACGTAGTGCATGCCTAATGAGAAGAGGAATGCTGGCTCCCTCCATTCAATAAAGAGGATGGGATGTGATATCTTCCTATATCAGCTTGGATTTTAATTTAAAATCTCTCAAGGGGAAAGGCTACTACATAAGGGAGTTGGACTTTAAAGCCAACCGCGTGCTCACTGACAGCCTGGCACTCCTGATCTGCTCTTGCCTTCCTCTGAAATTAAATTGTAGCTGGGTCGTAGCAGAGCAGATGATCAGGAGCACAGGGGTGAAGGTGCAGCTTCTTTGGGTTTTAAAGGCTACTCAGTGAAGCTCATGCTGTCGCTTCCTGTGTCTGTAACCTTACCTACCTTCACTTTTTTGTGCCTGCATGGAGAGTTGAGTCTGTACGTGATTCCAGGTAGAGGTTTGATGAGACCATGCAGGGCCTTAGACTATGCTTATGTAGTACAGTTACTACAATCCATAGCGGGGCAGTCCGTGTGCCTCTATCGTTGTCACTGCTACTCCTGATTAAAGAAAAAGCTACTCAATTCATTTCTGCCCTTTTTTGTGCATGTATAGTTTCTTCCTTCACCCTCACTGAACACCTGAGTTTGAGGAGAGCACAATCTTCCGCTTCCTTTCGTGTGGACATTGTGCTGTCTTCACCTGGTCAACATTCCCAGTTGGTTTTGAGTTAACTCACTGAAGTGTGGTCAGAACCTTTCGTACTGCTTTAATCATGTGGAGACGTTTTTCTGAATGAGGCTTCAGGTGGACAAAATGTGTGTAACTGATGTGATTAGGCTGTGTAAATGCGAAGTACTTGCTCTTTTTTGCGTTTTAATCCTTATTTTAAAGAATTCTTGAATGTGTTAGTTTGAGTTACATAGATCAACTGCTTTCTTCCACGAGAGGTTAGACAGATTCTAACAGGGCTGTAACCTCTGCTAGATGGCTGCACACACATGGACAGGTACTTCACACTTAGAAATAGTCTTGCTTCCATCAGGAAGTATGGGGTCCGTTTCTTCTTTCCTTTCTGAGACCTTCATGACACCTTCAGGAGTGTTTAGTTACATGAACAGATCCAGCACAGGATCAGAAGACTGGGGTGAGAGTAGAGCACAACTAGATGCATTTCTAAAACTCTCCATAATTACCCTGATGGAAAGGCTTTTGGGTTAGACTCCTTCCCACTCTGGTGCTGGATGAAAGGTGTCTGTAGGTTAGCTCGCAAGCACAGGAACCTCCCTGTAGCATTAGTAGTGAGGAGCATCCTCTCTGCAGCTTTTGGTGGCAGAGCTGCTACTGAAGAGATGGCATCACCGGAGCGGGTGGCAGGTCCCTAGCGCATGTGTTTCTCCCTGCCCTTCCTCCTCTGGAGGATGCCTCTGTTGGCAGCTGGATTCAACAGCTGCCGTGCTCCTCTAGAGAGGTGTCCCTTTCCACAAACAGGGGAAGTTCTTTTGCCACCAACTTTCTACCTAGTATTTTGGGATGACCAGTTAACAGCTGCAGAGTACCTACCTGCTCTGCACAAGAAGTTTCTGTAAAATTTGGGAAAGCAAAGCTGGAATGATCTCCCATAGCTGGTTGATCGTATTTTACTTTAAGAGAGTTACACTTTTTTATGCACCCTTTTGTGGTTCTCGTGTCGTCTCTGGCTGCTGACATTCAGAGGTCTCTGTAAGTCAGCCCTGCTTTGTGCACTCTCAGGAAACCTTAAGGTGACTGTCTTTTTCCTTTCTCTGCCAGTGTTGGCTCTTGCCTTGTTTTAGGGACAGAATTCTTAATTTACAGCCCTGAAGCACAGCACAACGTTTTGGAGATGCTTTTCAGTGCTTAAAACTGCTTTGTCTGGAGTTGGCAAGGCCCTCGTTAACCCCGGTCACCCGAGGCTTTGTGTTTGGCTCTGTTCCCTTTGCTGTGAAGTAGCAGCGATGTGGAAATCGAAGGCCTTTTATAATGCCAGACAGCCTTTGCCAGGCTACAGGGATGTCACCAGTGTCTAAAGAGATGACATGGGGAAATACATAAAACCGGAGGGGAAAATAGATGTCTGTGTGTCTCATTAATTTCAGTTTTAATGGTGTGTTGCTTTGAGGAGATGTCACAGCTCAGCGAAGGGGGAGCAGGACACTGTGGCCAGCATGTATTGCATGAGTCGGTCAAACCATTGGGCAGAATTACAGAAGTGACTCTCAAACTTAACACAGGTCCTGACAGCTTCTTTTTAGCATTTTTGGTTCATGGACAGAGTTCATATCCTTCTCAAGGTGAGGAAAACTATTTGCTAATTATATGAAAGATCCTGCTGGGTTCTCAGGTGGGGGAAGGTTGGAAGATCTTGAGGTTTTTCTTCTTGAAAACAGAAAGGTCAGGGAAATGAACAGCCCTGCTCAGGTTTTCTGGAAGGTGGTCTGATATTTGGGAGCAGTCACAGGCTGGAACTCTCACTTGTATGGTTCCCAGGATGAAGCTTTCTTGCTTTCAAAGCACTTGCAGGGAAACCTTGCTCCTCTCACCTGAGGGGCTGCCTTAGAAGGTGGAAATTCTTATCTTCTGTGTTGGTGTTGCAGCTGCAAATCCCCATTTGGGTCTAGCGCAGCAGAGCCAAAGCACACCTTGTCCGCCACAGCTTGGCATACTTGAGGCAGCAGGTGGAAAGAACAGGAGATGGCAGCAAGTAGGAATACGACGTAACTGAGAAGTGCTGGGATCAGTATGTTGTTTCTTAAGCTGTTGGGTTTGGTGAAGGCATTCAGTCAGGAATTATTTAGTACTTCTAGCTGTCCTCCTGGCTTCTTAAAGCATCATTTGCTATCATTTAATTTGCTTACCCAAAACTGGAAGAATGTAGGGTGTAAATTAAGATTATATAGGATTTGGAATCGCTTTGTTTCAGCAGAGGTCTTGCTTGAAGTAGGGGTTTGTAGCAGGAGAGCTTTTGCTTCTGTGTGGGATGCGTGCAGGTGGTTACCAACATGAAATACCAAGCACTGTTTAAATCAAGCTTGTGCTTCGAAGTAAAAAGCTATACAGATGTAATAATCAAATATTTCCGTATCTCAGAACAGTGTCGCAAGGCTCAAATTTCTCTTGAAATACCTGAACTTTCAGTAACCATCTATCCCCGTGTCTCTGGATCATCCCTCTCCAAAGCTCTTTGTTGCAGGGGATTATTTCATGCCATCTTTGTCTAATGAGTTTCTGTGTTTAGGAAGCCAACAAGGCTTTGCAAGTGAAAGCATCAAGTGGATCTGTCTCTGATGGCTTTTTTTTTAACACTCAACATATTTGTAGCAAGTTTTCTGTTCCCTCTCCAGAATGGACGCAGGTTACCCTCAGTGTTTACACTGTAAGGTTATCCCTTTAAAGAATTCCTGAGGGAAGTTCAAAAGGGTTTTTTTTCTTTGAAAGATTCAGTGTCTCTTTTTGTGTGTATGTCTCTTACTTGAAAGAAGGGAAAGGGAGGGGGGGAGTGGAAAAAAAAGTGCTTTATCTGAGAAGAATCGCATCAGCTTCGCACTGATAGAAGCTGCTGTCATCTCTTAAACGGCTTAGCACAGTCAAAAGGCAAGAGGACTTAAAACAGTGTCTTACACAGGGATCGATGGGTGGAACACATAACTCGTAACTGAAAAAAAAAAAGCACAGGGGGAGAGATAACGGTAATGATTGCATTGAGGGAAGCTTGAGGGAGGCTTGTTCTTTGTAACACAGCTTCAAAGGTGTCTGGACCGGTGCCTAAGCAAACTGTCCTGTGAAGTCGCTGCCTCTGTAGGTCTAGGGAAGGCGGGGGGGGGGGCGCTTGCACCCTTCTGTTTCTTAGCAGATGGGACAAAGATTAGTAAATGCCAGGTTAGCAGCTCCCTTCTGCTGCTTCACATCTGAGGAGAGGTTTTTGTCACTTGGTCTCTCGCTGTCCATTCTGGGAAGGTGGTTTGTCCAGGAGAGGGGAAGGAGGCAAGTGGCGGATGGGGCAGTTGGGGAGACCGGGTGGGGGGACGGGATGTCAGTTTATCGATCGCACCTCAGTCAGGAGAGCTGCAGGCGCAGTGCTCTGAGCACGAGCTGCAGCGTGCTTAATGTGATTGAAAGGCAGTTAAAATGGCGGTGACCTTTTCAGGGGGAATTAGATTGCCTGCCAAGAGTGGTTAGAGGGAGTGATAACGCCAGCTTGAGGAAGCTGTCCAGTCTGCTTCAAAGGGAGAGAGACAGAGACAGGGAAAGCAAGCTAGCAGCAAGTACCATTTAAAGCACGAACCACGCGATCTGATAGAACAGAGATTGCTGTCCTCTTTAGATATGAAAGAATTGAAGAATTGTAGCTAAGTTCTCTCCACCCGCCCCGTCCTCTTTTTCTCCCCTCCTGCTCCTCCACCAAAAAAGCCTTCCTTCGGGCACAGTAGCAAGCTAGTCACCACTGCTCTTCTGGGTTTCTTTTCCTTCAGCAGATCAGTTGCATCAAAAATAACATAGAAGAGAGAAAGACTTTGAAAATGTTAAAATGGTAAGCAGGGCATTTTCAGGGAAGGATACTTTCTAAGAAAGATCAACATGACAAGGATCTGTCTGATAGATTGCGATGCCCTTGAAGAAGGAGAAACACACAGGGATTACTTAACTCTGAAGTTTCTCTTTATTTCTCCATGCTGCCCTCTTCACAAGCTAGCAAAGGGCTTGTATCTGTTCGTTAATGTCTTATCAAGGGAAAAGAACAGCACGACTTGGCGTATGCATAGAGGGGCTAGGTAAAGCCTTGTGAGCTGTAACAAACTACAGTTATCCTTGGGTGCCCATTTGCATTGGATCTGATGTCATGTACAATTAGGGCAGCTGCCTAGAAAGTGGGACTGCATTAAAATATCTAAAAGTTTTCACCAGATAACTCCAGTCCCGCTGTGGGCTTTCTGTCTGCAGAATCAAGATGTGCTTCGGTGTGAGCAGCAAATGTTGTAGGCCAGCCTTCATCCAGCATGGGTTAGTTGTCCAAGAAAGAGCACTGGGGCAATAACTTTATGCTCCTCCAATTTGTGGGGCAATATCTATATGCTCCTCCAATTTGTTCTCCTTCTAAAGACATGCAACATTAGAAGCATGCTCTCACGTGTGAGGTCCTGTCCTCAAAATCTGAGTAGATGCTTTCCAGTTCTCCTGCGTGAGCAGCAGGTGTTTGTGAACACTGTGATTCTGCTTGTGTCTGGTAACTGCCTGGCAGAAAGCTCCAAATAGAGGAAAACTCAGTTGCGCTTCTCAGTGCAATTTCATGAACATCAAACTCTACAACAAAACTCTGCAAAAATCTGTTTGACGTGTATGTGGAAACTGAAGCACGGAGAAGCATCTTCTCTATTGTTACAAAGATAGTAGCAAAGCTGGGAACACAGCTTGAAAGTCTTGCTCTGGAATCTCACCTAGTAGCCAGCTGTGCCCTCTTTTTCAGATGCAATATAATGAGGCATACAGGAAAGCTTTGGGAGGCAAGGAAACTTTCCATTTTTCCATGCCAGGAGGTTCAGGCTGCATTTGAGATCCTACTAGTAAGAGAGTATAAACTGATCTACTCAAATTCAGCAAAAAGAATTTGAGCTGAATAGTGAAAGTGTGACTTTTCCTAAGAGACTGGGAAATAGAAGATGTCACTGGTATATTTAGGCCTTTTGGAAGAACGATCTAGTAACTAGAATCATCTTCCCCATTTCTGTGTGGATGAGTCAGAATTCATTCATTTCACCCTGGCAGGCTAAAGCAAACTTCAGCTTGGATGTAAGAGCAGTCTGTAGTTCTTACATATATAGCATAGGGAATCTTTGCCATAATGAAATTCTTAATCTTCCTCCCACTTAGCAAGAGCTCAGTTCAGTGCCTCTCTCTGTCACGTTTCCGGTGTCAACATCCCTCATTGCTTAGTCTCTAAGGTGGATGCATCTGTATATCTGAGCATCCTTCCCAGCCTCTCAGTCAGTGCTGGTCACTTCTACCTGCTGTAAGCTTCCAAGTGGGTGAGATGTATAAATCTCATGTTTCTCAAGTGCTTATCCTGTGCCTTATTCCCCCTTTAGAGGGCTGCTGAGTCCCAGAGCACTTGTGTGCCCTTACCTCAGCCCTTGTGTAAAATGGTAGTAATCCTGGTAATCCCTCTGTTGCTGAAGGACGGTGCTTTGTACTGGCCTGATGGAGTAGCCCAACCACTCCTTACTGTTTGCACCTCTCTCCTTTGAGAGCAAGTACTTGTCCATAAGGTAATACTTGACCTAAAAATGCTAACAGATCTGTTAACCTAGTATTATATACAATAATCAGATGGGCTGTACCTGACTATTTCTCCGTAGTTTGTGTCCACATGTAGAATGTGAGGGATTCTGTGGTTAATAAATGTCTCTTGGGTATTATACTGTCTATTAATAACAAAAGTTAACTTTAGCGAGTAGGAAAAACAGGTGAGAATAGTATGTGATTCTAAAAAGAAAAAAATTCAGAATTCCTGCCTTATATACAAAAGTCAGCATCACCCACCAGGTGGTTGATGCTTGATATCACTTGTGTTTGAAGTTCATCCAAGGCTTCAAGGAGCAGCGTTTTCTTCATTTTGGAACACAAAGTAATCAATCGGACTCAGCAAAGTAAAAATCACTTTAACTGGAAAAAACAAAAAATCAGTGCTTATAGCTGTTAAAAGTCCTGATTGTTGATAGTACATTTTCATTACCTTGAATGCAAAAATGTAAGAACCTAATTTTTATGCTCAAACTGCCAGAACGCGTTAGCTGAAAGGAGCGTGATCAACTAAACCTTGCTGTTTGGTTTACGTAATGCCATCAGCCACTCTAACGAGGAAAAGATTTTCTGTGGGAAGAAGGGGAATTCTCTCCATTTGACAGTATTATGTATCATACTTAGGGGAGGAAAAGGGATGTCTGTCACCCAGCAACAGAGGAAGGAGGAAAAAAATTAATTAAAAAGAAAACAGAAAATGCAGTTGTAACACCGTGAAAATTGGCAGGGGGAGTAAGGGAGCAGGTAGAGCACCTGAAACTACTCAATTTTTTGAAATTGACTGGGTTTCAAGTTGACAGCATCCCTTTAAACTTCAATTTTCCTAGATCTCAGTCATGCAACATAAGATCTTCCAGTCCCATCTGCTGCACTTGCTTAGCTGCTCTCTGCAATCCATTTTTCTAGTGGTCTGTCTGCTCTGGCTTTGAAAATGCCAGACTTTAAGACAGTCATTTGATAATTTTTTTTTTTTCCCCAAGTGTCTGCAGTTTTGCTAGAACTGCAACCTACTTCTTGGACACTCAGGTCAAACTTCACCCTTAAGCACCCAACAGTTGATTGACGTGATTTTAATAGCATTTTAGAATACAGTTGTTAAGTCAGGGGCAGTGAGATTTTTCTAAAGGAAAAAGGGAGCACAGGTCTCAATGGCTCTAAACAGCTTCTGTCTCCGCATGTCGTCTCTTACACTCGGCGGTGAAACGCATTATCGAGTAGTGCCCGGAAAGTGGCTAACTGCGTTTGACACACGCCAACTCCCTGCCTCCACACTGGATAATTGCATTGTCAACTGTTCAGCAAAGTGGCAGGTGACACTGCAGCCGGATTGATTGTCCTAGTATGGAGGCTCCCAAGACTGTCAGCCACCCAATCGATAGAGTTTACACAAGACACCGTGACTGCATCTGTAACTAATTTCAGTTTGAACCTCGCAAGATGCGGCTGTCCCTGTTTTCTGGCCTCTCTTCTTTGCTTGCATCTTCTCCCCGGATGAGGAAGTTGCTTTCCTGCTGAAAGCCTGGCTTTATTTCTTCTTTTGGAGCTGGAAGTGAAGAAATCAATGGTGTGTTTTGTGGTTTCAGAGTTGAGGGCATTACAGCACATGGCTAACTAGCAGCTCCAGTTTTGCAATCAATAGGCTGATCAATTGATTAAATTAGCACTGATTTTTCCTTCTTCTTTCCAGCCCAGAAAAGAATTAGTTTGGGGGGAGGAACATATGGGTTCAGCCTGTGAAATTTCGCCCTTGTTTTTTCCAGTCCTTGGTTGCCTTTCCCCCACAAATACAATCTCTGTGCTCATCATTATTTAAAGTAAACTGCATCGAGCCCCACTGCTGGCAGTGGCCCGGTGTAAGCCAGGGTGTCACTTTCAGCTGTTCCCCAGCCTTGCTGCTTCATGCTCGGCTGCCTTAGAAAAGTCATCCTCCGAGCTCTGCTGTGCTGCTTTATTATTGGCAAAGTTGCGACATTCCTGTGATCCCTGTCAGTGGTGCTTATTGATCCAGTGATGTGAATCTGCTTAGTGATTCAAGATTACTTTAATTCTCCCTCTTCCTTTTTTGTTTGTTTCTACCCTCTCCCCAGGGGAACAAAAGCTTTCAGATCCACCTTTCCCTGACTGTGGAATACAAACCGTAGCTGCAAAGACAGTAGCTGTTGCTGCTGCTTTTGTACTTCAGCTCTGGGTTTTGAAGAGCAGCCTTTGAGATGGACATGAGACTGTCCTCACCTTAGTGCATCACGCTGGCATGAGGCTCTAGGAGGCAGCCATGCGTGAATGGCCATGCCAGATCAGACCTTTGGTCTGAGTGCATTTTCGCCTCTGCAGCCACAATCTACGCCTGATGGGTTACAGAGAGGCATAAAAGAAATCTCTGGAATATTCCTGGGTGCCATGAGGGGTAGGGAAGCCCCTTCCCCGAGCCTTGCAGCAGCTGGCTGTTATCGTGTAGAGCGGAGCTTGCCTGCCCTTTGTTCAGCACGCTGCTGTGAAATGATGTTAATGGTCATAAAATTAGACCGCCCTTTCTTTAAAGGCAGCTGTTCTTCTGATCTGTTAGCAAAGATCACTATAAGCATCCGAGCCACTGGTAAGCAGTCAGGTCTCTGGCAGCCCATTTGTGTCTCTGTGGGAGCTAATAGATGGCATCAGATGGATGCACCTGCTATTTCAGGTGTACGCTGTAACGACACAGTTGGGTGTCAGTTTTCCAGGTAAATCACTGTTTTGCTTGAAAGAGATCTGGCTCCAGAGAAATGAAACCCTCATCCTGCAAGCAGCTTTTCATGGCCTCTGAACGTCATTTTTCCTGCAACAGGCTGGGAAAGTCACCAGAGGAACTGTTCTGTCCCCATTTGTGCTAGGAAAAAATGGGAGAACAATTTCACTGTCCAAAAATATGGCTGGGGAAGAGTTACGGATCTGCAGAAAGACTGCTGTTCAGGATGGCCTCTTCTCTGCCTTTCTTCTGTTTTCAAGAATCTGTAATGGCTTTTTCTTTCTTCCCAAGCGTCTTTTAAAATAAAACGGTATCGGTGCCATCTTGTGCTCTTAGTACTAGTTTGGGATACTTCAGCAGCTGATGAAATAAACCCAGTTTAGAGCCATTCTCGGGAAGTGTGTGTGAGGCCTGGCCGTGTGTCTGCATAAACTACTTTTATAGCCTTCATTGGTTTTACTCTCCAAGAAGCCAACGAGTGACATTTCGTTAAGAAAATAGAGTGAACGTGCTGGAAAGGGAGGTTGTGCAGAAGGGGGTTACTGCAAGGAGTGTAATTAGCAAAGGCTACAGTTCTGGAGATTTATGGGAGGCTTTTTTTCTTTCCTGAACATGTGTAAATTACCTGCAAGCAGAATGAATGCCTCTTCCCAGCCAAAACAGGCCCCAGTAGAGCTGCATGCCCCTGAGATGGATTTGGATTTAGATCCACTTACAGAATTTACAGAAAGTTCTGATTTCTAGAATATTTCTGATACAGATTTGACATACCCCCACATTCTTTGGGGGTCAAACAGGAGAAACACAAGTTATGCAGATGAGTTTGATCTTCTGCATGAGCAGCATCTAGTAGCTGCATTCATAACGGTGGTGTAAATAATAATACTAACCTCTTAGTTTTGTTCTTCAGTCTTATTTGGAGTGATAATTAAATATATACAAAACAGTTGGCCCCTAAAACTGACTTATCTGCCCAGATAGGAGTTGAGGAGCAGAGATGGGGCGTAGTAGGTCTGTGTTTTCCTAGCTGTGCTGATGAAATTTGGCTGTGGTCATTTGGGTCTGGTTGTCTTACCTTTCTACTCCCAAAACTGCCAGTCTCTGCGTGAGCTCATGGCTGCGCAGGAGCCAGCAGTGCTGCCAACACCTGAAGCAGCATAAGCTGTCACTTTAACCATCTGCCACTGAATGTGATGGAGAAAAGGAGGGACTTCAATGTGAGGCCCTTTTATCTGTTCTGTGAATCTGCTTATATATCATGTTAATGACTCTCAATCTTAGCTTGAGCCACCACTCACTTGAGAGATGTTGAGATGACCAGTCATCGGGGGATTGCACAAAGGAAGTGAGATTTGAGAAGCAGTGCAGAGGTCAGAGAGGATGCTTAGGCATAGGGGATGCCTTAGGAGAAGACAAAGTGCTCTGAAAACTTAAGGAAAGGGGAAGAAAAGGATTTCTGATGAGCTTTATCTCCAGCCATTATTTATCTGCACATGGAAGATGTGGGAAGTCTCTTCCAGTCTCCTTCAAGCTCAGCTGATTCCTGTAGCCTGCCGGTGCCTGCAGCCTGGCAACAGCAGAGAGGCATGTGATTTTTTTTCTGCTTTTCCGAACTCTGCATCCCTATTTCGGAAACACCGTTGTTTGTGAAGAGTACCTAAATTTTTCAGAAACTGCCTTGAATTGGTGCTCAGGCAGACTGCTCCAAGGCCAGCCCAAGCAAAGCTGTGTACACAGTGCTGGAGGGTGGCGGGCGCTCTAGGTAAGTGATCTTGATAGGTACATTCTGATTGATGGGGGAGTTTGTCTCCCAAACTGTCACAGGGTTTATAGAGGTGCCACTCAATACCAGTGCTGGAATTGCTTGTCAGAGCACCTGGCTACAAGAGCAATGGGGATTGGAGACAGAGCTGTAACTTTGTTTTTTCTCTGTTTAATGGCCCCGGCGTCTGACCTGCCTGCTCACTCCTGTTTGTCTGGACCTTAAGGAGGCAGCTGGGATTAAGACTGTCAGAGGATTGTGCTGCTTTAGCATCAGGAGGCTAATTGTATCGAGGCTGGCACCGTATGACAAGTGGTTGCGACCTATCAAATGCACAGAGAACGCAAAAAATTCTTCAACAAGGAAGGGGAAATATATAAAGGAGTTTGGGTTTGGTTCTTTTTTCATCTGAAAGTAATGTTTTCAAATTCACATGTGGAATTACATTCTTCAGGCCTTCGGTGACTCTCCTTGTAAGAGTCGCAGCTGCTCCTGTGAATAACAGCTGCCGGATCGTGTCTCTTGTGAATTCCTAGGTCAAACTCACAACTTAACATTCAGTTGTTTTATTTCACTTTATTAACACGTTGGGATAAAGTTCTGGTCCTAAGCAGTGACCTCTTGATAGCGGCACTGGCTTTAGAGGTCTGCTCTAGGCAGCATTGCTGATAGCCGTGAATTACTGCGTGACCTTCAGAAGCCAAGCCTTGCTGGAGGAACACTTCCCTCTTCCCAGTGCGTGCTATTGAATTGCAAATCACATGAGTGTAGTGGTAGGGGGTCTTCTGGAAGCTCCCGCCGTTCTCCTCTAGCAGGTCCAAAACAGTGCCCTTGCAAAGGCCATTTTATTCTGCTTGACACCCTCTGCGCTCCATTTCACGTTTTCCTTGCTCCTGGATAGAAGTGTATGCCGCCAGCAGGAGCTGGAAGTTGTGATCCCTCTTTACACTTGGGCTGAGTTAGCGAGAAGCAGGTGTGATCCTATCAGGCCTTCCTTGCATTTAGTGGTCCTCTTAATCCATTTATAACCGCACTTGTCCAGAAATCTGGTTTGAATGAGCCTGAGATGAATGAATAATGTCAAGCAGTTCAGACGTCAAATATTTGAACAGCTGCATGGGTGTTTTCACTGGCTTTGTGCATGGAAGCAACCCCAGGAAGTTAGACAAGGAGGGTCAGGTTGAAATTGTGGCACCAAACCCCAGCCTGCTGGAACTGGTCTCAAAATCCATCCCTGCTGCAGATGAAAGGGCATTGGGATGCCAGTGGCACACCGTTCGTTCCACAGGTGATGCTGGAGCAAGCTTTACATCCTGTTCTTTGGTGTTCTCTTGCTTGCAGTGGCAGTACCGGGATTTACGGACCTTTTGATTCACATTGGTAACTCATTTTGTAGATTTTGGTTTTCCTTCTTTTTAAAGCAGCCTCTGAAGTCCTAAAACTAATAGCACAGCTTATATTCAGAATCTTTTCTGGGTACACGGAGGTTACCTTGCTTAGCATACAGTTTCCCAATCAGGTTTTTTTACTGTGTTGCAATGGATTGTGCTTGGTCATGTTCCAAAAAAACCAAAATCCATATTTGGTGAAAATCTGAGAGCTGGATCACCTTATTGCAGCTTCCTTTATGCCCTGGCCTGGGAGTCCTTGTTTGATCAGAAAAGAAAATTTGTCCTTCTCCTGCCCCTCTTTTTAACCTATGAACTTCTCTGCTATGCTCTCTGACTGAAATGCTGTATCAGATCATCCCAGTGTGTAGCTGTCATTATAACACATAGTGTCCAAACTCCTCCTCTGTACCCTCCCTTCTGTTGGGAATGCAGTGGTTCCTATTATAGAGCTAGATTCAGCAAAAGGTCTGTGGACTATTTTCCTTACGGACTTAAGAGGGATTTTCTTAAGTACAAAGGTTTTGAGAGCAAGGACACCAGGATTCTGAAGTCAAGGTGCCTTAATATTTGTAAATTGTATCGCAGTAAGCAGATCTTCTTTTCTTAAGCTCTAACCATAAACCACTACTTGGCTTGAGTCACTTGGAAACAAAATTGATGGAAAGGTGCATGTTTGCTGTGTGCTTGGCATCCTCACAGAGAGAGGGATGCGGTGAACAGACCCACTTACGTTCACTCTTTTGGACACCTTTCCCCCCCTCCCAAGGCACTTGCTCCATGTATTCATTGCCTGGCTAACATTCAGATCACCTCCGGGACTGGACAAGTCACAGCTCCAGCTTTGCATGATTTGTGTGTCCCACAGCTACAAGAAAAATGAAGACCTGTGTGTCCAAAGTTTATGGCCTTTGAGAAGTGATGGGCTAAAGTAATGCCAGGTGCAGGGGACAGTGTTACTGCAGGTTAAATGCCATACCTGTAAATTACCACTCCGTCGCCCACTGCGACTTCTAAGGCAGCTTTGAAAGACCATCCAGCTTCTTTGACAGGTCTCTCTTACTCCTCTAAATCTTCTCCCAAACATTGTGATGAAGTGAAGGATTCAAGATTTACTAGCTGAGCCGTTGCAGCAAGAAGGCAGCTCATGACATGTGTTGGCTGGCAGCATGCAGCCAGTAAGTGAAACACTTTAGAAGGCATCTTCTGCTGGAAGAGGGCTTGCCCCAGTGACACCGCAGGCCCCAGTGACATCGCAAAGCTGACCTACGAGCATGGATGGCTCCTGCAGTTCCTGGCGCAGACGGTGGATGCTGCATTGTCAATGCTAGTTTTGTTACCTCTGCTGAAAATTAAGGCTGGCAATTACTTTGAAGTAAAAGGTAGTTTATGCTTCTAGGGAAAGGTTAGTCTTAAAATCATTGTCATGCTACGGTTATCACTCGTTAAGGACCTTCTTTATATTCAGGGAAGAGAAATATCAAATCCATATAAACAAATTTTATTGGGGGCTTAATGAATCAGCGAGAGCATCCGTTCCTAGAGAGCGACGGTAAAGAACTGTGTCTGCATGGTGTCCTTGGAAATGAGACCTTCGCCTTGCCCTGCTCTCTGTACAGATGCAGACTATTAGAAATATAGCTCACTGTTCTGGGCTGGGAAAGTGCAAGTTTGCTGCTGACAGCACAAGCTGGTGTGAGTGTACTGGTGAGAGCCTAGCGGGATGAACTAAAAAGGCTACCCTAACACTTGGGAATGTCCTCATTCTTCAGACATGCACCTTATATTCGGTGCTTCTACATTAATTTTAACCTGTCTTCTGCTCTTAGAACCACATTCACATTGCAGAAATGTAGCGCTTTTGGGGCATTTGTGCAAAGCCAAAGCTACCTCTACCTCACCTTTTCAGTGTTTGCCCAGTGGGATGTGCTCCCTGGTCTAACCGCAGACTGAGGTCACCAGCCATCTGGATGTGCCAGGTCCTTCAGGCTCTAGCAGGTACCCTCTGTCTGTGAGCCAGGTGTCCAGGTCTGTGGTCTGGACAGTGGTGTGTTAAGTGAAAGAGCCTACTAGAAGCAGCCAGAGTGAGCCAGTTTCTATCTATGCAGCTTATGTCTCCAAACACCTTAGATCTGCTGCAGAATTGAACACAAACGAGAATCTTGCACCACCCTAGGATTCGTGAGGTCTTAGTTTAACTTCCAGTCTCATGGGAGAGAGTGTGTCCAGTGTTAGATCACATAAAGAGTAAATATATGTCATCTTTAGTTTCCATTAATAAACCTTAGGTTGCAAATACTGTGTGAAGGTTCATCTTCATAGGTGCCTGCATGCAGATTCAATTAAAAGAAGCCTGGTTGCAATCAGCAATAACAGAGTCAACAAAATGCTTGAGAACCAAAATAAATGTATATATTGTTAGAAAGCGGCACTTGCTACGCAGTTCAGTCTCGGGTGTAACTGTTTACTCTAGCTTCTTGCTGGAATTGAGACTGGGCTCGTGCCTTTTTGGAAGTGCAGAACTCTTGTGGGCTTGCACTGGAATTTGCTCACATAAGAAAAGCTTGTAAGGGGTTGTTGATGTCTGGAGTCTGATCTTTTCCTAGAAGGAGGTTTGCTTTTTTTAAACATTTTATATTGTAAAAATCTAACCCATGATTAAATGCATTAAATATATATATATGTATTTCTAATTGTATTTTAGCCTCTGCCTGCACTCTGCACCTGAAATAAGGACTAACTCAGGATGTCCTTGTGGTCTTCTCTTATCTGCTAGTAGTATAGTTTTTGTGTTAACCACTTCTATGAAAAATCACTCTAGTTTACTTCATTCTTTTTCTGCCTTTGAGAGAGGCACTTCCAATGCCTTCAACTTTCAAATAACTCACGTGGAGACCAAAAGTTCAAGAATGTTTCATTTTCAGTTTGAGGGTCATTTTAGAGCATAAAATCCAGCATCCATTTCTGTGAGTGTTTTCTGTGCAGTCTTCAGAAAATCATCCTTGTGCAGTCTTCAGAGATGGTACCTGTTGTGAGGCTGTTAAGAGTAAACGACAGCCTGCAGACTGGTGCTGTCTCACCATCCTTAGGATATCTCCTTCACTTTGTCTCCCATTCAAATACTCATCCACATGTTTTATTTTCTTCCAGGTTCTGGGTTTATCATGTGTAGCGGCAAGGAGAATCCAGACAGTGATGCTGACCTGGATGTGGATGGCGACGACACACTTGAATACGGGAAACCACAGTATCGTTTTTGAAAGGCTCTTACTGAGAGGGAACCTGGAGTTGCATCTTCAGCAAGCTTTCATACAGCGCTGCCCTGGGTAGTGAGGGGTAGTCTGTGTCCAGCCCTACTGGAAATGCCACCGCCTTCCCCAGTTCCCATGTTATTTGAACTAGGAGGGATTTCCAGTTGCTGCCTTTGAGATCTTCTGTTGATGCAGCACTACTTCAGACTCAGTTGGTGAAGTGTGTAGGAGACCTTGCAAGGAGATCAAAGTTAGTGTTTCTCTATTCTGATTCATCAGCAATCTCGTCTCCATCCACATTTCTTCCATAAGGATAGCTTTTCCTGCTTCATGGGTAGGAATTGAGTTTATTTTCCACAAGACACCCCTTTGTTTTCAGGGGGTTTCTGCAGTAAACATTTCAAGCTCTATGCACCTGCCACTCTAAGAGACTAAATTTTTTTCCGTTGATTAGACAGCTCATGGGCAGAGCTATCATTAAGGGCAGTTTTGGGGAACTCTATCTGGGAGCCAGGCTTTGGGAGAGCTGTGGACAGACTTCTGTCCTGCAGCAGCTGTACAGCCACCAAGGAGGAATTCCTGCAAGGGTATGAAGCAGACATTGACTTAGCTGCGATGGGGGGGAACGTATAGCTATAGAGTTAGATTTTATTGAAATCTGTACCAGCCTTTAAGACTGAAGCCCCAACCCTTAGCTGGTAAAAGATCTCTGTACCTCAAACAGAAATAGTAGCATTGTGCAAGTTAGGCTTGCAGAGGCTGAGGAATTGGTTTTCCCCTTCTAAGAGGCTGTGGTGTCATGTTGCTGTCAAAAGACTTTTCTGTTTCTTTCTACTTAAAATAAAACTTTAATCCAGGATTTAAACACCAGCCCCTCCATGGATACCAGCCTCTCTTCTTTTGAGGTGTTCCCAGTTGCACTGAATTTGTTCCGTATCCCAGATAGCATCCCAACCATTTCAAAAGCCTTTCCATTGTCCGCAGCAAGGCTGTACGTTCCTTAACCCCTTGTGCTCAGGTACACAGAGGCAGACGTTATTCCTTGCACTGGGGAAGAGCCAGGTGAAGCCAAAGAGAGGGAAGCGCTCCGAGGTGCTGTTTTAAAGTAAGTACTGTGCCTTTCTAATTTGCTTTCATTATTCTTGGGGAATCTCAATTTGTGGAAAATACCCGTTCACTTGAGTGCAAGGGTTGCAACGAGAGTGTCTTACAAAGAGACCCACTTGTCACACTGTGCTTCTATTTCTACCCGTGCAGCCTCATAAAGCCTCCCTGCACAGTCCCCCTCCTGTAACCACCCCAGTGCTGTCTTCTCCCTGAGCAGTGCTGGACAGAAGGTGAATTCTGGTGATGGGGAAACTGTGCTGTACTAAGGCTTTATGCATCATCTTGCTTCACGATGAGATGTGGCGCCATCCGAACCTTGTTCGGTACATTAGGAGTCTGACACCCGGGGTGTGATTTCATTGCATCCCATTACGTGTTGTGGGATGCACGAACTAATTCTGCCTTTGGCTCTGGGGCGGGGGCAGGATGTGTGCTCTGCCCACATACATAGGGTGGAGAATGTAGGCAGTCAGTGTTCAGGGCACGTGGGGAAGCATTTCAGGCAAATAAAATGAGTCTTAACAGGGAGGTAGGATTGCTTTCTAAGCCTTCTGCCCTGCATAAAACAGGGCTTGAATTACCCCTCTATCTCTTTCACTGAGTGATCCTGTGAGGTCAAGGTTGAAGTGATTGATAGAGCAGTGAAATGAAGTTTTCTTACTGCTTAGCCTGTCACAAACACTAGTTCAAAATTAGGTTCCACTCCATAGAAAAGTGGCATTTGCCACACTGGATCCAAACCATTGGTCCATTCAATACTTTGCTAACCATGCTAGTCCACAGGCACGGCCTCACAGATGCTGAAGCTCCTTCACAGCCAGGAAAGTGGTATTGTAGCAGGAGGATATCAGGGTATCCCTTGTGCCCTTCTGGGCACTTAGTGCTTGGTGAGACGACTGAGGACCTGAGGCCAGCAGACCCAGTTCCTTCACGTGGCTTGTACCTAACACATTGTTTTACTGTTTGGGCAAACAGCACATCTCCTGGACTTGTTTGCCCATCTCTAAAACAGGAGAGATGATATTGCTTGTAAAAGCACTTTGCAATTCTGGCAAGTTTCTGTAGAAATGCAGTAGGGTGGCTGATGCCCTGAAGCATGAGGAATTCCTACATTACCTTTTGAGTGCAGCTGTCTTAGCTCGTAGAGCTAAAACGTTATGCAGTCACAGGTGTGCAGCCTGCTCGGAAGATTCCTTTCTCTTACAGTCTCTGTTACTGGCTTGCAAGAGAATGGACAGGGTTAGGAATTGTCTGTACTTCAATGCTGTTGTTCACGTGGGAAGATGGAAAAGATGGGGCCTGTGAAGGTGTAAAGTTATTCTTAAAGGGAGAAGCTGTTGCAGCACAGAGGATTTCTGTTCATGAGTAAGGTTTTCATCTTTGAAACTGCATATTCAAAAATGAGCCGCAGGTCACAGGTGCTATTTGAATCCCAGGCCTTCAGTCAGCATCACAACCCCTGTGTGATGGAGCAGAGGTCACAGCTAGAAGTGCAGGTTGGGAGAACGCTGGTGGAAATGTGGACTAGCACAAAAACATCTCCTGCAGCAGGCCAGCCACTCACATTTTGAAGCCTAGACTGATGGATAGAAGTATTGAGAGAGAAGTGATGGGTGGAAGGGGTAGCTTTTCCTGAGCAGCAAAAATTTCCATATTCAATCTTTAGCATTCTGCCCTTTTCTCTTTTAGTGGTGGCACACCCAGTACTCGAATAACACCGGAGTTTTCTAAATGGGCCAGCGACGGTGAGTGTTGAACTTGTAAATTATTAATTTGTATGCTACAGGAGGGCAGATAGATATTCCATATCTTCTGATTGCCAGTAATTAGGCAAACGGTAGTTACAAATGCTCTCACAGAGTACCAGCAGATATGTATGCGTATACAATCACGCTATCTTTTTGAAACTTTACAGCACAATTAACTGTAGTCAGTGGCAGCTGGGGGAGTTCCCAAAAATGCACCCTCGAGGGTGTGGTGATAAGAGATAGGGGTTGGATTGACTTGCTGTCGTGTCACTAAAAGACAAACTGCTGTATCAGAGGGAGCCATCAGAGCTTGACTATGTGATGGTGGCATTCAGCTGCTGAGGGTTTAAACTATACAGGCACCTGTTGCTTGGGTTTTTTTCAACTGCTTTCTTATCACCTTCCCTTCTTTAAAAGGGTATGCTAGAGACTTGTGTCATGATCTGCTGGGTAGATCTTGTCCTTGTTGGCCTCTGTATGGCAAGAAGAGCCTGCAGCTCTGAAGCCTGCACCTCTAGAGTGGGAACTGTAAGATCTATCCTACTTCGTGACCTGTAGTTGAAACTCCAGAGCAAACAAGTGAATGTGAAATTGTACCTTTGCATGCATTATTTGAAAGCTCATAGCATTGTGGGGGGGGTGTTAAACTAATTCAACTGCTGGATTTTTTTATTTAATGCCAGCAGCACTGGAAGTGTAAGCAGCAACCTAGTGGAAATATGAGAATAATAAAACCTGGCGCTTTCCAGCTGTAGATGCCAAATCCATTTCCAGAGCTGGGCAGTGCTGCTCCAGCTCCCTTAGGAAGGGAACTGAAGCTCAGCGACCTGAAGAGACTTGTCCCAATGATTTTGTTCCCTGTTCTGTTACTGTAATGCTTTGGGCATTTGATTCCCAGCCTTTAAAATACCCACAAGACATAACTGCTTGCCAGTGGCAGGGGGGGATGAGTGGAACCAGTTTTGCCAAGGGCATGATGATTAAATGGAGAGCATAGGGTATCTATTGCAGACGTTTTCTTCTGTGGGATAGGCAATCACATTTATTTTCTGTGATGTAGGAGCACTCGCTTGTAGTTATGTTCAGCTTCAGTAACTACAGCCACAGAGGTGATGAGGAAGCAGCCCTGGTGGCACTTGCTGTGAGCTGTTTTCTTCATAACCTTTTACGTGTAGGTGCTGAACCTACAGCCCAGGGGCTGGCCCCAGGACAGTTCATCTCGTTCATCTCCGACTGGTATCTCACATCCCCTCCAGTGCTGGGAGGAGCCATGGGACTGCTGGTAGAGGAGAGCTATGAGCAGATGGTTCTGTTGTACTAGTTACCTGGTGTATGTTTTTCTCCCTGTCTGTGTCTGAGGGGTCTCAGAAAAAGCTGAGAGCAGGGTCTGGGCTGCGTGGATTTGCTCCAGACTCCAGAAGTACACTTTGGCGTGGCAGCTGCATCAGACCTTTCTGAATTAAATCCTAGCTTAAACAACTGGTACGTCTGCAAGGGTCAGTCAGTATGAAGGGGGGAGAGGATGAGGGTTGTATCTTCAGCCGCAAATCATAGAAACATGCTGTCCAGAGAGGGCCTCCCTGCTAGACAGGGACACGTAGCATTGGTCTCTCCTCTCTCTTTCTGAGAATCAGCATGAAAATGACTCATCAGGGTCCTCTGCTTCTCAAACTGTAACTTGCTCAGACTATTTCATTGCAATGATCAAATGTTCTCTTACTAATTTGTCTGTTCTTCCCTCAACAGAAATGCCCTCAACGAGTAACGGTGAAAGCAGTAAACAGGAGACCATGCAGAAGACCTGTAAGAACAGTGACATTGAAAAGTGAGTGTAAAGTGGATGGCTTTCACTTTTCTTGTTTTAAGGAACCATAGCATCCCATCTGGTGTTCCCAGAAGCAGTGCTAGTCTGAGGGTAGGTATGTTTGAAGCTTTTACCACCGAGAAGGGAAGTTGTGCTTCAACATGAAGCCTGGACTTGGAGCTATTGGTGTCCTGACTTGCTGCTGCTGTGTCCACAGAGGGACAGCTTTCTGCATGGGCAGGTACTCAGTGACAAGGAATTGAGTGCAGCTTCTAAAAGGCTTCTCCACTGCAAATTGCTTTCTTTTAAAATATATAAATAGATGTATCCATGCTTTCCACCATATTCTAGTTACGGTGCGTTTTCAGATATGTTGTGTGGTGCATAACAGCCTAGACTAGAGCTGGGACGTTGGATGGGAGGTGAAGGTTCAAACCCACTTCAACCTGACTAAAGCAATTGACTTGTCAAGCTGTGCTTTGACTTTTTTGATTCCCCCGCAAGATTTCTGCTATCAATGTGTCATGGGATCCTGCTTTTACTGGGGAAGTTACCTTATTGCTGCATCTTGGTTTTTGAGGGCAGTTCTTCACATGGTTTCTATTCTGTTTTCTCCATGGTACCCATATGTTCTACCCTCCATCTCTCCAGCAAAAGGGAATCCCAGCAGCCCCACAACTTGGCAGAAGCCTCCCTGAGAGAATTTCCTTTCCCTTAAGATCCAGATTTCACCTTTGTGTGGTTGCTAATAGAAATGATGTCTCAATTCCTGGGGTTTTTTACCTGCAGCCCTTCAAGTTGATTCAGAAGTTTAAGTCCCAGTGTTTGAATATATGGTAGTGCAGGGGCTCCAGGCCATCTGCTTTCCTGTCCCTTTCTGCTCTCTGGATATCTTGCAGCCTGGTTCGGGATAGAAACAAATGGTTTTATCTGCACTGCACATTTGAGTAACAACCTCTCTCCTCAGCCTCCTTCCACACGCTGCTAGAGTAACTTACTGCTCAGGCAGATTTGACAATCCAAGCCTAAAACTACAGGCTCTTCACTGCTGCCATGGACTGCGTTAATAGGGGTGGGGCAGTGTTTTAAGTTAATTATTGCCTGACATAAAATGTTGCCCCAAGATCGAGTGAGAGACAAAACAGCCTGAATGAGGTGGAAGCAATGAGAGGTAATTGTGTTTTTTAAACAGATGGCATTTACATTTTGGAGATGAGGTCCATTGATAATTTGGGATGGGGAAAAAAATCAGGTGGTAGCGTTCAACTGACTTTCTATAAACTTTGGCTTTTTTAGTGTAGTTTGTTCTCCTCCTGCCCCTGGTCCTGACTTGAGAGGTTGTGTCCCTGGCACATTTCAGGATCTCTGACAGTTCAGGCAGCCCGGCAAAGCATATGTTCACAGTCAGGGGTTAACTGGAGAGACTCCCTGCTGCAGAGGAAACTTTAGCACTGCTCCGCTGTCTCAGCACTTTACAAGGCTTTTTTTATTAGCCTGTCCCAAACGTGGGCTATCTGCTGGTCAGTGCCTCTCGGTGAGCAGACTTTGGCCAAGGACCAGTTAGTTTAGGAGCTCGCAGGTTAGTGCAGAAGCATCTTTGTCCTTAGAGTGAGCCGACCATTGTGTGCTGTCTTGGTGGCAGAGACTCAAGGATGCACACATCCCTTCTGCCCTGATCTGTCAGCCTCCGGCTCAGCTGCTGCTTGGCTTCCCTTTGGGCCTCCTGCCTGTCAGCCCAGCAGGCCTCCACCCTCCCAGATCCACTCCTATTGAAAATCTTTAAACTGCAGGAGCTGAAAGGATTTGACATTTTCCAGAACACTTGAGCTCAAGTGATAAAATTGACATAGCTTTAATAATCTGATCAAAGAGGCTTTAGCTAGCACCTTTTGAAGGATCCCAGAATCCTTTCCAAACAACACTCGTGCTAACACCGCTGTGAAGCAGGGGGAGTGTGCGTGTGCATGTGTGCATGCATATGTATGCGTGCACACCTTGGTCTGCAATAACCTTGCCCCGCTAAAGCTTCAGTTCTGCAGAAGGCATAAAAAGTCAGCAAAACCCAATAGAAATTACAGGAAAAGCCTTAAGTGTCTTGCAGAGTCTTTCCAATAATGTTGATTTTTTTTTTTAAAGTAGCAGGGAGAGCTTTTTATTTAAGGTGCTTTATTTCACCAAGGTTCAAAAAGCAAAATGGTGTTTCAGGTGGAGAATTCCTAGTTGCTTTTTTTTTTTCCTCCTCTCCTTTCCTTTAAGATTCGTGCATGATAAATAGTTTCTGTCCTGCCATTTAAGGAGTCTGAATGCTCTATGTGCTTGTCTGTGTAGAGGGGTTCTGTTAAATTAATTGATAACAGGGATCAGAGCTAGAAGTCTACAGAAAAGGAGGGGGAAGGGTTTCATACTGTCTGGCTGCTTCCCACTCCACTGCTGAGCCATGATATATGGCGACCCAGCCCAACAGGCTAAATTGATTCATCTCTAGTTCCTGTTTCTTAATCTGGAGCTAAATTGGTTTCATTTTTCTTGTTTTGGGTGGCGCTTACAGGAAGTTTTTGGCAGCATCACTTTACTCCATTGTTTGTAACTTTAATTTTTGCCTTTAAATCTGAGCGTTATTGATTGGCATGTTAAACCCTGTGTAGCATCTGATTAGCATTTTTAAAAGTGTCCAGAAGCACATGGCTTACCACCTGTGTCAGCCATGCTCTCCGTTTAGAGCAGCGGCTAATAGAGTTAGCAGCGATCCGCGTATTGATCTTCTCTCATAAGAATGACGTTCCTTCCCCCTCCCCTCTTCCAAAAATAAGCCCAGACAAGGAGAGCGATGTGGATTTGTTTGGTTGGGTTTTAATCCGTTAATACAGTACAGCAAGTGGTTGTCTTTTTGGCATGCAGCTGAAGCTCTTTGCTTGAGCAAGTTAATTTAATCTAAACTTAGTTTTTTGTGGAAAGTAGAACGACTAGATGAGGTTTGGGGTAAGTCTGTGTGTGTTACACCGTTCCTTGTGCCGTGCCAGCTCATTGATAGCTTGAGCGGGTTGACCTCATCTGCGTTGTGTTGCACTTCAGATGGCAGCCACAGGTAATGAGTGAGGTGGTGCTTGGTCCCACCTCTCCTTCCCAGCACTGCGGGGTGTCTCAGCTTTTCTTATCTCACCAATGTGAGGTGTCTGGGAGAGACACCCTGGGCTGCTGAAGGCTCATGGGGAGAGGCAAAGGAGCATCACCATGAAGGTGGTGGCTGGGGTCTTCAGCAGACGGGCTGAACTCAGCTAGTGCGATGCTCCTTTGCCTCAAATCAAGGTGCAGCTTTGCTCAGAGAAAGCAACTGGCCCCTAATTGCTGGTTCCTAATTGCCCACGCATCCTCCCCGACTCCTCCACCACGTCATGCTCTCAGCTCACAGAGAGCTGCAGAAAGCACCTTCCCCGCAAAAGGTCTTCCTCCCCCTCCCGAGATGCCGCCTGCAAGGGTCTGGTGCCATTTTGAAACTGAGGTTCCCCGGGGTTAAAAGCCAGCATCTTAATTCAGAGTGCCAATGTTCAATTTTGCTTTCTGCCACCAGACTAGATTGCAGGCCAGCGAGAGAGTCTGGGTTAGTGGCCCACTGGGTCACCTCCCATTTGTTTTCCTCAATTTTGTGTTGTCATAAATTCATTCCAGCCCGTTGTGGTTGATCAGTTTATCTCCGCCGGGGCAGGGAGCGCTCCGAGCATGATATATGGCACAGAGCATTGTAGCCAGCCTCTCCATGAATCACTCCAGCTGTTTGGTGTCAGCCCCAAAGCAAACAGGACCCGGCCGCTGAGCGTTGACTACGATGAGCTCAGTATGGGAAGAGACATGACGTATGAATGTTTATTTAATAATTCTCTAATATTTCCAACGGAGTGTGGCTGTGCCTTCTGGGGGGGTGAAAGGAGGGGGGAGGTTGAAGAGGGAAACTCTAATCTGTTGGGGTGGGTCATAAATCAGGCAGACAACATCATTAATCAGGGATGGGACAGAAGTGGAAGGAGGTGGGACTGGAGCTGCCATCCTCAGTGGGAAGGGGGCTGTGCTCTTTTTTTTCGTAAAACAAATCTTGTTTCTGATTCCGCTTGGCCCCAGCCACACTGCCCGCATAATAGCAAATCTGGACACAAGGCTGTTTAAGTGAGTATGCTACCTCCGCTATAAACCTTGCGATACAAGCCTGCCAAGCATTAAATCCCTTTATAATTATCTTCTTTATATAACACTTCATGCTTATCATGCTTCATTGGATGAGACGCTCCTTGGGTTAAAAAGAGGGTTTTAGAGACAAAAAGCAATTGTATTTGTTTTATTTTTCCTGTCTGCTCTTTCCTCTCGTTCCCCCCTCCCCATCTCTTTCCAATCCGGCTGTCCAAAAGCATCAGCTCCAGAGGGGCTCTGGCGTGGCAGCACAGGAAGGAGCATCGGTTAAAATTAAGCAAAGTTTAGGTTGGGATCCTTTTGCAAAGAGTCAAGCATGTGAGAGCAGTCGGGGAGGTAGCAGTGTCTGTCACAGAGACTCTGCTCCTGGGCAGACGGGTCGAGAGGGGAGCAGAGTGAGTGTGAAGCCAGAGGATTAGCAGAGGCCTGAAAAGCAAGGAGCCACGCTTAAGCTGGTGTGTCAGAGGGAAACAGAAGCTGTTGTGAATTCACGCCAGAGGATAAGCACTCCCCAGCCTTCCTCCATAGCGTCACACCATTAATAGGCTTTGGTGGGAGATGAGAACATCGTATAGCAAAGACAGAATTAAAAAAATTAATTAGTCATAAAAGAACTAACCCTTTGTGCTCTGCTAAGAGAGAGCATGATGCTGCTGGTGGGTCCAGTCCTAGATCAGCCATGTAAACTTGAGACAGGATCCAGGAAGCTGAACTGAAGCGTGGGATTGTCAGAGCCAAGCTGAGAAAGCGTTGCTTGACTGAGTGCTGCTTGTGTCCAGATTTTTATCTTTATCAGGTTTTAGTCCTTCCTTTCAGTAATTCAGTAGTATGTAATATGTGCTTGCAATGTATACTGGTGTTCAGCGTTGGAAGGGTGCATGGGTAGATGCTCTGTTTCTTTATGAAGTGTGACTTTGGCATTAATTCTTTCTCTAGGTTGTAGCAATGGAGAGCAGACTGCTGGGCTGCGTTTCTTTATTCCGCTCCCTCTTTTAACTGGTAGAAATTGTGTGTGCCAACAATGGTCTCAAACATTATTACCGCTGCGCCAGCTGAAATTGTATCAGTGTCGTGGTTCATCACAGGCTAGCGGTTAACGAAGCTCAGCGAGGCAGGCTGACTGTATGAGCTCAGACCCGCAGGGAAGGTGGTATCTCTGTTTCGTGCAACTGTGTCCAGAGGTTTGGTCTAATACTCGTACCTTGAGGCAGTTTTCTATAGATACATATTTGACATCTTCATATACAGAAGGACTCTTCTGTCTGTTGAACCTGTGATGTTTTAGAGCTAAAGTGTCTGCAAACCCAAGGTGGCTGCCAGCTTCAGGGGCAGTAGCATCCCTGTCCTATAACTTGTGAAAACCAAAACCCCAGGGAGGAATTTTATTCCTGTGCTGGGGGCGCAGTTTAGGCATGTTGCCCTTCGTGTCTCTTTGCCTGCCCCTTCTTTTCTTTTCTTTTTTTCTTTTCTTTTTTTTTTTTTTCCTTAGTTTCAGAAATGCTGTTAACTTTAATTTGTGGAGTTGCTTCCTGGGAGTGAAAAATCGATGGGGGGCTATCGCAGTGTGAAATTCGACTGTCACTATTGAGCTATAGAGTTAGCAAGATGTCTTAGAAGGTAAAAAATAAATCGTGGCCCAGCAAGTGCTCAGCTGTGCTATTTCAAAGGGGATATGAGGCTGATGGTCCGTTAGAGGGTACTTCAGTTAGATGGATGATGATTCCCTGTGAAATATTGGAGTTATTCCATAGGTAAGAGAAACTTTAGCTTATAAAACACAAACAGCTGCCTTCTAGCAAACGAATTCTGCCCTTAGATGTGTGAGCAGCTTGTCAGAGAGAGAACTCGTCCCTAAAATTAGCCTGTTGTGTTTAACAGTGTCTCTGATGGAGCATTGTAGATCCTGCTGTGTTCCTTCTGAAAATATTTTGAGGACGTGACTGTTTATTCGCATCCCTTACCTACACTGCAAGAATTAAGAGACGGGGACTGATTTTATTTTTTTTTTTTAGGAAATGTTTGCGTGGTGCCCAGATGCTCTCAAGAGAAAAGTAACAATTATTTTTACCTAGGCCGCGTTCCCTGTTTGGATGGAAACGTTCCTTTGAAGAGCAGAAAAGGGATCACGTTGTGCCCCATCCGCGGCCAGTTTGCTGTTGCCGTCATGCATCTGTTGAAGGGCAGCCCTGGCTGCACAAGCTGTCTGTGTGCTGGCGCTAATGGGGCTACTGCTTTCTTTGGCACTTACTGACTATTGTGGCAGGACTCAGTAAGTGTTTGTCCTGTGCCAGCTGCTGTATGACAACAGGATGATTGTAATTACGGCTCTTGGTAGTTTTATGCATTTCTTTGACTATAGTTAGTAAGTATAAATACAAAATAGAACCAAAAAAAAAAAAAACCCAGTTTGTATTAGTTCTCACTAAACCATGTCTGGGACAACTGTAGAGTCTGTAATTATTTCTCTTACACTTGCATGCACAGTTGCAATACCGCTGAGGGAAGCTTACTGCTGCAAGAAGGAGTTTTAAGCCGCATTTAGTTGGAGCTTGGTAAAGATTTCCCAAAGAATTTAATGACAGAAGAATTCATTATGCTTTCATACCTCCTCCGCCTCTGTAACACACAACCCAGCACTGCCTTTACACCAGCAGTGTAATAGCGAGTAATGTAATTAACATAGTTTAATATCCATGCTGATTTTTTGCCCTCACTTCAGTGTCGATGCTTGTCCTAACCTTACTTGCTCCCCACTGCTGCAGGCACTTTATCCTGTTTCTCCTTTCTTCCTTTTTGATAGTTTCTGTCCCCAAAAGCTGTTGTTTCCCACTCGGTTGCATAAGCATTCCTGCTCTTCCCTGAGATAGCCAGCTCATGACCTCTCCCTCTGCATTGCTGGTTTCCTCTTCCAGCTCTGGGACCACAGTTGGTTATGTGATACTAATGTGCCGTGGCCTCCTTTAATAGCCTCGTGTTTCTTTTTGAAGGCATGATTACCTTAAATGATGCTAATTCTGATCCTTTCTTTCCCCATAAAGGAAACAGCAACAGTGTAAAAGTTCTAGGGCGGCAGCAGCAGTTGTAGGAAGCTGGCTGGAGGATGTGTTATCGCGCTGCCCTTATGTACCTCCAATCAGTGGTCATGAATGGAAGTTCTGGAAAGCATATCACCTCCATGGTAAAGCCCTTAAAAGGCTGCAGATGAATCCAAGTGCTGCTGTAGTAACATAGATATTTCCTGTTTATTTCAGCCGTTTGGATGCAGGCCATGGGAGTAGAAGGCATTTCGTTGTGCACAGAGGCTGGCCGCAAGACTCGGCTGCTTTTCCCACCTCCTGAACACCTTTCAGCCCTAGGAATTTGCTATTCCTCTTTCACTTCAGGGATATTTTATAATTTTGTGCCCTGATCATCCAACCAAAGCTACCAATAATCCCAGAGCACCTCCAGGCCACAGTAAGATGACAGGTTACAGCTGCCATAATTCTTCCGGTAGAAAAATATACCTGCCTAGCTATACATGGAGCTCGGTCATAATCCAAACATGTTTCCTTGTGGATGGAGGCAAGTTTCAGTAGGCTGGAACCTCTAACCCGTGTGCCTCAGTAGGGAGAGGAGCTGCATTTTCCATTTCCACTGCCTGCCTTTTGTGGCCCTGGCTTGCATTAAGATAGAGACCATGATGCATCTTCACACATCTGTTAGGAGTACAGTTAGGGTCACCAGGATGAGGGATACATTTGAAAAGTGAACTGAGATATTAACACATTAGATGTACAGTTATTTCTATTTAAGAATTATGGTTAGAGAATCATTTCTAACTCAGCCTGTGCTGCCTCAACAAAACCTTGCTGCAGCAAAATACTCTTCCATAGCATGGCTTTTTACTTTATCGCCAAAGCTGCTCCAGTAAAGCAATGGGATTGCATTTATTTTCTCTTTGGAACAGGGGACATAGTCTCTAAATCGAAATCAGAATGACCCATGCATTCTTTCTCCCAGCTTTCATGTCGAACCATAATTGCTCAAATGGCACATTTAAAATTTTGGCGCAAGCTCAGACATTCACTAGCCGCCTTTTTAAATCAGTCCCAGTGGCCAGCAGATACTGCGTAGCCCTACAAATGCATCTAAACATGCTGACTCTGAGGCTCCTTCCATTCTGAATGATCAGCGGTGCCATCTGTCTCTGTTTTGATTGGGGCTGGGCACATGTGTCCCAGCGAAACGCGGGCCAAAAAAAAGAGAGAGAGAAAGAGCCAGCGCCTGAATTTACTTCCCGCTTCTGTAAAGACATTGTTGGGTTCTGTGTTATAGAGGCGGAGGAGATATGAAAGCATAATGAATTCTTCTGTCATTAAATTCTTCGGGGAATCTTTACCCAAGTCCCTACTAAATGCGGCTTAAAACGCCTTCTTGCAGCAGTAAGCTCCCCTCAGTGGTATTGCGACGGTGCATGCAAGTGTAAGAGAAATAATTCCTCTGTGGGGAAAAAAAAGAGACAACATTTTTGGTTTGCATCAAGATGAAATTAGTCAGAAGCAAACTCTGAATTTGGCAAGCAGATGCCAGTATTAACAAGTTGTGCAAGCAAGTATAAAATAGAGGCGCTCGTGACTGAGAGCGCCTCGGTGTCGTGTGTGTGTGCCCTTGCATGCACCCCGCTCCAAATTCACAACTTAGAACACGGAAATTAGAATGGGGAACATTGCATTATTCATAACTTGGCAACCAGAAGCCAGGGCACTTTGCCAAAATAAACTATTCTCTATAATTACAGGTGAAGCAACATTCTTTAATATCTTACAATACAAAAACATACATTAATCAAGGAAAGAGGGCTTTTTTTTTTCCTAGAGGACAATAAATTAGCATCCTTGCCAATTTCCTCAATACATGTGACAATGTTTTACAGGATTATAAGTCAGCCTTTTTAAAGGAGGTTAGTCTAAAAACAAATAAACCAAATAAATGAGATTTTTAGCTAAGTAAAGGGGAAGGCAGCTCCTAAAACCTTGATGTCTTGCCAGAAGATTGGCTTTTAGCACTGGTATTCTCACAGACCGAGAGTCTAAACTTTGCTTGGTGTGTTTTGACACAGCTCTATTGCAAACAGCTTTGCTGGGCAGTTTTCTTACTGCCAGGGATCTGGCCCCTTCTGCCATAGCCAGCTCATCCAGTGAAATAAAATCGCAGTGCATCGTGCCAGTCCAGTAGCCCACATGTTCCAGGGTGATTCGCAGTCAATCTGCCACCAGTGCCAGACACTGGACTTCTTTCAGAGACTTAGCATACTGACAGTGCTCAAGTTGTGTCCGTTTCCTTTTAAAGCCACCTGTAACTTTTGTTTTAAAAAACTTACTTATCAATTTAAGCGTTTTGCTTGTTAGTAGCAATCTTTTTTTTCAGCTTTATGTTATGTTCTCGCACTCCGGTAAGTGCAAAAGACCTTTGTGTCTGTGCATCTCCTACTAACTTCACTATTGCTCACCCACACCTGCCAAAATAAACTCCCCGTATTATTAGCTGCAACACTTGCTGCAGGTGATGCTTGCTGAATTGAAATAGGGGGCAGATTCTTTTACCAGGTTGCAAACAAAAACAGATCTTGTCCCAGAGAAAACTTGGGGTTGTTTTTAGTTAGTGTTTGAAACTCAGATGAGGAGGGAGTTGTGTTGAAGACAGCGTGTGAGTGAGAGCAGTGACAGCATCATCATGCTCTGCTGTTCCGCAGTGCTGCCAGTGTCATGGCAGCTATGCACAGCATGTTACAGGCTAATAAAACATGGTCTCTTCTCTGAAAAAGTTGCCCTCTCACCCAAACGTAAATTGGCTGGGAGAGAAGGCTTGCAGTTAAATGATCATGCACTGATGTTGGGGTCATTTTTTGGATTGTTTTATCAAGTCTTAAAGATTTGTGCCCCGCAAAGTGAGGACTGCAGTAGGCCTTGTCTTCTGCAGCATAGTAGTGGTTATGATAATTGTCATCTGTGGCCATGGCTGGATATGGCCAGGAGCAATTTCTCTGCTCCTGGAATCTTACTTTAGCTTGACTCTGCCTTCAGAGAAAGCATCGACCAGTCTGTTTCTAATATTTATGATATGTAAGCTGCTAGCGACCTGACCTCTGGCCCTGGTGCAGAGAAGTGGCATGTATGTTCTGCTGGGATCAGGTTCTTCACCTTGGACAAGGGAAGATGAAGGCTTTGTTTAAAAATAAAGACATCGCTCTTGGGTTTGTCAGTGGTACTGTACATTTTCTCCTCTGCTGCTCTGTGTTTACAAGCATACGAAAACAAAAATAAATGTATGAGGAAGAGAGAAGAAGGTCAGAATATCAAGTGTCAAAAGTAGCCCATGAAATTTTATTGGTGGTGCATTTAATCAGTGCTAAGCGTTTTTTACAAGGTACATACAAACAGCGGAATTGTAAAAATTTATGGAATGCTGTGTACAGTGTGGCCATTTATGAAGAAAGGAAAATTTATATCCTGTTGAAATAAACCAAAGGGGAACGTTTTATGGAGACTCCGCAACAGCGGGGTACATCAAGTAAGATCTGGGTAAGGGGAGGACGGGATATTCACAGGGGCTTACTGATCTTTGAGATGTTTTTGTGCTTCATGGGGGCTTACTGATCTTTGAGGTGTTTTTCTGCTTCAGCAGCTAATGGTTTGCATCTTTCTGTGGCTGTCAAATAGGCAGGATGCTGGATGCAGTGATGGTATAGTGTTTTGGTTTTTTCACTACAACGGAAAGGAAACACAAGTGAACAGCTGCTACTGGTATCTCTGGTATGAGGCTCTCGCTCTTGGGCTCGTTCCAGTCCAACAGTTTCTTGAGCAGCCCTTAATATCCAGCTGGGAAGGGTTAACTGAAGCCGATCACTTTGACATCAGCATTTTTTTGTTTCCTTTTTGGTCCAGTATTTTGTTGATGATAAAGCACAGACTTAGTCAATTGAGAGATTCCAGAGCTGCAGAATCAGAGATAATTTAATTAACGGAATTGCTTGTGATTGCCCACTGGGACAGCGGGTAGGAATTGCTCGATTTAATTTGGAGAAACAAAGATCACATGCATGCTAATGTTTGACAAATAACCAGTGTTTGGGTTAAAGTTTTTTTGCAAAGAGAGGGGCAGCCAATTCCCAGGAGAGAATTCCCAGGAGGTGATTGCTGACTAACAGCTCAGAGCTACAAATAGGTCCTTTTTCCTCTTCCATGGTATTTTTGTGCCCTTCTTCTGGCCTTCTACCTGAACAAAGCAAAGATTTGCTGAGAGGAAGAAAGTTTGTTCTTATTTTCAGTGCTCAGGGGAAAACACTATGAACGGCAGAAAAACATACATTGGGCACAAAGACTGAAAACTCTCACATGCTGTCTGCCAGGTCTCATGGACTCGCTCCCTGCTGCACAGCATCCTCAGCTGTGACTGCTGAGTTGTTGAAGACTTAAACACAAAGCCCGGAGAGAAGTGCAGGACCGAGCTTCCTCTGCGAGGAGCCCTTCCTTCATGTTTTTGCTTTTGTTTAAAGGTTCTTGCTCATACTCCCCTGTTTGGGGCAGAGATGGATGTCCGCGGTGAGTAGAGCGTGGATGTGCCCTCTGGATACGTTCTCAGCCAGGGAGGGCAATGCAGGTATCAGCGAGGGTGCTCGCTCCTGCGTGGTTGGAGAAGCATCACCGCTGGGGCTCAAGGCATTGATCTTGGCAGTGGTTGTGCTCAGCAGATCTCTCCCGAGACTGATAAATGACGTTATCCAAACACGTCAAATCCGAGCGCTGAGGCGCAAAATTGTTAAAAGAGTCCTCCCACATCCAGCATGAGGTCAAGGCAAAGCGGGGAGAGCAGGGCTGTGGAAGCCAATTCCTTCTTCCCTGTAATTCCCTCTGCCTCCCTTGGCAGGGTAACTTGTACACAGCCTTACCCCGTCCGTGGAGCTTGGCTTTCTGACCCTCGTTCCACCCCGGCATTACCCTGTAAAAATACTGCACAGGCTGCTCCCAGCTGTGTCCGGGCAAGTGCACACGAGGTGTGCACGCAAGAGGGAAGCCTGAGGGAGTTCCCAAGATTGCTGCTGCAGGAAGAGTTGCTCCTAAGCGATGCTTATCTTTAGGATACAAGCAGCAGGTTGACGGTAAAATGTCACTAAATGGAATGGCATGTGTCCCAAGTGTGCTGGCCACCACGGGAGCCAGACACATGGGAAGTGACTCTTGTCTTTATTCCATCCCTGGAGGTAGTTCCAGTTTCCTTTATTTACTAATGTTCTCCCTATTTCCCTTGACCTCATTTCCTCCAGCTTTTCGGAAGCAACCATGCAATTATCGCTCACTTTGGGTTGACCCTTGGCCACCACATCCCTGGTTGCTGCTGCTCCAGGAGGCTTTCCTGAAATCTCAAGTGCAAAATACTCACTTATGGCCAAAATCTCTCTCTTGTGAGATAGGACCTGCATCTTCAGCACTACGCTGTGCGTCAGGATTTGTCCTGAGAACACACTTGGCAGGGAGAACATGGAATTTAAAGTCTGTCACAGCTGAGCTTTGATCAGCGCTGGGAGATACTGCAGTGGCTAAAGCTCCCTCTCTTACCAACGCACCCCAGTCTTGTTAATAAATGTATATTTAACAATGTCTGGAGCGTATGAAGTGATAATAACTAAATCAATACCTCCCACATTGATTGTCCAGGATCCCTACAGCGTGACGCACGCAGCGGTGCGGTAATTTTCCAGCTAACTAGCACCCTGATCTACAGCCCTCCTATTGATTGGCCATTGTATCAGGCAGCCTCTGAGCGTTATTGCTTATACCTCTATTCAGCCTCCTTTTCTGATTCATTCGTTTATTACTGGACAGGTGCGATTATCTCAGAGACTTTCCGAAATTGGCCGATGGGGGTCAGCCGTTTAGACTTCTATAAACAAGCCATTTTCTATCTCCTCTAGTTGTTGCAGTGGCAAATTTTTCCTTCTCAAGCTTTGACTGTTATTGGGCTGGGACTGGGGATGAATTGGCCTTTGCTTGGATCTGCTTGAGTATTCCACTTTTCCCTTTCCTTGCTGAGTCACCTGCCCTTCAGAGGAGGATGGGTAGCTCCACGGATAGTAATGGGAGAATTTAGCAAGCATCGAGGTTCTGCTTGCCACCTGCTTTGGGCAGGAGCCACACTCCCCGCCTTTACACCTCCAGTGCCCTTATGTGTGCAGGAAGGAGGGATGGATTCCAGAAGGTCGAGTCCAACTGCAGCCTTCATCCAGCCTCAGCTTGTTGATGGGCCAGACTGGAAGGGAAACGATTTTCTCATCCCACAATAACCTTCAAGCTTATAAATAAATAACTCTGTTTCTTCCTTGGACAAAACTAACACCTTTCTAGACTTTCTTTGAAAATGCTAACAGCTCTTCCTTGAGGGTGAGAACCCACACCAGGAGGTGATGATAATTTATACCAATGAGTAGGAGCAAGTGGGTGTTTCACAGCGGGGAGTGCTCTCTCCTACTGAAGCTCTTTTGGTTTGTTCCAAAGAATATTTATTGATACCAAGACTTGAATCCACAGTGTCCCTGTCCCCAGGCAGTCCTCACTCACCAGGCTATCACGGGACACATGTATTTCTTTGCCTTTTTTGCAGTTTTAAAATTGTTACCATTTCCTACTAACTGTCACTTCCAATGAGTCTCCTGATGAAGGTCTCTCCTCAGTTAGCTCGTGCAGAGAGTGTCTGATCTGTACAAAGGTAGGAGTGTACTTAACCACATGCACTCCTGCAGCTTCAGTTTCTTCTGAAGTGTCATAATTAGAAAAATCACTCAAGATCTTTTCAACTAGCTCTGTTTCCAGAGCCTTGGGAAAAGCAGCAGAATCACCTCGTGGGAGATACCTCAGGTCCCTCCCTGCGTGCCGGCGACAAGTGACTAATGAACAAAGGAGCAAGTGTGTGCATGCAGCAGGAGTGCTGAGATGGCAGCTCACTTTATTGGTTGTAGTAATTCCACTAGACCCATGTTTCAGCCACTTGTTGATGAATCATCCTCTAAAAAGGTAGAACACACAGGTGCCACTGTGGGTTGTGTTGTGATTGATGCAGCTTCTGGTGGCGAGGTGCTCTCAGGTTCTTCTGAGCTGGAGTCTGCTTGGACAGGCCTGAAATTCACTGACATATGTGAAAATTGCTGGTTTGGTTTGTTTTTTCGCAAGAATGAAAGCCTCAATGTCAATGCAATGCTCTAAACCTTTTCTGGGGAATGCTCGAGGGCCCCTCCCTATGTCTGCACTGTGTACAAGTCGGATTTTGCAGCATGCTGGAGCAACACATCCTTGTCTATAATGCTCCCCGCATCTCATTTGCTAAGCATTGCTGTCTGCCCTTGCTTTTAGGTTGGCAAGTTGGTCTTTTCACCAGCCTCACAGAACCATGAAAATACACTTGCCTGCCCTCAGCACAGCGCCTCTGTGACAAAAGAGATAATGCTGCCCATCAAAAATGACCCTAGGAAATGGGAAAGCAGAGATTGTAAAGCAGCTTTTATAGCCACCCTGTTGGCACAGTGTCCAGTGCTTTTGGTTTCTCCTTGTTTTCAGTATTAGAACCCAACAAGCTAAGGGTTTCTTTAATGTAAAAACATTGTGTTGATCCTGTGTAATGATCTGATTTTGTGTTTCACAAGGTTGACAGCCAGCAAAGACCTCCATTCTCTAAGAGGAAGAACAGCTGCTATTGCCCACAGAAAGTTATTGCATCAGCTTTATAGCAACATACAGAACTTTGTCCAGAGCATTTGGTCCCAAGGAATCTCTTAAGGGAGACAGGAAAAGAGACAGAAAACAAAAAACAACCAAACAAAAAGATCTGGTCTTTAAATGTCTGTGTCTTGCACAAACTTGCTCTGCATGAAGTTGGGAGCCCCAGCCCTGTTGTGTTCTGTCATGATGCGTTTGGAAGTGTTTAACAGCATACCTCAAAGAATTCGCACTGGGCTTTTCAGGAACTCTACTTCACCACAAGTTGGATATATTAGTTCAAATGTTGCCATTTCCTGTGTGGTACCTGTTGTGGGATCATTTTTTCCCTGAACTCTTAACAATCTTGTGTGCTCAGTGATGCTCAGTCTCCATCATCTTTTGCAGAATTACAGAAGACTCTGCAGTGACAACATTTGAAGCGTTAAAGGCTCGTGTCCGTGAGTTAGAAAGGCAGCTTTCCCGTGGGGACCGCTATAAATGTCTCATTTGCATGGTGAGTAGCACTCCACTTGTGGTAATGAATCAGAAATGTCTTGGTATCTTTGCTGAGGAGGGAAGAAGCTTTTCTTCTTTTTAGGGTAGAGTGGGGGAACTCATCTTCGTTCTTATACACGACTTAGCCTTCCAAATGAAGGTGCTAGGTCTTTTTAGCAATTGAAATTTCCGTATGCATTACATTGTTCCACTGGTATTTGTAGCGGTCCATCTGTATTGGGCAAGAAAGCTTCAACTTCAGAAGACTTTCAGCCTTCCTATAGAAAACTCCCAGATACCAGTGTCCTTTTCCTGCATATGCAGATTTACATCTGTAGGAGAGAGCAGAATCTGTGATCTGAGACTCACCGTACGGTTTGAGAACAGGAATGTTGCCTGAGCATTTAAAAGTTGTCAGTGTCCTGCTTGCTCTGTGGTGATGCTGTGGCCTTCTTAAAGAAAGGCAGCAGCTCCCTCTGATGGTCTGAGCCTGCAAAGCTTTGCATCTCCTGTTAGGTTTTCATTCTGCTGACAGCAGGAGAAAATTCTGCTTGGCTGAGGGCTCCCTCTGCAACTTCAGCTTGATGCATGGTGCTCTCTCTCCCGGTTCACGACTTGTAGGTGTGGGAGTGCAATCCCCGTCTCTCATCCCAGAAGGGATGACAGCTTGCTGCTGATTTCCAAAGGTTTATTAGCAATGATAGAAAATACTCAAGGTGTGTCTGCTGAAGTAGCAGCAGCATTCTTGCGATGTAGTTAAGCTGTTCCTGCAGAGCTAAGAGTTGTGATAAGGGTTAATCTTACCCCGTCACTGGTTTTTGTATGATCTGGTGACCTTTCTGATGAGAATAATGGCAGGTGGCCACAGCAACTTCAGATGCTCTTGCGATAACTGTGCTGAGCCAGGTCACCGCTTGAGTGGATTATGGGCTTCCAACAGGAGTTCTGGGAAGCCAGAAAAATGGCCTGCAGGAGACTTTCTGCCTCTGCTGCACAAACATTACAAAAATACAAACTTATGTATTACACAAACTTATTTTTTGCAATACAAAATACAAGGCAATGTTACCCACAAAGAAAGGCGTTGTGATGGGGTTGGGAGCGAAGAATCGCCTGATCCCTGCTGTGACAATAACCTGTTTGCTTCTTCTCCTCAGGACTCCTACACAATGCCCCTGACTTCCATTCAGTGCTGGCATGTGCACTGTGAAGAATGCTGGCTGCGGACTCTGGTGAGGCTCTTGGCTACTTTCTTGTTGACTTACAGACTTCTTCCTCTCTTCTGGGATACTTTATTTAAATCACCATAGGGAAAGGTGCTTGTTGCTTTATTTGCTGTGCATGCAGACTTCCCAAGCCTTGCTGTTGAACACCCCACTGTAGCTTTGACTTGAGTGAGTTTCATTTGAGTCGTCGTGACCAAAGTGCAGTCCTGCCTCTTGCTTGCTCCTCTGCTGCTGTGGGGACAAGCCATTGCTCATGTAAGAGCTCTGTGCCAGGGACAACCTTTCCTTACAGTAATTTCCTGTGGGGCATCCATGCAGAGAGGTAAAGCTGGGAGAATGGAGGCCAAATCCACTGAGATTTCATGGAATGGGTAGCTTCTGAGAAACCTAATATTCCCCTGAAGCAAAGGGAATCATCTTCAGGATAGATGATATGGAAGGGAGCTTTTATGAATATGAATCTGTATTTTTCAGACTATTTGAAATAGCACTGTGCAGTTTTCAAGTGTATGCCATTCTCTTTGGAAGATTGGGGACTACTTTGAACACTGAATAGGTGACCCAGTGTGGCAGTAATTTATACATGTATTAAAGGACATGAGGTTAAAATTTAAGGTGTTATTGAATAAAGTGTTTTCCTTTCCTGTGTTAAAACTGTGGGCTTTATAATCAGCCTTTAATGTCCCCTGTGCAGCTGATTTTCAAGCTTTCATTTTACTCAGGTTGGAGAGTGGAAAATAGTCAGTTGTGCTTTCTAGTTCTCCTGTTAGCAAGATGATACAGTGTTGGGTTGCAAAAAATGTAAGGGAATGCCACTCCTAAAAACTGTTCCTGTAAGGCATTACAAAATCTACTTTATAGAACACGTTGTGTGCTTGGAATTACGATTAAGTCGATCATGCTCCTTTAAATCCTGCCTTTTAAAAGTCTTGTCCAAGAAAAGTTACCAGGACGGTGAAGTGCCTGTGGGCTTGAGTACTAATAGCAACTCAATAACTTGGCTATCCCTTGGGCTGTATTTTATAGCTCTTCAGCTACACCCCGTCACTATTTAGATTATACAAGCTTTTGTAAACATTTTAGCAGCATGTTATAAAAGACACATATGTGGGTACGTAGCTCTGAGGTGTTTGGATGAATGTGTGCTCGGCCACCTTTGCTAAGTGAAGAGTAATCTTATCCTTCAGTGGTGCTACAAGCAGAGGATAAAACACTAATTTCTTTTTCATTTTCTTTACTCTGAAGTCTTTGTCCTCACCTCTTCCCAGCAGCCTCAAGTCACCTTCTAACTCTGTGGCACCGATTTCAGGCTCTTCTTAGGCTCAGCAGCAACTTTGTTCAACTTCAGTCAGGCCCCTTTGTTTCATGTGCAGTGGTCACGTCTGCTCGTGAGGACTGGGAAACCCCAGTCCAGGTGCTCAGGGGTTAGCATTTGCCCTTGCAGAGGGGAGTCATCTCCCCCCTAGGTATCCGTGAGGAAGGTCAAGATGGAGCTGGCGGTGTGCTATCCACACATGGCTCTTCTGCCGACCAGGCAGGCGGGATGGGAATAGTCCAGCAAGACATCGAATTAGGACTTGGCACTTGCATAGGGGAAGCAATTAATAAGTGGCTACTCATGTGTTCCCCAGTCCTAGCCTCTCCCTGCAGCCCCCAATTTATTAAACCAGGCCTTTTCACAAGGCATGCTTGCACTCTCTCTCCCGTCTCAAAAAAAATCTCCCAGCCTGTGTTCGCATGTTTCTAATGTAACCATTAAAATGTAGCCCGAAGACAGCAATAAAAACCCTGGAACGCCTTGGTGCTTTTGTGTCTTGATCAAAGTCAATGTGTGTAATCTCGTTAAGACTGCCCTCCTTCCCCCCTCCTTTTTTATGAATTTAATGGCATACAGCAGCTGGGCTCAGTGTTTAATGCTCACCAACCTGCATTGTTCTAATTAAGGTATCTCCTTTTATTTCGGGCACAAAAGAGACTCTTGTTTTTTTTAACAAGCGAGGAGCTGTGGGATAGTGTGTGTAATAATCGCTGCTGTTACCTTTCCCTGGGTATAAAGCTGGCTCCCCAGTGGGGCTGGGAGGAGGGAGCCTGCGCGTGCAGCACACATGGAAAGACTTGGCTGGGGGAGAGGGGCAACATTTTTCTTCTGTTGTGCAATAAACAATTTGTTGGAGTTAATAGGAGTTGGGGCGGGCGGGTTGTGTCGGGCTTCCGGCCCCTTTTGAACATTCTGGAGATCTGCCATCCCTGCTGGTGAAAAGTCCCCTTTCTCCTGCGTGCCTGTGGTTTATATGCCCAGCCGAGATCTAATATTAAATTAGAGTGTGAGTGTGTCTGTGAGAGAGAGAGGGAGGACCGTGTACTGAACAAGACCCTGGAACTGAAGGCTCAGAGTGCCTGGGAACGCTTCTAAACCTGTGCAGGGTATTGGAGATGGCGTGAAATTTGGTGCTTACGTCTGTCTATGGACCAGAGGAGGTGAAGGGTTTTTTAAAAGGTTTAAGGTTTAAACATTTTCTAGGATATGATGCTACAATGATCTGAGCATCTCTAGTATCCTCTGACTTCCATCCTCTGACTAGGGCCAGTCTAGGGCACTGATGAGGATTGGATCTTTAAAGCACTTAGGCTTTCTGAAAATATAACTTTTGGACTTTTGGCTCTTGATGTCCAATTCCAGATTATAACTGTTCTCTTGCTAAGGGAGAGGGGGAGACATTTTTAACCACCAACTCTACAAATGGCTGCTGGGCTCCCTAGCTTAGGTACTGTTATACTAGAGCTCAGTGCATCAAAGTGACTCCAGGTTCTGGGGATGAAACATCCACCAGAGCAGACTCCATCTCGATCTCCTGTTGCTGTGTTGGATTAACATGAAGGAAAGACTGGAGTCACAGAAAGAGACCCTGGAGATGGCTTAAGAGAACCGAGATCATGGTGCTTGCCGAGTTAGCCAGTGCTTCAGCGCCAACAGAAGCTTCTTGGTTAGTCCTCTTCATGGTGGCCATGGAGAAAGGGAGGAACCATCCCTTTACTCAGCGTCAGAACATGATGAGTTGAGTGGTTTTCTCTCCTTCCACATGCTCTGTGAGCAGAACCGGTCTGCCTGAGGGCTGCAGTCCAGGGGACGCAGGCTAAAGGTGTGTTGTATGCTGCATGCGCTGTGGGTAGCTCTGTGGTTTCAGGCACAACAGGAATGGAGACAGGGAGAGGGATACGAGAACGTGTTGCTTGATGCCATGTGATCATGCCTGCGTCCCCAGGAATTCATACTACCTGTTTTGTCAGCTGGGTTTGTATTGCTCTGTCAAACCACACCGATGAACTTGCTACTCCCTACTTGCTGATTGTCTGGGACACTCAACACAGTGGCGTTTGTCATTCATCCATCCTGCGTGCAGAGAGCTAGTCGATATCTTCAAGTTATGCAGAAACTGGGACACTAGCCTGGAGTGACTTCCCTGTGATCCCTTTTGGAAACCCCTGAAAACACATGCAGGTTCTTCAAAGACAGGAGAGGAAATGGTGTTGCAGGAGGGAGGCTTAGCCTGAGCAGCAGTTCATCTCCCTGAACGTCACCTGTCCTTGCGGTGGGTGTCTATCCTCAGCTAGTTGTTGGACTGCAGCCCTGAGTCAGTGGGTGATGGGGGGTGAATCTCCCCCTGGAAGAGGTTTGTCCGTCCCTTTGCTATCCTTCCCCATTAACCAAGAGGGATCCTGCAGCTACTAGTGGGTCAGATTGATGTTTTCCATCTCCTGGGAAGAGTGCTCTGACAGTAAAGATTGGCAATCTGCCGTGATGCTTTTCTGGGGAGGGTTTGGAGCCACCACCCTTGGAGGTTTGTGAGAACAGGTTTGATGCATGTCCGTCAGCAGTAATTCAGGTTGAGGCGATCTTGCCAGGGGAATGGGTCTGTGAGTTCTTGACATCCCTCTGAGCTGTGGTGTTGTGATCTCCCAAACCCTGGTATCCTTCCTATGAAGTTAATGGAGTTAAAAGCTGAGTCAGGTTGTTGTTTGCCAGTGGATGGAGCTGTCGGGGGGTGCAGGCATGCAGGGGCTGAAAGAGGGCAGGTTTATTTGAGCAGGTGCAGTTTACTGAGTTTCCTGTCGACTGTACAGCCAGATCCAGCATTTCCTATGTGTATTTGCTGACCCCAGGCTTGTACTTGCCTGTCTTGGGCTTATTTGAAAATCACAACTGCAAGAGGAGGAAAAAAATCACTTCTGAAAAGCCACCTTCATCACAGAATATGCTTCCAGGGGATCCATCGATAGAAATGTATGTTCTGCAGTTGACACATTTATATCTTTGGTAGATTACACTACTACGTTCTTAGCCTTGTTGCTTTTTCTAGGCTATAATACCATATATCCCATGTGGGCTGTAGTATTTTTGTAAGAAACAGCACAGATACAGAGCAACCCTTCTGGGTGATTCCCTAGTGCTTCCAGCAACGTAGGGACCTCCTGAGTCAGCAGCTGCATGGAGGATGCTGCACTTGATTCTTCGTGAAGTTCTATCTGCCATGAGGTTGTCCAGTTATTTATTAACATATTTCAGTTTTGGCCTCCAACAACCTGTGGCAGTGAGCCCTACCCTTTGAGGATACTCTGTGAAAAAGGATGCTCTCCTGATTGCTTTAACCCCATTACCTAGTACCCCATAACAGCAGTGGTGAATGGCTGCTTCTCTGGGAACTGGCATTTGCAGAGAAGAAACGGCTGCTTCATGTGCAGGCACGGGGTGAGGGGGCTGTCGCCTTGGTTGAGAATTGGCCCTTGGAGTTTGATTCCTCTCCTGGTAGAAGCTTGCTCTGGGTTTGGGTCCCTCCTGTCATCTCTCTGCCTTGGTTTTCCTTCCTATAAAATAGGCAAGCTTTGAGCCCAGGTTTGACAGTGGGACTGTGTAGACGAAGTTGGTCTGTCTGTGTCTCTTTATTCTCTGTGCCTGGTAGCATATTCTGCTTGGAAATTGCCCGTTTTTAGACCCACAGGACAGCAGGAAGTGCCTAAATCCTTCCTTTTGAGTTTTCTTGCTTTAGCCAATTTATAGCAGACATCATGCCATTTTTTTTAAGAGGCAACTTTAAGACAAAATACTCCAATCCTTCCTGGCACCATGTGAGCCCTAACGACTTCTCAACATCTCAGCTCTCGTTAATGTATTTTTCAAACTACTACCCCAAGTGATTAGCCTGTATTGTGGATCAATCACTTGCCAAATTTTAATTAAGAAAGGAGGAGAAAAAATAAACATCCTGGTTCCAGCCCCTTTTCTTTGCTTTCTAACAGCCCTGGAGCAAACTTCTTGCAGCAGAGTTTTATAAACCCCTCAAAACTGGGGTTTATAATGGAAAAGCTGAGGTGGCCTTTACTCTAGCACACGCAGCTATAACACATCAAGGCTTTTCCATGAAGCTATGATGAAAGGAGCAGAAGGACCTGGAAAAAAAAGAAAGAAAGAAATGGCCGACAGGTGGGACTTATTATTCCACAGCATTTTTATTTCAAGGGAAAAGTTTAGTAACCCCAGCTGGCAGGTGAGCAGTGGGGGAGCAAACGCTTTTTCATTGTGCCTGTGCCAGCGTGTGTGTGTGTACAAGCTTATGTGCCTCTCTCTACAAGAGAGGAGAGCTTAAACGCTAGTGCCAATAAATGTTGTACACCTACACTGAAAAGTCAGATGTAAGGGACAAGGTTCTAAGCAATTTCAATCTAAAAAGAAAAAATCAGGACTTAGTTCTGAATTTAACATACAAGCTTATGTGTGCAGAGGATGACAGTTTTATTTAAAAAAGAGAAAAAAGAAAAAGGCTTCCCCAAGGGTCCAAAGTCATTATTTTTGCTTGAACTGTTTAATACCAAGCATAAGTACTAGGGAGACCCAGAGACCTGGGCCCGGCATGCCACGTGCAGTCAGCCGGCGCAGCATTCAGGCCAGACTGCTGGAGGTCTGTAGGATGCCGTTGTTCCCTCCAATGTACCCCGCCTTCAGAGCTGAAGACGAGCTGCCCTTCCCACGTGCAGGTGAAGCAACATCCGCCACTGCCCTAAATCAATCTGCGATCACGTAGCTTTTGCAGAAAATGGGTCAAGCTACATGTGGTTGGGTTCTGCCTTCTGGCACGGTCGAAAACTTGGCCCTGGCTGCCCATGTGCAGCTCTCAGCCCTAGTGGGGAGAGTGGATCCCCCTAAAGCCATTAGTATGTGGTGCAGAAAGCACATCTCCAGGACAGAGATCGCAGGCTCTGGCAGGATAAATCCACCCATCTTCCCTTCACCTGCAGTATGAAGGAATTGCATACCTGCCCTTGCTTTGCCGTGGAACAGAGGAGCAAAGCTGCAGTCAGTTTAATCAGGCTTGTTCTGCCATCCTGTGGGCTGAGTGCAGGGGGTTTGCGCCTACAGCGAGCACCTGCGCAGCCTTTGGAGAGGCCTGGGCAGAGGGGCTTTCCAGGAATCTGTCCTTCCAAAATTTCCCACATTGAGCTGTCTGGTCCGTGCTAGCGAGGTTGCCCTTGCTAAGTGTCACACACAGCTGCCTGCAGCTGTCTCAGTCCACCTCCAAATCCCAGAACGGAGCACGAGATGCAAGACAGTGAGATGGCAGCAGCTGAGGTTTGCTTTCAGCAAAAATGAACTCAAGGGAGTTCAGTGCTCCTCCCCACCCACCTCCAACTTCAGCAGAGCTAAAGGAGAACAACAGCAGAAATGCTGTCCAGCGTTGCACAGGAGCACTGAGGAATAGGGGGGCATGTTTTTAGGTGGCAGCAAGCACTTCCCTTCATCCTTCACCCCAGACTGAAGGCAGGCTGAGGCATTTGATGGGTCAGGGGACTGGTCTTGCAGAAGGTACCTCTCCCTGGCGCATTGTCCAGACAGGCAGAAGCTCCAGCTACTTGGTTGGATGCTTTGCTGCCTCTTGCCAGTAAGCTGCGCCTGTCTGGGGAAGGAGAGCATGGACGCAGATGTGTGCAGTAGTCACATCTGGAGTGCCTTAAAGTCCCCATGCACGCTTACTTCTGCTTGTCAGGGCACACAGGAAAGCTCGAACGGGCAGCTGCCAACTACTGCCCCTTTGACAGCATGCTGTGAATTAATTCCTCAGCACCTCCCTGCCACTTCCCCTGGGACCCTCCAGCTACAAAGACGATGCCAAGAGGCCAGCCAGCTGCAACAGGCACCGCTGAGGTCCAGGGAGCTGCATGGCGATGCGGGGACTCAGTTGAACCAGGCTGTTTCGTGGCATTTGCATGCAGATTAGTGAGCCCCTCCTTGGCAGTGCTGCTGTGTAGCTTGGCCCACAATGGCTTTAAAGGTGACAAAAGAGGCAGATGTTTAGTTTTTTCTCTCCTACCTGTTGTAGCTGCTGCAGGAAGTTTTTACTGGGACATGCAGGGTTAGAGCTTGTCCTTTTCTGATGCTGGAGATCCAAAGCTATGGTCTTGAGCACAAGCAAAGAGGTGTATTACATAGGCTCTGTTAAAGTCCAGTGCGGTCAGTCTTTGGTTTCATCAGGGTTCTAAGCCTTTCCTTCTAGTTGTGGTTTGTGCTTACTCTTCCCAGAATCCAGCATGCCAAGTCCACTCTGTGAAGACCAGTGGACAGGGCTGCCTGATGCGTTGCACAGGCAGAGTGAGATGGTCCCAGCCCCAGAATGCTGAAAATCTAAACACAGTAGTTAGGGCATAAAATAGGTCCCAGACACCTAGAAGGATGTGCCCGCAGGCATCAGCACCAGAGCTAGGTGCACCACCCAGACTTGGTGTGCGGCTGTTTTAGATCTCAGGTGCAAGTCCCTGTGGTTCCCACGTGTGTCGGGGCAGCAGCTCAGCCGCCAGCAGCCAGGGATATCAAATGGGAGCCTGATTGCTCAGGAGGCCAAAGCTCAGGAACAGCGAACGTGCAAAGTCCATGTCTGCCAGCAATAATGTGCACTGGGAGCAGGGACGGGCTGGTTTGAGACTGGTCTGCAGGGACTTTTTGGTAGTACTCAAGACTGCAGAGCAAACATGACTTGCACTTCTTCAGAACGACATCCCCATGAATTACTTGCACCCATGTAAATTTTCTGTACCTGGGACTCTCTCCCAGGGGAGAAAGCCCCTGTCCTCCCTCCGCAGGTGTTGTCACAGAGCAGAGAGAAGTCCTTTTCTAAGCATCCTTACTTTTTGTAAGCAGCAGTGCCAGCTCCTCTCCTAGGGATGTCCCCAAGATGCAGGTAGCAGTACCGAAGCAGTGTGGCAGGTCACAGTCCTGCCCTGCCACTCAGTCCACGTGCTGCAAGCTGCCGCACTTAGTGCTGCCGGTAGTGAAACAAGCCCTGCTAGGGGAGAGCAGCAGCATCGCTGAACCGAACAGCTTCAGTTCTGCCAGCAAGCCCCACGCAAGCTGGCAGGCTCTCACACAGCATCCATCAGCTCGCTTGTCACACTGAGCGCTAGGCGTTTAGCTGCTGGAAGGGCCTGTCTGACAGCAGCGAGCAAAACTCGGGGTGCTCGGACAGGGCCTGTGCTCAGTTCTGTGCGGCAGGAGGTTGTGTCGAGGCTGCGGTCAGTGTTGAAAGCCAGGGCATCCCGATTTCCTGCGCTGCTGCTGCTGCTGTAGACGGCAGGCTGCCTCGCAGCAGAGCCATCTTTCTGTCATTTTTCCCATCAACTGTCTGTCACATCTGCCAATCTAATGATGACCGGCTTAGGTTGACCCCGATTCTGAGGCTTATTAACACCCTCTTGCTGTCAGGCTCGGTGACAGATGGCACATCAGCCCTTGTTTTATTTCATGTAGTGTTCGTGTCGGCCGCCCATTACCTCGCCCCAGCTCACATCACAGTTTGCTGGTTTCAGCTCACCTTGGCAGAACACTCGTCTCCGCAGCATCTCTGTGAGCTGGGTGGGAACAGGACAGGGGTTTTCTTCATGCCAGCAGTTCTGGGGCTTTTGCAGGATGGCCGAGGCAATCCCCTGACGTGCTGCCCTGAAAGGGATGGTCCAACTCCCCCCATGAACCAGTTCAGTCATCCCAGCTGAAAACTGCACTTGTTCCAGCTGGGTTGGTTTCCTGCCTGCTCAGTGACCTGAACTGGCTCATCGAGGGCTGCCGGTGAGCAAGGGAAGCCGAAAGGAGCAGATCTGCCTGGCAGCCAGCAGTGATGGCGCAGCAGGACAGGGGGCTCAGGCCGATCCATCTGCAGATACTCCTCTTCGTGGAGCTGCTGAGTTTGGTGACAGACCGTGGCTCTGGGTTTCAGCCTCCTGCAGAGCTCCTGCCTGCCCAGCTGCCTCGCGCTGGGGACTGGAGCGGGATGAGGGGTTTGCAGGGCAAGCGGGAAAGGTGTTGGGGCTCCCCCTTCTCACAGTTTGTGCCCGCTGTTGGGAGGGCATGGCCCGGCCTGGAGGGGAAGAGGGGTGGCCTTGCTGCCCCTGCTCCTGTGCTGCTCCCCTCGAGATCCCAGGCCAAGGGCAGGGTCGGGCGGGTTTTCCTCCTTCGCTCTCTCACGCTGTTCATCTCGTCTGCTGGTTGCAGGGTGCCAAGAAGCTCTGTCCCCAGTGTAACACCATCACGTCTCCCGGAGACCTTCGGCGCATCTACTTATGAAGGACCCAGCGGGAGGGCGGGACCCAGCTACTCGGCTCAGCTTATCACACCAAGGGGGAGAAGAACGACAGCAACAAAAAAAAAAAAAAAGACGTTTTAAAATTTAAAGAAAAAAAACAAACCAGAGACTCCAGACATGGACTCGAGGATACAGGAGCAGTGGGGAGCCTTGGCTCCCAGGTCCCGCGTGTTGAGACCTCCTTCAGCATCTGCAGCGGGCAAAACCAAACCCTTTGTTGTGAAGCCCCCTTTTTTAAAACCAGTATTCCCCATCCACCCGTTCCCTGGAGCTGGCTTTGCATCGCGGATGGCTCGTGAGCCATCTTTTGGACTGTGTTGTTGACCACTCTGCTCCCAGGAGACTGGGGAAGGGACCCTTGACAGAAAGATGTTAAATAACCTGTAACTTGTGTTTTGTTCAGTTATTTGGTTTTTTATTTGTTTTGGTTTGGTTTGTTTTTTGGTTTGATTCTGTTTTGGTTTTTTGTGGTGTTCTAGTGATAAAAAAAAAGGTTTAAAGAAAAAAAAAACACACCCAGGCAGAAATGAAGCACATGTAATATAGATTATATATGTTTACAATGTTGTGTATAAATGGGATAGACTCAAACATTACATACTAATAAGTTTCCCTTTCTTTTTTTTGGGTTGTATTTTTTTTAAAGAAGAAAAAAAAATGAGCAGAGAACATTAAACCCATATTTTTCTTGGTTCAGCAAAGTTTTGGCATTAAAGTCATTAGTTTAAAAAAAGTATATATATACATATATATAATATAAATGGTTTAATGTTCTGTGGTGTATATTTCCTCATTCAGATATGAAGTTAACAGCTTTTAGTAATGGCTGTAGCATTGCCCATAACTTACAGAACTTATGGGGAGTAGAGGAGGTGGATTTTTGTCATTAGTTGTAGCTAATGGGGCTATTTATAATAGAATCGTTATCCCCGGAAAGACACGGCTTTTAACTCCTCGCCGGGAGACCGGGCAGGGTGGGGGGATCTGGCTCAGCCCCCTTTGCCTTTCCCAGCTGGGGAAGGGGCGAACGGTGCGGAGCTGGAGGGAGGCAGCGTGCCAGAGCGCTGCCCTCTGCCCCAGCCAGGACTGCCTGCTCGAGGGTCCGGCTGACCCCCCTCTGCCTCTCCCAAGGCCGTAGCCCCTTCCCACGCCCCTGCCTTGCTTTGCCTTCCTCCCCTGCGAGCAGCGTTTGCTGGCCGAGGATGCCCAAGCTGTGCCTGGTGCCCGCTAACAAGGCAGGATGACGGGGAAGCGGCGGGCACGGGATGGGACAGTCCTGCGGGTGGCTTTGCCCAGAGAGGCTGGGCCGGTTCCCTCGCCGCGCTGCCCGGCAGAGATGCAGGAGCCCTGCAGAGCCAGCCCTGCCCCGCACTGGCTTCCCCCAGCTCCCACGCCTCTGGAGCCTGCGTTTTGCAAAAGAGGTTTTGGCACTATGGTGGAGAGCCAAACCAGCCCTGTCTCATCCCCATGGCCACCCCCAGGGCTTGCAGAGATGCTTCCAGCCAGAGCCGGAGGTTCTTCCCAGCCCCAGCTTCTTCCACGTCATCCCCTATGCTTGTCCCTGTCTCCTGTATCCTCAGCCTTAACCAAAGCTGCCATCTGGCCTCGTTTTTTTTTTTTGTTGTGTTTTCTTTTATTTTCAGGACCTGAGAAACAGATACTGATCCATTTCCCAAGGCGAACTTCTCGCAGTCCCATGCCGTGCAGCCCTGCCCCGGCTCCCCGGGCAGCCGCGGGGTGCCAGCTCCCCCGAAGCCAGAAGACGGGGAGATGGGGAAGTTCATCTCCCCCTGCTCCTGCGGAGAGCACAACGTGACTGGGGCATTTTAAGTGGATGAGGGGTTTGGAGCTGGGTCCCCAGCACCGCTGGGCTGCTGGGGCCTTTCCAGAAAGGGAAGGGCTGGGGAGGCAGGATGCCTGGGAGGGGGGACAGTCCCATCACCGTGTCTTTGCCCTGAGCTTGATGCTGTTTTGCAGAGAGCAGCTGCTGTCCCTGGCATCTCTCGAGTGATTTCAGAAGGATCCCGCTGCACCCAAAAAAAAAAAAAAAAACCAAATTGAAGGAGCTGTATTCTATAGGTATCTTGGCAAAAGGTGACAATTCCCAATTGAGAGTTTCCTGGGTGTCCAAGCTCATAGCAGCGTGGTGGCCTCTGAGACCAGAGAGCTGCAGCCCCCCATGCTCAGGGGCGCATCCTTGCAGAGCTCGGGGGACCAGAGGAAGCCAAGGCACCCCGGGAGGGCTCTGCCTCCCCAGGGAGGCTGCGGGCAGGGGAAGGAGCGCAGCGGTGGGCTGTCCCTGCTGGGTAACCCTCCGGCCAGCAGCACTCGGGCAGGGGAAGGGTGGGCACACAGAACTTGGGTCTGGGTGTGTAAAGGGGGAAAAATTGGGGCGGGGGGAAGGGGTATGGCTGGGCTGTGAGTGCCACCCAGCCAGGGCTGCGCTGCCTGGGTGCTGGCGCTGGGGTCTCAGAGATGGGTTTGGAGAGGGTGCAGTGGGTGGGTTTGGGAGGCAGCCGGGAAGGGGGAGAGGACAGGATACCCCACCCCAGCCTTTACTTGGAAACAGGAGGGAGCCAGGTTTTCGGGCGGGTGTTGTGGACCAGCCGTGTGCTCTATGTACGTATGTGTAAAACCATATGTAACTAGTCATTGGTTCTTTGGTTTGGGGTTTATTTTTTGATTATTTTTTTTTTAATTGTAAAGCCATCCCCTGTTTTTAAGGGGGAGGAGGCTGCAGGGGGAAGGCTGGGGAGAGAGGCATCCCAGTTTGTAACATGCATCTGCTGCTTCCCCTCTTCTATAATGAGTTTAAATGATTTTTAAAAAAAAAAAAATTGAAATATCGGAGTTACCTATCTTCGCCCAAAGAATCCCAGTTGCACAAAGCGATATTCCGGTGTGTCGATGATTGTGTGTCAGTGTATATTATACAAAGAGGTACTTGTCACTCCCGTTTGTAAACTACATTTGACATTAATTAAACAAGTATAAATCTTCTTGGGCGCTTCCCGCCTTTCTGTGTTTCCCTTCGCAGGCGAGAAGCAGAGGAGGTGAAGCCCCCCACACACCGTGCCGCAGCCCCTGGGTGTGGGTAATATCCCAAAGGGGAGCACCGGTCCTATTTTGGGATGCAGGGACAGATGCATGGACAGAGGCAGGGGGATGCTGGGGAGGGACCCCTGTAGGGGGCTGGTGGGGGTCCCTCCCCAGCATCCCCCTGCAATGATGCATCTCTGCCCCACCACAGATGGGGTCCCCCAAATTTCCCCCCCCCCCATAGAGCCAGGAGGGCACACCTCAGGGGACATCCCCCCCCATAATGAAGTCTCTTCAGCTGCATTAGATGGGGGCAGGAGGCACCCAGCCCCAACAGATCTATATATTCTGCATTAGGGGCCACTGGCACCGTATAGGGTTACCCCCGACAGCAGGGACCAGGAGGCTGCAGGGGTTGGGGGGGGTAGAGGTCAGGTTCCCCCCTGGCGTGGGGCTGGCGCCGACGCTTTTGGTTTACAAACATTTTACAGACGGGTCGATGCGGATGGCTGCGTCCCCTGGGGATGGGGTGCTGGGGGGGTCCCCAGGCTGGGAGGGGGGAGCAGTGAGGATGTCAGGGTCCTTTTGCCATCTGCAGTGGCAAGGATGGGGAAAGGGGTGGATTTGGCTGCTTTTTTGGCTGGCAGGGAGCAGCACAGCATCACAGCCACTCTCTGGTTCGCTTTCAGCCCAGAGGAGGCCTGAGGCCAGGGTGAGGGGCTGGAAACCTCCCTCCCTCCCTTCACCACCACCCCTCGCCCTGCAGCAGGCTGCTAATATTTTATTTAAAATATCTTTAGGAAGCGCAGGGCCGTGATGTATCGGATGTATTGAGAAAATGCTAATGTGTAATAGCGTGTGTCAGGGGCCTCGTTCATCACCCCGAGCCGCCTTCTGGGGGATCCATATCTAATTAACAGTAATGAATGAGGGAGCCCACCTAATGACAGCCCGCCAGTTTGTTATGGAAATGAGGCAATCCCATTAGGCAAAACACTTAATTAAACAAACTGCTCAGAGTGGAGGCCAGAGCAGGATGGGCACAGGCCCTTTGGGGAACCGGGGGGCCCTGGTACCTGGCCCCCCACATGCCAGGTGGGGGCACAGAGGCTGCTGCAGCCCCATAGAGCCGAGTGCCCGTGGTCAACCCTGACAGCCATGGGCTGGGGAAGCCAAGAGGGACCCACCAGGGTGGGGGTCCAGGCCAGGGAGGGGGCAGCGGGATGGGTTGCATCCCCTTCTTGTCTCTCCCATCAATGGGTGCGGAGGCGGCAGAGGCCAAACACAGATTTCCAATCAAATGTGTGTACTTGGCTCCCGCTCTATTGACACTGAAGCAAGAAGGGCTCAAGGTTAATTCCTTATCAATACCCTATTGTCAGCTCATTCATCACCCAGGGAGGGCAGGGGCTGCCCAAGCTCTCCCTGCCCCAGCCCCCATGGGTTTGGGAGGGTGACCGAAGGATGCCGTGCACCCCTCTGCCCACCCCAGCCCTGCCCAGGCAGCCTGTCTCCGGCCAGCGGCACTGGGGTGGGCTTGCAGCCATGTGAGGACGCAGAGAGGAGGGGATGGGAGCTCAAGTTCAAAGGGAAGAGGATGGGGACGATGCCGGGCAGGCAGCGTGAGCAGCTGCCCTGTGAGTCCCAGCCTCCCTTGCCTGTGCCCCAGGCTGGGTGCAGGACCCGTGCTGGGGGTCTGCTGAAGGCGCGCATTGAGGGGGTTCAGACAGTGGCTGTGGCCCCCCGCGTGCTGGGGAGTCCCGCCAGCCTTTCCAGAGAGCAGCGCTAAGCTCAGCTCCCTCCCCAGGGCTGGGGGGCTACAGAGAACCCAAGGGAGCTCCATGGTCCCGATTTGTGGGGTTTCCAGAAGTTGGACCATGCTCAGTCTAACCACAGTATTGCACAGATTTGCTTAAAATACAGCTAGCCCTGCCTGGGTGATGGAGAGGGAAGTGCTGCAACCTGGCCTGCCGACACGGGAAGGGCAGTAAAACTATTCCTGCCGTTAGACTGTCGGTTTTATCAATTAAAGCTGAGAAATAGGATCTAGTACAACTTCCAGGGGCAGGCGGCTCTAGGGCTAGGTGCTGTTCTGTCTTAGCTCACAACCCCTGCTTCTCGTCATCGGAGTTTGTTCCCGTTAGTCTCTTCCCCGGCCTCGAGAGGGGACTTCAGGCAGGGATGCTCTCAGGCACGCAGAAGCGCTGGGCTGAGCCGCGCCGTTTGGGGTCTTCTCCAGGATTGTCTGGTCTTCTTGTCCCCTAAACCAGCCGCCTCTCCACGCAGGAAAGAGGGGGGCTGCTGCCACCTCGTGGAACGCTGCTCCCTCCCGGGCCGGAGCATCCCACGCCCGGCCCGGCCGCTGCGGCCAAGGAGGTTGGCACAGCCGCCCCCTCCAGCTCCCTCCTCCGTCACCTCCACGGGGCGATGGAGACTGACCTCACGCCTCCCCCTTCTCTTCCTAGGAAGCAGCACGTGGGGTTGGGTTGCTCGTTTCCATCTCAAGCCGCCCACGCTTTTCCATCAGCGGCAGAGCTTCGCACGTACACCCGCGGCTTCCCAACAGTTACAAAGACGGGGCCTCAGCCCATACGCAATTTGCTGCCCCGACGCACAAAAGGCAACAGCAGATTTGTTTTAAAACACCTTTATTAGGTGTGGACACAGGTCAGGCTTTGCCCAGGGGCTTGGTTTGAATTACTTATGCTGCAAGATGCTCCCCCCTGCTCCTGCCCCCAGGTCCCTGCCGCAGCCTCTCCCAGTGCCACGGGGCCCGCTGGCTGCACGGGCACCCTCCACCGCCCCTCAGCAGCAGCTCAGCACCTTCCAGCCCAGGCACACGACACCAACTAAGTGGCTTTTTGAAAAAACCTTCCTGTAATATCACCGCTGCCTGGGGGGGGTGAAGGCAGCACAGGGGAGCGAGCCGGCAGCCAGCTGCCCTCACAGGAAACACTCAAAACCAGCTTTTGTTGCTGAGGAAAGGTTAATTTGTGCTTTTGCAAAATGAACCTAGCTGGGAAACGCACAATGGCAGCACCTGGACCCTGGGCACCCTCCTCTCCCACCACCACTGGTGTTTCGCCCACACTGCTCCACCGTCTGCGCACGAGGGCTGGGCTGTAACAAAACGAGCTCCAGGCTCCCCAGGCAGAGATCACCGGTGCCACATCCCGCTCCCCACCTGCCAGGCAAGCCCAGGGACACTGCATTTTTCATCCCAAAGAGCAGATCTGCACACCCCTCCCACAGCTCATCTCAGAGATTTACGTGCATTTGCCAAGATATCCCAGCCTTTGGCTTCCAGTGTTCAGGCTGAAGCTCTTTGGGAACCCATGCTGCACCAAACTGTGACAGTTTAGCAAGGATTAAAGGGGTTGAGGCTGGCCTTTTTTAAATCTAGCGTTTGGATCAGTTCCTGGCCGTGTGCCTTCGGGCTCCAAGTTATTAACCTTCTGCTTCAAATAACAAGCAACAGAAATAAAGAGGGCAGAAAGGGGGGACAAGCATACATGCTGTATAGGAAAGAAGGTGGCAATATATATCACACCATACATTTAACACACTGCTCATAATCATCATTAAAACTTGCTGGGACATGGAAAACAAAACCTACCCAGAACATTGGTACTGATGACTTCCTCTGTAAATCAGTGGCTTGCTCGAGATCCCCCCTGCTCTTAGGGAGGTGTGTACACAAATTAGCCCTGAATTTCAAGTCCATTTTGCAGCAGTGGAAATGCCTGTGAGCTGGTTCCCATCTGCACAGGGCACCTCCGACCCGCTCCCTGCCTGCTGCCCCGGACAGCAGGGAGGTGGAGCAGGGCTGGACTGAGCTGGTGGAGCAGCAATCTTGTGGTGGGAGGTAAAGGTGGGATGGAAGGTGTAGCTGACACGCATGGGGCTCTGCCTGGAGGGAGCTTCGCCGTCCCACCACACAGGGACGGAGGGTTTAGCTCCAGCTCCACAACAGCCCGAGTCCTTAAACGGGAGAACTTCAACGCCCACAGCAATAAACAGGAACAGCAGATTCGCAGCCCAGCACAACTGTATTAATTCAGAGGCGTATATTATGGAGTGTTTAACTGTTCTGTAAATACTGAACCTGTAGAAAGCAGCATGAGGGCAAGTGCTAGTTAAATAACCTTTGTCACCTCTGCTCCCCAAGAGTTTTCACAGTATCACAGAAGACACAGCCCAGCTCTCCAGGAAGGTGGGGAAATAGAGCACGGCTCAGGAGTTACAGCACTGATAGCACAAGCCAGGGGCCTGCTTTAAAAAGCTGGGAGATCTCTGATGGGCTTTCTGGGAACAGGGGACCACGCCTGGATTTTAGAGGTCCAAACCCTAGGAACAAGAATTTCTCCATAAGACGCGGCAGGCTGAAGGCGATCTTACCACAGCGTGGCCCTCACAGCTTGCCTCGGCAGTGGAAGCTGAAACTGGGATCACACCCACAGAAGACTGGACCCTGAGCAACAAGGACTCCTGTGCCTGGAGCCAGTTTTTGCTTTAAAAAAAAAAAACCTGCAGACAAACCAGACCATCAGCCTCTTTTCAGTTAATTCTCACCTATCCTATACACTCCAGTCCACCCTTTAAAACCATGGCCAACGTGGGGTTATTCTTTAAACTGAAGGAGGGTCAATTTAGATTAGATGTTAGAAAGAAATTCTTTACTGTGAGGGTGGTGAGACACTGGCACAGGTTGCCCAAAGAAGCTGTGGATGTCCCCTCCCTGGAAGTGTTCAAGGCCAGGTTGGATGGGGCTTTGGGCAACCTGGGCTAGTGGAGGGTGTCCCTGCCCATGGCAGGGGGGTTGGAACTAGATGATATTTGAGGTCCCTTCCAACCCAAACCATTCTATGATTCTATGAAATAAGCATTGCCACACTAGCCTGCTAAAACCACTTGTGCTAGCCACTGACCACAACTCACCTCATGCTTCCACCTCTGTGAGGTGTTATGGTTCTTGTTTTAAACTTCCAAATTATTTTAGTGCTTCCCAAGAGACCTCCCTCTCTGTGTTTCGATTCTGAACAGCAAGTGCTTTGTAATTGGGGATGACAGCATGCCCAGGGTGGGCAAGACAAGCACAGCAGCCCACAGGCAGCAAACATCTGTAAAAATCCTCGTGCTTTTTATGTTCCTCCCTCTCGAGGGCAGCCCCTTGTTCAAACAGGGCCATCTCAGAGTCCTCCAGAGCCTGTTCCTGTTCCTGGCAATCTTTGACAGGGAATTTAAAGCTGGCTAATCCTGTCCACGACATTATTAATTAGCTTGCAATGCTGTGACACGGCATAAACATATTAGCAGGCTCTCTCCTCTGTCTTTATGCCCACTTCTCCCCCAAATAAACAACAAAACCCAAAACCAAACATGGGTGAAGTACAGTGCAATGAGCTACTTTTTTCACTAGGTGGAAGGAATTAATTTCTTGTATTACTAGTACATGCTGCATGGACAGCAAAGACTGATCATCTGAAGATAACATTATGGGGAAAAATATTGAATTTCATGGTCATTTGTGGGCTGGAAGTGATTTAAGAAACACCCAGTATAAATCATAGCTCCAAGAGACAGTTTCATTTTTCTCTGCAGTTCCACCTTTCTCTTTCTGAGGTCTTTTGGGTTACAGCTGTGGCAGTTTCCCTGCATTTCCTGATGCACAACCCAGGCTGCTCAAAGACACGTGAAAATAAACGAGCAGTTCTCCAAGAAAGCAAAACTACTCAGAAGAACACACAAAAGACTGGAAGGAAAAGAAACAAAACACAAGACACATTCAAAAAGGTTAACTTAAATCTTTCAGTTGAAGAACACAAAAGTTATGACAAACATTTGAGCTCCCACCAAAGATCAGAGCTTTAACTGCTCTATCTCAGCTATTTAAGGGAACCAGATGACTGCCTGGTCATACTGCCCTGCACAAGCCTTTTCCAGGCCTTATGCTTGGTTTCTGGGTCTGATCTCCAGCAAGGAGCATCAGCAGAGCTGGGATGCACCGAGAGAAAAGTCCGGCAGAGCTGCTTCTGTTCGCTTACTGCAAGATAAAAGAAACGGCAGAGAGAAAAAACAAAGACATGGAAGAGCTGTATTGTAAAATCAGTACAAGGCAACAGAACGTGAACATCGGACATCAGGGACAAGGAGACAACATGGAAAACAGAGAACAACAGGAGATAGGAAGAAACAAATAACATTCCCTGGAAAATTCTGGTCTGTGACACCTTGGTAAAGCACATCAACTTCAACCACGCTAGGATTTCACCTTTAGTACTTTAAATTAATCCATATCTACTTTCTGCTATAACATGCCTGGCCCAAAGGCCAGTCTGGAGGCTTTCAGGCTTGTAGATGGTGAAAATAAAACAAACAAAAAATAAAGCTAAGAAGTCTCTACTTTCGTCCCTTCAAAGGCACAAAGGCAAAGGGGGTGACATTTCCCATACAAGCTGAGCAAAGCAGAGGCAAACATTGGCAGTCATTACACCACTAACGAGGTGAGCCCCCGACACAGTCAGACAGGAATGTCGTACAGAGGTTGCTGTAATAAGTGGGATATGCCCGCATATGGCTGACGTGAGCCGAATCTGAGAAGTCTACAGCTTTCACGGAGACACCGAGCTGCTGCCGGGCATCAGCCATGTCCTTAACTTCGCTGGCCTTGATGATAGCATCAGCTTGGGAGTAGAGGTAAAGTTCAGGCCACCGCGAGGGTGCTTTCAGCAGGGCGTCGTAATGGCTCTCGTGGATGAAACGGGTCAACGGGTACAGCAAGATCCGCAGCACAACAGCTGTAGTAGCAAAAGTGAATAAGAGGAAATACTTGAGCAGCACATTCGTGGATACCAAGACAGCTGCCAAGGCACGAAGGCCTCCTCTCAAGTTCCTTCTGCCAGGGGCACTATCAAAAATGGTGCCTGCTATTTTGAGGTTCTTAAATGGCTTGTGAGTGTGGAGTGCCTCAATGATGTAACGGTACAGCATGACACCACCATTGCTAAAAACATGAAAAAGAATTGGTCTGTTTTCAATGCTGTAGTCAAAGAGCAGCTCCAGGAGTCGCCTGGCCGGGGTCTCGAGGGATCTGATGCCAAAGGTTTCAGAGAAGAATATCATCTTCCATGAAGCCGTGTAGCGGATGACGGTGCAGCCCTAAGAAGAACAGAAAGAGACCCCACACATATTTAGGCTGTGCTGTAAGTTACGTGGAGTAGGCAAGCATCGGTACAAAGAATGTGAAAATCTGGGACAGGTTTGCAACAGAAACCACAGGGCCAGAAGAAAGTCTTTAGTGTCAGTAGCGAGGCACCAATATGAATAGGATTATATTAATCACAACAGCACACAGTATTATGAAAAGGTTGCTGCAGTAGCAGAGGCTTGGATTTGACAATGTTTGAGATCCTTTCAAATCTTGTGCTGACTGGCACAGCCCCTGGGGACATTGCCACCCAGGCTTTCATGAGTGTTAGTCTTCATCCAGGAAGAGAAAACCATGTCCCTGATTCACAAACCTTCAGTATCAGCCATTTTGGTCAGAAGGGCCTGCTCTGGTACACATCTAGTTCATGACATTGAACCAAACGTAAAGAGGAGTAGGACCTTCTCCCTGTCCTTGGGCAGGACTTGTTCACAGCTGTCTCTAAGACCCACCCACAATCAACACTGACTTGATTTTCATAAGCCTTTCTGAAACGCTCCAGCTACGCAAATGAAGAGTTCAGAGATTCAGAATGCCTGAGCAATTGCCTTTACAGTTACAGCCTTACATTTAAGTACAGATTGGGAAACACAATCTTGGAGGAGTTTCTAAATAAGAGCAGATGGAACTACATTTATAAATGCTTCAGATCTGTTCTATCACCTACGCTAACTGACATTACACACTGACAAACACAAGGCAAAGCCACCGAGACAGCCCTCCCACCCAGAGCTCCCTAAACAGTGAACAAGGAAGAAGAGGCTATCAAGTTCTTAAATCAAAGTCTTCTACACCGTCTTGCCATGGTTGCAGCCACTTCCTCATTAGGGAGCTACGAAAACCCTTTCTCTCCTTTCCCGTTCCTATCATCTTTCTGATAAAAAAGTATTTTCAAAAAAAGTTGGCATGCTGCCACGTAATGCGCTCCTCATCTGCTCGGCAGCATCTCTTAGTCACAACAGTCACTTAACAATTAATTCTTCACTAGAACAAGCCAATTCGTGACTCTTGCACTGGATTACACATTAACAATAGATTTGTTAATGTACAAACTTTGCCACCTATAGATGAAGCAGATTTGGATAAATCCAAGAACCTTGTATGCTGACAAAAAAAAAAAAAAAAAGTAGTCTGTTTCACAGGGTCCCCATACTACAAGCTGGGGTCATCCCTGTAAAATACAGTATTAGAAAGGAAATTATCGTAACTTAGAGAAATAGCAATCGGATAGGCCTCCCTGATTCTGGTTCCCTGGAAGTGTTTAAGGCCAGGCTGGATGAGGCTTTGGGCTACCTGGTCTAGTGGAGGGTGTCCCTGCCCATGGCAGGGGGGTTGGAATGAGATGATCTTTGAGGTCCCTTCCAACCCAAACCATTCTATGGTTCTATGAAACACAAGGAGCTCCTAGTGGGCAGGTATGACTACCATAGGATGCCTGTTTCAGACAGGATAAAATTAATTCAGATTACAACATTTAGGTGAATCATCCTGACAGGAAGAAAAAGCCGAAGGAGCGACAGATGCTGATGTGCTCTGTCAGCCCTCAGCCTGGCTCACCAAGTCTGTGCTGTGGCCTATTGGCAAGTGTAAATGCATCATCTTTCCCTGTATGTTTACCTGTTTGGAAAGCTAACATAGTTCATGTCATTTCTGAACAACCTCACAACTTTAAAAATGTTAAAACACTCCAGTGATTCACACAACAGTGAAAAAGTTTCTCCAAGGAATTATTTTTGTCTCAGCTGCACGCACAAAGATGACATCAGCAACCGTTAGATAATGCTACCTGGGCTCCAAGAGACAAGGAGCTTTCAATGACAACAGAACTCACCACTCACCCCCAAAGACTCTTCAGACTGAGAGAGGCTTTTGATTTTACCAACATGCAGAAAAGAGGCAGTTTCTCAGAGAGCTGAACGACAGCGTCGTGAAAATATAAATAAGCTACTCACCTTCTGACTGTAGATTGCACTGTATTTGGCCAGGTATTTGTCCTGGCAGCCTGCCCAGCCTAGGAGGATCACCACAGGCTGACCATCTGCATGCTCTCTCTCTCTACTGCTCTCTGAAACAAATCACAAAACTTAAAATAATAGTCCTCCAGTCTACCAGAATCAGAACTTACAGGAACTTGTCTAGATAACAAAGTTTAAAGGTAACGGTGAAGCAGGTACCAGTTTCTCAATCATGAATACTGCCTCATCCCAGTTTCACTACGTGGGTGTGCTCAATAGGACAGCAGCTTCAGTCCCTGCAGCTTCCCAAAGGTCTCCACGGGTGCAGAGCCAGCAGCGCACAGATCGCTACGGGGGGCAGAGACCCCCTCCTCACGCCTCCTGGGAGCTGGGGAGGCCTCAGAGACTGCTGCCCACTTCCAGGGGGAAAGGGAAGCGTCCTGCCCTGCCCTCCAGGAACTACCAGACACCCGGTACGGCACCAGGGTCTACACAGTTCCCTCCCGCCACACCGTAACAGGTCCCCCAGGCCCGGTCCCCCCGTCTCCACCCTCAGAGATCCCCCAGGCCCGGTCCCCCGCCCCCCTCCACCCTCAGGGGTCCCTCAGTCCCTCCTGTCAGTGGGGCCCCCAGGGCCCGGTTCCCCCCTTCAGCCCCGGGCCCCCCATGCCCGCTCCCCCCCGCACCGCGGGCCTCCCCCGGCGCCGGCGCCAGCTCCACCGCCGCCTCCAGCCCCCGGACCCCCATCGCCGCGCACTCCCGCCTTCCACCCCACCGGCGCTTCCGCTCTCCCCACCGGAAGCTCCGCCCCTCCGTCCCTCCTGCAGCCAATGGGAAGGAAAAAGCCGACCCCGCCTCACTCTCCATCCCTTCCCCGCCTCCCACTTCCTTAGCAACGCGCCCTTAGCACCCGGCTCGGGCTGGACGTCCCGCCCACTGGTGATGGAAACCGGCTCACCTATTGGGCCGAGAGGGGCAAAGACGGGTCGCGATTGGTTCTCGTGGATGTCAGTCATGCTGCAGGGTATCCGCCCCCTCGGGGAAGGTGAGAGGGAGCGAGGGGCTGAGGAGGGCGCTGGGGGGTTGTAGGGCCTGGGGGGGTGAGTTGAGGGGAATTGTAGGGCCTGGGGTGGGAGTCGCAGTCAGGGATGCTGAGGGACTTTGTTGGTCCTGAGTAGGGCGTTTGGGGCAGGGAGGGTGGGCATGGGGGCTGGGGTCAGGGAGCATGTGAGGGACTGTAGGGCCTGAGGTGGGGTTTGGGGTGTGGGGTGTGGGGAAGCACAGGGCCTTTGTTTGGACTGGATCGGGCCTGGCGGGATGGTTGGGCCTGGGGTCGGGAATGTTGAGGCTGCGGTGAATTAGGGGGGTAGGGGCTGGGATGGATGTAGGGGGTCAGTGCAGGGCCTGGCTGGGGGTGAGGGGAGTGCAGGGGCTAGGTTTGGGTTTGTGGCTGGGGTTAACAGGGGAGCTGGGAGGCAGGACACGTAGGTGAGAGAGAGGCCAGTGGGACTGTGGGTTGATAGGGGCTGGGTAGAAGGCATTGGGGTACACTGAGGAAGATGCAGTGTGTGTGAGGAGGGTTGTGAGGGACTTGAGGTATGCCAGGAGAGGGTCAAACCTGCTGGAGAAACAGAAGCTCTCGGTTTTGCTGATGTTGCAAGATGCAAAGGTAACACCAAATCACTGTCACTCTGTCCTTCCACGAGTCCAAGGCTATCAGTCCCTGGCACCTCACACTTGGACTGAGGCTGACGCAGCACTAGTCTGCCTTTGGATCTCAATCTGATGATTTAGCAGCACTCTGGATGTAAAGAACTGCTGAATTGCCAGAGCCAGTTCCTAAATCACTTGGGTTTTTCTTGGCCAGAAAAAAGCACTGCCCTGACCCAGCCTTGTTTTGATTATTAGGTCCAATGGACTGGGGTGGCAGCCCAGCACTGTTGAGAGCAGAGTTTGAAGCCAACAAACAGGAGTTATGTGCTGTTAGTTAGCACTGACAAACGACTCAGGCAAGTCATTTAACTTTCCTGTGACTATATGTTCCCATATGTAAAATGGTCATAATAAAAATATTCATGTACATTTTCAGGGTACTTTGCAATGTTGGCTTAAAGACTACTATGTCAGCAGATGCTGTTATTATAGCAGCCAGGGACAGATACCACTGTATCCTCAGAAGCCTCATGTGATCATTGTTTCTAACTCCTTTTTTTTTTTGCCATTGATTCATAGGCAAGCCCTTTGTATCACTAAAATCCTCCCATCCGGTGGCTGGTGCTGGTATTTCTGAATAGTGGGGGGTTACTGCAGTTTTATAATAAAAATAGGATAGCATTACACCACCACCATCTCACACATAAATATGGAAACGTTAATTTAGAATCAATTTTGGGATGTTTCAGACTGTAAAGTTCTTTTAACTAGATCTCTGTTGAGGACAGAGGAGCACTTTATGGGACTGTAAATTTCATGCAAACAGTCTCTGTGAAATACAGATTCCCCCTACACACTAGCTGTTCTCTCAATATCAATCATATGCCTTGCAAGTAATGTTTCACAAATATTCTGTAAATCACAGGAAAATGTTCGCAATAATGTGAAATATGACTTTCACTTGACTGTTTCACCAGAGGCCCCTAACAGGCCATTCTCCTGTCAGCACTAACATTTGTTATGGCTAATAACATTTTCAATCACAACTATTTTGGGAAAATGGATTTTAAACCTGCTTCCCTGCAAAGGAGATCCTGAAAACGCCCTGCCAAGGACACAGACTCCTTACAGAGCACAGACCGTTAATTCCCAAATGAATTTTCATCTCATGTTAATTCCCAAACGTTGTTTCTTAGCCAGCTTTTTGAAGACTTTGTTTGTTTTCAGGAACTGAGGTACATTTGCCTCTTGGTCATTGGGTTCAGTCTGGTTCAGATAATAGCAACAGAAAGTTATTTTTGATCAGGTATCTTGGGGATATTCTAGAACTGATTGTTGCTCCAGATTCTAGGAGAAAAGGCTTAAGAACTTTGTAATAGGAAATTGGTAATCTTGGCGACTTGTTCTTAAACCCAAAGATTTTTTTGTCACTTTAACTTTTTTTCTCTTAAACCACACTTTAAATAAAACCTAAAATGGTGCTTTTCTTATGTAGAAAGTCCAAGAACTGTATTGGACAAGGTGTGAATTCCTTT